>NC_080164.1:106796326-107396326 GCF_950295315.1 Erinaceus europaeus | reverse complement strand
GCCCACTTTAATAAAGAGGAGAAATCACTAGTAAACCAGCTAACCACTCAACTGAACCAAGTAGAAACAGAGACTCTTGGAAGTTCTTGCCATAGCAATCAGGGAGGAGCAAGGGAAAAAAGGCGCACAGATTTTAAGAGAAGACATCAAACTCTCCCTATTTACAGATGACATGATAGTATAAATAGAAGATCTAAGGAATACAGCAAGAAGCTTTTGGAAATCATCAGGCAATACAGTAAGGTATCAGGCTACAAAATTAACATTCTAAAGTCAGTGGCATTCCTCTACACAAACACTAAGTTAGAAGAAGTTGAAATCCTGAAATCAATTCCTTTTACTATAGCAACAAAAACAATAAAATATCTAGGAATAAACCTAACCAAAGAAGTGAAAAACTTGTATACTGAAAATTATGAGTCACTACTCAAGGAAATTGAAAAGGACACAAATAAGTGGAAAGATATTCCATGTTCATTGGTTGGAAGAATTAACATCGTCAAAATGAATATACTACCCAGAGCCATCTACAAATTTAATGCTATCCCCATCAAGATCCAAACTTCATTTTTTTTTGAGAATAGAACAAATTCTACAAATGTGTACCTGGAACCAGAAAAGACCTAGAATTGTGAAAACAATCTTGAGAAGAAAGAACACAAATGGAGGCATCACTTTCCCAGATCTCAAATTGTATTTTAGGGCCATTGTCATCAAAACTGCTTGGTACTGGAATATGAATAGACACACTGACAAGTGGAATAGAATTGAGAGCCCAGAAGTGAGCCCCCACACCTATGCACATTTACACTTTGACAAAGGTACCCAGACTATTAAATGGGAAAGCTAAGTCTGTTCAACAAATGGTGTTGGGGAAAAATGGGTTGAAACATGCAGAAGAAAGAAACTGAATCACTATATTTCACCAAATACAAAAGTAAATTCCAAGTGGATCAAGGACTTGGATGTTAGACCACAAACTATTATATACTTAGGGGGAAATATTGGCAGAACTCTGCATAAATTTTAAAGACATCTTCAATGAAACGAATCCAATTACAAAGAAGACAAAGTCAAGCATAAACCTATGGGACTACATAAAATTAAAAAGCTTCTGCACAGCAAAAGAAGCTACCCAAACTAAGAGACCCCTCACAGAATGGGAGAAGATCTTTACATGCCATACATTAGACAAGAGACTAATAACCAAAATATATAAAGAGCTTGCCAAACTCAACAATAAGAAAACAAATGACCCCATCCAAAAATGGAGAGAGGACATGGACAGAATATTCACCACAAAAGAGATCCAGAAGTCTGAGAAACACATCAAAAATGCTCCAAGTCTTTGATTTTCAGAGAAATGCAAATAAAGACAACAATGAGATACCACTTCACTCCTATGAGAATGTCATACATCAGAAAAGGTAACAGCAGTAAATGCTGGAGAAGTTGTGGGGTCAAAGGAACCCTCCTGTGCTGCTGGTGGGAATGTAAATTGGTCCACTGTCTGTGGAGAACAGTCTGGAGAACTCTCAGAAGGCTAGAAGTGGACCTCCCCTATTATCCTGCAATTCCTTTCCTGGGGATATATCCTAAGAAACCCAACACACCCATCCCAAAAGATCTGTGTACACATATGTTCTTAGCAGCACAATTTGTAATTGCCAAAACCTGGAAGCAACCCAGGTGTCCAACAACAGATGAGTGTCTGAGCAAGTGGTGGTATATACTACTACTCAGCTATAAAAATGGTGACTTCACTGTTTTCAGCCAATCTTGGATAGACCTTGAAAAATTCATGTTAAGTGAAATAAGTCAGAAACAGAAGTATGAATATGGGATGATCTCACTCTCATGGAGAAGTTGAAAAACAAGATCAGAAGAGAAAACACAAGTATAACCTGAACTGGAATTGGCATGTTGCACCAAAATAAAAGACTCTGGGGTGAGTGGATCCAAGAAGGATGACAGAGGACCTAGTGGGGGTTGTATATTTATATGGAAAACTGAGAAATATTATGCATGTACAAACTATTGTATTTACTGTTGAATGTAAAACATTAACTCCCCAATAAAGAAATTTAAAAAAATTAAAAAAGGAAACACTGACAAAAAAATAGAAAAGTTCATGTTAAGTGAAATAAGTCAGAAATAGAAGGATGAATAT
Organism: Erinaceus europaeus; assembly: GCF_950295315.1. Classification (NCBI taxonomy): domain Eukaryota; kingdom Metazoa; phylum Chordata; class Mammalia; order Eulipotyphla; family Erinaceidae; genus Erinaceus; species Erinaceus europaeus. The sequence goes on along the minus strand of NC_080164.1, from coordinate 107,394,156 downwards.
TGGGATGATATCACTCTCTGGCAGAAGTTGAAAAACAAGATCAGAAGAGAAAACACAAGTAGAACCTGAACTGGAATTGGCGTATTGCACCAAAGTAAAAGATTTTGGAGTGGGTGGGTTGAGAGGGGGAGAATACCGGTCCAAGAAGGATGGTAGAGGACCCAGTGGAGATTGTACTGTTATATGGAAAACTGGGAAATGTTATGCATGTACAAACTATTGTATTTACTGTTGAATGTAAAACATTAATCCCCCAATAAGGAAATTAAAAAAGAAAGAAAGAAAGAAAGAAAGAAAGAAAGAAAGAAAGAAAGGGACTCAAAGGTCAGCAGAAGATTGTTTAAAATCAAATAAAAAATCAACAAAATAGGAAACAAGAAGACCAAAAATAGAAAACAGGAATATTAAAGAAACTAAGAGCTGGGTCTTTGAAAAGATTAATGGGTAAACCACTAGCTACACTCATTAAGAAGAAAAAGAGAAAGCTATGGTAAAAATCACTCAGAAACAAAAGAGAGGATACTACTATGGACATCTATAGGGAAATAAATTTGGCAACTTAGAAGAAATGGACACATTCTTAGAGTCATACCAACTGTCAACCTTGACACAAGAAGAAATAAAGAAAATAAATAAACTTAATAGGCCAATCACTAGTAAAGAAATTGAAACAGTAATCAAAAGCCTCCCCAAGAACAACAGCCTCCCCAAGAACAAAAGCCCATGTCTAGATGCCTATACTAATGAATTTTATAAAATATTCAAAGAAGAACTAACATCCTTCTGAAACTCTTCCAGAAAATAGAAGAGGGAATACTACCAGAGATGTTTTATGAGGCTAGTATCACCCTGATCCCCAAAGCAGGAAAGGACTTGATCAAAAAAGGAAACTTTAGTCCTATATCTTTGATGAACATTGATGCAAAGATCCTCAACAAAATCTTGGCTAATCAAATCCAACAATATTATTAAGAGAACAATCCATCAATACCAAGTGGGATTCATCCCTGGGAAACAGGGATGGTTCAACATCCACAAGCCAATCAATGTAATCCACTCTATCAACAAAAAGAAAGATAAAAATCACATAAAATAAAAATCTTATCAATTGATGCAAAAAAGCATTTGACAAGATCCAACATCCATTTATGATAAAGGCCCTCAAGAAATTAGGAGTGGAAGGAAAATTTCTCAACATAATAAAACCAATATGTGACAAATCCATGGTGAGGAACTCTCACCACTTTTATTCAAGATAGTCCTAGAAGTCCTCACCATCATAAGCAGGCAAGAAGGAGATATCAGATAAATCCAAACTGGGAAGGGTGAAGCTAAATTATCATTATGATCCAGCAATTCCACTACCAGACATATACCCATAGATATAATAACAATGATTCAAAGGGATATATGCACCCCTATGTTCATAGTGCCTTCATTCACAATAGGTAAAACTTGGAAACAACCAAAATGCCCTTTGACAAATAACTGGATAAAAAGTAGTGGGACATATACTCAGTGGAGTACTACTCAGAAATAAAAAAAGATGATATTGTGTCCTTTGAGGTGAAGTGGATGGAATTGAAGGAGATGATGCTCAGTACAGCAAGTAAGGAGCTGAATGAACTATAGAACAGTTTCACTCATAAACAGAATATAGAGAATTGAACATATGAATGTGAAGAAAAATGTCAACCTGTATCTAAGACTGTGGGAGAACTATAATTGTTAACTGTGGGAGAGGGGATGGGGACATAGACCTTTGGAGTAGTGAAAGAAAAAGACTATTGTAAACCATTACTTAAAGCTCTAAAGTTAAAAAAAATTAAGTTTACTTTAAATCAGTCTCATTCAAATTTAGAGAAATGTAAATTAAAACTAGTAGTTAATCTGATGCATCACACCTAGCAGGTTAATAAACATAAAAGTCTGAAAAAAATCATAATTGTTATAATGGATGCAAAGTAGTAAAAATGTCATATGCTGTTATTTGGCATATAAATCAGTACATCTTAATTTATTCATTGAAATTATGTGTATATTTTTCTTTGGCCACCAAACTTATTGTTGCGGCTTGGTCCCTGCACAACAAATTCACCACTCATGGTGGCCCTATTCTTTTCTTTCAGTTACTTGATATGGCAGAGAGAAATTGAGAGGGAAAGGGGAGGGAGAGAGGGAGGGAGAGAGAGAGAGAGAGACTTGCAGCACTGCTTTACTGTTCATGAAGCCTCCCTCCTCCCTGCTGGTGGTGCCTAGGGGCTAGAATCTGGGTCTTTGTGTAGGGTAATGTGTGCATTCAACCTAATGTGCCCAGGATCTCTTTCTTAAAAAAAAAAAAAAGTATTTGGTGTCAGATGGTATTACACGTGGTTGAGTGCACATGTTACAATAACCAGGTATCCAGGTCTAAACCCCCATGTCTTAATTCCTGCAAGAGGGATTCTTCATATATGATAAAGTAGAGCTGCAAGTGTCTTTATATATATTTCCCTCTTGATTCCTGTCTGTCTTGATTCCTCTGTCTCTACCTAATAAGTAAAGGAATATTCATGTATTACCCATGAGAGAGTTTCATAAGAGAAAGACTGAGAGAGAAGTCAGAGCACTATGCCCGTCGGTCCATGAAATGCCAGGGTTCAAATCAGGAAGCTCAGGCATGCCGATCAGCAGAGGGTGAGAGACGACTTGTCCTGTGTGGTAACAGGTGTGCTCTTCAGGTGCACTGTCGCCTAGCCTCCAAATGTGACTGCAGATACTCTTTGTTTCTTAGTCTCGATGTACCACAAATGATTGTGGCTTTTCCCATGGAAATCTGTTATTTTCTTCTTGAAAATAATGAATCAGTGGATCAATACAAGTATTTTTTTTAAATTTTTTATTTAAGAAAGGATTAATGAACAAAATCATAAGGTAGGAGGTGTACAACTCCACACAATTCCCACCACCCAATCTCCATAACCCACCCCCTCCCATGATAGCTTTCCCATTCTCTAGCCCTCTGGGAGCATGGACCCAGGGTCCTTGAGGGTTGCAGAAGGTAGAAGGTCTGGCTTCTGTAATTGCTTCCCCGCTGAACATGGGGGTTGACTGGTCAGTCCATACTCCAAGTCTGCCTCTCTCTTTCCCTAGTAAGGTGTGTCTCTGGGGAAGCTGAGCTCCAGGACACATTGGTGCGGTCTTCAATCCAGGGAAGCCTGGCCAGCATCCTGGTGGCATCTGGAACCTGGTGATTGAAAAGAGAGTTAACATACGAAGCCAAACAATTTGTTGAGCAATCATGGATCCCAAGCTTGGAATAGTTGAGAGGAAGTGTTAGGAGAAATTATGTTAAGTTAACTAAGTCAGAAAGATAAAGATGAGTATGGGATGATCCCACTCATCAACAGAAGTTGACTAAGAAGATCTGAAAGGGAAACTAAAAGCAGGACCTGATCAAATTGTAAGTAGGGCACCAAAGTAAAAACCCTGTGGTGAGGGGTAGACATGCAGCTTCCTGGGCCAGTGGGGGGTGGGAGTGGGCGGGAGGGATGAGTCACAGTCTTTTGGTGGTGGGAATGGTGTTTATGTACACTCCTAGCAAAATGTAGACATATAAATTAGTAGTTAATTAATATGAGAGGGGGAAAATCAGTTGTATGTCTCAAAGTTTCTCAAAACACAAGTATTTTTTATGGGAATAAGAAGCTCTTCTCTATTGAGTCTGCGAAGTCTGTAGACTTGAGTATCCATTCTGTGCAAATTAGATATTCTGCTTACTAAAGGGGAAGCTTCAAATGCTACTTGGCCTCTCTCGTCAGTAAGATCTCTCTGTGAATATGTTAGTAATTTGTTACTGAGAAGTGTTGAGCTTTCATAAAATAGTACATCTAGGTAGAACTTGAATAATGACTTCTTCCTTACTTGTAAATTACTTACATTTATGCATAATAGCTGGCATCATTATTTTTAATTTTTTATTATCGTTACTTATTTATTGGATAGAGACAGGCAGAAATCAAGAGGGGAGATGGTGACAGAGAGAGAGAGAGAGAGAGAGAGAAAGACCTGCAGCCCAGCTTTACCAGTTGTGAAACTTTCCCCTTGCAGGTGGGGATCGGGGTTCAAACCCATGTCCTTGTGTATTGTAACATGTGCAGTCAACCAGGTGTGCCACCACCCAGCGCTGGTAGCATCATTTTTTTTTAACATAGAAGCAAGGAGGGAGAAGGAGACACACACACACACACACACAGAGTGAGAGAGAGAGAGAGAGAAAGGCGCACACACACACAGCGAGAGAGAGAGAGAGACTCCACAGTACAGAAGCTTCCTTCTAAAAAAAGCAGCCCACAATACAATACATAACTAAATTAGTTGCTATGCAATTACATTACTTCAGGCAAATGAAGTTGGATCTGTGCATTTCAACACAGATGAATCATTATATCCGTGGTGGCACGTCTGGTTGAGTGCATGTGTTACAATGCTTAAGGATCTGGGTTCGTGAACCCAGTCCCCACCTGCAGGGAGAAAGCTTTGCAAGTAGTGAAGCACTGTTGCAGGCGTCTCTTGCTCTCTATCTCCTCCTTTCCCTCTGGCTATCTCTATCCAATAAATAAATATAATATCAAAATAAATAAAAATTTTTTAAAATATGACTTCTTAAAAAAACACATTTGATAAGGGTGTGGGGAGAGAGCATAAAGATTATGAAAAAAAAAAAAAAAGATTCATGCCTGAGGCTCCAAAGCCCCAGGTTCAATCCCCCGCACCACCATAAGCCAGAGCTGAGCAGTGCTCTGAGAAAAAAAAAAAAAAAAAAAGCAAACAAAAAAGCTCATTATGTTAAGTAAACTGACATATGGGAGTAGTGTGAGCTTCTAATGTAGACAATGTGTAGCCATTCCACAAAGAGTGCATATGGTTTATGGACATATTTAGATATATGATAAAACATTCCAATATATGGAATATATCACTATAATATAAATATATATATGAACACAAATCAATGAAGATCAACAGATGATACTTTAGCTGGAGTATTCCTACTGATAAAACTCACATCTCTTCTTTCTGTCCTACATATGAGTGAGGTCACCCAGTGCTTGTCCTTCTTCTGATTTATTTATTTCATTACTAGGATTCCCTCCAGTTTCATCATCTAGATGAAAAGACAAGACCTCGCCCTCTCATCCTCTGTTCATCTATTATGTATGTGTGGCACCACACCCCAAGCCACTCATCAGCCATATTGGGATACTTGGGTTGTTTTCTATAAATCCATAGTGGACACGGCTGTATATTGTTCTCTTTGAATTAGCGATTTTTGTGTTCTTAGGAGTGGAATGGCTGAGCTACACTGGAGGTCTGTTTGAGTGGCTTGAGAAATCCTCCAAGTGTTTTTCACAAGGCCTGGACCAAGGAAGTTTGTGCCTACCCCCACCCAGTGTAGAAGGACCCCTTTTCTCCACAGCACTTGCTGTTTCTGGCCTTTTACATTCAGGATGTTCTCACAGGGGTGAGGGTTTGAGTTTTGCTTTGCGTTTTTCTATGCTAAAGGGAGATGGAAAGTTCTTCCTCTTCTCCTCCTCCTCCTCCTCCTTCTTCTCCATCTCCTACTCCTTTTTTTCTGCATTTTAGTCTTCTGCAAGCCCTCATTGATGAAGTGTCTGTTAACCTTTTCTTGTTTTTTTAAGCAAAGTCAAACAGAACAAACCCTCAGCTTCTTTGATGTGTTTGAACAGATGTTACTTCTGCTTGATGTTGATATCTAGATTCATATTGACATCGAAGAGTTACTTGAGTGTCTTTCTAGCTGTGTGAATACCACTAACACTTTTTAAATTTCATTTAAAATTTTTATCATTTCTATTTATTGGATAGAGGCAACCAGAAATCAAGAGGGAAGGTGAGACAGAGAGGGAGACAGAGAAACACCTACAGCCCTGTATTCACCACTCGCAGAGCTTCCCCATGTTGGTGAGGAATGGGAGCTTGAACCCTGGTCCTTATTTATTGCAGCATGTACACTCAACGAGGTGCTCCCACACCCAACCCCAATACCCCTAACACCTGAGCAGGCTACAGGGCATCAGCACACTGCCAGGGTTAGCAGGACCTCTAGCCTTATTGTGAATCCGGTGTCTCCAACAACTGCCCTTCACTGATGATGCCTGACACATACACATGTAGCACATAGGCCAAATTGCAGATCTTTACAGGAAGGCTCTCTAACATAATAGTGCTTGAGGGCAAAGACAACATTTCAGAGACAATTTTCATGAGAACATACAATTGCATTCATAAGGTTGTTCCCCTTCTAAGATATGGATGAACAGTTAGAAGTGAGTAGAATCTTGACAGAGAACTCCTAACTAAACTTAATGGTAGTAATAAAAACTTTCCAAAATGGTTTCCTTTTTATGCTACTTCTTTTTATTTTTGAAAAATATTGCTTATTTATTTATTTTTAATTAATTAATTAATTTTTTGCCTCCAGGGTTATCACTGGGGCTCAGTGCCTGCGCTAGGAATCCATTGTTCCTGGAGGACATTTTTTCCCTTTTGTTGGCCTTGTTTATTGTTGTTGTGGTTATTATTGTTGTTGTTATTGCTGTCACTGTTACTGGATAGGACAGAGAGAGATCAAGAGAAGAGGGGAAGATAGAGAAGGGGAGAGAAAGATAGACACCTGCAGACCTGCTTCACCACTGGTCCTTGCTTTTCTGCGCCATGTGCACTTAACCTACTGCGCTACCGCCTGGCCCCTTTTTACTTATTTTTCGTGAGAAAGATAGAGGAGAGAGAGAGAGACAGAGAGATACAGAGAGACAGACAGAGAGAGACCCACCAGAACACTGCTCAGCTCTTGCTTATGGTGGTGCTGAGAATTGAACCTAGACCTCAGAGCCTGAGGCATGAAAGTCCTTTGCAGAACCATTATGCTATCTCTCCAGAATATGCTGCTTCTTTTTAAAAGATTTATTTTTGGAAGGGGAGAGAGAGAGAGAGAGAAAAGAAGAAAAAGAAGGAGGAGGAGGAGGAGGGAGGGGAAGGGGATGACAGGGAGGAGAGGAAAGGAGAGGGGAGGGGAGGGGAGAGGAGGGGAGGAGAGGGGAGGAGAGGAGAGGAAAATTATTAGGAAAGAGAGACCAGAACATCACTTAGCTCTGACATGAAGTGGTACAGGGGATTGAACCTGCAGCTTCTGGTGTTTCAGGAATAGAAATTGGTGCTATCTGCTAGCCCCTTCCCCATCTTTTTTTTTCCTCTCATGGGGTGTTGGAGTTTGAATCCATGACCCCATAATTGGAGGCATGCACTTTTCAAATGTGCTATATCCTCCAATCTTGCAATGATTTTATTGTAGTGGGGAGATTTCTCTTACTATTATTTTAAAATGTCTCTGTCTTCTATTTAAATTGTCATTAGGTAATTAGATCTCTCTAACTACAGTGTTTGGCTATGAGGTATACAAAATAGAGAAAGAGGCTCAGCAAACAAGACTTTGAGAAACCATTTACCCAAACAATAGTTCTTTGTCTATCCGATTGGATTATGTAAACACCATAGTGTTTTATTTTCTAACTTGCAGTTTAAACCCTGCAAGGCTAGTTCCGTGTGTGCTTCCTCCAGCTGATCTTTTTCTGGATAAAAACATTTGGATCTGATCTTCCTGTAAGAAAACATGGGCTTGGACTTCCTTGGCTGACCTGCAGGTGCAGCTGAGTCCTGTGGACTCACATGAATGGGCCTCCCAGTTGAGACGCCCACCCCATGCAGAGAGATCCCCTGAGGGCTGGCTGGGGTGCTGGGGAAGGCTGGCCTGCATGAATAGCAGGTACAGACTGAACTGCCCTTCTTGGGGGATTATGTTGCTGCCTTTTTGCTTTATGCACATGGGAGCAAACTGTTCTTCAAGAAGTGAGATTAAAAAATGCAAACATTTGGAACTGACCTCATATCTTGGCACAGAAGAAAGTTATAAGGGCAAAGGGATGGCGAGGGCCAGGGAGCTAGTCCACTGTTGGAGCACAGAACCTGCATCCCAAAGGCTCCAGGTTCAATCCCCAGCACTGCCACATGCCAGAACTGATGGGGGGGGGGGGTGTCTGCATCTCTCATTCTCACTTTCATCAAAACATCTTTTCTTTACTTACTTATTTGGATGGAGACAGAGAGGGTGAAGAGGCAGAGAAAGAGAGAGAGAGAGAGAGACACACACACAGAGAGAGAGAGAGATCTCACTCTCATCTAAACACCTTTTGTTTATTTACTTATTTAGATAGAGACAGAGAAAGTGAAGAGAGAGAGAGATCACAGAACCAAAACTTCCTTCAGTGTGGTAGGGGCCAGACTTGAACCTAGGTTGCAAACATGGCAAAGCAACCTCCAAGTGAGCTATTTCACAAGCTCTCTTCCAAACATCTTTTTGTTTTTTAAATTTGTGATTAGTAGGGGGTCACGATATTTTAAGATTACAGTGTATTGTTCCATGCCACGCCCATCCAAAACAACTTTTTCAAAGGAAAAAGACTTTGTATGAAATCTGTAACCTACAATGAATGCTAGGCACCCTTTGAGCTGTCACTTATATTCTAAAGTCATTATCTTGCACTGCTTGTGAAAACATCTATGCATGTACTCTCTAATGAGATTAGAGTTTGTTTTTTTAATATTTGTTTATTTATTTATTTTGGATAAAGTCGAGGAAATTGAGTGGAAAGGAGAGAGAGAGAGAGAGAGAGAGAGAGAGACTCTTGCAGCCCTGCTTCACAGCTCCTGAAGCTTCCCCCCCTGCAGGAACCTGGGACTTCAACTGGGTCCTTGGGCACTGTAATGTGTGTGCTCAACCAGGTGCACCACCACCCGGCTCTTAGAGATTTTTGTTTAGTTTCATTTTGCTGCTATTGTTTGTTTTTCTGTAGAAATACTGATCTTTGGGGGTCGGGCATTGGCGCACCGGTTAAACAAACATAGTACTAAGTGCAAGGACCCATTCAAGGATCTGGGTTCGAGCCCCCAGTTCCCCACCTACAGGTAGGACGCTTCAAAAATGGTGAAGCAGGTCTGCAGGTGTCTATCATTGTCTCTCCCTCTCAGTTTTCCCTCCTCTCTCAATTTCTCTCTGTCCTATCCAGTAAAATGGAAAACTGCCTGCCAGGAACAGTGGATTGGCACTGAGCTCTAGCAATAATCCTGAAGGAAAAAGAAAAAAGAAAGAAAGAAAATGAAAGAAAAAGGAGAAAAAAAAACTAATCCTTTACTTCTTGGCATCTGGTGTCATGTCAGACACTGTACAACCCCCAAATCCAAATGTCTACCTGGCTCTGGAAACCAGATCTGATTAATAGAGATGCACTGTTTGGAGCAGTCTGCCTCTGTGCTGGACAGGGCCTAGTGGTGGATTCCCCCAGGAATTCTGCTCTCACTGCCAGTGCTGAGTAGGGTCTGATAGGCTGTGAGGACTAAATAAATATTTGTCAAATGAACGGTTCTGCAGCGGGCTGAGAGAGCAACTAAGTACTAAATATATTTGCCTTTCTCTTACCCAATTAGTGCTAAAGTACATTCTCACTCAGTGATTCACATCTATGTCAGAAGCTGGACTTTCTGAACAGTTGAGAGAGTCTACACGAGAGATGATGATTCAAGGATGCTAACATGACTAAGTTATAAAGGCAGTGTTTGTTTGCTTTGCAGGACCATGATTTAAGAAGCATGTATATCCTCACTGAGATTGCAAGTTCTGCACTCTAGCAGTCCAGCTCTTTCACCAGTTACCTCACCTGGCTTGACTTGATGAATCTATTTCAGTTTTAATGTTTAATGATTAACTGCGTGGTAGTCCTCTCCTTTTTATTTACATCTTTTTAATTATTTTTACTTATTTATTGGATAGAGGCAGCCAGAAATTGAAAGGGAAGGGGGGATAGAGAGATAGAGAGACAAGACAGAGACCTGCAGCCCTGCTTCACCACTTACAAAGCTTTTCCCCTGCAGGCAGGGACTGGGGGCTCGAACCTGGGCCCTTGCTCATTGTAACATGTGCGCTCAATCAGGTGCACCACAACCTGCCCCCCTGTTCTCTTTATATCGAGTGGGTGTTCATCAACAAAAGATAGATACCTGCAGAACTGCTTCACTGTTTATGAAGCAACCCTCCTGCAGGTGGGGAGCTGGGGGCTGGAACTGGGATCCTTGCGCTGGTCTTTGTGCTTCGTAATATGTGCACTTAACCTGGGTGTGCTATCGCCCAACCCCCTTAGCCATTTTTACACACACACACACACGCACATGCACACATGGATCCACACGCCAATGCCCATATCCAATGGAAAGGCAATTACAGAAGCCAGAACTCCCACCTTCTGCACCCCATAGAGAATCTTGGCCCATTCTCCCAGAGGGATAAAGAATAGGGAAGTTTCCAGTGGAGGGGATGGAACACAGAACTCTGGTGGTGGGAACTGTATGGACTTGTACCCTTGTTGTATTACAATCTTGTTAGTAGTTATTAAATCACTAGTACAAATTTTTTTAAAAGAAGGAAAACAATAAAAAATGCACATGCAACTCAAGAATGTCCTTATAAAAGCAGCAAAGTGTATCAGCTGATGAAATCTCAACCCTTGGGTGCAACCTTTTACTTTTACTTTTATTTTTATTTATTTTGGATAGAGACAAAGAAATTGAAAGCCAAGGGGAAATAGGGAAGGAGGGGAGAGGGAGAGAGAGAGCGAGACCTACAGCACTAGTTCACCACACTTGAACCTTCTCCCACCCCCTGCTGGTGGGGATGGGCACAGCCTTCTTAGTATTCTCTTGTGGTGACACAGGGGCTTGGTCCTTCTGTTTCTCACTAAAGGACACTGGTGGCCATTGAGAAATTGCTGCTGACCAAGCTGCTTTCCATTGGAGCTTTGTTCTTAGTGGAAGGAATGACCAGCGGCCTACTGACCATTTCAGGGAAGTCGGTTAATATTTGTGCCACTGATCAAATTCAAGCTGTCAAGTAAATATTTAAATAGAGACTTGAATGCTGGACCTGTTGTGATTTGCCGCTGTGAGTTTGAGAAAATCCATGTCATTCCCATTCCAATGGTTAGGCCATGCTACTGAGGTGAAAAGATACGATTGTGTTTGGCAGTTATTGAATAAGGACGTCTTTATTCACATGTGTTCACATTGCAGGTTCTTCATGAGTGACTAGTGCATGATGTTCTAAACTGTGCATGGCCAAGCAAATTGCTCACAGTGAAAAAGGAGAGAATGGATTTATAGAATGAAGTCACCATTCTTAGTGGCAATTCTTTCTTTAGTGTTTTTTTTTCCCTTCCTTTCTAATAGAGACAGAGAGAGAGGGAGAGAGAACAACATTGTTCCCCTTTGTGGAGCTTCTCCCCTTGTAAGTGGGGACCAGGGGCTTGAACCCATGTCCTTGTACTTGGGAACATGTGGACTCCACAGGAGACACTTTCCCTGATTCCAGCAGGAAGGATGTTCATGTAACAGTAAAAATCTTTTGTGGTTTGGATTCTACATTGCACATAAACTTGAAGGAACTACTATGAAGGAGGTCTGAGGTATTAGTAAGGGAGGGTATTTGAAGTGTTTATTGAACTTGTTCTCTTTCTCCCAACTCAGTCCACTGGTGTTAAAGTTGTTCTCAGATACTTTGTATACAATTTATGGCAATATATTGAATAAAGGAGCCACATTGGCACTCTTTTCTGTTAAACCAGTCCCTTCTCATTGAGTACTGTGTGTGTGCATGTGTGTGTAAAAATGGCTAAGAGGGTCAGGCAATAGCACACCAGGTTAAGTGCACATATTACGAAGCACAAAGACAAGCACAAGGATCCCAGTTCCAGCCCCCAGCCCCCCACCTGCAGGAGGGTTGCTGCATAAACAGTGAAGCAGGTCTGCAGGTGTCTATCTTTCTCTCCCCCTTTCTGTCTTCCACTCCTCTCTCAATTTCTCTCTCTCCTATCCCACAACAATAACAACAACAACAACAAAAATGGGGAAATAAATGACCTCCAGGAGCAGTGGATTTGTAGTGTAGGCACTGAGCCCCAGCAATAACCCTGGAGGCAAAAAAAAAAAAAAAAAAAGGAGTAGAAGAAAGAAAAGATTAATTCTCATGAAAAATTTTATGGTCACATTTAATGAGTTTCTTATTTTAAAACCAATGAATAGCTGTCATATAAGTGCCTCAGCATAGATCTCTAATACAGCAATGAAATAAAACAAAGACAAGCTATAAGCAAATATAAAAAAAAGAATATGTGTGGTCTTCGGTACATTCTACATTTACAATGTGAAGCTATTCTGTGGCCAAATAAGATAGTGGCTCTTTTGTGGTCTGTCTAGCAGAGTGTGGGGGTGATAGTCTTAGCCAATCACCATGGTCTTACATAATCATCACCAGACAGGAGCTTTCATTCATTCATGCCATCAACAAAAACACTGTGACTCCTGTCCCCCAGCTATGTTTTGAGGTGGTGGGAATTATTCCCAGAAAGATTTTTCCCATGATCACTTTTTTAAAATTTATTTTCCTTTTTGTTGCCCTTGTTGTTTTTTATTGTTGTTGTAGTTATTATTGCTGTTAGATGTCGTCATTGTTGGATAGGACAGAGAGAAATGGAGAGAGAAGACAGAGAGGAGGAGAGTAAGATCAACACCTGCAGACCTGCTTCACCTCGTGTGAAGTGACTCCCCTGTAGGTGGGGAGCTGGGGGCTCGAAATGGGTTCCTACATTAGTCCTTGTACTGTACACTTGACCCACTACGCTACCGGCCGACCCCACCCCCACCCCATCACTTTTAAGCTTCCCCTATAGTCAAGAGCATATGTGCTTTTACTTCTTCTTCTTCCTCCCTCTCTTTCTTTCTTTCTTTCTTTCTTTCTTTCTTTCTTTCTTTCTTTCTTTCGCTCTCTTTCCGTCTTTTTCTTCTTCTTCCTCTACTTCTTCTTCTCCTTCTCCTTCTCCTTCTCCTTCTTCTTCTTCTTCTTCTTCTTCTTCTTCTTCTTCTCCTTTTCCTTCTCCTCCTCCTCCTCCTTTCTCCTCCACCTCAAAAAAGGAGAGACCATATTGTAAAATGGATAAACAAGTATGTAGGGGCTTCATGTGGGGGATCTTCTCTCAATTTTCTTTTTTTTTCTTTCCTAAAAATTTTATTTTATTAGTGATTTACTATTGATTTATAAAATTATGTGATACAGGGATATTATTCCCCACTGTTCCTACCACCAAAGTTTGTATCCTCGTTCCCTCCATTAGAAACTGCAGTTGTTCTCCCAAGGTCACAGATATGGGTTGACTATTATTTCCATAACTATATGTCTATATTTGTATATAATTACTCATTTTCTCTATGATCCTGCCTTCTCTTCCTTTCTTTTTTTTTAAAAAAAAAATTCTTGGGGAATTAATGTTTTACATTTGACAGTAAATACAATAGTTTGTACATGCATAATATTTCCCAGTTTTCCATATAACAATACAACCGCCAATGAGGCCTCTTTCATCCTTTATGGTCCTGTATTCTCCCACACACAACCACAGAGTCTTTTACTTTGATGCACTACACCAACTCCAGTTAAGGTTCTACATGTGTTTTCTCTTCTGATCTTGTTTTTCAACTTCTGCATGAGAGTGAGATCATCCCATATTCATCCTTCTGTTTCTGATTTATTTCACTTAACATGAATTTTTAAAAATAATTTTATTTATAAAAAGGAAACACTGACAAAAAACATAGGATAAAAGGTGTACCACTCCACACAATTCCCACCACCAAAACTCTGTATCCCATACCCTTCCCTGATAGCTTTCCTATTCTTTTTTTTTTTTTTAAGAAAGGAGACATTAACAAAACCATAGAATAAGAGGGGTACAATTCTGCACAATTCCCATAACCCGATCTCCATACCCCATCCCATCCCCTGATAGCCTTCCCATTCTCTATCTCTCTGGGAGTATGGATCCAGGGTCATTGTGGGTTGCAGAGTGTGGAAGGTCTGGCTTCTGTAATTGCTACCCCGCTGAACATGGGCGTTGACTGGTTGATCCATACTCCCAGCCTGCCTCTATCTTTCCCTAGTAGGGTGGGGCTCTGAGGAAGTGGAGCTCCAGTACACACTGATGGGGTCATCTGTCCAGGGAAGTCTGGTCAGCATCTTGCTGGCATCCGGAACCTGGTGGCTGAAAAGAGAGTTAACATACAAAGCCAAACAAATTGTTGAACAATCATGGACCTAAAGACTGGGATAATGCAGATGAAGTGTTGGGGGGTATTCCCTGCATGCTCTTGTGTACTTCTGGTTTCAGGTATATATTTTTCCCCTAGTTTATGGGCACGGGTGAACCTATCACCATGTTTAATTGCTGAGTAGTATTCCACTGTGTAATATATGCCACAATTTGCTCAGCCACTCATCTGCTGTTGGATACCTGGGATGTTTACAGGTTTGGGCTATTACAAATTGTGCTGCTAAGAACATAGGTATACACACATCTTTTTGGATGGGTGTGTTTGGGTTCCTTAGGATGTATTCCCAGGAGAGGAATTGCAGGATCATGGGGGAGTCCATTTCTAGCCTCTTGAGAGTTCTCCAGACTGTTTTCCACAGATGGTGGACCAATTTACATCCCCACCAACATTGCAGGAGGGTTCCTTTGAGCCCACAACCTCTCCAGAGTTTGTTGCTGTTACCTTTTCTGATGTATGACATTGTCACAGGAATGAAGTGGTATCTCATTGTATTTATTTGCATTTCTCTGACAATCAAAGACTTGGAGCATTTTTTCATGTGTTTCTTGGCCTTTTGGATCTCTTCTGTGGTGAATATTCTGTCCATGTCCTCTCTCCATTTTTGGATGGGGTAATTTGTTTACTTGTTGTTGAGTTTGGCAAACTCTATATTTTGTTTATTAGCTTCTTGTCTGATGTATGGCATTTAAAGATCTTCTCCCATTCTGTGAGGGGTCTCTTAGTTTGGGTAATGGTTTCTTTTGCTGTGCAGAAGCTTTTTAATTTGATGTAGTCTCAAAGGTTTATACTTGCCTTAGTCTTCTTTGTAATTGGATTCATTTCATTGAAGATATCTTTAAAATTTATGCAGAAAAGGGTTCTGCCAATATTTTCCTCTGAGTATCTGATAGTTTCTGATCTAGCATACAAGTCTTTGATCTACTTGGAATTTACTTTTGTATTTAGTGAAATATGATGGTACAGTTTCATTCTTCTGAATGTCTCAACCCATTTATTCCAACACACTTGTTGAAGAGACTCAGCTTTCCCCTTTTAATAATCTGGGCACCTTTGTCAAAGAGTAGAAGTCCATAGGTGTGGGGACTTACTTCTGGGCTCTCAATTCTATTCCACTGGTCACTGTGTCCATTCACATTCCAGTACCAAACAGTTTTGATTACAATGGCCCTATAATACAATTTGAGAACTGGGTGTGTGGTGTCTCCAGTTCTGTTCTTTCTTCTCAAGATTGTTTTGGTAATTCTAGATTTTTTTCTGGTTCCAGATATACATTTGTAGCATTTGTTCTATTCTCCTAAAAATGTGCTTGGGATCTTGATGAGGAAAGTATTAAATTTGTGTATGGATCTGAGTAGTATATTGATTTTGATGATGTTAATTCTTCAAACCCATGAACATGGATTATCTTTCCACTACTTTGTGTCTTTTTCTGTTTATTTGAGAATTGACTCATAATTTTCAGTTTGCAAGTCTTTCACTTCTTTGGTTAGGTTTATTTTGGTTAGGTTTATTTCACTTCTTTGGTTAGGTTTATTTCAGTATACAAGTCTTTCACTTCTTTGGTTAGGTTTATTTATATTTTATTGTTTTTATTGCTATTGTAAAAGGAATTGATTTCTGGATATCTTCTTCTAACTTAGTGTTTGCATAGAGGAATGCCACTGAGTTTTGAATGTTAATTTTGTAGCCTGATGCCTTACTGTATTGCTTGATGATTGCCAAAAGCTTCTTGCTGGATTCCTTAGGTTTTTCTATATATACTATCGTGTCATCTGCAAATAGGGAGAGTTTGATTTCTTGTCTTCCAATCTGTATGCTTTTAATTCCTTGCTCCTGCCTGTTTGCTTCGGTAAGAACTTCCAACACTATGTTGAATAATAATGGTGATAGTGGGCAGCCCTGTCTAGTACCTGATTTGAGGGGAAACGCTTCAGTTTTTCACCGTTGAGCATGATGTTGGCTGTAGGTTTGGTATATATAGACTCCACTATCTTCAGGAATTTTCCATCTATTCCCATTTTTTGTAGTGTTTTGATCATAAAGGTGTGTTGTATTTTGTCAAAGGCTTTCTCTGCATCTATTGGTATGACCATATGGTTTTTGGTCTTGCTTTTATTGATGTGGTGGATCATGTTGATTGATTTACCTATTTTAAACCAACCTTGCATCCCTAGGGTAAACCCCACTTGGTCGTGATGAACAATCTTTTAAATATTGTATTAATGCTGTATCTGGTTGGCTAGAATTTTGTTTAATATTTTAGCATCTTATCCAAGATTGAAGATATTTTAATGCCATTCTTGAAGAGTTTTAGAGTGTTCTGATATATGGCCTATTTACGGTGATCTGCCTGTTTATAGGAGACCTTCCACAACTTCTTTCAGGGCAGGCTTGGCTTGGTGATAGTTGATTCTTTCAACTATTGCTTGTCTGAGAAGGTTTTTTTTTAGTATTTAATTTTATTTATTTATTCCCTTTTGTTGCCCTTGTTGTTTTATTGTTGTAGTTATTATTGTTGTTGTCATTGTTGTTGGATAGGACAGAGAGAAACGGAGAGAGGAGGGGAAGACAGAGAGGGGGAGAGAAAGATAGACACCTGCAGACCTGCTTCACCACCTGTGAAGCGACTCCCCTGCAGGTGGGGAGCCGGGGTTCGAACCGGGATCCTTATGCCGGTCCTTGTGCTTTGCGCCACCTGCGCTTAACCCGCTGCGCTACAGCCCGACTCCCCTCTGAGAAGGTTTTTATGCCTCCATCTAGTCTGAATGACAGTCTAGCAGGATACAGTAGTCTTGGTTGAAAGCCTTTCTCATTGAGCACTCGATAGATATCTTGCAGTTCTCTTCTGGCCTGTAGTGTTTGTGTGGAGAAGTCTGCTGCTAGTCTTATCGGTTTTCCTGTGTAGGTGACTCTTCCTTGTTTTTTCTCTTACAGCCTTCAGGATCCTTTCTTTATTCTTATTCCTTTCCATCTAAATATGATGTGTCTTGGTGTCTTTTGTCTTGGTTAATTTTGTTTGGGACCCTCTGGGCTTCTTGAACTATTATGTCTTTGATACTGTCTGGACTAGAGAAGTTTTCAGCTATTATGTCCTGAAGAATGTTTTCTTCTCCTCACTCTCTTTCTTCCTCTGATAAGCCAATGATGCATATGTTACTTCTTTGAAGTCATCCCATAGGTCTCTGTTGTTGTTCTCAGTATCTCTTAATCTCTTTCTGAGATCTTCTTTTTAGTTTTCTCTAATTCATCCTTGATCCTTCAAATTCTGTCTTTAGCCTCATTTATTCTATTATTTCTCCCCTCTACTGTTTTCTGGAGTCATCTATTTTGTTGCCCTATTCTGATAATGTTTTAGCTTGTTCATCTTGTTGTGTTCTTAGCTCAGCTATTTCAGCTTTCAGCTCTCTAATAACCTTGAAGTAATTAGTGTTTTCTTCCAGAGTCTCATTTACTGTTTCTGCATTTCTGATAACAATTCTTTCAAACTCTGTACTCACTCCTTTTATTATTTCCTTAACTAGTGTTTGGATGTTGAACTTATTATTTTTTGCTTTAACCTTTGGTTGGATTTTAGTTGGACTCTTATCCTGGTTCATTACTCCAGTATTTCTTCTTGTTGGTTAAACCATTTTATATAGTATATTATGAGGTCCCTCTCTCATTATTTTTCAAATTACTGATCACTCTTGCCTGGACTGACTTGTGTCTAAGTAAGGTAATTAAAGAGTTTACAGTTGTGGAAATTGACAGTTGTTTCAATATTATTTTAATCCCTGAGTTGGAGCACAGTTGCCTCAAAGCCTCTTTTGTTCTTTTTCTTCCCTGTATTGTATGGGAGCCTTAGGGCTTTTAAACTGTAAGTAGGCTTCTTCGCTTAATCACTGACTCCTGACCAAGAGATAAAGCAGGGTGGGGCATAGATACTCCAGTGGTTATGCAAAGAAACTCTCACAGCCCTATTGCTAGGCCACCAAGGTTTAGATCTTCTCCTGAGTTTCCTCGTTAGTACTCTGTCCCTTGGTGTCAGCACAAGGCCTCCCCCATGCTGCTCCAGATTCTGAAGGCAGTAGCAATGGAGGCTCACAGTTGCATTTGGTGAGTCTTAGGGGAGTCCTCTCCTCCCTTCAGCTGTTGTTGATGAAACAGACTGGAGGTGGTGTCTCAACTGGGAAACTTCCAGACTGTTAACAGTCTGGTCACTTAATCTCTCCCTAGGCTCCTCTCTGTCCAGTGGTTTGGTGGGTTCCTGAAGTCATTCTAGTCCTGTCTTGTTGAAGTCCCAGGTGCATGTCCTATCCCTGAGATAACCTTCTGATTGCTGTTTGTTTTGTCTTTATTGTAAAACATTTATCTTATTATTTCCGTATTCCTAGTTGAACCAGGAGAGGATTGGAGAGAAGCACAACTGCTGCTGCTCCTTAGCTCTACCTCTGGAAGAACACATTTTTTTTTTAAATGTTTTTATTGGATAGAGACAGATGAGAAGGGAGTTGGACATAAAGGGAGAGAGAGAGAGAGAGAGAGAGAGAGAGAGAAAGAGTGTGTGTGTGTGTGTGAGAGAGAGAGAGAGAGAGAGAGGGAGAGGGAGAGGGAGAGGGAGAGGGAGAGGGAGAGGGAGAGGCACCTGCAGCCCTGCTTCACCACTCATGAAACTTACCCGTTGCAGGTAGGAACTAATGGCTTGAACCTGGGTCTTTGTACACTGTAATGTGTGCGCTCAGTCAGGTACTCCACAGCCTGGCCACCCCCCCTTTTTTGATAAAAAAAATACATTAACCTTTATTTATTTATTGGAGAGAAGCATTCAGAAATCAAAAGGGAATGGAAAGAGAGGGGGGAGAGAGAGAGAGAGAGAGAGAGAGAGAGAGCTATAATACTGCTTCACCACCTGCAAAGCTTTGCCCCTGTGTGGGAATCAGGAGCTCAAATCTGGATCCTTGCACATTGTCACATGCACTCAACCAGGTGTGCCACCACCAAGCCCCTAAATTTGGCAAAAGAACATTTTCAATCACTCCTTATGACTTCATAGTGAAGTCCATCATTAACAACCACGTCCATATCACGGTAGAGTCTTATCTTAAATAATACATCCATTTACCTGCATCTGGGTCCCAGCATTAGAAGGGGCTATTTTGGATATTTCAAAAATATCACCCAATGAAAGGTTTCCTGTCACCATTTGAGGAAGATTTATTTTCGTTTTGGTCTGGCCCAAAATGGCTAGGAGTAAGTACAGGAAGTTTTATCGAAGAAAAAAAAATGAGCATGGACCAAGCCTTATAAATTGGGGGGAGTGCTATTTCCTATCATAGATCCTGTTTGTTTACATTGGAGTCCCTAAAAATTGGGTGTTATTTCCTCTCCACTAAGTTCCAAGGTATTAACAGCCAAGAAGGTGTTTTTTGACTTCTTGCTCTCTCTCCTTTTCTTCCATTTCCCCCAAATAAATAATTCATTGCTTTGGAACACATTTTTTTTAACACTGGTCCCCAAGACACACTTATTTTAACCATATCTACCTTTAGTTGAAGGATTTCAGCCACCATGAAATGGAAATGAGTGTGACTTAAGACATCTTCCAGAAGGTTCTACCTACTTTCCATCAGGATCATTTATCTAGTCATTTCACAGCTCAGACTTGCAAATTCTTAAGTAAATTGGTGGCATTTATTTTGACTTCCTGCCTGGTTCTTCCATCCAGAAAAAACATTGCTCTAATATTTTCATCCATTAAGCACTCTTAAAAATTAAATATCCCCATTTAAACAGAATTTCTTATTCTCACTCCAAAAAAATAAAGCAAAAGAGCAAAGGATCTCTTTCATTTCTTTGCAGAGAGTGAGGTTGTTCTAGTTAACAGGAACACAGGCATCTCCTTCAGTGAGCTCTACTGGTTCAAATTAATACTGGGGGGGGGGGGGGGTCACACAACTAGCTCTGAGGGCCATGTCTGCAGCTGTCACTCTGTCCTTGATCATCGACCTTCCAGTGAAGAAAGCTGTGGAAAGTTCATGCCCCTGGCCCCCACACTTGGGATAATGAAGCCAGGAGAAGAGAGCACACAAATTGCAGACAAAGATTATCCCAATGGAGAGGCACCCCCTGACCCCTGGCCTCCCAGTTCATTAGTGAGGAGGCAGAGGTGCCAATTAGCTGGGAGTAGAAATGGATAAGTCGGCAGAGCTACCACTGAACCTTGAAGACAAGCTCTCCCCTCCCTGAGCTCCTGCCCAGGCTGTGCTGTTGTGCCCATACCTCCATGCCACCCCTTCTGACACCAGCCCTGAGAAGACACTGAAGTCATAGCAAAGAAACCTCCAAGGAAACACCCCCAAAGTCCCTATAATTTTGAGAACAAGTGGCCATTCACTGCACCACAGAGATGCAGGATGCTAAAGAACCCAGATAATCCCAGGGACTAAAATAATTTCACCTTATAAATTGCGAGTCGGTGGTAGTTAATATTAATTCAGGGAAAACAACTAGAGTACTGTGTAGTTAATAGTAACTACCAATGCCCCCTTCCCTACCCCCTAGCTACTAAATAGGAGTCACTTTATGGGACTGTGACCAAGTTTTTTTTTATTTAGTAGAATAAATGGCTTCATTATTGTTTTTATGGAACTATTATTAGTTATTTTTTAATTTGACCATTCACTCTTTTAAAAAAATTCCAAGAACAATATAGGTATTTCTATACAGTTCCCAACTCCACCCATAACATTTGTGTAGACAGTGTATTATTATTATTTTTGGAAAACTAAAATAATTTCTTTATAAAGCATCCAACTGCAGACACCTATCATGGTGAAATGAAAAAATGGACCCATGTGTCCAAAACAGTGCTGTAAACCATTTAGGCCCACAATTAAAAAATTTAAAAATAGCACATGCCATCTTTCCCTCCCCCAAAGCACTATTCAGCTTTTTTTTTTTTTTTTTTTTTTTTACTGGAGCACTACTCTGCTTATGGTGGTGGAGGTGGATTGAATCTAGGACTTTGGAGTCTCAGGCATGAGAGTTTCTTTGCATAATAACCCTTATGCTGCCTACTCCCACCTCCCCCCCCATGCAATCTTTAATGGCTAGTTTGTAGTTTATCACCAAAGGCAGCTGTTTTACTTCTACAGTGCAGTTTGTATTGGTAGATGCTAACTAACTTTCTTGAAAAGGTAATAATGGGTAGATGAAAAGCCCTTGGGGCTTTGCATTGTGCATGTGACACATGTCTGATCTTTGCCTCCACTGCACTGAAGGAAGCTCTTACTCTTTCTAACCCTGCCTCTATAAAAAAAAAGCAATATTTTCTTAAAATATCTTCAATCTTTGATATCGATAAATTGATATCATTGGGCCTGAATTCACCTATTGAAAGGCACAGAGTAGGAAGATGAATCAGAAAACAAAACCCAACAATATGCTGTCTACAGGAAACCAACCTAACTCAACAAGACAAACACAGACTCAAAGTGAAAGGATGGAAAACTATCATAGAAGCAAATGGCTCACAAAAGGGGCAGGAATAGCTATTCTCATATCTGACAAGGTAGACTTGAAAATAAATAAAATTTAAAAAGACAGGGATGGACACTACTTCAGGCTCAGTGGATCAATCAATCAAGAGGACTTAACAGTTGTTAACATCTATGCACTGAATGAAAAGCCATCTAAATACATCAAAGATCTACTGAAAGAGCTACAACAATATATTAACAGGAACACAGTCATAGTAGGGGACTTCAACACCCTACTCTCTCAACTTTAAAGATCATCCAGGCATAAAATCAATAAAGACATGAGGGAGCTAAATGAGGAGATAGATAAACTAGAACTATTGGACATTTTCAGAATCAGTTATCCCAAGAAATTGGAATATACTTTTTACTCAAGTACACATGGGTCATTCTCAAGGAAAGGCCATATGTTATGCCACAAAGACAGCATCAGCAAATTCAAGAGCATTGAAATCATCCCAAGCATCTTCTCAGACCACAGTGGAATTAATTTAATCAAATTAAATTAAAGATGTGGTCTTCATAGTGGTGAAGACCACATCTTCACAATCAACAAAAGATTAGTAATATTCCTAAAATGTGGAAGCTCAACAGTACACTCCTTAACAACTACTGGGTCAAAGAGGAAATAAAGGAAGCAATCAAAATGTTTCGAGAGTTCAATGAAAATTAAAACACAGGCTGTTAAATATTTAGGACACAGGGCACTACTGAGAGGGAAGTTCATAGTTATACAACCACACATTAGGAAACAAGAAAAAGCACAAATAAACAGCCTGATTATCTTAAAGACCTAGAAGAAGAAGAACAAAGGGACCCTAAAACAACCAGAAGGACAGAAATCACTAAAGTTAGGGCAGAAATCAATAACATTGAAAATAAAAAAACATGCAAAAGATCAAGGGAGGTAAATGTTGGTTCTTCGAAATAGTGAACAAAATCGACAAACCTGTAACCAGACTCAAAAAAAAAAAAAGACCCAAATAAATAGGATCATAAATGAAAGAGGAGATATCACAACAGACACCAAGAAATTCAGCATATCATGTGATACTTTTATGAAAAACTGTATGCCACCAAGCTAGAGAACCTGGAAGAAATGAACAATTTCCTAGATACCTATGAACTTCCAAAATTAAGTAAAGAGGAACAAGATAGCATGAACAGGCCCATCACAGCTAATAAAATTGAAACAGTTATCAAAAAACTTCCCAAGAATAAAAGTCCTAGACCAGATGGCTTTACAAATTAATTCTACAAAACCTTCAAGGAAGAGTTAACACCTCTACTTTTAAAAGTCTTCCAGATGATTGAAGACACGGGAATACTCCCAGCATCTATGAAGCCAATATCACTTTGATACCAAAAGCATACAGGAACACAACCAAAAAAAAAAAAACTACAGATCAATATCTCTGATGAACATAGATGCTAAAATATTGAACAAAATTCTAGCCAACCAGATACAGCAGTACATTAAAAAGATTGTTCATCATGATCAACTGGGGCTTATCCCAGGGCTTCAATATTGGTTTAAAATATGTAAATCAATCAACATGATTCACCACATCAATAAAAGCAAGACCAAAAACCATATGGTCATATCTATAGATGCAGAGAAAGCATTTGACAAAATACAACATGACTTTATGATCAAAACACTACAAAAAATGGGAATAGATGGAAAATTCCTGAAGATAGTGAAGTTGATATATAGCAAACCTATATAGCCAACATCGTACTCAGTGGTGAAAAACTGAAGCATTTCCCCTCAGATCAGGTACTAGACAGGGATGCCCACTATCACCATTATTATTCAACATAGTGTTGGAAGTTCTTGCCAAAGCAATCAGGTAGCAACAAGGAATTAAAAGCATACAGATTGGAAGACAGGAAGTCAAAATTCTCCCTATTTGCAGATGACATGATAGTATACATAGAAAAACTTAAGGAATATAGCAAGAAGCTTTTGGAAATCATAAGCTTTTGGAAATCATAAGCAATACAGTAAGGTGTCAGGCTGCAAAATTAACATTCAAAACTCAGAGGTATTCTAAACACCAAGTTAGAAGAAGAATAAATCCAGAAATCAATTCCTTTTACAATAGCAACAAAAACAATAAAATATCTAGGAAGAAACCTAAACAAGAAGTGAAAGACTTGTATACTGAAAATTATGAGTCACTCCTTAAGGAAATAGAAAAAGACACAAAGTAGTGGAAAGATGTTCCATGTTCATGGGTTTGAAGAATTAGCATCATCAAAATGAATATACTACACAGAGCCACCTACAAATTTAATGCTATCCCCATCAAGATCCCAACCACATTTTTTTTAGGAGAATAGAACAAATGCTACAAATGTGTACCTAGAACCAGAAAAGACCTAGAATTGCCAAAACAATCTTGAGAAGAACACAACTGGAGGCATCACACTCCTAGATTTCAAATTGTATTATAGGGCCATTGTAATCAAAACTGCTTGGTACTGGAATGTGAATGGACACAGTGACCAGTGGAATAGAATTGAGAGTCCAGAAGTGAGTCCCCACACCTATGCACATTTACACTTTGACAAAGGTACCCAGACTATTAAATGGGGAAAGCTAAGTCTGTTCAACAAATGGTGTTGGGGAAAAATGGGTTGAAACATGCAGAAGAAAGAAACTGAATCACTATATTTCACCAAATACAAAAGTAAATTCCAAGTGGATCAAGGACTTGGATGTTAGACCACAAACTATCAGATACTTAGAGGAAAATATTCGAAGAACTCTTTTTCCACATAAATTTTGATGACATCTTCAATGAAACGAATCCAGTTACAAAGAAGACGAAGGCAAGCATAAACCTTTGGGACTACATCAAATTAAAAAGTTTCTGCACAACAAAAGAAACCACTACCCAAACCAAGAGACCCCCACAGAATGGGAGAAGATCTTTACATACATACATCAGATAAGAGGCTAATAACCAAAATATAGAAAGAGCTTGCCAAACTCAACAACAAGAAAACAAATAACCCCATCCAAAAATGGGGAGAGGACATGGACAGAATA
Organism: Erinaceus europaeus; assembly: GCF_950295315.1. Taxonomy (NCBI): domain Eukaryota; kingdom Metazoa; phylum Chordata; class Mammalia; order Eulipotyphla; family Erinaceidae; genus Erinaceus; species Erinaceus europaeus. The sequence continues at coordinate 107,369,313 of NC_080164.1, read as the reverse complement.
TTCACCACAGAAGAGATCCAAAAGGCTGAGAAACACATGAAAAAATGCTCCAAGTCTTTGATTTTCAGAGAAATGCAAATAAAGACAACAATGTGATACCATTTCACTCCTGTGAGAATGTTATACATCAGAAAAAGTAACAGCAGCAAATGCTGTAGAGGTTGTGGGCTCAAAGGAACCCTCCTGCTCTGCTGATGGGAATGTAAATTTGTCCACCATCTGTGGATAACAGTCTAGAAAACTCTCAGAAAGCTAGAAGTGGACCTACCCTATGATCCTGCATTTCCCTTCCTGGGGATATATCCTAAGAAACCCAACATACCCATCCCAAAAGATCAGTGTACACATATGTTCTTAGCAGCACAATTTGTAATAGCCCAAATCTAGAAGCAACTCAGGTGTCCAACAACACAGATGAGTGTCTGAGCAACTGGTGGTATATATACACAATGGTCTACTACTCAGCTATAAAAAATGGTGACCTCACTGTTTTCATCAGATCTTGAATGGACCTTGAAAAATTCATGTTAAGTGAAATAAGTCAGAAACAGAAGGATGAATATGGGATGATCTCACTCTCATGGTGAAGTTGAAATATGGGATGATCTCACTCTCATGGAGAAGTTGAAAAACAAGATCAGAAAAGAAAACACAAGTATAACCTGAACTGGAATTGGCATGTTGCACCAAAGTAAAAGACTCTGGGGTGAGGGGGGGGAGAATACAGGTCCAAAAAGGATGACAGAGGACCTAGTGGGGGTTGTATTGTTATATGGAAAACTGAGAAATGTTATGTATGTACAAACTATTGCATTTACTGTGAATATAAAACATTAATTCCCCAATAAAGAAATTTAAGAAATAAGTAAATAAATATTTAAGAAAATACTATGCATGAAGACCAAAAAAAAAAAAGTAATGTGCATTTGTTTATGAGGTGACATATGGCTCTCCCACCAGAGTGCACACTGTTCCATGCCTGAGGAACCCTGGGTCCCAGCCCCTGGCCACCAAGTGGAAGCTTCATTTGAATGAGAAGCTTCATGAATGGTAGAGTGAGGCTGTCCTATCATTTCTTCTCTCTGTGTCTCTGTTTTTTCCACCCTCGAATGGAAAAGAAAGTCTTGGGGAAGTGAAATGAAGTGATCACCCTGCTGACAAGTCATACATAAATAATAAAAACCCTTTTGCAATTAAAAAAAGCAAGTTGAAATTTTAGGTTCTCACCAGAATCTTTGCCGCTGCCTTCCAATCTGGCAATATTTGAAGCTATATTTTATCTTTACCTGTATAAGGTATGTTATTGGCATCTGGTGAGGGGAAATGCATAGTGCATCCTATTTACAATGATGAGTCCTGGGTGTCAACATGACCACCACCGAACCCTGCCCTACCTCCATGGTGCCTTAATGCTGAGCAAGCTCAGCTCTTGGCAACTCCCTGGGCTGTGGGGCTACTGGGCACTAAAACATAAGCCACACAGAATGTGCCAGCCTTGGAGTTTGAGAGGATGGCTAACAAATGATACAGCCTTCATCTTTAACTCCTCTGTCTCTTCAGTTATAGTCACACTTCAGAAATGAAAAATGAGTCTGTGTGAGATGAGAGGTGACCAGACTCACTGGGGTGAAGGTTCCACAAGACTCACAAAGCTCATGACATTGTACTGCTGAGGCAAATGCTCTGTGGTGTGTGGGTTGTATCTCCTGAGGGAAGTGGTCAAGTTATTCTGGAGGAACAGCAACTATGGATTCCTTAATTGCTTTCTTCCTTCCTTCAGTTCTTCCTGTATTTCTACTCAGAATGGGAGAAAGTACAGTCATTTGTTGACTGGGAAGAGATGCCATGGGACCCTTTCCAGAGATAAGGCCATGTTAAATGTCCATGTTGCTGAGTGTTGCACGTTGTCCTGTTGAGAACATCTACATGGTTTTGCTTTGAGGAGAATAAAGGGACCATTAGGAACATTAACAATGTATAACTTCAGTGCATCGGACTTAGAAATGAGAGTCCACGTCTTTTTATTTTTTACTAGTGATTTAATAATGATTTACAAGATTGTAAGATAACAGGGATACAATTCCACAGAGTTTCCACCACCAGAGTTCTATGTTCCATCCCCTTTATTGGAAGCTTCCCTGTTCTTTATCCCTCTCTGATTATGGACCGAAATTTTTTATGGGGTGCAGAAGGTGAGAGGTCTGGCTTCTGTAATTGTTTCTCTACTAGACATGGGTGTTGGCAAGGTTGATCCATACACCCAGATGAAATTAAACTGGGGAGACAGCATAATGGCTAAGCAAATGGACTCTGTCTGAGGCTCTGAGCTCCTAGGTTCAATCCCTAGCACCACCATAAAAAAAAAAAAAAAAAAAGAACAAAGGGGCCAGACAGTAGCGCAGCAGGTTAAGCACACATGGTACGAAGCACAATGACAGGTGGGGAGCCAAGGGCTTGGACCCAGATCCTTACGCTGGTCCTTGCACTTCACACCATGTGCATTTAACCCACTGCTCTGATCCTGGAGAAAAACATCTTTTATCAGTATGTGATTTCCTTATGCTTTCAATAATTATGTTCTGCTTTTACTTCCAATTTTTTATGAATCAAGGTTAATTTTAATTTTGTCAGACTTTGTGCTTCTTTCTCTCTCTTCTCTCTATCTGGGTGAAAGTGACTCAGGTGCCCAACAACAGAGTGGCTGAGCAAGTTGTGGTCTATATACATGGTGGAATACTACTCAGCTATTAAGAATGATGATTTCACCTTCTTCATCTCATCTTAGATGTAGCTTGAAGGAATCATGTGAAGTGAGATAAGCCAGAAAGAGAAGGATGAATATGGGATGATCCTACTCATAGACAGAAGCTAAAATATAAGAACAGAAAGGAAAACATAAAGCAGAACTTGGACTGGAGTTGGTATATTGCACCAAGGTAAAGGATGCTGGTGTGGCTGGGAGTACACAGGTCCTAGAACATGATGGCAGAGAAGGACCTGGGAGAAGGGGTTAGCTAGAGTATTATGTGAAAAACCAAGAAACAAACAAACAACAACAAAAGCATTGGAGCCCTAGACCAAATTCCTCTTTTAAAATACACATATCTTATTGGGATAAATAATAATTTCTGAAAGTTGTCATAGGTGTAAACTTTTTAAATATTCACTTAGAGGTCAGTGCTTGGGATTGAACCTGTGGCCTCAGACATGCAAATCAAGTACACTTCTGATTGAACCACCTCCCTAACCATCTATCACTTTTGGGTTTTGGCTTTTTTTTTTTTTTTGCTAGTCTATAAAAGATACAATTTTAAACCGAGTACTTGCAAACAACAATTTGCTTCGAATTTGACCACATTTAATGTGAATAAATAAACGTATAGGTCAAATGGCTCTTTCTTTTCTCCTTTCTTTCTTCTTTCTTTCTGACAACACAATCAATCCAAATATCTACCAAGGTTGGACCACCTAAAGTTACTAAAGCTGACACACTGTGTGTGAAATTGAACAGTCATGTAATATTTTATACAGATAGCATATAATAACACAGTTGTTGGTGGAGTGTGAAAGTATTTCTGAACCCTCCTCATTGCCTACGAAATGTGGATGAGCATTTGCTCATGCTGTTGGGGTCTTGGCTGACATAGGAGCTATTCATTGCTTTTCTGGCCTGGATGTTCTTGGGCCTGGTTAGCTGTGTCTGCAGTGTTGCCAGAGCTCAGCATCAGAGAGACATGCTGTCTCAGTACATGGGATGGAAGGGAGACTTCTCCCACCCCCTCCCCTATAGCATTGTCCAATGTAAAGCTGTTTGGAGACAGTTATGTGACTTTCTGTGTGCTGTCCCCAGAGAAGGGAGACACAGACTGGGCTGTGTGTGAGCTGCAGGGCCTGTAAGAAGGCCCCCAGGAACACCAGGCCCTTTCAGCCCGGTAACTGCGGTGTGATTTATGAGGAGACCTGGGTCTAAAAATAGACACTGAAGGAGCCGTGTCTCAGAACAGAGCACAGGACCATATGGTGGTAAAAGGGCCACTTTGTTTTATTGGAAAGACATTTTGAAAACTCCCCTTTTGGAAGCAAGTCTTGGTAAAAGACTGTTAGAAAAGACCCTTTCTGTGTGCATGCGTGCGTGCATGTGTGCATGTGTGTTTGTGTGTGTGTGTGTGTGTGTGTGTGTTTGTGTGTGTGCGTACTTTTTCCTACATAAGTGTTCCAAACAGATTATGCTTTCTAAACCCATTGATTTCAGTAACCACCTAATTAGCATTTCTCAAATTCTATTAGGGTCTGGTTTTTAAAATGTATTTATTTGTTTTGGTCATGACTGGGATTCCACTGATCTGAGCTGATGGGGTGGGGGTATGTGGGAGGGCAATGGCACGGCACCTAAGCTTCCTCCATGGGACCAGGCTTGAACCTGGGTCCCAAGCATGGCACACCAGATGCACACTATCTGAATGAGCTATCATTATGTACCTATCTCTCTTTGAATTTTGGATGTTTGACACTTGAAAGGAAAATAGTATGTTGAAAGAAATTACACTGAAGTTTTCGGTGACCTTTACTATTTAGCCTTTGAGAAAATGACAAGATTTTCAATGACATGTTCTGTGACAAGAGATTTTCTGTTTCTCTGATGTCGGTTAAGTCCATGGACCCACAGCATCCATTTCTGCAGAACAGATGCTATTCCTTCAAATTGGGTTTCTGAGAAACTAAGGAAACTGCCTTCATCCCCCCCCTCATTTATTGGGAGATTAATGGTTTACAGTTGACAGTGAAATACAGTAGTTAGTACATATGTAACATATCTTAGTTCTCCACATCACCCTCTAACCCCCTACCTAGGTCCTCCTCTGCCATCATGTTCCAGGACATGAACACCCCCTGCCCCCAGCCACCCAACCCAGATCTTTTATTTTGGTGTAATACACTGACTCCAGTCTAAGTTCTGCTTTGTGTTTTCCCTTTTGATCTTGTTTTTCAACTTCTGTTTATGAGTAATATCACCCCATATTCATCCTTTTGTTTCTGACTTATTTCACTTAATGATTTCTTCAAGCTCCATCCAAGATGGGGTGAAGAAGGTGAATTCATCATTCTTAATAGCTGAGAAGTATTTCATTGTGTATTTATACCACAACTAGCTCAGCCACTCATCTGTTGTTAGATACCTGGGTTGCTTCCAGGCTTTGGCTACTACAAATTATGCTGCTATGAACATAGGTATACACAGATCTTTTTGGATGGGTGTGTTGGGTTCCCAGGAGAGGAATTGCAGGGTCATAGGGTAGGTCCACTTCTAGCCTTCTGAGAGTTCTCCAGACTGTCCTCCACAGGGGTTGGACCCAGTTATACTCCCATCAACCTTGCAGAAAGGTGGAGAACTGACTTCTCATTGGCACTTGATTAAAATGGCACATGCCACAACTGCCAGTTCAGATGAACTAGGAAGACTCAACAGAGAACCAATTTTCCTTTTTTGTTTTAATTTAACATAACTTACATTAGTGACTGCATAATGATACACAACATTATAAGACCACAGGGGCACAATTCCCCACTGCAGCACACACAGACCCTCTACCTTCCTCATACACTGCTCACAACCAACGTTATCATTTTTTCCCTTGGAATGTCATGTGGTTTATTGATCTACCACTTATCTTTAACTATCTACATGTGAGTGATACCATTGTTTTTCACTTCCTTGCTTACATCACTAAGCATAGTCACCTCCATTTCCATCCACTTTGTCCCAAAGGACACAATATCACCCTTAAGACAGAGAACAAGAGAACAGCCTTGTTAGCAGAATGATCTGGTGCTTGGGGGTTCAAGCTGGGTACAGTATATTATGTACTAGAATCATGTGCTAGAGACAGCACTGAGGAAAACTCCAAATGCTCTCTCCATAGAAATTGTACTTCTTCTTCAGAGTAAAGTTGCCACTGACTTTTTATTTTATTTTATTTATTTTGGCCTCCACAGTTATTGCTGGAGTTTGGTGCCTGCACTATGAATCCATCATTCCTAGTGATGTTTCTTTTCTTTTTTTTCAAATTTATTCAACTGGAAAAATAGAAATTGAGAGAGGAGAAGGAGGTAGAGGGGTAGATAGAAAGACAGACATCTGCAGACCTGCTTCACTGATCATTAAGTGTCCCTCCTGCAGGCTCAAACCTAGGTTCCTGCACATAGGTACTATGTGCACTTAACTGAGTGCACCTCCACCAAGCCCCACTACTGACTTAAAAAAATATTATCTTCATTTATTTATTGTATTGAGACAGTCAGAAATCAAGAGGAAGGGAAGATAGAGAATGAGAGAGACAGAGAGATACCTGCAGCCCTGTTTCACCACTCACAAAGCTTTCCCCCTGCAGGTGAGGATGGGGGGCTTGAACCCAGGTTCTTGCACATTGTACCATGTGCGTTCAACCAGGTGTGCCACCACCAGCCCCTGTCACTGACTTTTTAATGTGAAAGTATTTCCTCTTTCCAAGGAAAAGCTTGGAGGTCTCAAAATAAATGAACTCCCCCCCCCCCCACACACACACACACACTTACACACCATCCCTCCAATGCTTTTTCTCCTCTCCTCTGAGACCTGTCACCTATGTAGCTCATGCCTGCCAGCAAAATGTGTAGGATTGGAAAGCATTTTTAATTCATGTGCTCCTTCCCACTCTGTAGCAAAGAGCCTCCAACTTATTTCAGATCTAGACGCACTAACGGCCAGCTTTCAGCACTCACTTCTTTCAAAATGTGTTTATGTGCATTTGTGTGAGACATGTTCAGACTCCCTGGCCTTGATGGATAGGCCCCTGGGCAAACAGACCTCTCACACAGTGTGTGTGTGTGTGTGTGTGTGTGTGTGTGTGTGTGTGTGTGTGTTGCACACTTGGTACAGCAAGTCTGTACTGCAGCAAGTCCTACAATTAGGATTTTGATTTTTGTGTCCCTTATAAGCTTTCACACATGAAATGCCTCTTGCTCACTGTGAGCAAGGACATTTCTATTTTAAAGGAGAATGAGTGCTAGGAGGATTAATTACAATAGAACACAGCTTTGTGGTCTTTAGTTCAAGGTACTTTGTATTAAACCACACTTAAGATTTCTGTTTTGGGTAGGGAGTATGGATCCACCTGCCAACAACCATGTCCAACAGAAGCAATCACAGAAGCCAGACCTTCCCCCTTTTGCACCCCATAAAGAATTTTGGTCTAGAATCCCAGAGGGGGAGAAAATATTAGGGGAAAATGACCAAAGGGCTCTGAACCCCAATTCCATCAGAATTCAGAGGGAGAAAAGGTAAGTTGGAAGGACACTGAGAATTAATGATAGGTGTAGGTGTGGCTTAGAAAGGAAGAGAAGGCAAGAACATTGAAAAAATGGGCAAAAATGTAGATAGACAGTCAGGTCCAGAAATAATAGTCAACCCATTGGGAGAACCACTGCAATTTCCAGTGGAGAGGATGGGGACACAGAACCCTGGTGGTGGTAATGGTAGGGAACTGCACCCCTGTTATCTTACAATCTTGTAAATCACTTTTGAATCACTAATAAAAAACATGAAAAAAATAAAAGAATTCTGTTTTTAATCCCAGGCAAATGATACTACTTGTTAATTGTATTAAGAATTGCTAGATCTGCAAGTGAGGTGCTGGAGTCAGTCTTCCACTGACTATATACAAGACATAACCCTGTGTCATCAAAGTGTCTCTATTCAAAGTATGTGCTTGTGCAATACTGAGAGGTGTAACTGTCGAGATAGCTCACCTGGGAGGGTGTCTGCTTAGATGTGGCTGTGATCCAAGTGTAAGCCTACCCCCTGTGTAGTAGAGGAAGCTACAGGGCTGTATTATTTTACCCTGTCTGTCTCTGTCTCTTTCCCTCTTACTTTTTATTTATTTATTTATTTTTAAATTTTACTCAACAGGACAGAGAGAAATTAAGAGGGGAGAGGGAGATAGAGAGGGAGAGAAAAAGCCAAGTTTTGGGATAATGAATTGAACACTCAAGATCTGAACAAAGAGGTGTTAAGGGGGCCGGTGGTGATGCACCTGGTTGAACGAACATGTTAGAACACATAAGGTCCAGGGTTCAAGTCCACAATCCCCACCTGCAGGCGGAAAGCTTTGTGAGTCATGAAGCAGAGCTGTAGGTGTCTCTCTGCCTCTCTCTCTCTCTCTCTCTCTCTTTCCTCCTCCCCTCTTGATTTCTGGTGGTCTCTATCCGATAAATAAATGAAAATGATTTAAAAAATAAAGAGGAGTTAAGTAATACCTGACTTGTTTATTAACAACAAATATCACTTGTTTTTTTAATCTTTTAATCTTTATTTATTTTCCCTTTTGTTGTCCTTGTTTTTATTGTTGTTCTAGTTATTATTGTTGTTGTTGTTATTGATGCCATCATTGCTAGATAAGACAGAGAGAAATGGAGAGAGGAGGGGAAGACAGAGTGGATGAGAGAAAGATAGACACCTGCAGACCTGCTTCACCGCTTGTGAAGTGACCCCCCTGCAGGTGGGGAGCCGGGGCCTCAAACCAGGGTCACTCTCGGTTTTTTTCCCCTTTAGATATAGCTGGACTTCACTGCTCTTGGCAGACAGTTTTAGATAGAGATAGAGAGATGAAGAGAAAGAGACACCAATCATGGCACCCCAGTTTCTTTCAATGTAGTGGGGACTGTACCTGAACCTGGTTGTTGGTGCTTAGCAATGCAGAGCACAATCCAAGTGAGCTACTTTGCTGTCCCAAAACATATCTTGTAAGAATAAAAACCATAGGGGCTGGGCAGTGGCACACCCAACTAAGCACACATAGTACTACTAAGTACAAGGACCTGTGCAAGGATCCAAGTTGAAGCCCCCAGCTCCCCATTGGCAGGGGGTATGCTTCAAAATCAGTGAAGCAGGTCTATAGGTGTCTCTCTTTCTCTATCTGACTGTACCCACCTTCTCCGTCCCCTCTCAGTTTCTCTCTGTCCTATCCAATAAAATGGAAAAAATGGCCGCCAATAGCAGTGGATTTGTAGTGCCAGCACTGAGCCCCAGTGATAACTCTGCTGGCAAAAAAAAAAAAAAAAAGAAAAGAAAAGAAAAAAAAGAAAAACTATAATGAGTCGACTGATTTTTCTTCATTCCTTCATTCCTTCACTCATTTTTGTAAGTGTAAAGTTTTGATAATGCCAACATTTTGCACATGATTTGTTTCCCAAGATTTGCTGCACCATTAGGTCTGAGCACTCCTAGAAGGAGACATGAGAATAGGATCAATTTGAGAGTCCGTTTTTAAATTCTACCATGATTTTCAGAAGTATCATATTTCTTAGGAACCCACTTATGAGTTTATGCTACAGAACTTTGACCCACTTTACTAGAATGGTTTTTAAACATTTCTGTTTACCATTGAATATGTTAACATGAGGGAGTGAAAGATCACCACTCAAATTTGTGCTGTGTATTTGAAAGACTGAATACAGCCTTAATAATATTATTTTGCAATAACAAATACAGTTGTGAGGTCGAGTGGTGACACACCTAGTTAAGCACACACATTACAAATACAGCTACCAGGTATATGTTTATGTTTATTTCTGATTGTGTTTTTGTATCACAAGCACATCAAGGTCTCCTTTGATAATCAGTATGTGTATCTTGGAGAACTTGTTCAGTTCATAAGGTATAACTTGTTAAGTTCATAAGGTATGTGAAGGTTAGCACTTAATTCCTTTTTAATATTGTATTTATTTATTTTGGATAAAGACAGAGAAATGGAGAGGGAAGGGGAAATAGAGGATAGAGGAGAGAGAGAGAGAGAGAGAGAGAGAGACTTAGACACCTGCTGTACTGTTTCACCACTCATGAAGCTACCACCCTGCAGGTGGGAACAAGGGGGCTTGAACCTGGGTCCTTGTGCACTGTAAAGTATGTGCTCTGCCAGGTGCTCCACCAGTTGGTGCCACTTGACTCTTAATATAAAAGAATTTCACCAAGTATTTTATTTATTTCATTTTTTTATCAGGAATTGAATCTCAATTGGTTATATCAAGCACAGTTTCAACGTTAAAGAAAGAGGGACAGTGTGGCAGCTCGCATAATAGAACACACAAGTTATCGTGTAGACAGATACAAGTTCAAGCCCCTGCCTGGAGGGAGAGAGCTTCAGTAGTAAAAGAACAGTGCCTCTCCTCTCTGTTGGTCTCTCTTCCTCTCTTATCTCATTCTCACCCTCTATAAAATAAAGAAAAAGGAGGGAAGATAGTGTGACCAGGAACCATGAATTGTGCAGGCTCTGAGCCCCAATGGTAACCCTGGTGTTAAAATAAAAACAAAAATATGAAAAAGACATTGGCTTCAGAACACAGTGGTAAAACTGCACCTTTTGTAAGTTTACAAAAACAGTTTGTGATTAGACTAACTCTGTCCACTTGGAACATAATTTCTCACCATTTCTTATTCCATATCATTCATGCTTTATGTTCACAGTACTATAAGTAGCATTTTTCATTTTGATAAATGCAGCTATCATTAATGCCTACTTCATTTTTATATAACTTTTAAAGTTTTCCCATAGAACCTGGGTAAGTAGCTCAACATAGATATAAACTTTCAGGGGCTGGGTAGTGGCATACCCAGTGAAGAGCACATATTATCCACACAAGAACCCAGATTCAAGCCTCTGCTCCCCACCTGTAGGGGGGAAGCTTCACGAGTAATGAAGCAGGTCTGCAGGTGTATCTCTGTCTCTCTCTGCCTCTCATCTTCCCCTCCCAATTTACCTCTGCATCTATCCAATAAATAAATGAGAAAAAAATTATTTATGTTTTATTAGTGATTTAATAATATTTGACAAGACCATAAGATAAGAAGGGTACAATTCCATATAGTTCCCACCACCAGAGTTCCCTGTCCCATCCCCTCCATTAGAAACTTCCCTATTCTTTACCCTTCTGGAGGTATGGACCAAAAATCTTTTTTTTTAAATTTTTTATTATCTTTATTTATTGGATAGAGGCAGCCAGAAATCAAGAGGGAAGGAGGTGATAGAGAGGGAGAGAGACAGAGAGACACCTGCAGTACTGCTTGCTTCACCACTCGCAAAGCTTTACCCCTGCAAGTGAGGAACGGGGACTCAAACCTGGGTCCTTGCACATTGTAATATGTGCACTCAACCAGGTGCGCCACCACCCAGCCCCTGGACCAAAATTCTTTATGGGGTGCAGAAGATGGAAGGTCTGGCTTCTGTAATTGCTTCTCCGCTGGACATGGACTTTGGCAGGTGAATCCTCATCCCCAGCCTGTTTCTATCTTTCCTTAGTGGGGAAGGGCTCTGGAGAGTTGAGGTACTGGGATACATTGGTGAGGTAGTCAAGCATATTAGTTGCTGAGGGCCATATGTTCAGTGCAGAAGCAATAAGAGGGCAGGATCATAAATATTGGACTGTCAGAAGTCATGAGACATTTTTGCATATAAAAATATGTCAAGCATTTTCTGGAAGCCCAGCATTACCCCAGGAGATTACACAGGAGGAGCTCCGACATTCCAGAAACAGAGAGAGGGGGAGAGGGAAAGGGGTAGGGGTGAGAGGAGGGAGATAGGGAGAGTCTGCTTCACCCTAAGCACTTGTGCTCCAGTGAACCAGTGTCACTTTGGAGTCTTACTAATTGGCGACTCCCAGCTCTTTACTGTGCCAACACCTTTTCCTAGTATTTCCCAGGCACACAAAATTCTGAAAACTTCAGGAAGGCTCAAGGGGAACCGTTGCAATTTAATTGCTGTCCAAAGCCCTCTCTGAACAGTATGTGTTGTCTGGTGTCACTTGTGTGATGTTTTGCTATCTGAGGTCAGGGCACTTACACTCATGTACTGTGACAGTGACCTGCCGAGTGACTGTGAGGCTCATTATACCACCAGGACTGTCGTAGGTTCATTTTGGAGTATTCATGTGCAGTGAACCTTTGAACTTGAACTGGGCATTCTTGTTCGTTGGCTGGAATTGTGTTTATTCTAAAGGGCAGGAGAAACTTTAATTATGGAGGAAGAAGGGGGTGGAATTACTTTAGTTTAAACTGATAAACTGATCTTTAAGAAATGTATGTACCATCTGGGGAAACAGCTCACTGCTGTGTGTCTCACCCAGGTTTGAGTCCAGCCCTGCTGCATTGAAGGAAACTTTGGTGCTATTGTCTCTCTCCCTCTCCCTCTTTTTCTGCCTCTGTCTCTATATTAAAAAGGAAAGTAAAGAAAAGGACCTTCACAACTTAAAAAATACTCTTGTAAATATTGTACATTAGACACAATATTCATGATAACCACAAAACACAATATAGCAAAAAATAGGAAACATATATACAATCAGCAAGACCATTGTAGAAAACCATCCACATAAAACAACAAACAGAAACTAACAGGAAAAGAGTCAACAAGAACATAAAACTATCTTAAAACAAAAACCAGAATGGCTATAAGCAAATCACATTAGTCAGTAATCACCCTAAATGTGAATGGCTTAATTTGCAAGTCAAAAGATTCAAAGTGACTGAACTAAAAAGTAAGACCCATCTATTCTGTGTCTCCAGGAAGCACACATCCAAAAGAAAGACAAAATGAAGCTCCAGGTAATAGGCTGGAACAAAGTATTCCAAGGCAACAATGCAAATAAAAAGGCAGGAACAGCTATTCTACTCTTAGATAAATTAAACTTTCAGGCAAAGAAGGTGCAAAATTATGGACATGGACACTACTTATTGGTCAGAGGATCAATTCAACAGGAAGACATTACCATAGTCAATATATATGCTCCCAATATGTGTGTATGCAAATATGTTAAAAAAAAATTAAAAAAACACTGGCCTTTAGAGAGACATCAATAGCAGCACAGTATTTGTTGGAGACCTCAACACACCACTCACAGCAAGAGACAGATCATCAGGACAAAAAATCAACAAGGACATAAAGGCTTTAAATGAAGTCACAGGTGAGATAGCTTAACAGATATATTCAGAACCCTTCACCTCTGCTTCCCCCCCCCCCAAAAAAAAAAGAGAATACACATTCTTTTCAAGAGTGTATGGAACATTCTGAAGGATTGACCATGTGTTGAGACACAAATACAGCCTTAATGAATACATAAATATTGAAATAATAACAAGGATCTTTTTTGACCATGAGGCAGTGAGGTTAGAAATCAACCACAAAAAAGAAATACACCCAAATTATGGAGACTGAATAATACACTTCTGAATAATACCCAAGTCATTGAAGAAATAAAAAGAGAAATTGAAATTACTTGAAGAACAATGAAAATGAAAGGATCAATTCCCAGACCTTGAAGGATGCAGCAAAAGCTGTCCTAAGAGGGAAGTCTATAGCAATACAGACTCATATTAACAAGCAGCAAAGATCTCAAGTAAGGTACCTAATGTCACAACTAAGCCAACTAGAAAAAGAGCAACAAAGCAACCCAAAAGTCAGCAGTAGAAAAGAAGTAGTCAGAATCAGAGCAGAAACAATGAAATGGAATCCAGAAAGATAATCCAAAATATTAATGAAACCAAGAGCTAATTCTTTGGAAGGATAAAGTAGATAAACCACTGGGTAGACTCACAAAAAAAAAAAGAGAGAAAAGAGAGAGAGAGAAGAGAGAGAGAGAAGAAAGAGAGAGAGGGCTATGATAAAAATAATCAGAAACAAAGAGAGATGAAGCTAAAACTGAAGTTGGGGAGATACAAAGAATCACACATTAATATTACACATTAATATTAATATCTCTATAGAAATAAATTGGACAACCTATATTAAAATGGGTGTATTACTAGAATCATAAGTGAACCTAACCTGAGATGAAGTGGATGACTTAAACAAGCCAATCATTAGTTTAGAAATTGAATCAGTCATCAAAAATCTTTCCAAGAATAAAAGCCCAGGCCCAGATGGCTTTACTAACAAATTCTGTGGGATTTTCAAGTAAGAACGACACCTTCAAACTATTCCAGAAAACTGTAGAACAATCACCGCCAGACACGTTCTTTGATCCCCAAAGCAGGAAAGAATTCTACCAGGAAAGGAAACTGTAGACCTATATTCCTGATGAACATCAATGCAAAGATCCTGAGCAAAATCTTGCCAAATCAAATCCAACAACATATCACAAGAATATTTCACCAAGACCAAGTGAGATTCATCCCTAGGAAACAGGGAGGGTTCAACACCCACAAATTAATCAATGTTATTCATCATATTAACAAAAAGATAAAAGTTACATGGTCAAATTTTAATTTAAAAAATTCCATAATATAGCTCAAAAGTAACCAAAGAACAAGACCTGAGGCCACACGGAGGGCAGGGAGTTACGTTTATTTTACGTTAACCGATTACAGGCAGATTCCTACCAGATGTGCACACACTTGTTCCGCAGCACCCAGCTTTTATCACTTTCAAACTGGGCAGAGCACAAGCTAATTGGTTAGAAACAGTGTCCATCAAGGTGCTGACAATTAAGCTAAGAGCAGGCTGGCTACCATCAGAACGTGCCACTCTGTAGAAGTGTAGAAGTGGGCGTCCACCAGGAGCCTATAGATTTTTCATTTTATCCCCTTTTCTTCTGTACCCAGAAAATCTTTCCTGGTGTATTGGACTACCTCATTTTACATTCTCTTCGTAACTTATCTGTTTCTATGCACTCAGTTATAAGCTTTACTAACATGTTAACAGGCTCTTACGAGCAGAGAGAGAAACCATACCCATAGCACCAGTTTATAAACTTCTAAGCCTTTCTTCTGTGTCTTTTCTAAGCCACACCCACATCTGTTACTACTTTTTATGCAAAACTTCTTTCTCTAGTAACATAGGAAGCCCCTGTGTCTGGAAAGAATGTACTCTAGCTTGTCACAGTACTGCCCATGTTCCCCAGGTTCTGCCTGTTCACTCCCTAACCTCAACATTTCCCCGTTTAGGAGTAAGTACCAGAATTCTTTTGGGGATGTTGAAGGATGGAGTTTAACACTTCTGTAACTGCTTCCTGCTGACATTTGGGAAGTTGCCTGGTCGATCCATACTCCTAGATATACTTGTACTGTCCCTAGTATTTGCTACTTCTAGTGTTTGCCCTAGTATTTGCTAATGGGGCAGGGCTCCAGAAAGATGAAGTTTCTGGATACTTGATCATGTAGTCATTTGCCCAGGGTGGTTAGGATGGGTTCATGGCAGAATCTGGAACTTGATGTCTGGAAGGTGGCAAGGCATAGAAACGTTTAATAAAAGAATAGGATTAGGATTAGTGAGAATAAGAAACTCAGAATGAGAGATAGCTATGATACCTATTTAGATATGAATACTTTTAGGATACTAGGACTCTAATAATCTTTGAGCTATTGCCATAAAGGCAGGATTGACAAATACCTGGGAGAAAGATATTAGAGTAGATTATGGCACTTGAGAACTGGATTAATGTAAAGAGTGGCTCCCATACTAAATTAAAAGACGCGCGCGCATGTGTGTGTGTGTGTGTGTGTGTGTGTGTGTGTGTGTGTGTGTGTGTATGTGTGTATTTAACTGTACCGCATCAATCTGACCTGGGGCCCATATCTGTTAATGTTTACCAACGAGCCTGTATGACCTCTGCATCCCTGGTGGTTTAGGCTCACTCTGTGGTCACAGCTGGGGCCATGTCTGTAGGTTGCTTACTCATATTTTCCTCAAGTGACAGAGTAGAGTGACCCAGGCTCTCTACAGAAAGTGAGGCAATCTTAGTCAATGTTACCTACAGTGAGGACAAAGTTCCGAGAGGCCCACAGCAGAGCACAGAGAAAGACATCCCTGAGTGAAGTGACGGGTGATCACAGATGCTGAGTAGTTCTGGGCCCATTTATCTGTGACTAAGACTAGGAATCCAGGTAAAGTGGTCTGTCACTGGCCAAAACAGCCAGACTATGCAAGCCTGTCTCTTGCCACCATCTAGTTTCTGTAGTCCACTCTCTATATAATAAGTTCTGGGAGTCAGGCAGTAGCACAGTGGGTTAAGCGCACATGGCACAAAGAGCAAGGACCAGCTTTAGGATCCCGGTTTGATCCTCTGGCTCCCCACCTGCAGGGGAATCGTTTCACAAGCAGTGAAGCAGGTCTGCAGGTGGCTGTCTTTCTCTCCCTCTCTCTGACTTCCCCTCCTCTTTCCATTTCTCTCTGTTCTATCCAACAACAACATGAATAACAACAATAACTATAGCAATAAAACAGGGTAACAAAAGTGAATAAATATAAAAAAAGAAAATAAGTTCTAACTTTCTCCCACTTTTGAGGCCTTGAAGGCCAGCTATGCAGTAGCTGAATGACCATTACATAGTCTGCTGGACTTAAGTCTAGTTGACATATCTTTGGTGTCCAGCCTTGAGTTAAGAAATACTTAAGTTGTAGAGGAGCCTAATAAGGTCAAGGGTCTTTTCAGTGTTAGCTTAATAGTTACAGTAAGGTATATTAGGTGTTAAAATACTTAACAAAATTCTTGGCAACTGGATACTGTATCAATAGATTGTTTATGATGACCAAGTGCAATTTATCTCAGGGATGAAAGGTTAGCTTAACATACTTAAGTCAATCTATGTGATTTACCACATCAATAAAAGCAAGACCAAAACTACAAGATCACATCAATAGATGCAGAGAACACTGAATCACTATATCTCACCAAACACAAAAGTAAATTCCAAATGGATCAAGGATTTGGATGTTAGGCCAGAACCCATCAGACACTTGAGAGGAAAATATTGGTAGTAGTCTCTCTCAATTTCTCCCTGTCCTGTCAAGTATAATAGAAAAGAAAAGAAATGGAAAAAATGGCCACCAGAAGTGGTGTATTTATAAGTCTGGCATTAAGTCCAAGTTATAATACTGGTAGCAATAAAAAATTTTAAAAAAAGAAAAAAAACCTTTTAATTTGAAAATATTTTTTTTCAAAATATCTCTCTATTTGATTGGACTAAATAAAATCACATAAATTGAGGAATTATTTTTCTTTATATATATTTTTTCATTTATAAAAAGGAAACATTGATAAAACCATATGATAAGAGGGGTGCAACTCCACGCAGTTCCCACCATCAGAAATCCATAGACCATCCCCTCCCCTGATAGCTTTCCTATTCTTTATCTATCTGGGAGTATGGACCCAAGGTCCTTGTGGGGTGCAGAAGGTGGAAGGTCTGGCTTCTGTAATTGCTTCCCCACTGAACAGGGGTGTTGACTGGTTGATCCATACTCCCGGCCTGTCTCTCTCTTTCCTAGTGGGGTGGGGCTCTGGGGAAGTGGGGCTCCAGGACACATTGGTGGGGTCGTCTGTCTAGGGAAGTCTAGTTGGCATCATGGTAGCATCTGGAATCTTGTGGCTGAAAAGAGAGTTAACATATAAAGCCAAACAAGTTATTGACTAATCATGAACCTAAAGGCTAGAATAGTGCAGATGAAGAGTTGTGGGGTCTTCATTTTGTAGATAGCTAATAGGCATATTTTAGTTATATTCCAAAGGGCCTGTGACTATACTATTTATTGGTTTTATTCCCCCCTGAGCCTGAAATCTGATATGCAAGTGGATCTAAGTTATTGTCTGGGGAGATGATATCATGGCTGGAAAAAGGACCAGAGAAAGCTGGATAAGGGAAGCGAGTAGCTCCCAAATATGGGAAAGGTGTATAAATATTGTTGACTGTAAACCCCATCAATTTGATCTGATCTGGGGGCCCATATTCAACTTAGGAGCCTATGTGACCTCTGCATCCCTGTAGATCTGATCTTACATTCTGTGGTCATGAGTAGGAACGTTTCAAACTCCACTGATTTCAGGACCCATCTTCCTCAGGTGGAGCATAGAATATGTTGTCCATCCTCCCTTTGGAGGATGGAACATTCTCTACTGTGTTGATCCCAGTTGAGGGCAAGGTCCTATGGGGGCCTTTTTGGAGGATGTTTATATGTCCTTTTTCAAAAGCTGTCTTGGGCTGGTTAAATAGTTGACTTGTACAGTGCACTGCCTTACCATGTGCACAACCCAGGTTAAAGCCCAGCTCCTAGAACGTTAGATGCAGTTATTGTTCCATGGTTGCTTTTATTCTTTCTACCTGTCTGTATATAAAAAATAAGATAAAATAAATAAAAAAGCTATCTCAGCATTCTTTAATTAGTTTCAGGAGTATGAGAGCTAAAAAGCTAACATTTAATGCCAGTATTAGGTGTGGGGATAGACAACATAATGGTTATGCAAAGAGACTCTCATGCCAGAGGCTCCAAAGTCCTAGATTCAGTCCCCCATACCACCACAAACCAGAGCTGAGTAGTGCACTAGCTAAAAAAAAAGAGCCAGTATCAGAAGATATCATCATATCTGCCCCATAATATTTGAATCCTTATCTGTTAATAATCATATTTGTATTAAGCAAAAAATGGTTTGTACTGTTGATTAGTATTTAACGTATTTCATGCTCAGAGAATTTCTAGCAAATATATTGCTTTTATGACTTTCAAATATGAGAGGAGATGAATGGTTTTGTTCAACTATATCTCATTTCTGAGAAAAAAATATTCTTAATTAATAAATGTCTCAGAAAAGTTTCCATGCGCTGGTTTCTAGCAAAAGTTCTGGAAGTTCAAAACAGAGTTGAAACCTTGTTGTCTCTTTCTCTTTGCATGTGAATCTGTTGCTCCTGGTTACAATGGAGAATTTTTTTTCTTCTGCCCCTACCCTTTCAATAACAACAGCTGCCCCCAGTACCCCATGGCATCCTTTAAGCTTTATTAAGTCTGCCTGGGCCTACCCCTTTCTCCTCCAGTCAGTGGGAGAAAAAGGTTGGTGGGCTCCCCGCTGGGTGCTTGAGTGATGGCCAGGACTTCTGAAGGGCTCCAGTGTCCTGCCTGCCCCCAGGAGCCAAGAAGCATGAATACTTGGAGAAGGTCAGCCCAATGCATGGAATCCTGCCTGAAAGCAGATCAGCCATGAGAGTCAGATCCTGTCAGAAAAGACACAAATCATCCTCTATGCACAGATGCTGAGGAATTGTCAGAGATCTCTCTCCTCACCCCCATTGCCTGCCCCTTGGTCCCAGGGGTGGGGGAGGGGGATCTTGGCTCAGCCATGAGCCTTCTAGGAATGATGTGAGGTGCTGGGGGAAGAGGGCTTGTTTCTTTACTGTCATGTTCTGGCTTTCCCTGTGCACTGAGCAGGGGCTGTGACAGGCTGCAAAGAGACTAAGCTGGGCTTTAGCAACTCCAGAGACAGGAGCCATGTGAATGCTCCTGGCTGCCTCCCACACACCCCCAGCATGGAATTGCAGACCCTACCATGATGGCATCCTGACCTCCCTGGGCAGACAACCTCATCAATATGTCCGGGAACCCACCTCTCCAGAGTCCTACTCCACTAGGGAAAGAGAAACAGGCTGGGGATATGGATCACCTGCCAAAGCCCATGTACAGTGGGAGAAACAATTATAGAAGCCAGAACACCCACCTTCTGCATCCCATAAAGAATTTTGGTCCATACACCCAGAAGGATAAAGAATAGGAAAGCTTCCAATGGAGGGGATGGGATATGGACTCTGGCAATGGGAACTGTATGGAATTGTACCCCTGTTATCTTACAATCTTGTTAATCATTATTGAATCATTAATAAAAGGAAAATGAAAAGCATCAGCTGGAACAGTGCTGAGAGTACTTTCCTCTCTTGAGCACGGGCAGTATGAAAGTATGGAGACTGTTCTAACACAAGAATCCACAGAATGGCATGGACACAGCATGTGATGAGTGTGTGTATGCTCCTTTCCTCATTAAAGGGTAAGTTCTGTCCTGCCGACAAGTCCTGTCTCTCTCTAATGTTCTCCTCATCCATCCACTAGACACAATCCCCAAACACAGTTTAAAAACTGTTTGGAAGGGGCTGAGTGGTGATTCACCTCTAGAGCACACCCTTTACCATGTACAAGACCTTGTGTTCAAGGTGTGAGTTCAAGGGAAACTTCAAAAGTGGTGGGTCAGGGCTGCAGGTGTCTCTCTTCTTGCTGTCTCTTACCCTCCATCCCAAAAGATGGCTCCAGGAATAATGGACTCATGCAGACACCAAGCCCCCATGTGATAGCCCAGGTAGAAAAACAAACACACACACACAGAACAACCACACTGCTTATTTTATACATTTTGGGGGGTAACAGTGGGGATTGTGTGGAGTTGTACCCCTCTTATCCTATGGTTTTTCAGTGTTTCCTTTTTATAAATAAAACTTTATAAAAACATAAAAAAATTAAATCACATTGTTAAATAGGCAGTCTCAGTTTAAAACCATTCCATACACTTCTGCTTTCAGCTCCTAAATATGTAACCATTGAAGTAAAAAATGAGTTGGTTAAAAGCCGGGTGGCGGTGCAACTGATTGAGTGCACACATTACAGTGCACAAGGGCACGGGCTCAGGCCCCCCAGTCACCACCTGTGGGGGCAGCTTCAGGAGTGGTGAAGCAATACTGTAGCCTGTCCCCACTCTGGGTGTTTTTGTGTGTCTCCCTCACTCCCTCTACATTTTTCCCCTTCCCTCTCAATTTTTTCTGCCTTTACTCAAAATAACTAATTAAATAAATAATATTTTAAGAAGAGAGTTTTTTTAATATTTATTTATTGCCACCTGTCCTAGCAGCCTTTTTGTTTGGGGGGGGTGGGGGGTGGAGTATGAGAGATGAAGAAAGCAAAGAAGGGGAGGAAGGAGAAGAAAAGACACCTGGGGCCAGGCACCTGGTTAAGCATATACATTGCAGTGTGCAAGGATCCAAGTTCAAGCCCTTGGTCCCTACTTGCAAGGAGAAAGCTTCATGAGTGGTGAAGCTGGGATGCAGGTGTTTGCTTCTGTTTCTTCCCTTCTCTTTATCTCTCCCTCCCTTCTCAATTTCCCTGTCTCTAGCTAGTAAATAAACAAAAATTTTAAAAATATTGAGAAAAAATACAGTTGCAGGGGAGTCAGGCAGTAGCACTGTGGGTTAAACAAACGTATGTGGCACAAAGCACAAGGACCAGCTTTAGGATCCCGGTTCGAGCCCCTGGCTCTCCACCTGCAGGGGAGTCGCTTCACAGGCAGTGAAGCAGGTCTGCAGGTGTCTGTCTTTCTCTCCCCCTCTCTGCCTTCCCTTCCTCTCTCCGTTTCTCTCTGTCCTATCTAACAACAACAATAACTACAACAACAATGAAAGACAACAAGGGCAACAAAAGGGAAAATAAATATTTGAAAAAAACACACAGCTGCAGCATTGCTCCACCACTCATGATACTTCCACTCAGTAGGGAGGTACCCAGGGGCTGTGCCTGGATACTAGCGCAGGGTGGTATCTAGTATCTATCAGGTGTAGCACCACCTGGCCTTTGAAGGGTTTTATTAGAACTTCTGAGTCTCACCCTTGGGAATTTCCCCCATCCTTTCACATAACATGCATCCAGTAGATGTCAAGCATAAAAGCAAATACAGTGAAAGTCTTTGGGTTGCCTCTTGAATTTCTTACCATTACAAGCAAAGAGAAGATGAAGTTGGATTTCCAGGAACCCTGATGAGGTGCAGTCCCTCCCCACATAAATCCTATGTCTATTCTCTTTTCAACCTACCCAACCAGCCTATCACTAAGAAGACTTTAGTTCCTTACAAAATATGTCACTTAAATTCTGCCACCCACATTCAGAATCCTGAGCAGCCTGGTCTGTCTGGCTGTCTCTCCAACTGCTTACTCATAGGAGCTGCATGCCCAGAGAGCAGCTAGTGCTCTCTTCTTTTCATGCTAGTGCACACGGAAAACACTTGAGCACAGTCCCCGCCTCCATCCTTGTTCCTCTCTTCCTGTCTCTTCTCTTGCTGTACAAGTTCAAGTCCTTCTCTGCATCCATCTCTGCCTTGAATTTCTGGCCCCAGCCAAGCCCCGCCCCCATGTTCCATCTTGACTCCATTTGAGGAGGGCACTTTGCCTTAGCATAGCTGACATCTTACTATGAGGAGGGCTGTTGTGTAGCTGACTGTTTCTGTGGTGTTGTAAACTTCTTTTTTTTTTTATTTTTAAGAAATATTTCTTTAGGGAGTCGGGCTGTAGCACAGTGGGTTAAGCGCAGGTGGCGCAAAGCACAAGGACCGGCATAAGGATCCCGGTTCGAACCCCGGCTCCCCACCTGCAGGGGAGTCGCTTCACAGGCGGTGAAACAGGTCTGCAGGTGTCTATCTTTCTCTCCTCCTCTGTTTTCCTCTCCTCTCTCCATTTCTCTCTGTCCTATCCAACAACGACAACAACAATAATAACTACAACAATAAAACAACAGGGGCAACAAAAGGGAATAAATAAATAAAATAAATATTTAAAAAAAAGAAATATTTATTTATTCCCTTTTGTTGCCCTTGTTGTTTTATTGTTGTAGTTATTATTGTTGTTATTGATGTCATCATTGTTGGATAGGACAGAGGAATGGAGAGAAGAGGGCAAGAGAGAGGGGAAGAGAAAGATAGACACCTGCAGACCTACTTCACCACTTGTGAAGCGACTCCCCTGCAGGTGGGGTGCCGGGGGCTCGAACCGGGATACTTATGCTGGTCCTTCAGCTTTGTGCCATGTGCCCTTAACCCAGTGTGCCACCACCTGGCCTCCTAGGGAGGTTGATTTTTAAAGGGCTCCCATGTTCCTGTTTGTCTCCAGTGATTGAGAACAGTTTTTGGACATTTTTTTAGTTTGAAACTATCTTTTTAAAAATTTCTTAAGAATATTTTTCTTTATTTATTATTGGATACAAATTGAGAAAGGAGGGGGAGGTAGGGAGGGGGAGACAGAGAGACACCTGCTTCACCACCAGGGGCTTGAACCTGGGTCCTTCCACACTGCAATGTGAGCACTTCACCAGATATGCCACCACTTGGCCTCTGAAACTGACTTTTGACATACCAGAGTGGTTGAGGTGTGGAGAATCTAAGGCAACAGCAGTTTTAGCAGCTTTGTTCTCCATCATTTTAACTTTAACTCTGTGAGATGTTTGCAGATGGGAAGATTAACTAGAAAACTAACTACTATCATATATGGGTGCTTTGGGTGACTTTCAAGTTCTACAGTGGCAATTATGATGAATTGTGAGTCTGTTTGTCAGCTACCCATGTGCAAGAAACAGGGCTTGCTGGTCTTGTTATTCCTAAGAATTATTATAGCTTATTTAAAAAACAATAATTAAAAAAATAAACCTCTAGGGCCAGGTGGTGATGCACCTGGCCGTAAGAACACATATTACTATGTGCAAGGTATTACTATGTTCAAGTCTTTGGTCCCTACCTATAAGGGGAAAGATTCATAAATGGTGAAGCAGGGCTGCTGGTCTCCTCTCTCTCTCTCTGTCTTCCCTTTCCTTCTATCTCTTTTATATATTTTTTTAAACTTTATTTATTGGATAGAGACAGCCAGAAATGAAGAGGGAAAGGGGTGATAAGGAAAGAAACAGAAAGACACCTGCACCACTGCTTTGCTCCTCAAAAAGCCTGCAGGTGGGGGCCAGAGACTCAAACTCGGATCCTTGAGCATTGTAACATGTGTGTTCAACCCGGTGCACACCCCCCCTACTATGTCTATCTTTATCAAAGAAAGAAAGGAAAGAAAGACTAAATAAAAATGGCCACCACAGTGGCATGATTCAGTTATTCTCCTGGTGACAATTAAAAATATATATGTTTTAAATTTTAAAAAGCAAAGAAATGCCATGCTTCTAATGACATTGAGGTAGAATTAGAACAGAGGTTAACATACTGTTGTCTGACTCTCTCCCTTTCTCAGTGAGAGCTTGGAGCTCACCTTATCTTCTACTTCTGTGACTTCCTGTCCATCACACTTCCTTATGTGTTCACTAATTCCCTCTATAGTTTCAATACGGGGCCTACTTTCACTCTTTCTCTGCCTCTGTTTTTCTATAAAAAAAATTAAATAAGAATTTTTTTTTAAATACAGAATTTAAAAATACCAAAAAAAAGCCTTAAGATTCTAAGTGGAAAGGTTTTTCATGGCTGTCTTCCATGGTGCATAACCCCCTGAGGACACAGGGGTAGACCCAGAATACTCAAGACTTGGAGCACAGGAACCAGCAGAGGTTGAATGCAGGAGGGTCATCCCAGAAATGTATCATGGGGTCAGTCTACCCTTCGTTTCACTACAGGAGATATCAGGAGCTCAGCACAAAGAAGGAAGTGGTTCCTTTCAGGACAGCCTCTAGACTTTGCTATTTTTTTTTTCTTCTGTTGGGCACTTTGTTGTTGCTTCACAAAAATTTGTTCACAGAGCTATGAATCTTGAAATGTAGCCTGTTTCTAAGAGGAAGTGAGAAGATCTGCAGTGGTCACTTGGGGGAGAGTCACAGTGAACTGTTGTTTTGGTCACTGCCATTCTTTGTAAATTCTTTCCCTCCTCCTCTTCCCTTCTCCTCCTTCTCCTTCTCCTCCTCTCCCTCCTCCTCCTTCTCCCTCTTCTTCTCCTCATTCTCTCTCTTCTCCTCCTCCCTCTCCCTCTTCTTCTCCTGCTTCTCCTCTTCTTCTCCTTCTCCTCTTCAACTTCCTCTTCTTTCTTTTTCTTTTTTGCCCCCAGAGTGTTTTTTTTAATTTCTTTATTGAGGGATTAATGATTTACAGTCAATAGTAAAATACGATAGTTTGTACATGGATAACATTTCCCAGTTTTCCAGATAACAATACAACCCCCACTAGGTCCTCTGCCATCATGTTCCAGGACCTGAACTCTCAACCCCCCACACACACATCCCCAAACCCATACCAGAGTCTTTTACTTTGGTGCAATATACCAAATCCAGTTCATGTTCTGCTTTGTGTTTTCCCTTATGATCTTGATTTTCAACTTCTGTTTATGAATGAGATCATCCCATGTTCATCCATTTGTTTCTGACTTACCTCACATAAAATTATTTCTTCAAGCTCCATCCAAGATGGGGTGAAAATGGTGAAGTCACCATTTTGAACAGCTGAGTAGTATTCTATTGTGTATATATACCACAACTTCTCAACCACTCATCTGTTGTTGGACACCTGAGTTGATTCAAGGCTTTGGCTATTACAAATTGTGCTGCTATAAACATAGGTATAAACAAATCTTTTTGGATGGGTGTGTTGAGTTCCTTAGGGTATATCCCCAGGAGAGGAATTGCAGGGTCATAGGATAGGTCCACTTCTAGCCTCCTGAGAGTTCTCCAGACTGCTCTCCACAGAGGTTGGACCAATTTACATTCCCAACAACAGAGCAGGAGGGTTCCATTGACCCCACAACCTCTCCAGCATTTGTTGCTGCTACCTGTTCTGATGAATGACATTCTCACAGGAGTGAAGTGGTATCTCATTGTTGTCTTTATTTGCATTTCTCTGAAAATCAAAGACTTGGAGCATTTTTTCATGTATTTCTCAGCCTTTCAGATCTCTTCTGTGGTGAATATTCTGTCCATGTCCACTCCTCATTTTTGTATGGGGTTATTTGTTTTCTTGTTGTTGATTTTGGTAAGCTCTTTATATATTTTGGCTATTTAGCTCTTGTCTGGTGTATGCCATGTAAAGATCTTCTCACATTCTGCGAGGGATCACTTTGGGTATTGACTAGTTTTTCTGTGAAGAAGATTTTTTGATGTAGTCCCATAGGTTTATATTTGCCTTGGTCTTCTTTGTAATTGGATCTGTTTAATTCAAGATGACTTTAAAATTTATGCAGAAAAGAATTCTGCCAATATTTTCCTCTAAGTATCTGATAGTTTCTGGTCTAACATCCAAGTCCTTGATCCACTTGAATTTACTTTTGTGTTTGGTGAAATATAGTGGTTCAGTTTCATTCTTCTACATGTATCAACCCTTTTTCTCCAACACCATTTGTTGAAGAGACTCTGTTTTCTCCATTTAATAATCTGGGCACCTTTGTCAAAGATTAAAAGTCCAGAAGTATGGTGCTTACT
This sequence comes from Erinaceus europaeus, assembly GCF_950295315.1. Lineage (NCBI taxonomy): Eukaryota > Metazoa > Chordata > Mammalia > Eulipotyphla > Erinaceidae > Erinaceus > Erinaceus europaeus. The sequence continues at coordinate 107,343,328 of NC_080164.1, read as the reverse complement.
TCTGGGTTCTCAATTCTGTTCTACTGTTCAGTGTGTGTATTCATGTTCCAGTACCAAGCAGTTTTGATTATAATGGTCATATAATACAATTTGAGATCTGGGAAAGTGATGCCTCCAGTTCTGTTCTTTCTTCTCAAGATTGTTTTGGCAATTCTAGGTCTTTTCTGGTTCCTGATAAACATTTGTAGCATTTGCTCTATTTTAAAAAATGTGGTTGGGATCTTGATGGGGATAGCATTAAATTTGTAGATGGCTCTGAGTAGTATATTCATTTTGATGATATTAATTCTTCAAACCCATGAACATGGAACATCTTTCCACTACTTTGTGTCTTTTTCTATTGCCTTGAGAAGTGACTCATACTTTTCAGTAAACAAGTTTTTCACTTCTTTGGTTAGGTTTATGCCTAGATACTTTATTGTTTTTGTTGCTATAGTAAAATGAATTGAATTCTGAATTTCCTCTTCTTCTAACTTAGTGTTTGCATAGTAATGCCACTGACTTTTGAATGTTAATTTGTAGCCTGATACCTTACTGTATTGCCTGATTATTTCCAAAAGCTTCTTGCTATATTCGTTAGGTATTTCTATGTATACTGTCATGTCATCTGTAAATAGGGAGAGTTTGACATCTTCTCTTCCTATCTGTATCCCTTACATTATTTGCTCCTGCCTGGTTGCTATGGCAAGAACTTCCAACACTATGTTGAATAGTAATGTGATAGTGGGAAGCCCTGTCTAGTACCTGATCTGAGGGGAAATACTTCAGTTTTTCACTATTGAGTATGATGTTGGCTGTAGGTTTGATATATATCGACTCTACTATCTTGAGGAATTTTCCATCTATTCCAGCTTTTTGTAGTGTTTTGATCATAAAGGGACATTGTGTTTTGTCAAAGGCTTTCTCTGCATCTATTCATATGACCATGTGGTTTTTGGTCTTTCTTTTATTTATGTGGTGGATGACATAGAGTGATTTACGAATATTAAACCAACCTTGCATCCCTGCTATAAACCTCACTTGGTCATGATGAACAATCTTCTTAATATACTGTTGTATCCAGTTGGCTACAATTTTGTTCAATATTTTAGCATCTATGTTCACCAGAGATATTAGTCTGTAGTTTTCTTTTTTGGTTGTGTCCCTGTCTACTTTCAGTATCAGAGTGATGTCGGCTTCATAGAAGCTGGAAGGGAGTATTCCAGTGTCTTCAAAAGTCTTCTGGAAGACTTGTAAAAGTTGAGGTGTTAGTTTTTCTTTGAAGGGTTTGTAGAATTCATTTGTAAAACCAACTGGTCCAGGGCTTTTATTCTTGGGAAGTTTTTTGATAATTGTTTCAATTTCATTAGCTATGATGGGCCTGTTCATGTTATCTACTTCCTCTTTACTTAGTTTTGGAAGTTTATAGGTATCTATGAAATTTTCTGTTTCTTCCAGGTTCTCTCACTTGGTGGCATATAGTTGTTCATAGAAGCCTCGCATGATATGTTGAACTTCTGTGGTGTCTGTTGTGACATCTCCTCTTTCATTTACAATCCGATTTATTTCTGCCCTAACTTTAGTTATTTCTGTCCTTCTGGTTGCTTTAGGGTTCCTTTGTTCTTCTTTTTCTATGTCTTTAAGATGTGCAATCAAGTGGTTTATTTGTGCTTTTTCTTGTTTCCTAATGTGTGCTTGTATAGCTATGAACTTCCCTCTCAGTACTGCCTTAGCTGTGTCCCAAATATTTGATAGCTGGTGTCTTCATTTTCATTGAACTCTTGAAGCATTTTGATTTCTTCCTTCATTTCTTCTTTGACCCAGTAGTTGTTAAGTAGTGTCCTGTTGAGATTTCACATTTTGTAACTATTACTAATCCTTTGTTGATTGTTAATTGCTAGTTTAATTCCACTGTAGTCTGAGAAGATGCTTGGGATGATTTCGGTGCTCGTGAATTTGTTGGGTTTTATTTTCTGATCCATATTCCTATTCTTTGCCTTCTAATAGGTGAATTCAGGCCATTGACATTTATTGATATCAAATATTGAAGAGCTTTTAACACCATTCTTGTAGATTTTTAGAGTCTTCTGATAAATGGCATATTTATGGTGGTTTGACTGTTTATAAGAGACCTTTCAGAACTTCTTTCAGGGCAGGCTTGGTGATAGTTGATTCTTTCAACTATTGCTTGTCTGAGAAGATTTTTATGCCTCCATCTAGTCTGATAGTCTAGCAGGATACAGTAGTCTTGGTTGAAAGCCTTTCTCATTGAGCACTCAACAGATATCTTGCCATTCCCTTCTGGCCTGTAGTGTCTGTGTAGAGAACTCTTTTGCCAATCTTATGGGTTTTCCTGTGTGGGTGACTCTTGGTTTTTCCTTTGCAGCCTTCAGGATCCTTTCTTTTTCTTTTTTTTTTAAATTTTTTAAATATTTATTTTATTTATTTATTCCCTTTTGCTGCCCTTGTTGTTTTATTGTTGTAGTTATTATTGTTGGTGTCGTTGTTGGATAGGACAGAGAAAAATGGAGAGAGGAGGGGAAGACAGAGAGGAGGAGAGAAAGATAGACACCTGCAGACCTGCTTCACCGCCTGTGAAGCGACTCCCCTGCAGGTGGGGAGCCAGGGTTCGAACCGGGATCCTTATGCCGGTCCTTGTGCTTTGCGCCACCTGCGCTTAACCCGCTGCACTACAGCCCGACTCCCCAGGATCCTTTCTTTATCCTTATTCCTTTCCATTCTAAATATGATGTGTCTTGGTGTCTTTCAGTCTGGGTTAATTCTGTGTGAGACCCTCTGGGATTTTTGAACCTTTATGTCTTTGATGTTGTGTAGACTAGAGAATTTCTCAGCTATTATATACCAAAGAATGCTTTCTTCCCCTCACTCTCTTTCTTCCTCTGTTAAGGCAATAATGCATATATTACTTCTTTTGAAGTCATCCCATATGTCTCTGTTGTTGTTTTCAGTATCTCTTAGTCTCTTTTTGAGGTCTCTTACTTTTTTTTAGTTGTCTTTAATTTTTCCTCCATCTTGCTAATTCTGTCTTTAGCCTCATTTATTCTATTCTCTCTCCCTTCTACTGTTTTCTGGAGTTCATCTATTTTGTTACTCTGTTCTGATTCTGTTTTAGCTTGTTCAGCTACTTGAGTTCTTACCCAACTATTTCAGCTTTCAGCTCTCTGACAACCTTAAGATAATTAGTGTTTTCTTTCAGAGTATCATTAGTTGTTTCTGCATTTCTGATAACAATTCTTTCAAACTCTTTACTCACTCCTGTGACTATTTCCTTAACTAGTGTTTAGATGTTGACCTCACTATTTTGTGCTTCAACCATTGGGGGGCTTTTAGCTGGACTTTTATCCTGGTTCATTTCTCCAGTATTTCTTCTTGTTAGTTTAACTATTCTATATAGTATATGATCAGGTCCCTCTCTCAGTCCTTTTCAAATTACTGATCACTCTTGCCTGAATTGACTTGTGTCTAAGTAAGGTACTTAAAGAGTTCAAAGTTGTAGAAATTAACGGTTGTTTCAATATTATTTCAATCCCTGAGTTGGAGCACAGTGGCTGTTAAAGCCTCTTTTGTTCTTTTTCTTCCTTGTATGGTATGGGAGCTTGAGGGCTTTAAAACTATAAGTAGGCTTCTTTTTTAAAAAAAATATTTATTTATTTATTTATTCCCTTTTGTTGCCCTTGTTCTTTTATTGTTGTAGTTATTAATGTTGTTGTTGTCTTCGTTGTTGGATAGGACAGAGAGAAATGAAGAGGAGGGGAGACAGAGAGAGGAGAGAGAGACAGACACCTGCAGACCTGCTTCACCACTTGTGACGTGACTCCCCTGCAGGTGGGGAGCCGGGGGCTCAAACCAGGATTCTTACACCGGTCCTTGCACTTTGTGTGACATGTGCTTAACCCACTGTGCTACTAGGCTTCTTATCTTAGTCACTCACTTCTGACCAAGAGATTAAGCATGGTGTGGGAGAGATAGCACAGTGCTTATGCAAAGAGACTCTCCTACCCCAAGGATCCAAAGCTCAGGGCCCAGTTCAGCTTCTCTGCCAAGCAGAGCAGCACTAATAGGCCTTGTGAGTTTCTAAACAAGACCCATTTATAGTCTATAGGTTCTCAGGCAGTTATTCACCATGTTCTCATCAGGAGAATAATGTGTTAAGGCTCCCAGTATACTGCCTCACTGCTAGGCCACCGAGGTGTAGCTCTTCTCCTAAGTTTTCTAGTCAGTTCTATATTCCCAGATGTCAGCACAGGCCTCCCTACTGCTGCCCCAGCCTCTGATGGCAGTAGCAGTGGAGACTCATTTGTTGAGTCTTAGTGGAGTCCCCTCCTCCCTTCAGCAGTCTTTTTGTTGGTAAAACAGACTGGAGGTGGTGCCTCAACTGGTAAACTGCCAGACTGTTACCAGCCGCTCAGTCTCTCCTTAGGCTCTTCTCTGTACATAAGCCACATGTGTTTGCATGTGATTCAGTGATTCGTTGGTTTCCTGAAGTTGTTTTGGTTCTGCCTTGTTGCAGTCCCAGGTGATCTCCTTTGGTATTCTTAGTTGACCTGGGAGAGGAGAGGAGAGAAACACAGCTACTGCTGCTCTGTAGCCTCGCCTCTCCTGAGACAGAAAAGGTGTGGCACTGCCACACTGTTCCTCTGCCCATTTAGCTTCCCTTGTGTCTGTGACCCAATGTCATGAAGCCGAAGCATCGTACCCAAGTCCACGTACACTATTTCCTTTCCCTTCTTCATAAATTCTGCCAAAGGGATTCAGTATATAATTTAATTGGATGTAAAATTACTGTGGCTAGTAGATAGCTCACCCATTAAGGCTCATACCTTACCATGAGCCAGATTGTGCGTTCAAGTCCTGTGACCAAGGGAAACACCATGCATGATAGAGAATTGCTGTCTTGTGCCTCTTCTTTCTATTTCTCTTTCTCTCTCTCTCTCTCTCTTTCTCTCTAAAGAATGAAGAGGCTGGGCCATGGCACATTCAATTAAGCTCTCATCTTACTACACACAAACACCTATGTTTTAGCCCCAGGTCCCCACCTGCAGGAGGGAGGCTTTACAAGTAGTGAATCAGAGTTGCAGTTCTCTCTCTCTCCTCTCTCTCTCTCTCTCTTTCTGTCTCTCACTCTTTCCTTCTCTCCCCTTTCCATCTTACTTCAGTTTCCCTTTGTCCTGTCAAATAAAAATAAATACATTAAAATAAATTCTGGAAATAAAGTAAAATAATGAAAATATCAGTCAGAAAGGTGGTCCCATGGGGGTTATTACACCTGTGTGAATCCCTGAGTTCATGCTAGGTTTCACAGAGGAAATTAATTAATTAATATAAAAAATGAATAAGTATAAAACACCTCAAAAGGTGGTAGATTAGCCTAGAAGTGGTAAGGCCTTCTGCCCACTGTTCTTGCACCAGGCGGTTCTTATAGCAGAACTCAGCTGGGCTTTCTTCTCTGGCTTCTGGGAAGTGAGAGTGCCACTGAGCTTCCTGTCACCTGTATGTGTCACCATTTCTAGTGTCTTCTCCATGAAATCATATTTCTCAGCTCCCAAAACAACCAGATTAGAATACAGTTCACAGACAAATCCCAAGCATGGATTTAGGAGTATGATTCAGCTTCCATAAAGAGTTATAGAGAGGGGGAGTTGGGCAGGTTAAGTGCACATGACATAAAGTGCAAGGACCGGCATAAGGATTCCAGTTTGATTCCCACCTGCAGGGGAATTGCTTCACAGGCAGTGAAGCAGGTCTGCAGGTGTCTGTCTTTCTCTCCCCTTCTCTGTCTTTCCCTCCTCTCTCCATTTCTCTCTGTCCTATCCAACAACAACATCAGTAACAACAACTACAATAGTAAAAAGAGAGTAGCAATAACTACAATAATAAAAAAAAGAGAGAGTTATAGAAGGGAGTCAGATGGTAGCACAGCAGGTTAAGCACATGTGGTGTGAAGGGCAAGGACCGGTGTAAGGATCCCACTTTGAACCCCCAGCTCCCCACCTGCAGGGGAGTTGCTTCACAGACTATGAGGCAGATCTGTAGGTGTGTCTATCTTTCTCTCCCCCCTCTGTCTTCCCCTCCTCTCTCCATTTCTCTCTGTCCTATCTAACAATGACATCAATAACAACAACAATAAAATACAAGGGCAACAAAAGGGAAAATAAATAAATATTAAATAATTTTTAAAAAGAGTTATAGAGATAGTTTGGAGGGTAAGAAATAAAAATAAAAGAAAAATGTATGACTCAATTCTTTTTAATACAGGAAAATGCCCAGGTCCTGTGAAAAAAATAACATTTCCCCTTCCCTGACTCGGTCCCCACCATATTCTTTGACCTGATTTTCCTTTATATTTTCCTTAACAGTGATTTGCCAATGGTGTACTTGTGAAATTCAATAAGAAATGGAGAGTAAGAGAAAGAGTAAGAGGGGGGAAGAGGAGAGTTAAAAGAGGGAGAAAAAGGAGGAGGGAGAAGAGAAAGAGGAAAGGGCGAAGAAGAGGGAAAAGGAAGAGTGCTGAAGATTTTAAGTAGAAACAAGCCCACTGGGGACTCTGGCAACTGGATGTGTAAAGAATATGGCTGACCAAGTTGCATAGGCTACTATGATTCATCCTGACTTCCCTAGGCAAACAACCTTACCAATGTGTCATGGAAACTCACCTCCCCGGAGCCCTACCCCACTAGGGAAAGACAGAAACAGGCTGAGGGCATGGATCTACCTGCCAATATCCATGTCCAGCAGAGAATCGGTTACAGAAGGTTATGGGGTCCACTTTATGCACCCCATAAAGAATTCTGGTTCATACTTCCAGAGGGGGAGGAATGGAGAAATGATACAGGGAAGATGACCAGAGGGCTCTGAACTCCAATTCCATCAGCACCTGGAGAAAGAAGAGGAAAAAGCGAGGGACATTTGGATATAGTAATAGGTATAGGTGTGACTTGGAAAGGAAGAGAAGAAGGGCAGGGGTAGATAGCATAATGATTATGCAAAGAAACTCTCATGCCTGAGACACCAAGGTCCCAGGTTCAACCCCCTGTGCCACCCTCACCCAGAGCTGATCATTGCTCTGGTTAAAAAAAAAAAAAAAGGTGGAGGAGGAGGTGGGGAAGGAGAGGAGAAGGTAAAACTTGACTACGGAAAAAGGGGGGGGGGCAAATATAGAGATAATTGTAGACATGATAGTTAACCCATATCTGCATCCTTGTGAGAACTACTGTAGCTTCCAGTAAAAGGATTGGGGATACAGAAGTCTCTTGGTGGGGAAAGTGTGGAATTATATCCCTGTTAGCTTATAGTTTTTGTAAATCAATATTAAATCACTAATAAAATTTAAAAAAAAAGGAAAGCAAAAGAAACAACATGGTTGTGGACATGTAGCTTCAAAATGAGATGGGAGATGCTTATGGAGGACTTTGATTTTGAGGACTGTTTCTAAGAGAAAACTGATCCTTCGGACCATATGGCAGAGTCCAGTGACAAGCTAAACTGTTAGACCCATGCAGCTGCTATGTATGTAAATGTGACTCTGGGAGGGAACTCTTTTTCTACCACTGCAATTAGGTAGCATTTCCAGCAATTAATCTCAGGCAGTAACTGCAAGTTGTGGTGAGTGTCACAGATGGAAGAAATGTGATCTATCTGGTTATTTACCTGGTGTGGAAGTGGCCACATGACTGTTCTCAAGTTCAGTTCTGGGGAGGGTATTAGAGAACAGACATTCACGTAACTCTTTACTACCAACTCCTGTATATACTTTTTTTTTAATGAGAAGTTGTGTTCTTTAGTGGTGCAACTAAGTATTGTATACATCTAAGATGTGTATATGCCCACATCTGTGTGTCTCCACAGAAACACTTAGAACTGACAAAAAAATGTGTTGATGAACATGCAGGCTCTTTTTATTTCTTTTTGAAAAAATAAGTAAATATTTATTTACTATTGGATAATAACAAAAACAGAGAGAAATCCAGAGGAAGAGGGGGAAGATAAAGAAGGAGAGAGACAGACATCTGTAGCCCTGCTCCACCACTTAGGAAGCTTTCCTCCTTGCAGGTGGGAACCAGGTGCTTGAACCTGGGTCCTTGTGCATTGTAATGTGTGTGCTTAACAAGGTGCACCACTGCCTGGCTCCCTAACCTGTGGTATTTTTGTAACTTCTCAGATGCAAAACTAGAATTCATACAGCACACTGGGCAAATCTTCAAACAAGATAAAGGATTTTTTTTTATTTTTATAAATACAGATCTATTTATTTGAGGCAGAGAAAGAAAGAGATGGGGGGAGGAGGAGAGAGAACTGGAGCATCACTCTGGCACATGTGATGCCAAGGATTAAACTCAGGACCTCGTTCTTGAGAATCCAATACAGTATCCCTGTGCCATTTCCTGGGAAATCACTCTTATCAACTGAAACTGGCTAAATTCTCAAGCGTATCACAAACTTTCTCATTTATTTTTTTTATGGGGCTGTAAGAATTAATTCAGGTCTTTACACACCTGAGATATAGGTGAGTGGCCACCCCAGATCAATTTTCTAGTTTTTGTTGTTTGTTCACTTGTTTGTTTGTTTGTGAGAGGTGAGAGGGAAGGATTGACACAGAAAAGAGAGGTCTCACTGCACCATCCTCAGTGCTGTTGGTGGTGCTGCATGTGGTGCTGGGGCTCAAAGCCAGAGCCTGGTAAAGCAGGATCTCTCCTTTACATCCATCTCTAAATTCCTCAGTATTTTTTTTTGTTTTATTTTAGGTTCAGATGAATTCTTTTGGTCTTGAATATTTTATTTTTTCATGTCTGCATTTACTTTATCCAGCTCTTAAAAAAAAGATGTATTTATTTCATATGAGAGAGAGAGAGGAAGAAACTGAGACCACATCTCCCCTCAGACAGGTTCAGTGAGTAGGATGAAACCAATGCTTTCACACAAGCATGCCCAGCAATACTTCTTTCTAGCTGCCCAGTTCCATATTTTTCTCAGTGCCATGGTTCTTTTGGGTGGGAATGTTAGCATGGATATAATCACAAGGGATGGGAGATAGATAGCTCACCCAGTAGAGTGCATACTTTGCCATGTGCACCACATGGGAACACCAAGCATGAAAACAGAGGAAGCCTCATGAATGGTGGAACCATGATTTCTCTCTCTCTCTCTCTCTCTCTCTCTCTCTCTCTCTCTCTTCTTAGCCACTGCTCAGTTCTGGCTGATGATGGTACAGTGGATTGAACCTGGAAAGTCAGACCCTCAAGCAGGAAAGACTTTGTAATATTTCATTTATGTATTTAATGAGATAGATGATACAAAGATAGGTAGGTTAACAAGTAGATGAGAGAGAGAGATCCACCAGAGCCTTGCTCAGCTCTGGCTGATGGTGGTGCTAGGGGTTGAACCTGGAACCTTAGAGCCTCAGGCAGGAAAGTCTTTTTCAAAATCATCATACTGTTCTCCCCAGCCCTGAACTTTTAATATATATTTGTTTATTTTATTTTAATGAGAAGCATTCAGAGGGAAAGATGGAGAGAGAAAGTACAGAACCCTGCTCAACTCTGGCTTATGGTGGTACTGAGGGTTGAACTTGGTACCTCAGGGCCTCAGGCATGAACGTCTTTTGCAGAACCACTATGCTGTCTCCCCAGCCTTCTCTCTCACTCTTCATCCCTCTGCCTCACATTCCCTGTCTAAGCATATTTGAAATAGATTGAAAAAAATGCAAATGATTCCACCCTGAGTATAGAGGCCTTCAGATGTGTGGCATCCCTATTTGAATATACATATACATATACATATACATATACATATACATATACATATACATATACATATGCAGGACAAATTATCTTAGGATACCTGTGTGACTACTCAGGACTTAGAATGGCTATATTTTGGGGACCACCATGTTGCTAGAACACACATTACCTTGAATGAGGACCTGGGTTTGAACTCCAGGCAACCCTGTGGGAGCATCTACAGGGGGAAAAGCCTCAACAATGGTGGAGTGGTGCTGCCTGTCTCTCCTTATCTCTCTGTCTCTCTCCCTCTATTTTACCCTGTATCTAAGAGAAAAAAGAAAATAAAAGACAAGAAAGGTTTCCAGAAACAAGGGAATCATACAGTGCACAAGGACCCAGGTTCAAGCCCCCTGGTCCCGACCTGCAGGGGTGAGGCTTCACGAGTGGTAAAGCAGTGCTGCAGGTGTTACTGTGTCTCTTTCTCTCCCCATCTCTCCTCTCAATTTTTCTCTGTCCTATCAAAAATATAAATAAATAAATAAATAAATAAATAAATAAATAAATAAATGGGGGCTGGGTGGTGGTGTACCTGGTTGAGTGCACATGTTACCATACTCAAGGACCCAGGTTTGAGCTCCCTGTCTCCACCTGCAGGGGGAAAGCTTTGCGAGTGATGAAGCAGGGATGCATATCTCTCTCTCTCTCTCTCTCTCTCACACAAACTCTCTCTCTCTCCTCCTACTCTCTTTATTTCTGGATATCTCTATCTAATAAATAAATATAATAAAATAAAATAATAAATTAAAGGAAGAAAGGGAGAGAGGGAATGAAAAGAAAAAGAAAACCTTCTTGTTTATAGGCTATGCCAATTTTCTTTTATCAGGGTAGAAGTATGCAAGTCCTATGCTATGAAGCCTCAAAATTGTGAAGGTGGTGGCAAGACATGTGCATGAAACACAGAGTGTGACAGCCTGGTGGGTGTTAGGGTTTCCAGGGTGGGTGTGACATGTCAGTTTTTCTACTTATGAAGACAGCCACTGTAAACCTTGTCCCCCAGAGAGTATCCCATAAATTTTGCATTATATTCCTAAAAGAAACTTCACATTTTAAGTGCAGTGGCATGAATCTTTGATTTGATCATAATCTGGAAACCTAGCGCCTGAAACTACGCTTTTGATCTCTGCTGGTGTCTGGAGGAAAATTCATGTGCATATCTGACTTGCTCGTTACAGAACCTTCTGAGTGCACCCGGGTTACTGGCTTCAGCTCAGGTTCTCACCGCCTAACAGTGTCTGGTGGGTACACAATGTTCTTCTGTTCATCTCAGCATCTTCAAGATTTGATTTTACTATTGAATTTTTAATGTTTTTTTAATTTTATTTATAAAAAGAAAACACTGGAAAAAACCATAGAATAAGAGGTGTACAACTCCACACAATTCCCACCATCAGAACTCTGTATCCCATCCTTCCCCTGCTAGCTGTCCTATTTATTTATTTATCTTTCCTTTTTTAAAAAAAATTTTATTTATTAAAAGGAGACACTGAGAGAAACCATAGGATAAGAGGGTTATTTCCCCTTTTGTTGCATTGTTTTTAATTGTTGTTGTACTTATTATTGTTGTTATATAGGACAGAGAGAAATGGAGAAAGGAGGGGAAGACAGAGAGGGGGAGAGAAAGATGCTTCACTGCCTGTGAAGCGACTCCCCTGCAGGTGGGGAGCCAGGGGCTCGAACCAGGATCCTTAAGCCGGTCCTTGCACTTTGTGCCACATGCTGTTTTCCTATTCTTTATCCTTCTGGGAGTATGGACCCAGGGTCATCATGGGGTGCATAAAGTGGAAGGTCTGGTTTCTGTAATTGCTTCCCGGCTGAACATGGGTATTGACAGATAGATCCATACTCCTAACCTGTCTTTCTCTTTCCCTAGTGGGGCAGGGCTCTGGGGAAGTGGGGTTCCAGGACACATTGGTGAGGTCATCTGCCCAGGGAAGTCAGGTTGGCATCATGTTAGCATCTGGAACCTGGTGGCTGAAAAAAGAGTTAACATATAGAGCCAGACAAATTGTTGACTAATCATGAACTTAAAGGTTGGAAAAGTTTATATGAAGAGTTGGGGTGGGGTCTCCACTTTGTAGATAATTTAATAGTCCTTTTTTTTTAATATAATGAGAGAGGGAAAGAGAGAGAGAGAGAAAGAGAGAGAGAGAGAGAGAGAGAGAACCTGACCTAAACACCGCTCAGCTCTGGCTGATGGCGGTACTGGAGATTGAACCTGGGATCTCAGAGCTTCAAGCAGGAAAGTCTTTTGCAGAACTACTATGCTGTCTTCCTAGCCCAATGTACTCATTTTTGTGGGGGGGGGGGGAAGGAGAGACCAATTCCATTCAATGCAGTGTGGGGGGAGGGCAGGCTCAAACCTGGGTCACACACATGACAAAGCAGCCCTCAATCCAAGTGAGCTATTTTGCAATAGCTCATTTCCCTCTCTTCTCAATGTCGGCTTGAGTCTTAACACACAGGAAATAGTGACCACCACTTTTGTATTGATTGTGGAATGCCTGTGACAGGGGAAGCCTGAAGTGATTTGAAGTCACACAAATTCTAAGCTTTTCTTTTCTTTTTTTTTTTTCCCAGCCCCTTCTGTTGCCTTCAACTACTGAGCTAGGTAAAGGTCAGGTAGAATATGTTTCCAGAAACTGCAAGACTACATTGGCTTTGTAACTCTGGGCAGACTTATCTTTCTCCTTTTATGTCTGGAGAAATAGTCACTACTAAACTATATGTCTGCTGACATGGTTAGCTTTCTTTTGAATTCCTTCAAAAAGGAGAAAGGAAAAAAAAAACATTGAGACAATTTATTTTTAAATCTGAAAAAAAAAAAAAAGGCCCACCAGAGTTAGAGTTAGGTGGTGGCACACTAAGTTGAATGCACATGTTACTGTGCTCAGGGACCTGGGTTCCAGCCCCCCCAGCCCCCACCTGCATGGGTGGGAGCACTTCATGAGCTTTGAAGCAGGGCTACAGGTGTCTCTCGCCCTCTCTATCCCCCCCTTCCAGCTCAATTTCTCTCTGTCTCTATCCAATACAGAAATAAATAAATAAATAAATAATAAAAAGAGTCTGCCCGTGGGCCTAGGTGTAGTTTTAATGATTAAGGACTTTTTTCTAGGATTGAATTGCAAATGAATGTTTTAGTTGATTCAAGTTGATATGCTTTTTAAGAAATATTTGATTTTGAAGGAGAGAGAGAGATACGGAATGAAAGACCAGAGTCCTGCTCAGCTCTGTCTGATGGTCGTACTGGGTATTGAGCTTGGAACTTCGGAATCTCAGGCAGGAAAGTCTTTTGCAGAACCATGATGTTTTCTCCCCAGCTCCTTCCTGGTTTCCTTTGCCTGAAGTGGAAACAAACTCAAATTGGGTGGGGTTGGCAGTCAGATGCCATGGCCTGTGATGCCCCCATCGGGTGTCTGTGGAGCTGGCTGTGGAGCATGGCTGTGAAAATGCACCCCAAGTGCTGAATCACCCCATGTGCTGAATCACCCCACCTGCTGTCATGAAGAGTGCCTTGTAATACTTCCCCTTAGCCCCCAGGGCGAGGGGTGGGGTTTTCCGTCTGGTCTGCAGAATAAGCTTCATGGGCCAAGATCATATAAGTTTGATTTTTCCAGTTTCATGTTTTTTATGTGCTTCATGGCATCTATCCTATGGCCCTCTGGAGAAGACCTCTGTAGCCAGGCTTCACCATGGAGACTTGGGCACCCAGCTCAGCCTCTGGGCTGGAGTCTGGGCCTTCTCTGCCTCTCTGTCAGAGCTGTGGTACAGGACTGGGGTTGTCTGTGACTCTTGTGGGAAGCACTGGCTCAGGACTGACTACTGCTTGGGCTACTGAGCAGGACTCACTGAGGATCAGTAGTGATCCCTAAGGAGTCTGCAGCCTGCCCTGCCTAGCCCTGTCTTACCCCTGCCCCTTGCCCTGGCCCTGCCCCCTCTCCCTGCCTCTATCCCCTACTCCTGCCCCTTCCCCCCCACCCTCACTCTCACTCTCCCCCTGACCCCTCCCCTACCCACCCTTCCCCTCAACCTGCCCCCTGCTCCCTTCCCTCTCCCCCTGGCCCACCCCCATCCTCCTGCCCCCTCCCCCAGCCTGGTTCCATCCTAATATGCAGTTCCCATAGCAGACCCACAAACCTGCAAACTCAAGTGTTTGTAGGCCAGACCCAGAAACCTGCCATAGATCAAGCATCCCCCTGAGATTTCAGACACACTGGGTTGCAGTCAGTAACTCCCTGTTCTTTTTCTCTCCTCCCTTCCTCTGATAATGAGAAAAAACAGAGAGACACCTGAAGACCTGCTTCATAGTCTACAGGTTGGGGACTAGGGGCTTGAACCCAAGTCTTTGTGTAGTATAACATATGGGCTCTACTGGGTATGCCACTAATAACTTAAAGTTCTTTCTTTGCCAACAGGCATAACCAGTAGAATGGAGCTTTACCAGGTGCCATGGCCCTGCCATGGGGTGCTGGGTCTTCAACCCCTATACCCTGTGAGCTATCCATCCCTCATGTCCCCTATACCCTGTGAGCTATCCATCCTCAGGCTCTGGGAAATTGGTTACTCTTTTTTAAATTGATTAAGACTTTTTAAAAAATTTGTTAGTGACTTAATATTGATTTACAAATTTACAAGATAACGGGTATAATTTTGCACTGTTTCCACTACCAGAGTTCTAAATCCCCAGTCCCTCCACTGGAAACTACAGCAGTTCTCTTAAGTTTTCAGATATGGGTTAATTGTTATTTCTACAACTATCTATCTAGATTTGTTTACCCTCCCCCCTTTTGTTTCCCCTATGATTCCATCTTCTCTTCCTTTCCAATTCACACCTATACCTATTACTACATCCAAATGTTCCTCCCTTTTCCTCTTCTCTCTTTAGATCCAGATGTAGTTGGAGTTCACAGCCCTCTGGTCATCTCCCCTCATCAAGAAATTAGTTCCTCTTGAAATAAACCACATTGTTATTTTCTGCTTTGCTTCTAGTGTGAGTGTCAATGCCAGGACTCTTGCTGTCCTAGCTGAGCCTTCTTATTGAGCCAGTGTTGGCTTCATGGCCATGTTTCCTGAAGCTTCAGAGGGATGTGGAAACAGACACAGGGAGGTGGTTGACATTCCTCTTGGGAAGCTACTAGTTAGTGACTGTCTTGGTATTAAAATATTATTAACCCACCTGCCTCTCACCACTGTCTCCCTGCAGGGAAAAAAATCTGTTATTAGCTAGATGTATGTATTTATTTTTTCTTTGCCTTATCTTGCTGTGGAAATTAGCGCAGAAGATAGTTTAGAGAGCTCATGCTTTCTTGCAGAGCTTTGACTTAATATAAACACACACACACACACACACACACACACACACACACACACACACACACTGCTTAAAGGATGGAGGCAACACCCCCTAGAAAGCACCTTTGAAAGAGGGTGGGAGCTGCAGCCTAAATGCCTGGAATCATCCCCCCTACACACACCCTTAGAGCTTCAGCAAGAAGCTGGCCCTGCAGCTGTCTTTAATGCACTGTGAACCTTGAAAAGGAATTTCCTTTCAAATGAGGACAGAAGGAGTGTGTGCATGAGTGTGTGTGTGTGTGTGTGTGTGTGTGTGTGTGTGTGTTTAGGGGGTAGAGGCCTCTTTTCAGCAGTGAATGAAGGGTCGTTGATAAACAAGCATATCACAGCCTGCAGAGTTCTCCCAGAGGGAAGACATCACTTACTGTAGGTAACGTCATCATCCACCTTTTGGAGAAGGAGCTGGTCAGTTGTGATAGCTATCTGCAGGCCTTTTTGCCTTTTTTTTTTAACAAGTGAGGAAAATGAGGCAGAAAGCATGAAGTGATTTATCGAAAGCCTCATTCACTGTTATTTCCAGGACCAGAATCAGGACTCAGAGGTTAGTTCTTAGTTTAAAGTGATGTTTAATTTCCTTTTTGAATGGATACTTGGGATGAATGTTTATGACATTCATGGCCTTTTTGATTTTTTTTTAATTATCTTTATTTATTGGATAGGGACAGCCAGAAATTGAGAGGGAAGGGAGAGGAAGAGAAAGACCTGCAACACTGCTTCACCACTTGCAAAGCCTTCCTTCCCTCTGCATATGAGGACTAGGGGCTTGAACCAGGGTCCTTGTTCATTGTAACATGTGCACTCAACCAGGTGTGTCACCACCTGGCCCCTGACACCAATGTCTTTTTTAAATTTTTATATTGCCACTATGGTTATCACTGGAGCTGGGTTCCTACACGATGAATTCACCACTCCTAGGAAACTTCTTATATCTTGGGAAGGGGAGATAAATAGAGAAACAGGGAGAAGGAGGGACACTGTAGCACTCTGTCACTGTCTGTGAAGCTTTCCACCCACCCCACCCCACCCCCGCCCCCTACAGGTGGGGACCGGACCTTGAACCCTGGTCCTTGTGCATCGTAATGTGCTCCCTCTACCAGGTGTACCATCCAGCTCCCACACAGACATTTTATTTTAGAACCATTTTCACTACACCACCATCACCAAAATCATATGGCTTCAAATCGATGAATCCCTATTTCTGTTGATTCCAACCCATGAATTTTGTGAAAAGTCCTTTCAATTCAAACCAATTCCGGTTGTCATCATTTAATACCCAGTTTACTCTGAGCCACAGCACCTCAATATATGAGGTGGGGGGGGTACACTTGAACACATCTTCAGAGTTAGTTTTTTTTTTCCTCCTCCAGGGTTATTGCTGGGCTCGGTGCCTGCACCATGAATCCACAGCTCCTGGAGGCCATTTTTTTCCCCTTTTGTTGACCTTGTTGTGGCTATTATTATTGCCCTTGTTGACGCAATTCGTTGTTGGATAGGACAGAGAGAAATGGAGAGAGGAAGGGAAGACAGAGAAGGGGAGAGAAAGATAGACACCTGCAGACCTGCTTCACCGCCTGTGAAGCGACTCCCCTGAAGGTGGGGAGCCGGGGGCTCGAACCGGGATCCTTACGCCGGTCCCTGCGCTTTGCGCCACATGCGCTTAACCCACTGCGCCACTGCCCAACCCCCCAGAGTTAGTTTTAAGGGCTGGGGGGGAACATAGCATTCTGGGCTGGAGAATGAGGTAGCCTTTTACCACTTCCTAAAGTTCCCTGCAAATGGTAACCAAGTGATTACTTGTAAGATACCCTGAGCAGCTATGACTGCAAACAAGAAACCTGATCTGTAGCTTTACACCTTAAGAGCGAGTGTGAGCACTTCTGCAGATAGGTTTCTTAATGCTAAAATGACAAGCTCATTGTTCCTGCCCCTTATAGGGAGCCTCGGGACTTAATATGCAGCATGGTAGGGCTTGAGGCAGTCCTTGTAAAGTGTTTTAAAATCACTGAGCCAGTATATTTCCACGGTGCTGATCCTAATGTTTCTCTCTCAAATGAACAGAGATTTGGTATTGCAAACTGAGTAAATGTACTTATTCTTTTGTTGTTGTTAGTGTCCCTAGTGATTTCTTTTTGTTCTTTGTTATTTGCAGCTTAGGGGGGTTATAAAGATCTGTTGAGGATGTCTTACCACCTGTTTGTTATTAACAGCACACTGAGTAAAACCACCACCACTTCCCACCCCCAAGTACAGTTTTAATCCTTCGCCTTGAGTCTCTACTATTTCTGGAGCTTTCAGTGAATTATTTTTGTGGTTCAAAGTTCCTCAAAACAGTAAAAATAAGTAGTTAATGGATAGCCCAGAAATTTCCCTCCTTAGACACCTAAGAAAAATGAAAACCAAGTGTCCACACAGAAAGTATATATACACATCCTTCACAACCCCAAAGTGAAGACATCCTAGTTGTCATTCAGTTATTGAGCAGACAGGCACACCCAGTGCCTATCACTCAATAGCAGAAAAGTATGAAATGCTGGTACATGCTTCAACACAAACAAACCTTGGGAACATTATGCTAAGGGAAAGAAGCCAGATGCAAGGTGCATAGTTGTCTGTGGTTCCATTTATGTGAGAAGTCCACAATAGATAAAGTGGTACAGTCAGAAAGTCCATTGGTGGCTCCAGGTTGCCTGAGGACATCATTGGGAACAGTAATGTGGTATTTGCTTCCCAGGCACAGTGAGTGCTCTAAAATGAGACTGGGGCAATGACTACACACACTGTGCATAACCACCTCACTGCCTTAAGTTGCACATATGAGAAGGCTAAATCTACAACATGTGAATCATAAGTTTCTGAAACTCCTGAGATATAGGTAAGGTACAGGTAAATTTACACAGTAAATTTAGGACAGGGTAAGAGAAACTCAGGCAGGAGAAGCAATTGGCATAGTGACTTCATTCTATAATATATATTTATATTTGTTTCTTGTTGTCACTGGGGCTTCACTGCTTCAGGCTAGAAAGACAGATGGGGTTGGGTGGTGGCACACCTGGTCTAGCACAAACATTACAATGTACAAGGACCCAGGTACGAGCCCCTACTTCCCATCTTCAGGGGGAAAACTTTGTGAGTGGTGAAGCAGTGTTGCAGGTGTCTCTCTGTCTCTTTCCCTCTGTATCACCTACTTCCATCTCAATATCTGGCTGTCTCTAGTCAATAAATAAAAATAAAGATAATTTTAAAAATTAAAAAAATAAATTAAAAAATAAAAGAAAAAAAGACAGAAACAGAGGTGGAGACAAAGATACCATAACACCGAAGTTACTTTCCTGGCAGGCCTGACTTGCAGCTGGGTGTTGTCCTGACAAAGCAAACTCACTATCCAAGTGAGCTGTCTCACTGACCTCCATTGTACAATGTCATGTCTTAAAAATAAAAATCAACTGTTAAGTGAGATCAGCCAGAAAGAGAAAGATGAATATGGGATAGTCATTCCACTCATAGATAGAAGTTGAAAAATAAGAACAGAAGGGAAAACACAAAGCAGAACTTGGACTGTAGTTGGTATATTGTACCAAAGTAAAAGACTATGGGGCCAGAGGGGAGTGTTCAAGTCTTGGAACATGATGGCAGAGGAAGACCTAGGGGAAGGGGGTGGAGCAGGATGGTTAGACTGTGGAAAACTGAGAAATGTTAAACATGTGCCAACTACTGTATTTTACTATTGACTGTAAACTGTTAATCCCCCCAATAAAGAAAAAAATATCAACTGTTAAGATCAACTGTTATAAAATGGAGCCGTGAGAATCTAGTATGCACCAACATTTGCTGTATGTTTCAGAATTCTATCCAGTAAAACAGAGGGCCAGGAAGGAGATCGAAGGACTCTTCATTTTCTCCTGGTAACTGAAACCTTTGGTTGCAGAAAAGATTTCTTGCAACTAAGAGGTTGAACTGGGGCTCCTACCATGACCATTGTTTGTTTCCTCTGATCGCAACTAGTATCATAGTTTGTCTCTAAAATCAGAATTTCAGTAAGACAGTGTGATGTGCTACTGTATCATTGGTTTGTGACAGTAAATGCCTTGTGATTAAGGGTCACCATTATTTCTGCTTCAGGTTAGATCTTTGCTGCCTTTTTGCTGAAGATGTTGCAAGAAAGGCTGCTTGCTCTGAAAAGGGAGAAGCAACTTTCTAGGGCAGCTGCTGTTCTAACTTTGAGTCTGTACCTTATAGGAATGTGTGGAAGCTTCAACATGGACACTCTGAACTCTTGATTCTTAAAACTGTCTTGGAAAAGCCTATTGCTGAATCGAGGTGTTTTTTTCTCTCCTGCTGGTAAATGCAGCCGGAGTGACTGCTGTCCTGGCCAGAGCTATTGTGAAATCACCTACTGCCAAGCCCTTCTCAGATAGGGAAAGCTCATAGTCATAACAAAATCGTTGCTTCCCAGAACTGTCTTGTGCTTCTCCCAGCTGTCGTGGGGGCAGGGATTTGACCTGGGAGCCCTGAGGCTGGTTTGCCAAATTGGAGTCTTAGCAACAAAGGGGTGAGGAGGACCCCAGTTGTGGCAGCAGACACATGCAGTTGAAAATGAGTTTCCCTAGAGAGGACAAGTTAAGTAAAATCTTCTCCTTTTAACTTCTAGACTTAGAAATGTAAGAATGGGCCAAATTGTTAAAAAAAAAAAAAAAAAAAAAAAAGAACAATTACAGGGTGAAGGAATGTCTGGGTGATAGCGTGATGGGAATTAATACAGGGACTCCATATTGTGTCTAGATTGTGTTCTTCAAGTGGGGCACCTGCTGGAAATGGGAGTTCTTAGGGGGTGACCCAGGTCTACTGGTCTGAGCCCTTGGCCATTGTGCTGGTGGCCATGTTCTCATCAATGCCTTGTGGGAGACTGGTGTGAACTCACATGGAAAACCATGGGTCTGCCTTCCACAGCATCTTTGGTGGTAAGGAAGGTTGCACTGCTCCACCAATAATGGAAGTTCCTGGAAGGTCTCTGAGCAGAATTACAGGATGATTCCTGTTTCAGTTACATAGTGGAGTCTTGTACTTGATTTGTTTTCCCCAGCAAAGGAATTAAACCATGTTACCTAGCAATCTGGTTTAATCCATACATTTTCAGAAGGGTATATGAGTTGGTAGTTTCTTATCATTTGACAGGAGAGTTGTTTTAATGATTTATATAGTAGAACCTGGGAAATGGTAAACATGGGTGTTTTTAGTCACTACAAAAACTTGAGAATGTGAACCAGGGATGGAGTGCCTGCCTTGCACATGTGAGGCCCTGGCACTGCATAAAAATGGCAGAGTGGTTTTCTACCTTTTTTCTCCATCTCTCTCTCTCTCTCTCTCTCTCTCTCTCTCTCTCTCCTCCCCCCCCCTACGTTCTGTCATTTCCCTCCTACCTCTGCCTATCTTGGAAGCTAATTTCTGGAGAAGGGACTGGTGGCAGAAAGTAACTCAGACCTACTTATGTTTCTCCTCTCATCTATTTCCAGTGAACCTGAAACTCAAGCCTTTACCATGGTTTCCATAATGTAATAAAACTGCTGACTTTAAATACCCCAAGGCACCCCCCAAAGAAGTCTTTTGTTTTTATTTCTCTATACTGCTCTTTCATTTATCAAACTTTAGTACATTCCAATGATTTAATATCTCTTGTGGGGCTAAGGGAGAGATACCCAGACTGAGGCCAGATGATGGTTCACCTAGTAGAGTGAACACATTACCATGCCCTTTGCCCCCACCTGCAAGAGAAAATTTCATGAGTGCTGGATCAGTACTTCAGGTATCTCTCCTTATCTCTCCACCTAGCCACCCCTCATCTTCCTTTCCCTCTCCTTCTTCCTCCCTCATCATTTGGGAGAGGAAAAAAAGAAACCCAAAGAGTATTTGGCAACAAATGTCTATGTCCTAAAATGAGGTGTCTGGTGAACTGGTAATTAAGAGCTGATAAGAGTCAGAGCCTCTCTCTCTCTCTCTCTCTCTCTGTCTCTCCACCAGAGTACTGCTCAGCTCTGCTTTATGGTAATGTGGGGAATTGACCCTAGGACTTTGCAGCCTCAGGCACGAGAGTCTCTTTGCATAACCATTATGTTATCTACTCCCACCCAATAAGACACTCCATGAGAAAAGGAGTTAAAGGAGTTTCAGAAAGAGCAACTAACATAAACAAAAATTCAAGGAGACCTGAGATTGGAGAATGTAGAAACTGGGAGGAGAATGAAGAACTTTAGATCTCAGCTTGTTGTATCTGGAAGATGTCATAGCATAAAATCATAGAGACCCAGTAATTAGTTGAACAGTTAGAACTAGGGGCTGGGAAACAGATCACTCCGTAGAGCATATGTTTTGCCTCTTACAGGGATCTCCCTACATGGAAGAACCATGTAAAGTAGAAGCTTCATAAGTGATGGGGGGAAAAAAAAGTACTATGGTATCTCTCACTCTCTCTCTGCCTGAAACTGAAGGAAAAAAAAGAGAAAGAGTCTTCTAGAAGCAGTGGAATCTCACAGGTGCAAAGCCTTGACATTAAAAACAGGGAGCCCAGGGTGAGACCTATTCTATAATGGTGTCCTTTTTACAAGGGCTTAAGTGTCCATGCCCTCATCTAGTGACTGGTCAATACATATCTGTGTGGATGGATTCAACCCTTGTACTTAGCTCAAATGAAGGTATATTCCACTGGCTGCACAGTGTTAGTAGGCAGAGCTAACTCAGATTGGAGTCAGCCATGTTGGCTCTTAGCTGAGCCTCCATATTGACCTGTCACATAGTCTCCACCATCTTGACTACCTGAGTGATAAATGAATCCTCCTCCAGACCTTAGCCTTCTCTGTTTTCACAAGCTACCTACTCGGCATTTACCCACTTTGGCAGCTAGGGAAAAATTGGAAGCGATGAATCCACCAGAAATCTGTTAATAATACCTCAGCTAATGTTCAGGGTTGACATAAAACACAATGCTTTCTTTGAAGATTCATATTCACTGTGGAAAATCTTTTACTTCATTTGGATAAAGATAACCAGAAATCAAGAGGGAAGGGGGAGATAGAGAAGAGGGAAGAGAGAGAGACATGCAGCACTGCTTCACTACTTGCAAAGCTTTCCCCCTGCAGGTGGGGACCAGAGGCTCAAATCCAGGTCCTTGTGCATTGTAACATGTGCACTCAACCCTTATTTCATTTTTTTAATGAAGACATTGTATAGTACTTTTGCAAAAGCTGAGCCTAACCTGTTGATTTTGATCAACACCTTTTCAGCCCACATTATAACCATTTTACTATTCAGCCATCATAAAAAAAGTGAATGAGATGTCTTTGGATCATTGTGAAATGAAAGAAAGACAAAAATGAAAATAACTCCAAAGAGAGGTGATGTTTCTGCAGAAAACCCCTGGGAAAGATAGAAATCAATAGGTGTCTATACCAAGAACTTGCACAGTATAAAACCCAGTGTTGGCAGTTCCTCTAAGTCTGCTTCAGATTGATTTCTCTTTGGATTCTCACTTGTTTTCCTTTTCAATTTTTAGGGAGTGGAAACTCAGCTTCTCTGGGTGTTTCATGAATATTTATGGAGTCTTGACAATTAGGAGTTCATTAAAATTCAATTCAAAAAGCAGGAGATGAAACACTTTTAAGAGCAATACAGAATGGGTTAGCCAGGGGATGAAACCCACAGCCCCTTTTCACCAAGCATCATCAAGTCAGAAACACTCTACAAATAAGCTGGACTTCTCCTCAAATGGAGAGTCTGATGACACCTTTGATACCAACATGGCAATTTTGACTTTGTATCTTCTCGAATCTTTCCCCTCTTCAGAAAATATGAGAAATTCTGCTTTTCTCAGACATGTCTCCAGGGTGTGTCATCAGACTAGGGAGCAGAGTGTTTTGCTTTGAAATGCTCACTCTGTAATCTCCAGCAAGATTTGAGGGAGAGCCTGTGTAGAACATTAGGAGCCATAATACTCATGATTCATTAGGCCTGTTGGAAGAATCAACCAAGTTTTTACATGAGGAGGTCAGAATACTGCTGACTCCAGGGGTTTGCTTTTCCTGCCTGAAGAATTCTTTCCTTTTCAATCTGCCCTTTTCTGGCCCTGGTCTGGAGCCTTTGCAGAGAAAGGCCTTTGTACTTGCCTGGCTGAAGTGATGCCCTGGAATAGTCAATGAGCCTTCCCTGGCATGTGATGGCTTCCCACTGGCTTTTCATTTCATTGTTTCTCCTTCCTTTCTTCCCAGGACTCCCAGGCTTCTGTCCTGCCGCTTAGAGTGTCAATTCTCTTGGGCCAGATACAGAATACAGAGTGAGAGAAAAACCTAAGTAGACAGTCAATAACTTTCATTTAATTTTTTAAAAATATTTTGTTTATTATTTAATGGA
Source organism: Erinaceus europaeus (assembly GCF_950295315.1). NCBI lineage: Eukaryota > Metazoa > Chordata > Mammalia > Eulipotyphla > Erinaceidae > Erinaceus > Erinaceus europaeus. The sequence goes on along the minus strand of NC_080164.1, from coordinate 107,319,803 downwards.
TAGAGACAGAGAGAAATTGAAAGGGAAGGGGGGGAGACACCTGAAGACCTACTTTACCACTCATGAAATTTCCCCGCTGCAGGTGAGGACTAAAGGCTTGAACCCAGGTTCTTGCTCACTAAAAAAATATATATTTATTTATTTTTTCGATAGAAACAGCCAGAAATCAAGAGGGAAGGGAGTAATAAAGAATGAGAGAGGAACAAAAAAGGAAGAGACAGAGATGCCTGTAGTCCTGCTTCGCCAATAACAAAGCTTCCCCCCTGCAGGTGGGGACTAGTGGCTTGAACCTAGGTCCTTGTGCACCGTAACATGTGCACTCAACCAGGTGCACCACCACCCAGCCCCTTAAATTACTTATATCTGGAGAAAGACAGAGATATTGAAAGGAGAGGGGTTTATAGAGAGGGAGAGAAACAAGGGAGACACCTGCAGTCCTGCTTCAGCACTTGTGAAGTTCTCCCCCTGTTGGGGGAAAACCCCCCAGGTCCTTGCTCATGTTAACATTTGAGCTATATCAAGTGCACTGCCATCCAGACCCTCTTTCCTTTACTTATTTATTTAAACAGGTTGATAGAAGTATAGATCAACAGGGTTCCCACCACCATAGATCTGTGTCCGTATGCCCATCCACCCCCATTGCTTTTTTTTTTTTTATCACAGTATTGATGAAATGTTAATTGATAGGGTTGGTGCTCTCAAAGGGGTCCACTTCCACATCCTTGTTAAGGTAATTGTCAGCACAGCTTTCCCCACCCCCAATCCTTAATTTCCTTTCTAGAACACAGTCTTGGGCTGGAGACATAGTTCACTGGCCAGGGTGCCTACACTGCCTCATGCTTAGCCAGGGTTTGACGCCAGCACCAAAGATGTGGAGCTCTGTTGACAGAGGAAACTCCAGTGCTGTGCTCTCTCTCTGTGTGTCCTCTAAAAGTGAGTAAGTGTCCTTTAGTGATGCAGTCCTGTCCTGATAGATGAGAAGAAGGTGACTTCATAATTGTTAATAGCTGAGAAATACTCCATTGTGTATATACACCACAACTTCCTCAACCACTCATCTGTTGTTGGACACCCAGGTATCTGTTTTTACTCTGTGTATATGTGAAGGACTCTGAAGGTAAAGGTGCTATGACATACTATTGAAGTGTGTACTCTTTGAAGTTGAGCCATAGGTGTCTGGCATAGAAAAGAATGCCAGTTACTTTTCCCCATCTTTGGATGATACAAACCAACTGTTGACACTGCACTTTGAATCTGGCAACATTTGAATCGTTCTCATCCTCTCTTAGCTGCCTTCTACCCCTCCTTGCCATGACTTGATAAAGGCATTTAAGAACCTTTGGCTAAAGCTATACTCACTCATCCCAGAGAGGAGCCACGCCAGGCTTAAAACCATGCAGGCAACAAGGAGGAGACAGAAAGGTCACAGTCAGCACCCTGCATCTTCTAAGATTCTTTGCTGATACTCATGAAGTTTGTTGGTTACATAATTACTAATAGATTTTTTTTTCAGACCTAAGGGGTCTTATTACAGGTTTAGCTGAAGTGACTTAGGATCCAGGTGGGGAGATGGACAAGGCTAAAATGGAAAAGTGACAGGAACTGGAAGTGTTTGGGGCAGTTGGGGTCAGATGAACTAGATATCAGGGAAACACAGTTATGGTTTCTAGAGAGGACAGACAGGAGGTCTACAGATGCTGATTCTCTTCACCCACAGACAAAAGAGCCTTGCTAGAGAAAGGAAGTGGAGTTACTATACCCCCACCTAGTTGTTTTTATCCATTCTTTGGGTGGTGTTTTTTTTTTTAGCCATTCTTTGGGTGGTGTTTTTTTTATTAATATTTATTTATTTCCTATGTGTTGCCTTTGTTGTTTTTATTGTTGTTGTAGTTATTATTGTTGATATCGTCATTGTTGGATAGGACAGAGAGAAATGGAGAGAGGAGGGGAAGACAGAGGGGGAGAGAAAGATAGACACCTACAGACCTGTTTCACTGCCTGTGAAGCGACTCCCCTGCAGGTGGGGAGCGGGGGCTGGGACTGGGATCTGGACCTTGCGCTTTGCACCATGTGCACTTAACCCACTGTACTACCGCCTGACTCCCTTGTGTGAGGTTTCTTTATAAATTGTTCCCCCTTTGCTGTCACTCATTAAAAAGCATGATTTGGGTTGTCTTGCTATGCCAGCATAACTGACAACCCTTAAGAATGGATTTGTGTTTTTCTTTCCTTTTTTTTTTTTTTACCAGAACACTACTCAGCTCATGAGAGTCTCTTTGCATAATCATTATGGTATCTAGCTTCTCTATTTGTCGCTTTTTTTTTTTTCTCTTCAGAATTACTTGAATTTGTCTATTTATTTTTTAACCAGAGCATGGCTCAGTACTGACTTATGATGGCTTTGGGGATTGAACCTGGCACTTTAAAACTCTGGGGGAGTTGGGGGTAGGGGATGGAGCTTTTTTGTATAACAGTTATGCAATCTTTCCACCCTGGCTTCAGAATTACTTAGGGGGTGTACATGAAAAAAGCATTTCATCTTTGATGTGAAGGCCCTGCAATGGTTCACTGATGTTTTCTCCTATATAGTTTATAGTTTCTGTTATAATATCCAGGCCTTTGATCCATTTCCTTTTCTTTTATTGGAGGGACTAATGGTTTACAGGCCACAGTAAAATACAGTAGTTGGTACATGTGTAACATTTATGTTTTTTTAATCAATTTATTGGGAGGTGAATGGATTACAGTACAGCTGTTGGCACTTGGGTATAGCTTCTCATCTCCCCATGATAGACATCTGCAAGAGACGCTCACCCCCAATGCAGGTCTTTTTCCACCATCATAGGTTAGGAACAGGCAATCTTGATCCTATGAAAAATAAGCTTGGGGGGAAAGGGAGCCATTTCCTATCTTTTTTGTTTTTGTTGTTGTTCTTTTTTAAAATTATCTTTTGTTGTTGTTTTAATCATCTTTTTTTTCTTTTCTTTTTCTTTTTTTGAATAGAGACTGTCAGAGATCAAGAGGGAAAGGGGAGTTAGAAAGAGGAGAGGGAGAAAGATATTTATAGCCTTGCATCATCACTTGCAAAGCTTTTCCCTGCAGGTGGGGATCCAGGGCTCAGACCTGAGTTCTTTTGCATTGTTAGGGTGAGACACCACCACCCGATCCCTCCTATGTATTTTCTGTTACCTTAGTTTTGAAATTTCTCTCCTGCTCTTCATTTTTGCCTCTCTCTCTCTCTCTCTCTCTCTCTCTCTCTCTCTCTCTTCCTTCCTTTCTTTCACCAATATAATAATTCTTTATGGGGTGCAGAAAGTGGAAGGTTCTTTCTTTCAGTCTGCCCAGATTCCTTTCTCAGTGAACTCAGCTGTGCAAGCTCTCCAGCTGAACAGTGTTTTACGGGGGTGTGTGTGTGTCCCCATAATTAACTGTACATATGAGTCTGAAACTGTGCCAGAAGCTAGGAGAGTGAGGCCAGGGCTACACATCTCTAGTTCCAGATTCTACCTGTTCTTGTGGTCTGTAGATCTGTAGCCAGCACACCTGGATATTCCTCCCCTAAACTCTCTCTCTCATCAGGACTGGTTGTGATCCTACACAATGGGGGCGTTGGTGGTCTGTGCCCACTTCCTACACTCAGTGAGGCTGAGTCAAAAGCAGCCAGCAGTGTGACATGGTGGAGTGTTTTGGAATCTCTTGGTCACTGGAGTAACACATACACACACACACACACACACACACACACACACACACACACACCTACCTTTCTTTGGAAACAGCCATTATCAAATCTGTTGTCCCCCATCCAGGGAACGTGACCTAGGGCAGAGCTATCCCTGAGTGGCTCTGCCCGGTCATGGAGTTACCCCAGTGCCTTCTCCTTCTGGCTGAGTGTCTGATGTGGGCAACTACAGTGGCTGGGCTGAGTCTCTGCTCAGTGACCTCGTTCAGTCCTTACTATTCCTGCCACACACAGAGCGTGAGCCTTATTTGACTCATCAGCACCAGCTTCAACAGCACATTCTGATCTTTCTGGAAATTGCTGAGTCAGTAGTGTGGCTGGAGCTAGATATCTCAACTGAAGTCCCACTGCCACAGGTGTGACTCAGCCTCTGATGTGAGGTGGTGTTGTGCTTTCTGTTTTGTGTCCAAGTGACTGACTGCATTTGGATGTAAAGGCACAGGGGACACATATAAGCTGCCTATGGCCCTTCCTTCCCAGGGCATTCACTCTCTGCCCCATGTTCCTGCAGCTGCTGAACAAGGCCTGGATGATAACAACTGAGGGCTTGTGGTGGGGGGGCCTGGTGCTCCTGTCTGTGCACATTGTGTGTGAGAGGAGGAGGGAGCCAGTGGACACTAGAGGGCAACTCCCCTGGGGGGCCCAGGCCAGAGTATGAGACAGCTACACACAGGAGGGGCACACTCCATACCTGACGTTTTCTGTCTCCTTGGTAGGAGTGAAAGGGAGGAAGGGTGATATCAGGGCCTTCCAAAATATTGATGCTTTTTGAGAAACCCTTGGGAGGATGGGAGACAGGACTGATGAAGAAAGCAGATAGGGTTCCCAAGCAATAGAAAGATGCCTTTCTGCCCTGTAACTCCCACCTCCAGCCTCCACTTCTTGGAGGCTGTGAAGGATAGTTGCAAGAGGATGTCATTGCATCTATCAGAGCTCCAAACTCTGCAGCAGAAGCTCAGGTGCCACAGGGAGTGAGGAGGATGAAGAGGGACAACCAGTTTAAAGTCACATTTCATCTCGTAGATCATTCATGGAGCAGGGAGTGTTCATGACTGAGACGGTGTTGAGGTTTGGAAGGTGTGGGGACAGTTAACTCTGAGAAGAGATAGGATGTGTGAGAATAGTGTGACACACTGGATGCTTTTTGTGGTGAGAGAGAGCAGTACTGTCTAAATACATCTCTTGAGGGCTGGTGAAACAGCTCACCTGGATAGTGTGCTGCTTTGCCAAGTGTGTAACAAAGGTTCAAACCTGGCCCCTACCACATTGAAGGTAGTTTCCATGCTGGTCTCTCTCTTTCTCCCTCTCTCTCTCTCTCTTTCTCTGCTTCACGTCTCTGTCTCAAAACAAAAGCATTATTTGAATGAATTTTTAATAAGACTGACAATGAACTTTTTAAAAGTCTAACTTTAAGTGATTATCTTGTTAAATAATTATTAAATTATTAATAAAAAATAAGTGATGGGGCGAAAATCAGACAGTATCGCAGCCAGCTAAACACATGTGGCATGAAGGGAAAGGACCAGCATAAGGATCCCAGTTCCACTCCTCGCCTCCCCACCTGCAGGGGAATCTCTTCACAGGCGGTGAAGCAGGTCTGCAGGTTTCTATCTCTCCCCCTCTGTCTTCCCCTCCTCTCTCCATTTATCTCTGTCCTATCTAACAATGACATAAATAACAACAACAATAATAACTACAACAACAATAAAAAACAAGAGCAACAAAAGGGAAAATAAATAAATAAATACTAAGTGATAGAGCCAGGAGGTGGTGCACTAAGTTGAGCACACACATTACAGTGCATAAGAACCATAGTTCAGGTCTCTTCCTGAGTGATGAAACAAGGCTGTGGATGCCTCTCTGTCTCTTTCTCCCTCTCCTCTCAATTTCTTTTTTTGTTTGTTTTTAAGATTTTTTTTTTATTATTTATGAGAAAGATAGGAGGAGAGAGAAGGAACAAGACATCACTCTGGCACATGTGCTGCTGGAAATCAAACTCGGGACCTCAAGCTTGCATGTCCAAAACTTTATCACAGCACCACCTCCTGGACCACCCTCTCAATTTTTCTTTGTCTCTAGCCAATAATAAATAAGTAAATATAAAAACAAGTGATTATATCACTAATAACAATCTTAAGCCTGTGTCCATTACATCATTTTGCTTATAGTCAGATGGGAGTTTTTAATGTCTTTTAAAAAATGTTTTTATTTTATTTATTATTTGATAGAGACAGAGATAAACTGAGAGGAGAGGGAGAGATAGAGAGGGAGAGACAGAGAGACACCTGCAGCCCTGCTTCATCACTCGGGAAGCTTTTCTACTATAGGTGGGGACCAGGGGCTTGAACCTGTGTCCTTGTGCACTGTAATGTGTGTGCTTAACCAGGTGCACCAATAGCTGGCCTCCTTTTAGTATCTTTTTAAAAGTAAATTATTTTTTAAAGATTTTATTTATTTGTTAATGAGACAAATAGGAGAGGGATAGACTGGGAGCAGGACCAGGCAGGGGGACCCAATTAACATACACTTAGTGCTAAACTCAAGGATGGTTCAAGCCCCCAGCTCCCCAACTGCAGGGGAGAAGCTTCACAAGCAGTGAAACAGGTGTGCAGGTATCTATCTTTTTCCTCTGTCTCCCCTTCATCTCTCAATTTCTCTCTGTCCTATCCAATAAAATCGAAAAGATGAAGAAGAAAAAAAAAGCCCACCAGGAGCAATGGATTCATAGTGCTAGCATCAAGCCCCAGCAATAACCTGGAGGAAAAAAAATGGACCAGAGTGTCACTGTAGTACAAGCACTGCCAGAGGACTGAACTCAGGACCTCATGATTGAAAGTTCATTGTTTTGTCCACTGCACCATCTCCTGGATGAGCTTTTGTTAGTTTGTTTGTATTTAATCTTGATTGAGAACCTCTAAATGTGATGCTCTCCTTCCAGGCACTGTTTGTTTGTGGTTTTTTGTTTGTTTGTTTGTTTGTTTACAGATTAAAGTTTATGTTTGACAGAGGCTTTGAATGACTGACTACATGATTTTATTTTTTTCAACTGGACTACTGCTAATTTCAGACGTGGTGGCACATCTCTTCCATTTTGTTGACCCAGGCTGGCCCCACCAACATTATTAAGTTGGGGGATGTCCCCAGGACTTAACAGGCACTAAAGCCAGACAGTTTTTGTCCTGGTGTCCCTGATGTCCTGGGCTGTCCTAGTTGTCAAGATACCTGTGGCTGTTGAATGCTTGTCTTTTGACCTGTTGCAAAATTGTCAATGAAAGCAGAGTAGGAGATGTGACATTGGAGAAAACATGAAAGCAGTGGCCAATGTGAATCTGGAAGCCCAGAGGTCCCTGAACAATGCCACACAGGGATTGAGCAGAGGAGATCTGGGTGTTTATGAAGCCTGGGTGGTGTTGGTGTCGCCTTGCTCCCAGGAGCCTCTGTAATGCCCACAAGAATGTGCGCCGGGGAGGATCCTGTTGCAGGCTTACCTCCACTGGGCCCTCAGCACCTGACATAACGTGCACCTGTGTGCTCTGGCCTCTGGCCTCCACGTTGTTTGCAGAGCCCTTGATATCCGCCAGTGGGAGAGAGAGCAGCCTGGCATTTGTTTCCCTGCCCAGTTATGGGGGGTGGAGGGGTGACTTGCAGTCCTTGGGTCTTGATTGATGTGCTTCTGAAACAAAGCCTCCTGGAGCTCCATTGTTGGATCAATGCTATTTCTTGAAAATCTCATCTACTGACCTTAGTTTTGTTTCTTTCATTAATTAATGTATGCATTTATTTCTTTCATCATTTTCATTGAGGTGAATGGATTACAGTACAGTTGTTGACCCCCAATTTAAGGTCCTTCCATTTTTTTTTTTTTTTAGCCAGAGCCCTGCTCAGCTCTGGCTTATGGTAGTGCAGGGGATTGAACCTGGGACCTCCATTCCTATCCTTCTTTCCCCAGAGTTCTTTGCTTTGGTGCCATATACAACACTTAGTTTCAGCTTCACTTTGTGTTTCCCATTCTGTCCTTTTTTAAAAATTTATTTTGTCTTCACTGCCCCCATCCTGCTGACTTTTCAGACAAGAAGATAGAGAATAAGATACAGAGAAAGACAACACAGCACCAAAGCTTCCTTCAGTGCAGTGGGGGCCAGGCTCAAACCTGGGTCCTGCCCATGAAAAAGCAAGAACCTTGTGCAAGTGAGTTAGGTTGCCAACCCCTCTTCCTGCCCTTTTTTTCCATTTTTTTCTCTTTTTAATATTTATTTATAAAAATGAAACACTGACAAAAACCACAGGATAAGAAGGGTACAACTCCGCACAGTTCCCACCACCAGAACTCCGTATCCATCCCCTCCCCTGATAGCTTTCCCATTCTTTATCCCTCTGGGAGTATGGACCCAAGGTCATTGTGGGATGCAGAAGGTGGAAGGTCTGGCTTCTGTAATTGCTTCCCCACTGAACATAGGCTTTGGCAGGTCGATCCATACTCCCAACCTGCCTCTCTCTTTCCCTAGTGGGGCGGGGTTCTGAGGAAGTGGGGCTCCAGGACACATTGGTGAGGTCGTCTGTCGAGGGAAGTCTGGTTAGCATCATGGTAGCATCTGGAACCTGGTAGCTGAAAAAAGAGTTAACATATAGAGCCAAACAAATTGTTGGCTAATCATGAACCCAAAGGCTGGAATAGTTGATAAGAAGAGTTATCCAGAGCCCTGCTCAGCTCTGATTGATGATGGTGCTTCAGCTTGAACCTGGGACCTTGGAACCTCATGCATTAAAGTCTTGTTCATGACCTTTGTGCTTTTCCCCCCAACCCTCCCCAGCCCTTCTTGAAGACTTTTAAAGAGTTATCAGGCTCACATTGCGGAGCACAAGGACCCAGGGGGACCCTGGTCCCCACCTGCAGAGGGAAAGTTTCACAAGTGGTGAAACAGGGATGCAAGTATCTCTCTGTCTTTCTATCTCACCCCCTTAAATTTTTCTCTGTCTTTATCAAATAACAAATTAATAAAAATATTTCAAAAAGAGTTATCAGATCTATGGCTATGCAGTTACATTATAAATATAAAGACATGTTAAATAGCACCCACATTTAGGTGGTTCGTTTAAAAATGATCTCGAGGTAGACTATACAAAGGAAAAGTTCTGATGAGGATGGAAATTAATTTTTTTTTATTTCCTAGAGGGAAAAGGAAAGCTTTTCTTTTTGTTGTACACTGGTTGGCACTAGAGTCACCAGAAATGGTGTCTCTTAGGACCAAATGGCTGGCAAACACAGCAAATTGACTTTGAATTCAATTTTCCCGCCTGCTGTAGCTTACAGCACAGTGTCACCCCAGTGTATGCGTTACGATGTCTGCATTCCACACGGATCCTGTAGAATCAGAGATATTTCTAGTTCACCACTCGTCAAGTCCTAGATAAAAAGTCACAGATCCTTCTTGTCAGAGTCCAGCTTCTCTTGGCTTAGTCCTTGCAATCTGTTTAATTGAATGGCTCCTGCTGTTTATCCTAAATGCAGATAAATGGCTTTCAGCACACTGTTTATGCTTGAGTCACTCCTGAAGGAAGTCCATACTATCTGCTAGTGTCTACATTCATAACTAATGAACCCTCAGCTTACACTTTCTCACCAGCTCAGAGACACTGAGGGAGAGCCTGCCATAGTATCAGAAGGGGAGAGGCAGGATTTTGGGGGGGGGTGACTTGGATAGGATGAGCTGTCTTTCTTCTCATATGGGTGTGAAGTGGGGAGAGCAATGTCCTTTCCTGAGATCTGATGATGCAGAAAATCTGTCATGGGGCATGCACCTGGCTGAGTGCACATGTTACAATGCACAAGGACCCAGGTTCGAGCCTCCAGTCTCCACCTACAGGAGGAAAGCTGTGCAAGTGGTGAATCAGGGCTACAGGTGTCTCTCTGTCTCCTTGTCTATCTTCCCCTTCCCTCTCAGTTTTTGGCTATCTCTATCTAATAAATAAATAATTAAAATTAAATGAACAAACAAACAAAAAAAGAAAATCTGTGACAAAAGAAAGTTTCAGGAACTTTTATTAGGTGTATTTGTTTTATTCCAGGCTGTCTATCTGATTAACAATTTTTGCAGTGGACTGGAGAGATAATGGCATGATTGTTTGCAAAAAAATTTTAGTGCCTGCAGCTCCAATGTCCCAGGTTCCATCCCTCTACCATAAGTTTGAGCAGTGTTCTAATAAAACTCTCACAAGTATGATTCTTTTTTTGCTGAGGATATTTTGGTTGATAGAGAATGAGGCTACCAGGATACGTTCAAGTTATTGCCATGTTAGCTGCTGTGGGTCTTGACTCTGCCAAGAATGAGAAGAAAATGTAGATCCTTTTATTGTTAAGTAATCACTTACCATATAACAGGGCCTGCTTTCTGAAAGACTCTCATGCTCTTTTTCATTTGTTTGTTTGTTTAGATAATAAATAAAATAAGGGACCAGGCTGTGGGGCACCCAGTTAAGGGCAAACAGTACTAATTGTAAGTGCAAGGACCCGAGCAATGGTCCAGGTTTGAGCCCCTGGCTCCCCACCTGCAGCAAGGGGTGGGGGTTGGGGAGGAAGAGACACTTTGCAAGTGGTAAAGTAGATCTACAGGTGTGTCAGGAAACTGTGAGGATGTGGTAGAGCCTGGTAGGGCTTAACCTGAGGCGTGCATCTATCCTGTCAGTCTCTCTCTCTACTCAGAGGTTGAGCAAGGAGGGACAGCAGTAACTACAAAGGTTTGCCCCGTCTTATCAGATTCCCTGTCTCACAAAGCACCCCACATTCCTGATACTATGGCCATTAGATAAAAAGAAAGAGGGAGATGTCGGGAAATTGTGAGGAGCCTCACAAAGCACCCTACATTTTTCTGCCTCCAGGAGCCTGGCATTCCTTAAAACATTAAGCCAGTTCCCCCTGCTCCACCCTGCATTCCTGATACTATGGCCTATCTACATAATCATTGTTTTGCCTGAAAGATCCCCACCCATTCCATTCCTTTGATCTATCTTCTTTCTACCCTCAAGACCCTCCCTGCCTGCAGGGTATTATTAATCCTACCAGTTAAAACTTTCGTAACAGTTACTAAGGAAGTTGCTACCTTCCCAGCCCCTTTTGCCTTTCTCTGCCCCTTTCCTAGCCATTTCTATTTCTGACTTTCCACTTCCGGGTCTGCCCTTTAAAAGCCTTGGCTCTCTGATCAATAAGAATTGCATTGCCTTGCTGCCGCCACATGTTTGGTTACTGAGTCATCTCCTTCGAGTCACTGAGTGAATAGCAGCCCAGGCTGGCTCCAGTTGAGTTCTCTCCAACCCAGAGGCACCCCCACAGTAGCCCAGAACAGGTGTCTGTCTTTCTCTCTTCCTCTATATCTCCCCTTCATCCCTCAATTTCTCTCTGTCCTATCCAATAAAATGGAAAAAAAAATGGCCACCAGGAGCAGTGTATTTGTATTGTTGACACTGAACTCCAGCAATAACCCTGGAGGCAATTAATTAATTAATTAATTAAACAGAACAAGAACCAAAATTTCATTCCAAGGACACTGGGGTTCATTGGCCATAATGGTGACAACTGACAAGTGTTATCTCTCTAACTCACTGAGTAATAAGACCTCTCTCCTCTCATACCCAGTTATTTTCTGAGTTTTTCAGTTGAGGAGAAGGTACTCTTCAGGTAAACAGAATGTCTTTTAATGGCTGAAGTCCCAACAGATATGCTCTGGGAAGATATTCTGTTTGATCTCCTTTGGTTCCTTTTGAGTGAGGAGACTGTCAACCAAGTAGCTATTTAAGATATCCTTTTGTCTCCATGTCAGTCAGTACTACAGTGACTGGCAAGTCCTTTGGTCATATAGATACAACATGGGTAAGTAAGACCTATGCAGCTCCTATGGTTTTTTTTTTTTTTGCCTCCAGGTTTATTACTGGGGTTCGATGCCAACACTAACAATCCAGTGTTCTTGGCAGCCATTTTTCCATTTCATTGGATAGGACAGAGAAAAAATGAGAAATGAGGGGGAAATGAGAGAGAGAAATAGTGAGAGAGAGAGAGACAAGGAGAGAAATTGATACCTGCAGACCTGCTTCACTGCTTGTGAAACTTCCCCCTTGTAGGTGGGAAGCTGGGGACTCAAACCTGGATCCTTGTGCAGGTCTTTGCACTTAGTACTATGTGCACTTAATTGGATGCCCCACCACCCAGTGCCCCTCCTATGTTCTTACTGAAGTATAAAACCATTTTTCAGAATCTGGGAGACAAGTCATGTGACAGAGCACATTTCTCCTTGTGTGTGAGAGGCCTGGGTTTGAACCCCAGGAGCACAGTGGGTGGCACCAGAGTGAGCTCCGTGAATGGTGTAGTGTGGTGCATGGTGTCCCTGCTCTCTCTGCCTTTCACCCACCCTCTTTCTGGTGTTCCTGATCTCTCTGTCTCTTACCCATTGTCTCTCCTCTCTCTAATTAAAATTAGTGGGGGTTGGGAGTGGAACCAAAGAACTCTCAGGCATATCACATATCATATATCAGTGCCAGACTTTTAAAAAAAAATCAATATTCTACTGAGCAAAGTGTTTCAGAGTTAACAAAAATGTAGTAGCCACTCGGTAGTGCTCACACCTGACCATGGACAAGTGCCTGGGTTCAAGCCTCCAGTCACACCTATGTGGGGAGAGGGGGGAGGGAACGGGGCAGTTCAGCAGTGGTGGAGCAGCACTGCAGGTGTCTTTCTGCCCCAGCACTCTCTCTACTATATTACTATCAGAAAATAAGAAATAAAAAGAGCCATCAGAAACTGTGACGTCATCATGAAGGCTCTAAATCCCATTGATAACCTTGGTGGTAAGAAAATATCAATCAGTAAAATAATAATAATAAATCTGAAGATGAGACTTGTGAAGAACAGTTATTTTGCATGTGGCTTAGTCTGTTCCAGCTTTACGTTGTTCCCTTTCGCCTGTGTTCTGCTTACTGTGAGATCCCGTCCTGTCCTGACAGCTGTTGCAAGCAAGGGGTGCGTGGGGGGGGGGGGGGCAGACAGCATGGGGAACTAAGCCGGGGGTGTGTGGTTCAGTGTTTACTGGCAGAAAGGACAAGATGGGGTGAAGAGAAAATGGGGACAGTTTCAAGGTAAGATCAGCAAGGCTTTTCAGAACCAGAACCTTGGAGGCTCAAAGGCTTTAGGCAATTAAGAAATAAAAATCATCAGAGTGCTCCAGAGGGAATGTTTTGGAAACTAAAGCCATTTGTTTACTGGAAGTGGGACAGCCTGGCAGCTTGGGGCCGGCTTGTCCCAGAGTGTCCCGGCCCCAGAAGAGACATGGGGGACAGCATAGGAACTGGTGGTGGAGTGGGGGGCCCAAGGCTTGCTCCCCAGAGCCCTCAAACAATGGCACCTCCCCAGCAGAGCTCTGCCCAGTGTTATTCCAGTGTCCTAGAAAATACAGAAGTTTATTTTTTTTTAACTATACCAAGACTATATGTGTAGTACTGAGCCATATACAAATGCAAGGCCCAGAATAACTATTTCGTTTCACGTTGGATGCACAGACTAGGTATGGAAATAATTAGGAAAATATATGTCCCAATTATTAGCCTTTCTCAAGCTGGTGTCATTGTGTTGCATGCAACTTGGAAGGCAGTATCATTATCTCTGGCACTACTTTGAGAACTCTGGTGGTTAGGGGTTGGGGGGAGGGTCTTGGTGAGGGGTGCTGTGTAGCACAACTACCCTGTAGCCTTCTAATCTTGTAAACCACTATTAAGTCACTAGTAAAAATATAAAAAAATAATTTAAAAGTTGCCATCACAAAATATAAATAAGGGAGAGACTACAAAATTTGCCCATTATGGTGACAGAAAAAATGTTTTTATGACTCTACTGTTTATAATATAATGTGTAATACACACACAATATGTATTAAAGAACTTTTTCTGATAAGAAATTTTAAACACTGCTTGGCTTGGCAAATAATTAGTATCTTGTCAATGAAAACAAAACAAAAATAGCCCAAAATCATTTAACATTTTCTCCAATATATGCAATTTAATCATGTTTACATTTTGAGAGTGACATCTTTCCCTCATTTCAGTTCCTTTTGTGTGTTTTGAATAAGGATTTTTTTTCCTCTTAACTATGTGTTATTAAGGAAGTGGACCTGTTTTTTGGATAAGGTTTTTGAGATTGTTTAAAATGGCTTGTATATGGGCCTGGAAGACAGATGGTTTTGTATTTATATAGTGTAGAGAAGGGAATCAAGTGAATTTTTGTGTGAGCAAATGGTCAACAGGCCTTTTTTTTTTTTTTTGACAAAAGACCATCAATAAGAAAGTTCATTTTTCCCCCTGTGCTCCTTAAAGAGAGATGAAAGTCTGTGAGCATAGTGTATTTTTCTTCTTTATCTTGGAAGCCACAGTACTTCGGAGCAAGCTTCTGTATGGTAGATTATTCTTAAATCAATTTGGACTTGCTACCGATTTTATGATGTATTAAATAAATATGTTTTTGCTGGTTTTATTTGTACTCAATATGTTGGGGGCTCAAATATAGATGTAACGTAACAGTTTTGAATGTCAAGTCAAATCATCTGGTGAATTAAATGAAAGAGATAAGTTAATGGGAATCATTTTCAGCTTTTCCTAGTATTTTGAAAGGTTCTCAATTATAAAGGAGCGGTGTGACATTCAGTACCAACTTCTACAAAGATCTGCTAATCTTTGATCCATAGTGAAGTTTTGGTTATTTTAAAATCAGCCTTAGAAGTGTGCGTGGAAGGACCATTCTGAATCTTGGAAAAACACTATCACAAGACTGATTTCTAGATATTGACATCCCCCGCCCCCAGCCTTGTATATTATCACAGGCAGCATTGAACCATCTGGAACTGTTATTTAATACACTGTGGTCAGTGCCCTCTCTTGCTTTGCATTATTTATTTTATTATTTTTGTGATTCTAAGGTTTCCTTTCTCTTGTCCTTTCCCCCTCCCCTGTTATTTGTGTAGAGCCTGAGCATAGCTCAATGCCTGACTGGAATAATCTCTCTTGCCAGTTTATAATCAAAGGGAGGACTAAGGAAAACAGCTGAGCTGTATTAGACAACCACAGTCTGGGAGGCATTTCCAAACTGCTGAATAACACGCCACAGGTGCAGGATTAGTGTGGCCTGCAGAACTGAGCACTTTAGTGCAAAGCCCTCGCAGGTCTGTGCCTCAGCCTCCTCCAGTCTCCTCTTAGGCACCCTAACAAGCAGAGAGAAGCGCTTTGCATCAAAAGTGAGTAGTGGGCAAAACTTTCTGTCTGCCCGGGATGTTTTGCCCACCCCCAAAGTAGAAGCAGTGAAACCACATGAAGGAAGATGGTAGAACCTGGTTTTTATTGGCTTAAAGGCTATAGAAGAGAACAACCACCTGAGTGGATTTAAAACTTGCCTGCACTCCGCTCACCTGATATGAAAATGCATTGTCTCCACACTGTGTCGAGTCGAGATTAATCTTCAGCAAGTTTCACATAAGTCATTTTGACTTTGGTATTGCCTCAGTGTTGAAGTGAAAGCTTCATGTATTTGTTTTTGTCCCTACCCTTTTTCTAGCCTTAAGCAAAAATTCAATATTGTGACTGTAGAATGTCCTTGGTGGGGCGATTTGATTGTTTGTAGTTTTGGCTTTTGTGAATTCTTTTGCTATCTGTGGCATGTGTCCACAGTGAAGGTTGCTTGATTGCAAATATGGTTCTTGGAAACATGAAAAGGATTATTAAGTTTGCGCTGTTGGGTCTTTTACCAGTACACATTTCTCAACAGTGTTGCTACAATGTCATTTGCTAGTGATCAAGATTGTTATAAATTGCTTTTGTAAAGTATGTTCTCTGAGAAACAAAGATAAGTGGATTTAGGTGTCTGTTCTAGGAAATACCTGTGAAGCATCATCACACATGTGTGCAAAGTACTGTAGTAACTAACCACTTTATAATATTCAAATCTAAGACTATTGTATTTATTTGCTGCTTGTTGACCTTACAAATGGCTTCCACTTTTAACCTGATTGGCGATGACACAGGTTGACATCAGTGTATTCTGAATTAACATCTTAAAAACAGAAATATGTAGATGCATCTAATGCCTCAGACGCTGAAACATTTAAAAAAGCCTCAATGTGTTTATGTTTTGAGGCCAATATGCTCTGCAGTATCTTTGAGTAATTAATTCAATTGGGGGATATAGGGAGAATTAGAAACAGAGAAATCCCAAATGCTTACCAGGTTTTCTTTCCTCTGGAGCCAAAGAGTAGCTTTGAACTTCCTTAGTTGGCTTCTGATCTCTCTGGCATTCTTGTCACTTCTCTGTTTTGCGTATGAGTTTGTTCAAAGAAGCTCTGCCCATCAGGCTGAGTTGGAAGTGCTTTGCAGAGCTACGGAGTGAGTCTGGGTTCAGGGAGTAAGCTGAACTTCTCCTTTGATTAGCTTCAGAGCTCTGTGAAGGTGACATGGCCAGAACAAGCCTTTGAATGAAAGGAAAGCTCCTGGCTTGGCAATCTGCCCAGTCCCAGTGCAGCTCAGGTATTGCAGTGGGGAGAGACCTTAGTCCTGTTTCTTTCCAAACAATGAGAATTTCAACAAGATTGATAAGCGCAGGTGTTTTCTTTATTGATTTAAGATATATTTCTCTATTATATGTGAGAGGATGAGAAAGAGAATTCACACAGAGAAATTATGAGAGAAGGGGGCAGAGAGAGAAAGAGAGAGAGAGAGGAGACTAGAGCATGACTCATCTCTTCTTCTTCTAGCATTTGCCCTTCTTCCGTAGCCAGTCAACAGTGTCAGGTTGAACCTGATGTAAAGTTTCAAGACCTCCTTTGAATCTGGAGAGGTGGCAGTCGTTGACTATGTGGGTCATAGTCTGTCTGTAGCTGCAGGGGCAGTTTATATTTCTGATATATGGTAACACCCAGGATTGAACCTGTAGCCTTGGGGGTCTCAGTCCTGCCATGTCTCCCCATACCATATATATATATTGTGCTACTTTATGAGGGTCATTATGCCTCATACTGATGCATTTTGTTTGTTTGTTTTTTGCCTCCAGAGTTATCACTGTGGCTCATGCAGACACTATGAAGCCACTGCTCTGAGTGGTCATATTTTCCATTTTATTGGACAGGACAGAGAGAAACTGAGAGAGGAAGGAAAGATAGAGAGGGAGAGAGGAGAGACACCCGCAGAACTACTTCACTACTTTTGAAGCTTTTCCCTTGCAAGTGGGGGCTGGGGGATCGAACCCAGGTCCTTGCACCTTGTACCATGTACTCAACCAGGTGTGCCACCACCCAGCCCCCAAGGAGTCTTTTCTAAACTATCCTTGTCATACTGTTTTCTGCATTGGGACATCCTTTTGCCTTCCCACTCCAGACACAGTGCAAACTGCACTGTGGTTTCTAGTTCTTTTCTTGCTCCTGCATGCCCTCTGCTGTTAGTGGATCAGAACAGTGAAGACGCTTGGGGTAGTTAATATGTGAAGTAAGAAGGAATTTGTAAAGATCAAGAAAGGGAGAGTTGTTAGTAGATCCTGTGGTACAAAACAGTCACATCATTTCCAGCCAACTGGGAAAACTCAAGTCCATGGTTTTTACAAGCAGTGTGTTGAGATTTCTTTCTTTCTTTTTCTTTTTTCTTTTTTTTTTTGTTTTTTTTTGTGGCACCAGGGTTATTGCTGGGGCTCTGTTTTGGCTGGCACTACAAATCCACCACTTCTGGTTGTCATTTTTCCTTTTTTTTTTTTTTTTTTAGTGGGTAGGCTAGAGAGAAATTGAGAGAGGAGGGGGACACAGAGTGGGAAAGAGAAAAAGAGACAACTGCAGACCTGCTTCACAGATTGTGAAGAGACCCCCCCCCCCGCAGGTGGGGAGTGGCGACTTGAACCCGGATCCTTGTGCTTGGTACTGTGTGCACTGAATTAGGTGTGCCACCGCCTGGCCTCAAGATTTCATTTTTTTAAATTAAATTGTTGATAAGGGTTGTTCTCTCTGTTTCTATGTCACCAGTGGGTTCTGACATTCTCTGTGAGCTGTAGGGCAATCTTTTACATATACTTAGAATGTTTGAATGACATTGTATAATGATGAGAGCATTATTAATCAAAAAGGCTTGAAACAGACTTCAGGAAATAATGGGTGAAATGTTGAGATTAAATGTTTTTGCTGGAGCAAGGAGACAACTCATCTGGTAGACTATACCCTTCGCCATGCACTAGGGTCTAGGTTCAAGTCCCTGGCGATAGTGGGGGAGCACTGGCACAGAGAAAGCTTCATAAGTGGTAGAGTTGTACTATGGTGTCTCTCTACCATTCTCTGTCTTTATCTCTCTCTGTCTCTGATCCTTTGTCAAAAAAAAAAAAAAAGATGATGGCCAGGAGTGGTATAGTGGTGCAGGCACTGAGCCCCAGTGGCAAAAATACAAAGATAGAAAATACAGTGTACTGGGGCCAGGTGGCAGTGTATCTGGTTGAGTAGACATGCTACAATGCTCACAGGCCTGGGTTGGAGCCCCTGGTCCTCACCTGCACGGGGGAAGCTTCAAGAGTGGTTAAGCAGGGCTGCAAGTATCTCTCTGTCTCTCTCCCTCTATCTCTTCACTTTTGATTTCTGGCTGTCTGTATCCAATAAATTAATTAATATATTAAAAAATTAAAAATAAAAGAAAATACAATATACTATGTTATAATTAGTATTTTTTCAGTGGCTAATTAGCTTCCAGTTATTTTCCAATGGTTATGTTCTTTTATATGAAATTTAGGGGCTGAGCAGTGGTGCTACAATTGCAAGGACCCGGGTTCAAGCCTCCAGTTCCCACTTACAGGGAAACTTTATGTTCAGTGAAGCAGTACTACAGCTCTCTCTCTCTCGCTCTCTCTCTCTCTCTCACTCTCTCTCTCTCTTTTATTCCTCTTCCAATAAATTAATAAATGAATAAAATATTTTAAAAATAATAAAAATATAATCTTTGTATGTGCTTATGAAAACATAATTCTAACAGAAGTCTTTCAGCACTCATTTGTGAAAAGCCTTCCTATATAAATCTGACTTTAAATATAAAACGTACATACAGTATTTTCTAATTTCCATCTGCAAAATTCCATTTAACCATGCCATCTCATCTTAGTCAGATCTTACATTGAACACGTTTCATGTAAAGAAATCATGATTTATTTCTACTGTTGCCAAAATCAGTATCAACCCTCTGCTCAAATAAAAATAATAAATTTAACAGAAGATGAAGAGCTCATTGATAAAAATCTTATATAAATTGAATGAGGTGACTAAACCAAACTTCATTCTCTCCCGAAAATAACCATTTCTGTTTGCATATGGAGATGTCTTTCTGTGCTATAGCTGCCTGCTTTCACTGCTTTGAATTCTGACTTCCTGGCTTCATCTGTGAAGCTGGGTGGAATTTGCACAAATCCAGCAAGACCTAGGATGAAAGTGACCCTTCTGCATAGGAAAATCTCCAGTGACTTATCTCCAAGAACCCATGAAGCAAAATTAAAATAAAACAATGGAATCACAACACAATAAAAGTAAACTTGCAGACGGTGAAAGAAACTATCAGTTGAACTAAACGATCTACTACTGACTCAGAGATAATCTTCACACATTTTACGTCTGACAAGGGGTTAATAGCCAAGATACATGAAGGGCAAATGGTAGCAGCAACAGAAACTGTAAACCCCCCCCCCATTAGCAGTGAGTAGAACTTTTGAATAGACACTTCACTGAAGAAAACAGACAGCTGGCCCACAGGCACACAAAAAATGCTCATTAGCCTCCTCTCTCACCAGGGAAACGTAAACCAAAGTGACAATGATGCATCACCTCACACCTGTGAGAAAAGCCTGTGTTTAAAAAAAAGAAATAAATAAACAATAATAATAAAAGAAACACCAAAAACAAATGAGTATGGGGCAGGGTGTGAAGGAAAAGGGAACTTTTGTGCCCTGTTGTTGAAAATGTACCTTGGTTCATCTCTCTAGAAAAACAGTCTGTAGGTTTCTCACAAACTTAAAAATGGCACTACTATATGAGGCAGTCATTCCCCTCCTAGCTACCTCTTGGAAGAACATTATAGGGGGCCATATGGTAGAGCTCTTGGTTAATCGCACATGGCACAAAGTGCAAGGACCAGCATAAGGATCCCAGTTCGAGTCCCTGGCTCCCCACCTGCCAGGGGTCACATCACTGGTGGTGAAGCTGGTCTACAGGTATTTCTCTCTCTCTCTCTCTCTCTCTCTGTCTGTCTTCCCCTCCTCTCTCAATTTCTCTCTGTCCTATCCAACAACAACAATAGCAATAACAACAATGACAACAAAATGGGGAAAAAATGGCCTACAGGGGCAGTGGTTTTGTAGTGCAGGCACCAAGACCCAGCGATAACCCTGGAGGCAAAAAAGAAAGAACGAAAGAAAGAAAGAAAGAAAGAAAGAAAGAAAGAAAGAAAGGAAGGAAGGAAGGAAGGAAGGAAGGAAGAAAGAGGAGTCAGGCGGCAATGCAGTGGGTTAAGTGCAGGTGGCACAAAGTGCAAGGAGGGAAGACAAAGAGGGGAGAGAAAGACTGACACCTGCAGACCTGCTTCACTGCCCGTGAAGCGACTCCCCTGTAGGTGGGGAGCCGGGGGCTCAAACCGAATATAAATTTTAAAAAAGAAAGGAAAAATGAAAAGAAAAAGAAAGGAGGAAAGAACATTACAAAGACACTTTTCTGAGAAGGTTAGTTTGTACCTTTGTTCATCATAACACCAACAACAGCAGCCAGGAAATGGAGTGAACTCAAATGCTAAAGAAGAGACAAGTAGGTTCAGATTGTGTGACATACACACACACAGTGAAAGATTCCACAGCTAGGAGGAGAGATGGGCTCTCACCCTTTGCTACAATGTGGATGCCACTGGTGGGAGTCATGTCAACAACATGGCTGAAAGGAAGAAGATAAAGTAACCAGGAAACTCCGCTTACACATGGGCTGTTATGGTGCGTGGTGGTGGAGAAGAAGCTTAAGTTGGAGGTGGGAGTATTTTGCATACACTATGACAGGGAGATGAGAAATTGTACCCAAGTGTCAACCATTGTCCTGCACACCATTAGCCCTCCCTGTTCATGTAAAAACAAACAAACAAAGCAAGAGAACAAAGTCAAATCCCTTAGCCTCTGTCTATATACTTCAAAGGGGAAGCAGGTAGAGAGCGCTGCAGAGGTTGAGGGGTGTCCAATAGCCTTCCAGGGAGAACCTTGGGGGTGGTGCAGGGATATCATGATATCAGGGATAGATGTGAACTAACCCCCTCATATACTCCCAGTGCAGCCCCCATAAAATTTGAAAAATGAACTTAAAAAAAAGCTAAATAAAAACCTTTCCATAGATCTTATTTTTCACAATAGCAGTAGGAAAGGGGTCCGTTTCTTCTCACTGTGCTCTTTGTCACATGTGGACTATGAGCCCAGTCTTGGCATCTGTCTCCTCCAGCCTCCAATAAGCCGATCAGTTAAAAAGGGTCCCTCTCATCACTGTGTCAGGACACTGAAGGAATCCGGCTGTTGTGTCTGGAAATGTGGGGGGGGCGGGGGCCTAGTCTGGGGATAGGGGTACAAAGGAGCGTGCAGCGGAGGGGGAGAGAGGCCACTGGCCCAACCATGAGCCCAAGGAGGAGAAAAAGCAACGAGGTCACAAGTGCATGGCATGTGGTCACCCTGTGCTGGTAGCTGAAGTCTCCCCTCCACCAGGACAGCAGTACACAGCCTGAGTCCAGCACTCCTGGCTGTCACACCTAACACAGCCTTGGCGGCAGTAAGAAACCAAGACATAGTCAGAGCTCCACCTACTGGTTATCTGAGGAAAAGCATGACATTAAGAGGCTGTTGATTTTCTCTAAGTGCAAACCATGCTTTTGGCACAGACTGTGGAAGGGAGAGCCACAATGGGGGGGGTGGGGGGGTGGGGGACGGGCTTTAAAAACTAAGCTCTAGGGGGCAGGCCGTAGCACACCTGGTTGAGCATACACGTTACCATGTGCAAGGACCTGGGTTCAAGCCCCCACTCTACCAGCAGGGGTGGTGCTTCATGAAGGGTGAAACAGGTCTCTTTTTATCTCTCTCTCTGACTCACACTCCCTCTCCTCTTAATTTCTCTCTGACCTATCTAGTTAAATAGAAAGAAATAAAGCAGAAGGAGAAAAAATGAAAAGAGGGAGGACAGAGGGGAAAAAAGGAAGGAAGGAAGGAAATAGCCACCAGGAGACTTGCTGTGCCAGCACTGAGCCCCAGCAGTAACCCTGCTGGCAATAAATAAATACATAAATAAATAGCCAAACCTCAGAAGTCTGCATTTGGACACAGAAAGGAGTCAAAATATTTGCAGTAAGAAACTCAGACAGACAAAAGGAAATTCAAAGTAGTTGAATCCAAGGAACCTGACCAAGGAGATGGCTCATAGGGTAGTATATTTGCGTAATTATGCCTAAGGGTCTGGGTTAGAGACCCTGGAACCCCTAGGTATAGTGGAAGCTCTGAGAATGGTGGAATGGCTCCTCTGCTTCTCTCTACCTCAGATTAAAAGAAAAAAAGCAGTCTGCCTGCAATAGTAGACTCACATAGGCATGAAGCTCCGGCACCCCTGTCCCTCCCAACAAATAAGAAGCAGAAGAAATACATAACTGAAAACTCCAGAACTATAGATAGAACCAAACTAGGACTTGAAAAACAGTGAGTTGCAGGAAAATTACCAAAGACACTTCAGGAATGCAAGGAGAAAAGACTCAATGGAGATACAGAGAAAGCAGAAAATGAATGACTAGAAGGCTGTGGGAGGCCTCCTATGTGAGCTTTCAGTCAGAATGTAAACAAACCCAGTTCACCAGTCAAAAGGCACCTGGGACCAGAAGGCCTAGTGTTGTTAAAAATTCGGAGGCTCTAGCTGGCCTGGCTGGCTTCACGGGCGGGTAACAGAGACGACTAGAGACATACAGCTGGACAGGGAAGCTGTATTTCTTTATTCAGGAACAACGATTCATAAACTAAACCAAACTAATCACCAAACAGAACTCTGCTGTCTCTTTGCGGCGGCGCAAGCACTCTCTCGAACTCAAGAACCCTCTCTTCCTCTTGAACTCTGAAACTCTGGCACTCTGCAACTCTTCAACTCTCCAACTGTGTAACTCTCTAACTCTCTCTCTGGAACTCAGGAACCCTCTCTCAGGGTTCCTTGGGGCGGGGCCAAGCGGGCCAGCGAAATTAGCAGCACTGATCCAATTCTCTTGGCGGGGGAGAACTAGAGCCCAATGTAAAGCATACAACAGCCTAGTGCACGTGCCTGCAGGAGGTCCCATCATCTCTAAAGACAGACACAGGCTTGTAGTAAAGTGTTGGGAGACAGTTCTTCAGTGGATAGCAACCTGCAAAGGTCAAAGCAGCAGTAGATAAAATAGACTTAGAGACCCACCCCACCCCCCAAAAAATACAAGATACTCATCATCACTTTTTAGATGGAATCACAAATAAAAACCACAATCAGCTATCACTTCACAACATGAGGATGTCTGTGATCATAAAGAAAAGAGAAAAGTGATGGTGGGGAGACATCCAGAGGTGGGGCTACGGAGCAGCAACAGCTGTGTTTCTCTCCTTTCCTCTCCCAGGTCAACGAGGAATACCAAAGGAGATCACCCAGGACCTCAAAAAGACAGGACTAGAACGACTTCAAGAATCCACCAAATGACAAGTGAGTACAAACATGTGTGGCTCATGGACAGAGAGGAGCCTAAGGAGGGACTGAGCAGCTGGTAAAAGTCCAACAGTCTGGCAGTTTACCAAATAAGGCATCACCTTCAGTCTATATTTATTTACTTAAGAAAGGAGACATTAACAAAATCATAGGATGGGGGGTACAGCGCCACACAATTCCCGCCACCCAATCTCCATATCCCATCCCCTCCCCAATAGCTTTCCCATTCTCTATCCCTCTGGGAGCATGGACCCAGGGTCCTTGTGGGTTGCAGAAGGTGGTTTATCAACAAAAAGACTGCTGAAAGGAGGAGAGGATTCCACTAAAACTCAACAAATGCAACTGTGAGTCTCCTTTGCTACTGCCATCAGAGGCTGGAGCAGCAGGGGGGAGGCCTGTGCTGACATCTGGGAACAGAGAACTGACCAGGAAATTCAGGAGAAGGACTACACCTCAGTGGCCTAGCAGTGGGGCAGTATACTGGGAGCCTTAACACATTGTTCTCCTGATGAGAATATGGTGAATAACTGCCTGAGAACCTACAGACTATAATTGGGACTTGTTTAGAAACTCACAGGGCCCATCAGTGCTGCCCGGCTTGGCAGAGAAGCTGAACTGGGCCCTGAGCTTTGGATCCTTGGGGTTGGAGAGTCTCTTTGCATAACCACTGTGCTATCTCTCCCACACCCTGCTTAATCTCTTGGTCAGAAGTGAGTGATTAAGATAAGAAGCCTACTTATAGTTTTAAAGCCCTCAGGCTCCCGTACCATACAGGGAAGAAAAAGAACAAAATCAGCTTTAACAGCCACTGTGCTCTAACTCAGGGAATGAAATAATATTGAAACAACTGTTAATTTTACAACTGTGAACTCTTTAAGTACCTTACTTAGACACAAGTCAATTCAGGCAAGAGTGATCAGTAATTTGAAAAGGACTGAGAGAGGGACCTGATCACATACTGTATAGAAGAGTTAAGCTAACAAGAAGAAATACTGGAGAAATGAACCAGAACCAGAGTCCAGATAAAATCCCCCCAATGGTTGAAGCACAAAATAATGAGGTCAACATCTAAACACTACTTAAGGAAATAGATATAGGAGTGAGTAAAGAGTTTGAAAGAATTGTCATCAGAAATGCAGAAACAACCAATGAGACTCTGGAAGAAAACACTAATTATCTTAAGGTTACTAAAGAGTTGAAGGCTGAAATATCTGAGCTAAGAACACAACTAGTGACCAAACTAAAACAGTATCAGTACAAGGTAACAAAATAGATGAACTCCAGAAAACAGTAGAAGGGAAAGAGAATAGAATAAATGAGGCTAAATACAGAATTAGCAAGATGGAAGACAAATTAGAGACAACTAAAAGAGAAGTAAGAGACCTCAAAAAGAGATTAAGAGATACTGAAAACAAAAACAGACATATGGGATGACTTCAAAAAAAATAATATAGCATTATTGGCTTACCAGGGGAAGAAAGAGATGGAGGGTAAATAAGCATTCTTCAAGCCATTATAGCTGAGAACTTCTCTAGTCTAGACAACATCAAAGACAGAAAGGCTCAAGAAGCCCAGAGGGTCCCAAACAGAATTAACCCAGACTTAAAAGACACCAAGACACAACATATTAGAATGGAAAGGAATAAGGATAAAAAGAGGATCCTGAAGGCTGCAAGAGAAATAACAAGAGTCACCTACGCAGGAGAACCCATAAGATTGGCAGCAGACTTCTCCACACAAACACTACAGGTCAGAAGAGAATAGCAAGATACCTATCAAGTGCTCAATGAGAAAGGCTTTCAACCAAGACTACTATATCCTGCTAGACTGCCATTCAGACAAGATGGAGGCATAAAAACCTTCTCAGACAAGCAACAGTTGAAAGAATCAACTATCGGGAGTCGGGCTGTAGCACAGCGGGTTAAGCGCAGGTGGCGCAAAGCACAAGGACCGGCATAAGGATCCCGGTTCGAACCCCTGGCTCCCCACCTGCAGGGGAGTCGCTTCACAGGTGGTGAAGCAGGTCTGCAGGTGTCTATCTTTCTCTCCCCCTCTCTGTCTTCCCCTCCTCTCTCTGTTTCTCTCTGTCCTATCCAACAACGACGACAACAACAATAATAACTACAACAATAAAACAACAAGGGCAACAAAAGGGAATAAATAAATAAAATAAATAATTTAAAAAAAAACAAAAGAAAGAATCAACTATCACCAAGCCTACCCTGCAAGAAGTCCTGAATGGTCTCCTATAAATAGACCACCATAAATATGCCACATATCAGAATACTCTGAAAATCTATCAGAATGGGGTTAAAATATCTTCAATCTATGATATTAATAAATGTCAGTGGCCTGAATTTAAATATTAAAAGGCACAAAGTAGGAAGATGGATCAGAAAACACAACCCAACAATATGCTGTCTACATAAAACCCACCTAACTCAACAATACAAAAACAGACTAAAAATGAAAGGAAAGGAAAACTATCATTCAAGCCAAAGGCCCACAAAAAAAGGGCAGGAACAGCTATTCTCATATCTGACACGATATACTCTAAATTAAATAAAATTTTAAAAGATAGGGATGGACATTACTCAGAGGATCAGTCAATTTAGAGGGCTTAACAATTATTAGCAACTATGCACCCAATGAGAAGCCATCTAAATACATCAAACATCTATTGAAAGAGCTACAGCAATGAATTAACAGCAACACAGTCATAGTAGGGGATTTCAGCACCCCACTCTCTCAGCTTGAGAGATCATCCAGGCAGAAAATCAATAAAGACATGAGGGAGCTAAATGAGGAGATAGATAAACTAGAACTATTGGACATTTTCAGAATCATTCACCCCAAGAAACTGGAATAAACATTCTACTCAAGTCCACATGGGTCATTCTCAAGGATAGACCATATGTTAGGCCACAAAGACAGAATCAGCAAATTCAGGAGTATTGAAATCCTCCCAAGCCTCTTCTCAGGCCACAGTGAAATTAAACTAGCACTTAACAATCAACAAAATATTAGTAATAATCCCAAAATATTGAGCTCAACAGTACACTACTTAACAACTACTGGGTCAAAGAGGGAATAAAGTAAGTAATCAAAATGTTTTGAGAGTTCAATGAAAATGAAGACACAACCTATCAAAATATTTGGGACACAGCTAAAGCAGTACTGAGAGGGAAGATCATAGCCATACAAGCACACATTAGGAAACAAGAAAAAGTACAAATAAACCACTTGATTGCACAGCTTAAAGACCTAGAAGAAGAAGAACAAAGGAACCCTAAAGCAACCAGAAGGACACAAATAACTAAAGTTAAGACAGAAATAAATAACATAGAAAATAATAAAACCATAAAAAAGATCAAGGAGGAAGTCAGGTGGCAGTGCAGCAGTTAAGAGCAAGTGGCACAAAGCACAAGGACCAGCATTAAGAATCCCAATTCGAGCCCCTGGCTCCCCACCTGCAGGGGAGTTGCTTCACAGGTGGTGAAGCAGGTCTGCAGGTGTCTGTCTTTCTCTCCCCATCTCTGTCATCCCCTCTTCTCTCCATTTCTCTCTGTCCTATCCAACAGCAACAACATAAATAACAGCAGCAACAATAAAAAGGGCAACAAAAGGGAAAATAAATAAATACAATAAAAAATATCAAGGAAAATAAATGTTGGTTCTTCGAAAGAGTGAACAAAATCCATAAACCTTTAGCCAGACTCACAAAACAAAAAAGGGAGAAAACCCAAATAAATCAGATCACAAATAAAAGAGGAGATATCACAACAGATTCCTCAGAAATTCAACATATCATGCGAGGCTTCTATGAACAACTATATGCCACCAACCTAAAGAACCTGGAAAAAATGGCCAATTTCCCAGATACTTGTTAACTTCCTAAATTAAATAAAGAGGGACTAGATAATATGAACAGGCCCATCACAGCTAACAAAATTGTATCAGTTATCAAAAACCTTCCCAAAAATAAAAATCCAGGACTACATAGTTTTACAAATGAATTCTACAAAACCTTCAAGAAGAGTTAATACCTCTACTTTTAAAAGTCTTCCAGAAGATTGAAGACACAGAAATACTCCCTTCCAGCTTCTATGAAACCAACATCACTCTGATACCAAAAGCAGACAGGGACACAACCAAAAAAGAAAACTACAGACTAATATATCTGATGAACATAGATGCTAAAATAGTGAACAAAATTCTAGCCAACCAGATACAGCAGTATATTAAAAAGATTGTTCATCATGACCAAGTGAGGTTTATCCCAGGGATGCAAAATTGGTTTAATATTTGTAAATCAATCAACGTGATCCACCACATCAAAAAAAGCAAGACCAAAAACCACATGGTCATATCAATAGATGCAGAGAAAGCCTTTGACAAAATACAACAGCACTTTATGATCAGAACACTACAAAAAACAGGAATAGATGGAAAATTCCTGAAGATAGTGGAGTCTATATATAGCAGACCTACAGCCAATATCATACTCAATGATGAAAAACTGGAAGCATTTCCCCTTAGATCAGGTACTAGACAGGGATGCCCACTATCACTATTACTACTCAATGTAGTATTGGAAGTTCTTGCCATAGCAACCAGGGAGGAGCAAGGAATTCAATGGATACAGAGTGGAAGAGAAGACATCAAACTCTCCCTATTTGCAGATGACATGATAGTATACATAGAAAAACCTAAGTAATCCAGCAAGAAGCTTTTGGAAATCATCAGGCAGTACAGTTAGGTATCAGGCTACAAAATTAACATTCAAACGTCAGTGGCATTCCTCTATGTAAACACCAAGCTAGAAGAAGAAGAAATCCAGAAATCAATTACTTTTATGATAGCAACAAAAACAATCAAATATGTAGTAAAATACCTAATCAAAGAAGTGAAAGACTTGTATACTGAAAATTATGAGTCACTTCTCAAGGAAATAGAAAAAGACAAAGAAGTGGAAAGATATTCCATGTTCATGTGTTTGAAGAATTAACATCATCAAAATGAATATACTACCTAGAGCCATATACAAATTTAATGGTATCCCCGTCAAGATCCCAACCACATTTTTTAGGAGAATAGAACAAATGCTACAAATGTCTATCTGGAACCAGAAAAGACCCAGAGTTGCCAAAACAATCTTGAGAAGAAAGAACAGAACTGGTGGCATCACTCTTCCAGATCTCAAATTGCATTGTAATCAAAACTGCTTGGTCCTAGAATATGACTAGATACACTGAACAGCAGAATGGAATTGAGAGCACAGAAGTAACCCTCCACATTAATGGGCATCTAATCTTTGACAAAGGTGCCCAGACTATTAAATGGGGAAAGATGAGTCTTTTTAATAAATGTTGTTGTAGAAAATGGGTTGAGACATGCAGAAGAATGAAACTGAACCACTCTATTTCACCAGAAGCAAATTCCAAGTGGATCAAGGACTTGGATGTTAGACCTGAAACTATCAGAAACTTAGAGAAAAATATTGACATAACTCTTTCTGCATAAATTTTAAAAAACATCTTCAATAAAATGAATCCAATTACAAAGAAGACTAAGGCAAGTATAAACCTGTGGGAATACATCAAATTAAAAAGCTTCTTCACAGCAAAAGAAACCAATACCCAAACCATGAGCTCCCTCACAGAGTGGGAGAAGATCTTTACATGCCATACATCAGATCAGACTTTAATAGCCAAAATATATAAAGAGCTTACCAAATGCAATAACAAGAAAACAAATGACCCCATCAAAAAATGGGGAGAGGACATGAACAGAATATTCACCAAAGAAGATAGATATCCAGAAGGCTGAGAAATACATGAAAAAAAACGCTCCAAGCCTTTGTCAGAGAAATGCAATAAAGGCAACAATGAGATACCACTTCACTCCTGTGAGAATGTCAGACATCAGAAAAAGTAGCAACAGCAAATGCTGGAGAGGTTGTGGTATCAAAGGAACCCTCCTGCACTGCTGGTGGGAATGGTAATTGGTCCACTGTCTGTGGAGAGCAGTCTGAGGAAACACTCAGAAGTGAACCTCCCCTATGATCTGCAATTCCTCTCCTGGGGATGTATCCTAAGGAACCCAACACACCCAACCAAAAGGACTTGTGTATACCTATGTTTATAGCAGCACAGTTTGTAATAGCCAATACCTGGAAGCAACCAACAACAGATGAGTGGCTGAGCAAGTTGTGGTATATATACACAATGGACTACTACTCAGCTATTAAAAATGGTGACTTTACTGTTTTCAGCCCATCTTGGATGGAAGTCAAAGAAATCAATTTAAGTGAAATAAGTCAGAAACAGAAGCATGAATATGGGATGATCTCACTCTCAGGCAGAAGTTGAAAACATGATCATAAGAGAAAACACAAGTAGCACTGGAACTGGAGTAGGTGTATTGCACCAAAGTAAAAGATTCTGTGGTGGGTAGGGGGGAGAATACAGGTCCAAAATGGATGACAGAGGACCTATTGATTGTTATATTGTTATCTACAAATGAAAAGGAAAGGAAAGGAAAGAAAAGAGAAAAGGAAACCCAGACACAGCACTTAGTGCTTTATGGACCACCCCAGTCTTGGAAAAGAGCCATCCTGTGATTACTATTAAAATTAGCGGCATCTCCTTTAAGTGCTTGATTGACACAGGATATGATAGGACCATTTTGAAGAGATCAGAAGTACCGCCTACCTGGCCCCTCCTCCCTGGCCCATACCTTGCTGGAGTGGGAGGATGCTCCCAGGCTTTTGTAACAAGAGAATCTTATGTATCGGAAAATTCTGATGGTCTAAAAGGACTCATCTATCCCCTAGTGGCAGAGGTCAGTACCAACCTGCTGGGATGGGATTTGTTGGAAGCTTT
The DNA here is from genome assembly GCF_950295315.1 of Erinaceus europaeus. Lineage (NCBI taxonomy): Eukaryota > Metazoa > Chordata > Mammalia > Eulipotyphla > Erinaceidae > Erinaceus > Erinaceus europaeus. The sequence goes on along the minus strand of NC_080164.1, from coordinate 107,289,423 downwards.
TGATGCCATCATTTCCTCTGAAGCTGTTCCCCCAGAGTGTTGCTCTGATTTCGTAATTCCCCCTAGCAAACTCATAGCAGATTGCTGTGTTAACACCAATGAGATAGAAACTCGTCCCTCCTGGCTGTTACCTAGGCAACATCCCCAATTCTTTTAGCAACTGCTCATTACAAAACTGTGTGTATGGACTGGCTTTCTAATATGGCTGTCTGGGTGGAGCAGTGGCCCTTACCCAGGGAAAAATAAAAAATTCTAGAAAACCTTGTCCAGGAACTGTTATCTCTTGGTCACATCTGACATTCCTGAAGTCCATGAATACTCCTGATTTCATCATCAAAAAGCTCCCTGGCATGTGGTGGCTTCTCCAGAACCTCTGAGCAGTTAACAAAACCATGCAAGTTTGGGGCTCTCCCCAGAGGGGCTTGCCTCTCACCTCTGCCATCCCTGCAGGGGTCCCCATAGTTGCTATAGACTTACAGAACTGCTTCTTCTCCATTCCCCTCTATCCACATTATTGCAAATGCTTTGCATTCTCTGTCCCATCTATCAATAACTCAGGGCCAGCAGACTGCTACAAATGGATGGTACTTCCCCAGAGGATGCCCAACAGTCCCATCATATGCCAAGAAGCCGTTAAAACCGCCCTTCTTCCATATATTCATGAAGGTCTTAATATTTTCCATTACGTAGATGATATTTTAATATGGGATTAAACCAGACACAGATCCCTTAGCCCTGCATGACCCTCTCATCCCTGTCTTAAAGCAGGCCGGCCTCAATATAGCCACTGAAAAGGTACAACCAGTTCTTCCAATAACCTTCTTAGGCTCAGAACTTTCTCTAACCCAGGTTTGCCCCCTAAATCCCTGTATTGTGTTCCCTTCTGACCTCACTCTTGCCTCTCTACAGAGTTTCCTTGGTAACCTTAATTGGCTCAGGCCATGGCTGAATCTTCCTCCTTTAGCCATTGTTTGACTTATTAAAGGGAGACAAACGTCCAACTTGCAAATGTACAGTAACCCCCACAGCTTCCTCAACCCTAGATAAGATTAATCAAGCACTCCAAGACATGTATATTTCTGGTTCTCCCCCTCCTCCCCTGTAAACCTCTTAATCTTCAAATCTTCTCTGACACTTGTTGGGGCCCTCTGTCAGAGCCCTGGTGTGCTTAAGTGGCTTCACACCCCTATAGATGGAGCCCCTCGCCTTCTCACTGAAATTGATGTCCTGGCATCCATGATCCATCAGAGTAGAGATAGGTCCACACAGGTTTTTGGGAGAGAACCAGACACCATTGGCATTCTTTCTTCCCTGTCAGATACAGAATGGCTCCTATGTCATTATTCCCACTTTGCCATAAGCTTAATGGACAATTAGACAATTGTTCTCAGGACAATTAGACAATCATTACCCTCCTGACAAATGGGTAGCTTCGCTGCCCCTGTTACCTCTATTGGTGCCTAGACTTTTCTCCCATGCTCCCATTCCTTCTACTCCCACAATTATCACAGATGGTGGCAAGAAAGGAGCTGCTGCCCTAATATATTACCTAGATAAACCACACCTCACATTGGGCACCAGATGCCAGGCTAACGTGGGGGTGCCTCTTCCTGGTACGTACTCTGTGGGTTGGAGAGAACTTGACTGGAGCCAGCCTGGGCTGCTACTCACTCAGTGACTCAAAGGAGATGACTCAGGAACCAAGCTCATGGTGGTAGCGAGGCAATGCAATTCTTATTGATCAGAGAGCCAAGGCTTTTAAAGGGCAGACCCGGAAGTGGAAAGTCAGAAACGGAAATGGCTAGGAAAGGGGTGGAGAAAGGCAAAAATGGGCTGGAAAGGTAGGAACTTCCTTAGCAACTCTTGTGAGGGTTTTAACTGGTAGGATTAATAAACCCTGCAGACAGGGAGGGTCTTGAGGGTAGAAAGAAGATAGATCAAAGGAATGGAATGGGTGGAGATATTTCAGGCAAAACAATGATTATGTAGATAGGCCATAGTATCAGGAATGCAGGGTGGAGCAGGGGGAGCTGGCTTAAGGTTTTAAGGAATGCTAGCCTCCTAGAGGCAGAAAAATGCAGGTGCTTTGTGAGACTCCTCACAATTTCCCAACAGCAGATGCTATTATGATTCCATCCTGACTTCCCTGGGCATACAGCCTCACCAAAATGCCCTGAAGTCTCACCTCCTTATAGTCCTATCCCACTAGGCAAAGACAGAAACAGGATGGGTGTATGGATCCACCTGCCAATATCTGTGTTTAGCTGAGAAGCAATTACAGAAACCAGACCTTTTGCCTGCACCCCATAAAAATTTTGGTCCATACTCTAAGAAGAATAAAGAATAAGGAAGCTTCCAATAGAGGAGAGGGGATACGGAACTCTGGTGGTGGGAACTTTGTGCAACTGTACCCCTGTTATCTTACAGTCTTGTAAATCATTATTAAATCACCAATAAAAATTTAAAAAGAAAGAAATAGCTTGTGATCTAACAGTTCTACTTCTGTGGGTTTTTCCTGAAGAACATAAGCACTGATTCTACAAGATACACACATCTATGTAACTATTGCAGCATGATTTGCAATAATCAAGAGGGGTAAACAACCTTCATCCCCATCAACAGTTGATAGAAGAAGTGGTCTGTCTCCACAATGGAATACTACTCAACTGTGAAAATGATGGAATCCCACTGTATGTGACAATATATAGGGCAATCTGGATTGAACCTGAGGCAGACAGATAAACACAAATACTACAAAATCTCTCTTTTATGTGTAAGATAAAGAAATAACATAGGGGGGGTGGTAGAGCACTAGGTTAATCACACCTAGTATGAAACACAAGGACCAATGCAAACATCCCAGTTCAAACTCCCAGCTCCCCACCTGCAGGGAGGTCTCATCACAAGTGGTGAAGCAGGTGTAAATAGATAGCAGGTGTCTATCTATTTCTCTCTCTCTCTCTCTCTGTCTTCCCCTTCTCTCTCGATTTCTCTCTGTCCTATTTAACAAAAACAACAGCAATAACGGCAACAGTAACAACATCATAATAGAAAGAAATGGTCACCCGAAGCAGTGGATTTGTAGTACAGGCTCCAAGCCCAAGTGATAACCAGGAAGCAAAAACAAATAGATAAATGAATAATATATAGGTAAAGAAATTTTAAAATGAGCAAAGAAAATAAAAATACACTCTTAGACAATAAGAAGTAAATAGTGGTTACAGAAAGAAAGTGGGAGGGTTGGATAAATTGGTTAAAATGTGCCCATTGCTAGAAATAGACCTACCCTATGACCCTGCAATTCCTCTCCTGTGGCTATATCCTAAGGAACCAAACACACCCATCCAAAAAGACTTGTGTATACTTATGTTTATAGCAGCACAATTTGTAATAGCCAACCCAGGTATCCAACAACAGATGAGTGACTGAGTAAGTTGTGCTCGATATACAGAATGGAATACTACTCAGCTATTAAAAATGGTGACTTCACTGTTTTCAGCCCATCTTGGATGGAGCTTGAAGGAATCATGTTAAGTGAGGTAAGTAAAAAAGAAAAGCATGTATCTGGGATGATCTCACTCATAGGCAGAAATTAAAAAAAAAAAACAGCAAGATCAGAATGGAAAATACAAAGCAGAACTTGGACTGGAGTTGGTGTATTGCACCAAAGTAAAAGACTCTGGGACTGAGGGAGAATTCAGGTCCTGGACCATGATGGCAGAGGAGGACCTAATGGGGGTTGAATTGTTATGTGGAAAACTGGGAAATGTTATGCATGTATAAACTATTGCATTTTACTGTCAACTATAAACCAATTATCCCCTAGTAAAGAAAAAAATAGATTGTACCCATGGATGGCGGAGGAGGGAAAGCTGATGTTTGGTGACGCAATAGTATACACAGATGCTGACCTCCAACACTGTGCACCAAAAACTATGTTAAAAGCCTTTAGCTCCCTGATAAAGCCTTAAAAAGTCTTAGCATTATATCTTTGAAGCAATGTTCATAGCTTTCCAAGAGTTTCTGTCTGTGTGTGTGTGTTTGTTTAGGGGGAGAGATAACCAAAGTGTCAGTCTGCTCCAGTGATGTCAGGCTTAGAACTCAGGACCTCACAGTTGAGAGTCTGACACTTCTTGCACTGGATTTCCTTCCGGTCACTGTTCTCATCTATTTATTTATTTATTTATTTATTTATTTATTTATTTATTTATTTATTCCCTTTCTTCTCTTTCCCTTAACATCTCTCTACTCACCTCCAAATCATCATTGGGTTGTTTTAATTGTATCTGCTGGTTTCAAATAGTGTGAGTTGTGGGATAATGGTTTTCATTTCACAGGAAATTGAACACATAGTTTAATTGATTCCCTAGTAGCAATGGCACATTTTTATCTAAGTTCCTCTCCTGATTTGATTATTGCTAGAAGAGCAAGTGAAGAACTTTCCGTCTCAGGATTAAACTGAACTACCTACTCATTTAATAATGCTAATGAAAAGCAGGCATTCTGTCATCTCAGCACCTCTACCTGTTTCCATTGCATGAGACAGCCTTGTGCCTTCATTCAAGATGTGATCTGTTCATTGGGTTTATGGAAATGGAGTGTTTACTGTGAACTTGCCAATACTTTTCTCACTATTTTGTCTTGTTCTTGTGAATATGTTTCTTGGAAAACAATGTATATCCTTACTGCCTGTTAAAATGTTAAGTATTTTTTTAAAATATCATTCTGTGTTTTTTTTAATATTTGTTCCCTTTTGTTGCCCTTGTTTTATTGTTGTAGTTATTATTATTGTCATTGTTGTTGGATAAGACAGAGAGAAATGGAGAGAGGAGGGGAAGACAAGAGAGGAGGAGAGAAGGATAGATACCTGTAGACCTGCTTCAACGCTTGTGAAGCAACTCCCCTGCAGGTGGGGAGCTGGGGGCTCGAACCAGGATCCTTATACTGGTCCTTGCACATTGCACCACATGTGCACCGCTGCACTACTGCCTGAGTCCCTCTGTTTTTTTTTTTTTTTTTTTTGGTATTATATCTATTTATTTATTGAATAGAGTCAGTCAGAAATTGAGGGAGAAGGGAGAAGGGAGAGATAGAGGTGGAGAGAGAAAGAGAGACACCTGCTGCCCTACTTTGCCACTTTTGAAGCTTCCCCCCACTGCAGGAGGGGACCAAGGGCTAGAACCTGGGTCCTTGTGCACTGTAACATGTGCACTCAACCAGCTTCGCCACCACTCTGTCCTAAATGTTAGTATTTTTTAAAGGCTAAGGAACAATATTTCATCACAGTCTTTATAGAAAAGATCATTGTGGCTTTCTTTAGCCAGCATTTGAAATCCAGCTTATTATAAAACTCGCCTGTAGCTATTAGACTCAGATACTGTTTTCTTGCCACCAAACAGACTGGAGATAACTTGAAATGCAGAATGAGTTGCTTGGCTTTGCCACACATTAAAGTGTGAATACAGACAGATTAATATGTGTGCTACCTGGGACAGTGTTCCATGGCCCAGTGATCAATCCCATAGTAAGGACCTGTTTGGAGTGGCTGGGAGGTAGCCCTCAAATACCTCAAATACTGTGCCTTCTGATTTCCTTTTTTTGCCTCTGGGGCTTGAGTCTGGTACTACAAATCCACTGCTCTTGTTGGCCATTTTTCCCCCCATTTTATTGGATAGGACAGAGAGAAATTGAGAGAGAACGGGGAGATATAGAGACACCTGCAGACCTACTTCACTACTTGTGAAACTTTCTCCCTGCAGGTGAGGAGCCAGGGGCTCAAGTTCAGATCCTTGCACAAGTTCTTGCACTTAATATATTGTGTATTTAACCTGGTACACCAGTGCCTGGCCCCCTTAACTTTTTACCTTATTTATTTGTTAGATAGAGACAGCCAGAAATCGAGACAGAAGGGGGATACAGAGAGACAATTGCAGTCCTGCTTCACCACTGTAGAAACTTCCACCCTGCTAGTGGGAACCAGGGGCTTGAACCTGCTTCCTAGGGCATTGTTACATGTGTACTCAGTAGGTGTGCCCCTACCCAGCCCCTAATAGCCTCACACATCTTTACAATTCAAGATAGAGTTTCCAAGAACATGTTAGTGATATCACAAATGACCTGAACAGGGCCAGATGCTGGTGCACTCAGCTCAACCCATGTGTTACAAATGGCCTGGTGATGATGGGTTAGCTGTGTATCTTATGTGCATCTGAGAGAAACAAATTAAATCTGACGAGAAGAAGAAATTCTGACACAGTGAATCAATGTACTTAATTCACCATATATAAACATTTATTTTTGCATTGTAGGAACCTCATGATTCCCTTGCTCCCAGATGGATTTTTTTTACATTTTAGTTTCAGAGAGAGAGAAATAGGGAGAGATATCACAGCTGTTCTGTGGGGCTTTCTTGGGTCTTCTGATGTACCTGAGGGTGTCAGTCCTTGAGCCTATGGTAAGCCATGCATTTTGAGTGAGCTATCTCTTGAGCCCTGTCTTTACATTGTTTTATATTTAGAAACTGTGGGGGTCAGGTGGTGGTGCACCTGGTTAAGTGCACACATTATAGTTTGCAAGGACGCAGGTTCAAGCCCCTGGTTCCCACCTGAAAGGGGGGGAAGCTTCATGAGTGGAGAAGTAGTGCTGCAAGCATATCTCTGTCTCTCTCTCTTTCTACCTCCCCTTCCTCAAAGAGAGAAAGAGAGAGAGAGAGAGAGAGAGAGAGAGGGAGAGAGAGAGAGAGAGAAAGGAACTGTGATATACCTAAAACCAAGAGATCCTGCAAAAGAAGATATTGAAACAGGGATGGCTTTCAGATTCACATAATTGTGGTGTCAGAGCTAGCCCCATTGTGTCTCCACTGTGTCCTCATTACTGGGACTTTGGGTCCTAGTTTCCCCTTTTCATCCCATCAATTTTTAGCCTGAGATGCAATGCAGTGATTATAATTTAGCATATGAAAACTGTCACGGGGTTGCAGAGCTTGCCTAATGGTTATACAAAGAGACTTCAATGAAGAGCCAGGCATTGCACACCGGGTTGAGTGCACAGGTTATTAACTGTGAGGACCAGGGTTCAAGCCCCTAGTCCCCATTGGTGGGAGGGAAGCTTCATGAGTAGTGAAGCAGTGCTGCAGCTGGGCCTCTGTTTCTCTGCCTATCCAACTTCCTTTTTCTCTCAGTTTCCCTCTGTCACTATAAAAATAAATAAATAAACAAACAAACAAATAAATAGGATTGGGAAGATAGCATAATGGTTCTGCAAAAGCGTTTCCTGCCTGAGGCTCTAAAGTCCCAGGTTTAATCCCTGGCACCACCATCATCCAGAGCTGAGCAGGGTTCTGGTACACAACAAAACAAAATAGAAACCAGGTGGTAGCACACCTATCTGAACACACATGTTACAATGCACAAGGATCTGGTTTCAATTCCCTGGTCCCCACCTGTAAGGGGAAAGCTTCACAAGTGGTGAAGCAGGGCTGCAGGTATCTCCATCTCTCTCTTTCTCTATCTCCCCCTTTCTGCTTGATTTCTGATTGTCTCTATCCAATAAATAGAGATGATAATAATAAAAAACCTGAAAAGGTTATGCGAATTTCTGCATTCCATTCCCAGAATATAACATATAGAAAGTACAAGGGACCAGGTGGTGGTGCACCTGGTTGAGCACATATGTTACAATGTGCAAGGACCCAGGTTTGAGCCTCCAGTCCCCACCTGCAGGGGGAAGGAAAGCTTTGTGAGTGGTGAACCAGGGCTGCAGGTATCTCTCTGTCTCTCTCCCTCTCTATCGTTCCCTACCCTCTCAATTTCTGACTGTCTCTATCCAGTAAATAAAGAAAGATGATAAAAAAATTTTAAAAAGAAAGTATACCTCTTGTATTGCAAACATTAAAAAAAATGTTTTCTGTTAGAATCTGTAAGTACCAGGAGTTTTGTCTCATCCTTTGGACAAAAGACTTGGCTGGAGTGACATACCCCACAGAGTCCTAAGCTCTCCCTCTTTCCTCTCTTCAGCGGACGTTCTGGATAACATGCTTTTGCGAAGTTCAGGAAAATTGAGCGTGGGCACTAGGAAGGAGGATGGAGAGAGCCCTGCCCCCACCCTGAGGCCAAGGGTCTTGCATTGTAAGTGCCACCATCACTGTCCTGAAGACTCGGTCAACAACATCTGCAGGTTGGTCACATCTGCTATGATTATTGATTTAGTAAGAGTCAGAAACAGAGAGAAAGAGACACCACAGCACTGGAGCTTCCTGGGTCGTGAACATGGCAAAGCAGCAGACTATCCAAGAGAGCTATTTTTGCTGATTTTGTCAAATCAGTTGTTTACTTCTGGCTGAGCATCAAGTCATGCTTTCCACCTATAGAATTAAAGACCGAGGGAGTTGGGTGGTAGTGCAGTGGGTTAAGCGCAGGTGGCGCAAAGCACACGGACCGGCATAAGGATCCTGGTTTGAGCCCCCGTCTCCCCACCTGTAGTGGAGTCGCTTCACAGGTGGTGAAGCAGTTCTGCAGGTGTCTATCTTTCTCTCCCCCTCTCTGTCTTCCCCTCCTTTCTCTATTTCTCTCTGTCCTATCCAACAACGATGACATCAATAACAACAACAATAATAACTACAACAAAAGGGAACAAATAAATATTTTTTATAAAGAAGTTTAACATGTGTTTGTTTGAATCTAAAAAAAAAAAAAATTAAAGACTGGTGTCTCCAAGATCACATTTTGGGTGACAGCACTTAATACCACCTGCTCTCAGAGCTGTCTGTAGCAGGGAAGTGGCTTATATTTTTATTTATTTTTTATTGGATAGAGACAGAAATTGAGAGGAGATGGTGAGATAGAGAGGAAGAGAGACAGAGAGATACCTGTAGCACTGCTTCACCACTCATGAAGCTTTTCCCCTGTAGGTGGGAACCAGGGGCTTGAACCTGAGCACTGTAATGTGTGCACTTAAACAGGTGTGCCACTGCCTGGCCCTGTGGCTTATAGTTTTATCTGAGATGAAGATTTATTTTTAATTCCTATCAGATTATTGCTAGGAATTCACCACTTCAGAAGGCCATTTTTTCCTTTTTAAATTTTTTTTTCTTTATTTATTTGCTTATTGGATAGAAACATCCATAAACCAAGAGGGAAGAGGATGATAGTGAGACAGAGAGGCATAGAGACACCTGCATCCCTACTTCACCATTCACAAGGCTTTCCCCCTGGGGGCTTGAACCTGGTTCCTTGCACACTGTGAATGTGCATTCAACCAGGTGCACCACCACCCAGCCCTTTCCCCTTTCCCTCTTCCCTTTTTTTTTTTTTCATGTTTTTTTTTTTTTGAAGGACAGAGAGAAACTGATAGAGGAAGGGGAGATAAGAGAGGGGAAAAGACAGACACCTGCAGCCCTGTTTCACCATAGTTGAGGCTTTCCCCCTGCAAGTGAGGATGGGGGCTTGAACCCTGATCTTTGTACATGGTAACCTGTGTACTTAACCATTTGCTCCACTGCCTGGCCCTAATATATATATATATATGTCTTAATATTGTACTTAGGACCAGGGGCTTAACTCCTGCACATGGTGGTGTGTGCACTCTACTGGGTGCATCACCATATTTTGTGATTCTCCCCTGGACTCTGCTGTGGGTAGTCTGGGCTGTCTTCCACCTACCACCTGCACTGAGGCCTGTCCCCTCCTGCCTGTCTCCAGCACAGATGGCTACTGTTTCACCATGATAGAAGAGGATGACTCAGGGGTACCTGTGGTCACGTCGGGGTGCCTGGGGCTGGAAGGCTCAGATTTTCAGTGTCGGGTAAGGAACTTTCTTCATCCTGGTCCTACCTGTGCCCTTCTGTTGATTAGATTTCATTGAACCTTTCAAAATTTTATTTCTTTCGTTATGAACTTGAGACCTCAGTCATGCTCACATTCATTGCTTCCATGCTGACATTTTCACTCATATAGAGAGACTCAAAAGAGATTGAAAAAAAAGAAAAAAAGGAGACAGAGAGGTAAAGAGACCCTACAGATCTTGCCCTGGTGCTTGGCTTTCCTGTGTGGTGCCAGGGCTCCAACCTGTGCTGTGAGAATGACAGTGTGTATACTTGACTTGATGAGTTATCCCTTGACCCCTTGCTGGCTAGATTTTTTTTTAATTGCCACTATGGTTATCGCTGGGGCTTGGTGCTGGCACTGTGTACCCACCATTCTTGGTAGCCATTTATTCTTTCCTCCACCCCACCCCACTTTCTATTTTATTTGATAGGACAGTGAGAAATTGAGAGAGGAGGGGGAGACAGAGAAGGAGAGAGACACTTGCATCCCTCCTTTACCATTTGTGAAGCTTCCTTCCTGCAGATGGGAAGCCCAGGACTTGAACTGAGGTCTTTGCACATAGTAATGTGTGCTCGGCCAGATGTGCCACTGCCCAGGCCCACTGGCTAGATTTTTAAAAGTCAAGTTTCAAATTAAAAAAAAAAAAAAAGAAAGAAAAGAAAAAAAAAACTGCTGTTTTTCAGGCTGGCCGGATAGCTTTCTTGGACAGTCCTCTGCTTTGCCACTTATACAACCCAGTTTTAAGCCTGGCTCCTGCTGTTCCGAGGGAAGCTTCAGTGCTGTGCTGTGCTGTTCTCTCTCTCTCTTTCTCTCTTTCTGTCTCTCTCTTTGTCTCTGGGTTTTTATTTGAAAAAGTCAGGGAGGCCCCAATGATGACAACAACAAAAAACTCTATATTGTTTTTCTTGAATAGCCTATCTTTAGTAATTTGGAAAATAACTTGAGAATTCTTATTTGACTGGTTTTCCTCCTCATTTCCAATCAAATGGTCTGTTTTTAATTTTTTAATATTTTTATTGGGGGATTCATGGTTTACAGTAAATACAATTGCGAAACATTCTTACCCCAGCCTACATTCTCCTCCACTATCATGTACCAGGACCTGAAATCCCCACCTCATGGTCTGTTTCAGATCTGGTTTTAACTTCTTATGCATGATTAATTTGAAAGGAGTCTTGAATTTCTGAGGAAACAATATTTTTCAAGATACTTTTTGCTTTTGTCTTTTATCAAAAATTTGATAGAGACAGAGAGAAATTGAGAAAAGATGGGGAGATGGAGAGGGAGAGAAACAGAGAGAGATCAGCAGCCCAGCTTCACCACTTGTGAAGCTTTCTCTCCTTGCCGATGTGGGGCAGGGGGGTCGAGCCCGGGCACTTGTGTTTTGTAAGGTGCAGTCTATTGGGTGCACACCACCACCCAGTCCTTCAAGGTGCTGTCTAACAAGTTCTCTAGATAGTGGAGATTTCTGAAGTTTTAGATTATGAGGCCCTGAAATGTTGGGGGTACCCCTGACTGACCACTCTATGGGTCTCCTCACAGGACACGCCCATCCCCCACCAAAGGAGGTCCATCGAGTGCTGCACAGAGCGGGACCAGTGCAATGAGGACCTGCACCCCACGCTGCCGCCACTGAGAAGCAGAGGTGAGCCCGGCAAGGCACCTTCTAGCACTTGTTCAGATAGAGGTGGAGGGAGAGAGCAAGACACCAGGGCGCTGAAGCCTGAACCATTCTGCTGAGCTGTCTTATCTGTCCAAACCTACTTTTTCTAGCAAAATTTCCCAAGTGATATTGTCTGTATTAAAGTTTAGACAATTCTCTTGAAAAGAAAGGAGAGGAAACATAGCTAGTGCCACCTGTATCCTTGTGAACCCCACAGTATCTTGTGTCCTGAGCCTAGGACATGTATCTGAAAGTAAAGATTTATATCTCCCCAGCCACCTCCGACCTACCTTTTTTTTTTTTTGTCTTTACCAGGTTTCTCTCTGGGGCTTCGTGAATGCACAACTCCATGGTTCCTTTCAACCATTTTTCCCTTTCTTTCTAATAGAGGCAGAGAGAGAGAGAGAGAGAGAGAGCTGCAGCACTGCTCCACTGTTTTTAGTTTTTTTATTATTTTATTGGGGGGATTCATGGTTTACAGTAAATACAGTTGTGAAACATTCTTACCCCAGCCTACATCCTCCTCTACCATCATGCACCAGGACCTGAAATCCCCCACCTCATGGTCTGTTGCAGTTCTGGTGTTAATTTATGCGTGATTAATTCGAAAGGAGTTGGGGACCAAAGACTTGAACTGGGGTCCTTGAGCATTGTAAGATGCTCTCAACCAAATACAAAACCACCTGGTCCCAAAAAGAGTCCTATTTTGTTTATTTATTTGTTTTATTTTTTTAGGCTAACCTCTTTCTGTTTTGCCTTTAAAATTTTGTTATTTAATTTTTTAAAGTTTTTATTAGTGATTTAATAATAATTAATAAGATTATAGGATAAGAGGGGGTACAATTCCATACAATTCTCCCCTCCAGAGTTCCATATCCCATACCCTACATAGGAAGCTTCCCTATTCTTTATTCCTCTGGGAGGATGGGCCAAAATTCTTTATGAGGTGCAAAAGGTGGGAGGTCTAGTTTCTGTAATTGCTTCTCTCCTGGACATGGGTGTTGACAGGTAGATTCACACCCCCAGTCTATTTCTTTTTTCTTTCTTCATGCTGATTAATGATTTTTATTCAAGTACAACTGTAGCAAAATTTCACGTAATCTTATTCAATAAATTTTTGTCTACTATTCTCCTAGCTTTATTAAAATATAATTAACATAAAAAATCTTACAAGTTTAATTTGTACAGTGCAATAATTTTATATATGCAAACTCTACATATTAATAACTATGATTTGCATATGTACATATTAACTAACCTAATCATGGTCATTATTTGACAAGATTATTACAACAGTGAAATGGATGTGAAACAATCACTAGAGTTAGGTTAGTTAATAATTATTACAACTATTTGTTGACAATAATATTTTTCATCAAAAGTTTATATCACTTATTAACTATTAAGGTGATTTTATTTTCAAGAATTGAGGACTGGGTCTGGGCTGTAGAGCACCTGGTTAAGTGCACATCTATCACCATGCCCAGGGACCCAAATTTAACCTCCCACTCCTCACCCACAGGAGGGGGATATGTCATGAGCAGTGAAGTAGGTCTACAGGTGTTTATCTTTCTCTCACCCTCTCTGTCTCCCCTCCACTCTCAATTTCTCTCTGTGTCAAATACAATTTTAAAAGAAGGAAAAAATGGCAGCTTGGAGCAGTGGATTTGTAGTGCTGACACCAAGTCCCTGTTCTAGTTTGTTCTAGTCTATTTCTATCTTTCCCTAGTGGGATAGGGCTCTGTGGAGGTGAGGTTCCAGGACACATTGGTGAAGTTGTCTGCCTAGTGAAGTTAGGTTGGTGTCATGGTAGCATTTGAAACTTGGTGAATGAAAGGTAGTAAGATATAAAGCAGAACAAATTGTTTAATGAACAGGAACCCAAAAGTAGGAATAGAGCAGATGAAACTAGGGATCCTCATGTGGATAGAAGATAGGAAGCCTATTTTAGGTATGTTCCAAAGGGTCCATAATTTTAGTAATTTTTGTCTGAGCCTGATAGCTAACATGCAGGTAGACCAAAAGGATTGTCTGCAAAGATGGTGTCAGAATTGAAATAGTTCTAGAAAGCTGCATCAGGGCAGAGAGTAACCACCAAACATGAGGGAATTATATAAATACCATTAACTGAACTGACCCAGGATCCATATCTATACACATTTAACACAAAAGCCTGTGTAATCCCTGAGTTCCTGTCAGTCTGAGCTTGCAGTCCATGGTCAAAGTTGAGAACATTCTAGGCTGCACTTTCTACTTAGACCTAGATACTCTCCTATTCTACTCTACTCCATTTCCCTCAACATTTTAAAGATTATTTTTTATTTTTATTTTTATTTCATGAGTAATAGGTGGATTGAGGGAGAGAGGAAGACAGAGGCCAGCTCAGCATTCAGGCATTATTCTAAAGTACCAGAGATCAAACTCAGGACCTCTTATATATAAGCCCAACATTTTAACCACTACACCATCTCCTGGGGTACTGTTTACTTTTTTTTTTCTTTTAGTGTGTAAGTTATAAAGGAATATTTCTTTTTTTTTTTTTAGAGATTTTTTAATTATTATTTTTCCTTTTGTTGCCCTTGTTTTTTTTTATTGTGATTTTTAGTTTTAGAATTTAGGATCTAAGAGTACAGGAATAAGTCCATCTCAGTGAGAAGTCACAAAGGCAGAAAGTTTAATGGTAGATAAAAGATTTCCCAGTACCTTCACCACCAAGTGATTCAGGGAATGTGACTGTCAGTGCATGTACACACACACACACACACACACACACACACACACACACACAAATAAATTGGAAGTCACTTGGAGACTCTAAAGTCAAAGTCTCCAGAGACTTTGACTTCTTATCACAGGCACTATTCTAGTTTATCTTTTTCAGGTTATTTCACATTCTGAAATCATTTGTTTATATGAATGTGAGTTAAAGATAAGAGTGCTTATTTGGAGAAAATGTAGATTTCTTTTTTTTTTTTTTTTGCATAACATTCCCCAGATTCCCATTTAACAATACAACCCCCACTATTTAATTCATCATTTTTCATGGACCTGTTATATAATATAAATATAAAGGAATATTTCTAAGTGAGATGAACAAAAGTCCTTGCATTACTAAGTAGGATCCTCTAATTAAACTTTTACAAATTCAAATCAAGTGCATAGAACTTTTTGAACCAGGCATAGACTTTATTTAAATAACTAATATATACACACTTCACAGAAAACATACCTGATTTCAAAAGTCACATAAGGCAACTTGGGAGACTGGATTTCCAAAGTTAAAGACTGATTTATCTTTCTTTTCTTAGCTCAAAGAAAATATATGTTCTGAGCAGTTTGTAGATTCGTTTCAGAAACTGCCAAGTACAAATTAAATTCCACAGGTAAGAGGTGTTCGTTTAGCAAGATATCTCATGTTCTCCACAACACAGAGTAGTTATATCTATGGTAGCTCATGACAATCCGAATTCCTGAAAGAGGAGCTCTCATTAACATTTCATCATATATTCAGCAACTATCTTGAATTTTCTTTGTTTGCTTTTGTTTTTTTATTGCCACCAGAGTTATTGCTGGGGTTTGATGCTGGCACTTCGAATTCACTGCTCCCAGTGGCCATTTTTTTCTTCTTCCTTCCTTTCTTTTCTTTCTCTTCTTTTCTCTTCTTTCTTTCTTTCTTTCTTTCTTTCTTTCTTTCTTTCTTTCTTTCTTTCTTTTTTCTTTCCTTCTTCCTTTTCCATTTTACTGGGTAGGACAGCGAGCAATTGAGAGGGGAGAGGAACTTAGGAATGGAGAAAGACACCTGCAGACCTGCTTTATGACTCATGAAGCTTCCCCTCATAGGTGCTGAGTTGGGGGGGGAGCTGGAATCCAGGTTCTTGCATGCTTAACCAAGTATACTATTTAATTTTGTGTTCCTGATAGATCAGAGGAATCAGGTACCACTTTCTTTAATTGTTATTTTATTATTTTACTTATTCATTCATTTATTGGTTAGAGACAGAGAGAACAGGGCCAAGTTACAAGACAACAAGGGTATAACTCTGCACCATTCCTACCACCAGATTTTTGAATCCCCAATCCCATTAGAATCTGAATTCTGAATCCCATTGGAAGCTATGGCAGTTCTCCTAAAATTGCAGATATGGGTTAACTATTATTTCTACAGCTATCTGGCTACATTTGTATATACTCACCCATTTTTTCCCTATGGTCCTATCTTCTATTCCTTTCTAAGTCACACCTATACCTATTACTACATCCAAATGGCCCTCCCTTTTTCCTCTTATCTCTCCAGGTCCTGATGGAGCTGGAGTTCAGAGCCCTCTGGTCATCTTCCCCTAACATTTCTTTCCCTCTGGGAAGATGGTAGAAATGTTATTCTTTTTTCTTTCTTTTTTTTTTTTTTTTTGCCTCCAGGGTCATTGCTGGGGCTCGATGCCTGCACTAAGAATCCCCTGCTCCTAGAGGTCACTTTTCCCATTTTGTTGCCCTTGTTGTTGTGCTTGTTGTAGTTGTTACTGTTGTCATAGCTGTTATTGTTGTTGGCTAGGACAGAGAGAAATGGAGAGAGGAGGGGACGACAGAGAGGAGGAGAGAAAGATAGACACCTGCAGACCTGCTTCACCGCCTGCAAAGCGACCTCCTGCAGGTGGGGAGCCGGGGGTTCAAACTGGGACGCCTACACTGGCCCTTGCTCTTTGTGCCATGTGCACTTAACCCACAGCACTACCACCCAACTCACAGAAATGTTATTCTAAAGGCATACACTAAAACATTAGCAGCTATTTGCTTGAGCAGTTGAGCTTGTAATGACTTATTTTATTTTACTTAGTTGGTACTTTTCAGTGTTTTTCTTCATGAAACACATATTAATTGTGGGTTTTAAAAGTGACATTGTATATGATAAAGTTCTCAGCCAAAACATGTAAGTAGCTGTGTGGGTGAAAATATCAGCACAGTTGTAAAATGTCTGGTTCATAACAACCAAAGTCATAAATTGCAGTAATGTTGTTTAAAATTAAATAACAGTAAGCCCTCTCTTGAGGGTACATATGACCTTTAGATGATTAGTGTTAATTCTACTACTATATATGTGTGCCTGGCTTTGGGTCCGTTTTCTCCTATAATATGTTCCAGAGAACACCTGCATATTATAAATCAGTTAGGATGATTGTTACAAAAAAATGAAATATTTGGTGTGGAAGTCTGTAGAGTTGAAGTCAATAAATATCCATTCATTAAAAAGTTCTCCAAGTCACCTGTATGTATATGTAGTTGGATAAATCTGTATTTGTGAAGAACTAGAGTTTTGTAAAAAGTGAATAACACTGGTTGATTTGTTCCCTAAAAGGATTACAATGATTCTTTGACGAAAAGATAGCCATTTATTAGATATAGTTTTATTGGAGCGGGTAATGGTTTGCATTGTGGTTGTTGACACATGACTATAATTCCTCATCTCCCTGTGACAGGTGTCTGCAGAACATTCTCACCCCTAAATTCGGTCCTTTCTCACCATCAGGCACCAGGAACCCCAGACCCCTCTCTACTCCCTCCTGCCCCCTCCTCCCCCAAAATCCTTTGCTTTGGTGCTATAAATATCACCCATTATCTATGTATTTTAATTAATTAATATTTTTCACTACAGCACAGCTCAGGTCTGGTTTATGGTGGTGCCTGAGACTTAACCTGAGAGGCACCTTGAAGCCACAGATGGCGAAGTCTCATTGCCTAATCACTCTTCTATCTCTCCAGCCTAGAATAGCCATTCTATTGACACATGAGGCATTTCTGAAAAGCTGAGCTGTGTCCTCTTGAGGGCACCTCTGTTGAAAGCACAGCATGATCTCACTTTGTCTGTCCGACAGTATTTGAAGAAGCCAGCTTCTCTGTAGTCGTCTTCTGATCACTGTGTGACTTCTGGACTGTGAACAAAGGCTGAACTTGCACCCAAACTCATGGCACAGAGTATGCTAGAAATGGGATGAGGGAAGCCTGTGAATCCATGGACTGATTCTGCAACACTTGTAGCTTAGAAGCCCTGAGCAACTGACTGTCACTTGGCCACACACTGTGTTTTTATCGCAGGCTAGTTTCCAGTGCTTCCAGAAAAGAAGACATGCTTCTTTCCACACAGGAGCCTGGAGGAGTGATGGTGCACACTAGATGAAACTCACTGACTTACTGATGCCTCAGTGAGTGCACACACACACACACACACACACACACACACACACACACACACACATAAAAAATACTTTATGTATTTGTTTGTTTTGTCTAGAGACAGAGAAAGATTGAAAAGGGAGGGAGAGAGAAAGGAAGAGAGAGAGAGAGAGACAGAGAGAGAGAGAGAGACAGGAGAGAAAGAGAGAGAGAGAGAGCTTCAGCCCTGCTCCACTACCCGTGAAGCTTTCCCTCTACAGGTACCCTGAAGAGGGAACCTGGGTCCTCATGCACTACAATGTATGTGCTCAGTCAGATGTGCCACCCTTTGACCCTTCCCCCTGCCCAATGCACAGACTTTTTGTTCTTATTGGTTAGCACATTCTAATGGCTGCTCATGAGAAACTTTGTGTTTTCCCCTATTTTTATTTGTGATGAATATTGGGCTACAAGATTGTAAGATTACATTGTATAGCTTCACACAACCCATCCTCCAAAGTTCCTCCCTTTTGTTCTTTTGTTTTAGAAATGGAATTTTTTTGAATAATGATGTACTGTATAGTATTTTATTTATTTATATTTATTTATTTATAAAATGGACATACTGACAAGACCATAGGATAAGAGGGGTACAATTCCCACCACCAGAACTCCGTATCATAACCCCTCCCCTAATAGCTTTTCTATTCTTTAACCCTGTGGGAGTATGGACCCAGGGTCATTATGGGGTGAAGAAGGATGAAGGTCTGGCTTCTGTAATTGCTTCCCTGCTGAACATGGGTGTTCCTAGCCTGTCTCTTTCCCTAAGAGGGCAGGGCTCTGAGGAAGCAGAGCTCCAGGACATTTTGGTAGGGTTGTCTGTCCCGGGAAGTCCAGTTGGCATTATGGTAGCATCTGGAACCTGGTGGCCCTGGCAAGACTGAAGCCCTGATTGGTCAGGTATTCTGTCACTCAGTTCTTTTTTGGGGCCTCCAGTTGTTGGGACTCAATCTCAGTGCCAGCTCTATGAATCCATTGCTCCTGGCAGCCATTTTTTCCTTCTTTTTTTTTTTTTTTTTCCAGTTTTATTTGACAGTATGGAGAGAAATAATTGAGGGAGGAGAGGGGGAATAGAGAGGGAGATAGAAAGACATCACCATGCCTGCTTCAGTGCTTGTGAAGTGACCCATCTGCAGGTGGGGAGCCAGGGGCTCGAACCCAGATCCTTGCACTTAGTACTATGTGCTTTTAACAGGGTATGTCACTGCCCTGCCCCCATTTTTTTCACCACTCCCATCACCAAAGATCTGTGTTCCCATCCCTACTATTATTCTTCTTCAGTCTTAGAAATAGGTTGACTTATTTTTTTCACATTCATACGTTCAATTCTCCATGTTCCACATGTGAGTGAAACCATTCTGTAGTTGTCCTTGACCTCCTTAACTTGCTTCACTGAGCATCATCTTCACCAGTTACATCCACTTTGTCCCAAAGGAAACAATATCATCTTTTTTATTTTTTTTACTGCTGTTGAAAATATGTCCCATAACGTTTTTATCTAGTCAACCAAAATGCCCTTCTACAAACAACTGTATTTATAAAGAAGCCTTGCATCTATATGGAGCTGAGCAAGTAGTGTTTAGAAATATTTTCTGCCTAACTGTCAAGGGAAACAGTCTCCATATAATGACATTGATTTCTTTTTCATTTCAGATTTTATTGATGGCCCTGTCCACCACAAAGCTTTACTCATCTCTGTGACCGTCTGCAGCTTGCTCTTGGTCTTAATTATTGTGTTCTGTTACTTCAGGTATGTTTCTGACATGAAGATATAGAATTGCAAGCTACTCTGCCTCCTTTGCTTTATTTACAGCTTTCCTTGAGATCTTTGACTTTGCTGAGAAATAATAAGCACTACTGATCAGCATGTATCCTAATCGACTTATAAATAGATAGGCCCTTTCTGTTTCAGACACCCAAGCTGCTCCTTTCAGCATAGTCAGGGGCTACTAGTTGCTCTGAGGTTAGATTTTAAGAGGTAAATGAACCCCTACAATCTCATAATTTCTTATTTCCTGAAATTCCTTCTCCTTTTTCTTTTAGATTTTATTTATTTATTCATGAAGAAGATAGGAGGAGAGAGAGAGAGAAGAAGAGAACCAGACATCACTCTGGTACATGTGCTGCCACGGATTGAACTCAGGACCTCACTCTTGAGAGTCCAATGCTTTATTCACTGTACCACTTCACCTTCTCCTCCCCCCTCTTCCCTCCTCCCCCTCCTTTTCTTCCTGCTCCTTCCTCCTCCTCTTTCTTCTCCTTTTTTTTTTTTTTTTTTTGCCTTCAGTCACTAGGGCTCAGTGCCAGCATTACAAATCCACTGCTCCTGGTAGCCTTTCCCCCCCCTTCTTCTTCTTCTTCTTCTTATTACTGGATAGAACAGAGAGAAATTGAGAGAGGAGGGGGAGATAAAGGGAGAGAGACACCTACAAACCTGCTTCACTCCTTGTGAAGCTTCCCCCTGCATGTAAGGACTGGGGGCTTGAACCTTGATCCTTGCTCCTGGTAATGTGTGAAGTCAACCAGGTGCATGGCTCCCACTCCAGCCATTTATATATTTTTAAATAGTTTTCTGCTCAATCTTGGTTCAGTGGGGGTGGGTAGGAAGGTTTCGCTTTACCTGATTTCATGTCCTGGAAATATACAGGTTTTTATTAATCAATTTTCTTAAATAAACAATAATTTGTGGCCATATGGTGGGACACCTGGTTGAGCACTCATGTTACACTGTACAAGGACCCAGGTTTAAGCCCCTGGTCCCCACCTGCAGTGGGAAAGCTTTTCAAGTGTTGAAGCAGTGTTGCAGGTATCTCTCTGTCTCTTTTCCTCTCTGTCATCCCCTTTTCCTCTTGATTTCTGGCTGTCTCTATCTAATAAATAAATAAAGATAATAAAAAAATTAATACACAATAACTTTCAATCACCTGACAACTTAGGTTTCAGTTTATAAAATATCAAGGACCTTTACACTTTGGTCATTGGCCTTCAGGAATGCTGATTATGATACTCTTCCACAGACAAAAGCTCATTCAGATAAATTTATTTTTTTGTCATCACAAGAACTTCTCTACTCTAAGCATTTTTCATACAGGGACAGAGAGACAGAGGGAGAGAAGAAAAGGCAGCTACATACCAAAGCCTTCTTAAGTGCAGTGGGGACTGGGCTCAAACCTGGATCACACACATGGCAAAGCAATGCACTATCCAAGTGAGCTATCTTGCAAGCCAATAGAGTGTATGCTAATGAAGACAACTGATTAAACATTGTAAAACTGGGGCCAGGTGGTGGCACACCTGGTTAAGTACTCACAGTATAGTGCACAAGGACCCAGGTTCCTGGAAGGGGAACACTTCATGAGTGCTGAAGTAGAGCGGCAGGTGTCTCTCTGTCTCTCTCCCTCTCTGTCTCCCTCCTCCCTTGTCAGTTTCTCTCTGTCTCTGTCCAACAATAATAAATATATATTTTTAAAAGAATACATTTAAAAATCTGATTTATTTCACATGTATTATATGTTTTATGTATCACCATACCCTAGTATGGAATTAGCCTTGATTTCTTATTTAAAGCAGAATTTTCACATGTAAGAACACTAAAGGCAAGATTTTAAGAAAAAGAAAAGTATTGAATCTCTTCAGAAACATTTCATGAGTGGTGCAGGTCTTGATGTCTTCCTCTCTATCTCCCCTTCCATCTCCGTTTCTGTCTTCATTCAATAAATGTTAAATAAGTAAATGAAGTAGAAAAACTTATATGTATAACTTTAAAAAATGGCAAATTGGGGGCCAGGTATTAGTGCACCAGGTTAAGTGCACATAGTACAAAGTGCAAGGACCAGTGCAAGGATCCCGGTTCAAACCCCTGGCTCCCTACCTGCAGGGGGATTATTGGTTTACAAACAATGAAGCAAATCTGCCTGTGTCTATCTTTCTCTCCCCCTTTTTGTCTTCCTTCTTCTCTCAGTTTCTCTCTGTCTTATCCAACAATAGCAGCAGCAGCAGCTACAACAATAATAACAATAACAACATTGGGGGAAAAAATGGCCACCAGGAGCAGTGAATTCACAGTGCAGGCATGGAGTTCCAGCAATATCCCTGGAGGCAAAATAATAATAATAATAATAATAATAATAATAATAATAATAATAATAATAATAAAGCAAAGCAACACTTGTTGATGTAGCCTGTTTGGATAAGATCACATGAATATAGAAGAAAAAGTGCAGATGGCTGAGGTCAAGTAAAGGCATTTACTGTACTCCAAGTGTGGTTCTGATTTGGCCTGGAGGACAGTTCAGGATGGAGAGTGTGCCTGACTCTGAGACTCTGTGGTATTATTGGATAGAAACAGAGAGAAGTTGAGAGGGGAAAAGGAGATAGAGAGGGAGAGAGATAGAGTAACCTGCAGCCCTGCTTCACCACTCATGAAGCATTCTCCTGCAGGTAGGGACCAGGGGCTTAAATCCAGTCCTAGTATACTGTAATGTGTGTGCTTAACCAGATGCACCACCACCTGGCCCCGCTGTGGTATCTTTTCTTTTCTCCCTCTGTCTCCATTTCTATCTGAGAAAAAAAAAAAGTTATCCCACAACAGTGAAGCTCTAGTGATGGCAAAAACATAGATAGGCATTATTATCATGATTTATATTCTGGAAGTCATGACTCAATGTAATGACTGCTGTATACTTCTCTGGCACTGCATGTGGCCTCCAAACCACTGCAAACACCTAACACAAATGATATTACTGTCTGCCTCCAGGTATAAGAGACAAGAAGCTAGGCCCCGGTACAGCATTGGTCTGGAGCAGGACGAGACATACATCCCCCCTGGAGAGTCTCTGCGGGACTTGATAGAGCAGTCTCAGAGCTCAGGCAGTGGCTCTGGTCTCCCTCTGCTGGTAAGGACATGGGCTAATCTGAAGGGGCTGCCTTCCTTCCTTCCTTGCAGTAGACACGGGTCTCACTCTGCTCAAAAAGCTGCAAAGTGGTGCCAGGCAGAGACCCCCAGCCAGTCAGCCTTCGTTCTGTTCTGTCTACCTACTGATGGCCAGATAGGTGAGCTTTCACAAGCAGGGAAATTCATTCCACAGGTTTTTCTCTTTCCCTTTCTCTCTGCCTCTGTTCTATCCTCCTCCTCTCCGTCCTCCTTCTCTCCCTCCTCTTTTTCCCCTCCTCCTTCTCTTTCTCCTCATCTTCCTCCTCCTCCCCCTCCTCTTTATTTCCCTCTTCCTCCTCCCCCTCCTTTTCTTTATTTTTCTCCACTTCTTCTTCCTCGTCTTCCTTTTCTTTCTCCCTCTTTCTCTTCTTTTTTTCTCTGTTTTATTTGCTTGTTTTTGTCATTACTGAACTTCACTGCTCCAGGCTGACTTTTCCAGTTGGAAAGAGAGACAGACTAGAGAACTGAAACACATTAACTTGAAAAGAAAAAAAATAGCAAAATGGTTTTTTAAACTTTGTGAGAACTGTGTTGGTTATGGGTGGGAAGGTTGGAGGTATAGAACTTTGATGGTGGGTGCAGTATAGTCTTACACCCTATACCCTGAGACCTGCAATCTTGTAAACAATATGAAATCTCAAATAAAAAAAATCTAGGGAGCCGGGTGGTGGTGCACCTGGTTAAGCACACATAGTATAGAGCCCCTAGCTCCCCACCTGCAGGAGGGATGCTTCACAAATGGTGAAACAGGTCTGCAGATGCCTATCTTTCTCTCTCTCTCTCTCTCTCTCTCTCTCCGTCTTCTCCCCCACTCAATTTCTCTCTGTCCTATTCAACAAAATGGGAAAAATGGCTACCAGAAGTAGTGGCTTCGTAGTGCTAGCACTGAGCCCCAACAATAACCCTGGAGGAAATAATAATAATAATAATAATAATAGATTGAAATAAGCAGTACACTAGTACAGAAATGTACTCAGGTATTCCGAGTCCACTGTCCATCTGAAATTCCTCCTTAAGCACAGCAAAAGCTAAACACACACACCTTGGCTGTGCGGAGCAGAAGCGCTTGCACTATGCATTTTGCATGCAGTAAAGATGACTTTTCTGGAGGAAGAAGCCTAAGCCCCCGCCCCCTTGCCGGGACTGCACTAACAGTGTGTCTTGGGGGCCCACAGGTCCAGAGAACGATTGCAAAGCAAATCCAGATGGTGAAGCAGATCGGGAAGGGCCGCTATGGGGAGGTCTGGATGGGCAAGTGGCGTGGTGAGAAGGTGGCTGTCAAAGTCTTCTTCACCACGGAGGAGGCCAGCTGGTTCCGAGAGACAGAAATCTACCAGACGGTGCTGATGAGGCATGAGAACATCCTGGGTGAGTGCAGGTCTTTGTGGGTGGCCATACCCTGCCTCCCCTGCTTGTTGTCCTGGTCTTCCTTGTCTGCATCCTAACTCATCTGTCTAGAAGTGTCACGGGACACTCAGACCTTGGCTTCTTGGTGTCATGAGCTTGCAAGGGGAGACCTCATAGGACGACGTTTTCTGCAGGGTCAGAACAGGCAAATGCATTAGGGCTTCTTAGGGACTCCAGGGAACGCATTGTGGTTTAAATAGTACAAAAAGTTAGGGCAGAAGAGATAGCATAGTGGTTATGCAAAGTGACTCTCATCCCTGAGGCACCCAGGTTCTCAACCCGACCTCCCCACCACCACCACACACACACCACCATAAATTAGAGCTGAGCATTACTCTGGTAAAAATAATAATAAAATAAAGTTAAAATAAGTTCTGAAAGTGGGCATATATGTACAAATATAGACCGATAATTGTAGAAATAATAGTTAACCCATATCTGCAACCTTGGGAGAACTACCAGTGAAGGGGATGAGGATTCAGAGTTCTGGTGGTGGGAATGGTGTGGAGTTAGTTCTACCCTTGTTATCTTGTAATTTTGTAAATCGATGTTAAATCAGTAAAATAAAATAAGTTAGATATTCTATATCCAACATCTGAAGATTTATTTATTTTGTCACCCAGGTTACTGCTGAGGCTCAGTGCTTATATGACTTTATTAATGCCAGCGGCAGTTTTATTTATTTTTCATCCTTTTTGACAGAGGGTGAGAGACAGACAGAGAGGGAGACTGAGAGAGAAGGGAGACACCTGTAGCCTTGCTCTACCACTTGTGATACTTCCTTGCTGCTGATGCTAAATTATATTATAGGACTACAGTAATCAAAACTGTGTGGTACTGGGAGGCCACTGTCCAGGTCAAGGTAATAGAATGAAGAGCCCAAAACACTGGAAGCATTAAATGGATAAAATGACAGTCTGTCCAGTACCTGGCATTGAGTACTGACCAATAAGAACAGGATCACTTCAGCTAACCATACAAACAGTCTTTCAGAACCAAACTTCCTCACACATACATTAATTAAATACATAATAAAAGTTAAGTGTTTATATGTGGAGGGGCTAATGTTGCCCCTCCACACATGTTGCCATGCAGAAGGACCTGGGTTTAAGCCCAGGTTTCCACCTATAGGAGGGAAGCTGAGTGAGTGGTGCAGCAGTACTGCAGGTGGTTTCCCTTCTCTCTCTCTCTCTCTCTCTCTCCTTCTCTTTCTCTCTCTTTCTGCCTCTCATTCTCTCTGTCTCTTACCCCCTCTGAAAGAAAATGGCTACCAGGAACAGTGGGATCAGGCCAATAGTGAGCAGTAGGTTTAACCTGGTAGTGAAGAAAAAAAAAAAAAAGAGTTTATACCTGAAAAGTACAATCCCTTCCTGATCAATAGTTGATATTTAAGTCATTTTAAAAGGTAATAGTAAATCTGGAGACAAGACATACTTCTCCATTCTCTCAGTAATTTATATGGTTTCAACTTGAATTGTCCAGCTAGACCATTTCCAACTTGAAAAGATAAAAAATAAATCAATTGTTGATATAAACTCTGGGCATTTGCAGATGTAGGTAGTCTATCATATATTTCCTAGAACTGCATAGGCCAGAGTAATTCTCTGCTCTCTCTCTCTCTTACTCTGTCTATCTCTCTCTCTCAAAATAAATAAATAAATAAATAAATAAATAAATAAATCTTCAGGGATCAGGTGGAAGCTCACCCAGTATCACCCAGTAGAACTCACACATTATCATGCTTTCAGACTCAGGTTCAAGCCCCTGGTCCCCATCAGCAGCAAGGAAGTATCACAAGTGGTAGAGCAAGGCTACAGGTGTCTCCCTTCTCTCTCAGTCTCCCTCTCTGTCTGTCTCTCACCCTCTGTCAAAAAGGATGAAAAATAAATAAAACTGCCGCTGGCATTAATAAAGTCATATAAGCACTGAGCCCCAGCAGTAACCTGGGTGACAAAATAAATAAATCTTCAGATGTTGGATATAGAATATCTAACTTATTTTATTTTACTGATTTAACATCGATTTACAAAATTACAAGATAACAAGGGTAGAACTAACTCCACACCATTCCCACCACCAGAACTCTGAATCCTCATCCCCTTCACTGGTAGCTGCAGCAGTTCTCCCAAGGTTGCAGATATGGGTTAACTATTATTTCTACAATTATCGGTCTATATTTGTACATATATGCCCATTTTCAGAACTTATTTTAATTTAATTTTATTATTATTTTTACCAGAGTAATGCTCAGCTCTGATTTATGGTGGTGTGTGTGTGGTGGTAGAGGGGAGGTCGGGTTGAGAACCTGGGTGCCTCAGGGATGAGAGACACTTTGCATAAATACTATGCTATCTCTTCTGCCCCCCCCCCCAGCAGAATTTTGTTGTCTTCATTCTTTTTTTTTCAGTCTCAAAATTCTGCTGGGGGGGGATTTCAAATTGTCTGCATTGAATCTAGGCGATGCTTTGGGTTAGATGGTCGTTTTCAATGTTAATTTTTCCAATCCAGGAATATTAAAGAGCTTTCCATCTTGTTCTGTTTCTTCTATTTCCTCGTGAGTACATGGTAGTTTTCAGTGTAGAAGGATGTTATGTCCTTTATTAAAAAATTTTCTAGATACCCAATTCTTTCCAATGCTATTTGAATATAATTGATTTCTCCATTAACTTTTTTCTCTTCTTCCTCCTCTCCCTCTTCTCCTTCCTCCTCCTAGTACACTAATTATGTAAAGAAATGCCACTGTTTTTTATGTATTACTTTTGTAACCTGCTATTTTACCACATTGACTTATTGTTTCTGAGAGGCTTTTTTTTAAGTGTATTATCATGGCACCTGCAAACAGTGATTTTATTGGTTTTCCAATTTAGATTCATGTTATTTCCTTTTCTTGCCTAATTTCTATGGCTAGGACTTATTTTCAGAAGTATGCTGCCTTGTAATGGCAACAGTAGACATCCATGTCTTGTTCCTGATTTTGGAAAGCCTTCAGTTTCTCACCACTAAGCATGATAATTACTGTGTGTTTGTTGTTATCCCTAGTAAGATGAAACATATTCTTTGTATCCCTGTTTTAACCATGAATGAATGTTGAAATCTTATTTAAACTTTTCTCTGCATTTATTAGTATAATTGTATGAATTTGATTTTTCTTTTGTTGATATAGTGAATTGCATTAATTGATTTGCATATTTATTTATTTATTTATTTCCTTTTGTTATCCTTGTTGTTTTTTATTGTTGTAGTTATTATTGTTGTTGTCGTTGTTGGATAGGACAGAGAGAAATGGAGAGAGGAGGGGAAGACAGAGAGGAGGAGAGAAAGATAGACACCTGCAGACCTGCTTCACCGCCTGTGAAGCGACTCCCCTGCAGGTGGGGAGCCGGGGTTCGAACCGGGATTCTTATGCTGGTCCTTGTGCTTAGCGCCACCTGCGCTTAACCCACTGCGCTACAGCCCAACTCCCTGATTTCCGATTTGCATATTTTAAACTATCCTTCCATCCGTGAAAAAAAATTCCACTTAGTCATGATGTATTGTATTTTTTAAATTTTTTTCCTTTACTGGGGATTAATGTTTTACAATCAACAGTAAATACAATAGTTTGTACATGAATAACATTTCTCAGTTTTCCACATAACAGTACAAACCATACTAGGTCCTCTGTCATGATGTATTTATTTATTTAGTTTTTTTTTTACTATCTCTATTCACTGGATAGAGACAACTAGAAATCGAGAGAGTAGGAGGAGATAGGAAAAAAAACAGAGAGACACCTGCAACACTGCTTCATCACTCGTAGAGCTTTCCTCCTGCAAATGGAGACTGGGAGCTGGAGCCCAGGTCCTTGCACATTATAACATGTGCACTCAAACTGGTGAATCACCACACAGCCATATGTATGACATTTTTAATTTTGAGACCAGCTTGTTCATACTTTGTTGAAGATAATAGCATCTATGTTCACTGGGGACATTAGTCTATAGTTTTCTTTTTTTCATATTTGATTTATTTTATATTCATGAGTGAGATATAGAAAGATAAAGAGAGACCAGACCCTGCTTAGCTCTGGCTTGATGGTAGTGCTGAGGACTGAACCTAGGACCTCAGAACCTCCAGCATGAAAGTCTTTTGCAGAACCATGATGCTGTCTCCCAAGCCCTATAGTTTTCTTTTCTTGGTAATCTCACTGTCAACTTTGGGTATCTGGATAGTGTTGGTTTCATACAAGGTGTTTGGAGTATTCACTTTACTCTAATTTTGAGGAAAACCTTTAAAAAGCTTAGTAATATTTCATCTTTGAAAAGTTTGGTAGAAGTCACAGATTAAACCATCTGGAGCTTGACTACTCGTTTTGAAGAGATTTTTAATGACTATTCCAGATTCCTGACTTGCCATCGGTCTTCTTGCATTTTCTATTTTCTCCTGACTTAGTCTTGGGAGACTCTGTGACTCTAAGAGCCCATCCATTTCTTCCAGATCCTCCAGTTCAGTGGCAGGGAGCTATCTGTAGTATTGTTTTTCACCATCTTTTCTATTTCTGAGATAATTACTGTCATTTCTTATTTTTTAAGATTTTTTTTACACAAGCAAAGTTTTTTATTTTTGTTATTATCTTTATTTACTGGATAGAGATAGTCAGAAATCGAGAGGAAGTGGGAGATAAAGAGGGAGAGAGACAAAGAGATATCTGAAGCCCTGCTTCACCACTTGTGAATCTTTCCCCCTACAGGTGGGGACTGGGGGCTTGAACCCAAGCCCTTGAGCATTATAATATGTGTGCTTAGCCAGGTGTGTCACCACCTGACCCCCTGTTGTTATTTCTCCCCTTTAACTTCTAATCTTATTTCTTTGAAAAACCTTAATGTTTGTTTCCTTACAAACCCTGCTATTGTGACAGCCTCTGATTGGCATTAATGATTTCACATTGTCATGGGCAGTTCCAAAGTTGAATGAAATGCCAGACTGGATGTTCCTGGTGGCATTTAGAAATGACTGGGCTTTAGACTTGTTTCTCTTTCTCTTTCCCTGTAGGCTTCATTGCTGCAGACATCAAAGGAACAGGGTCCTGGACCCAGCTCTACCTGATCACAGACTATCATGAAAATGGTTCCCTCTATGACTACCTGAAGTCCACTACCCTGGACACCAAGTCCATGCTCAAGCTGGCCTATTCCTCTGTCAGTGGCTTATGCCACTTGCACACAGAAATCTTTAGCACCCAAGGCAAGCCAGCCATCGCCCACCGTGATCTGAAAAGCAAGAATATTCTGGTGAAGAAAAATGGGACTTGCTGCATAGCAGACCTGGGCCTGGCAGTGAAGTTCATTAGGTCAGTATCAACACAGTAGCCTTCCTCTATTCCTTTCCTTTCCTTTCCTTTCCTTTCCTTTCCTTTCCTTTCCTTTCCTTTCCTTTCCTTTCCTTTCCTTTCTTTTCTTTTAAAGATTTTGCAACTTTATTCATTTACTTTGGTAGAACAGAAAATAAATTGAGAGAAGGAGAAAGAGATACCTGAAAACCTACTTCACCACTTGCAAAACTTTCTCTCTGCAGGGGCTGAACACAGTCCCTGCACATGGTAACATGTGCTCTCAACTTGGTGTGCCACATACAATCTGTAATTTAAGGATTTCTTCCCAGAAATAAAGCATCTACTAAACATTCCACTTAGCAGGGAAAGATTTTTATTCCTTTTGGCTTTTTTTTCTTTCCTTCCTTCCTTCCTTCTTTCTTTTTTCTTTTCTTTTCTTTTTTTTATTAGTGATTTAACAATGATTAACAACATTATAAGATAACAGGGGTACAATTCCACACAGTTCCCACCACCAGAGTTCTGGAGTTCCATGTCTCATCCCCTCTATTGGAAGCTTCCCTATTCTTTACCCCTATGGGAGTATGGACCAAAGTCCTTTATGGAGTACAGAAGGTGGAAGGTCTGGCTTCTGTAATTGCTTCTCTGCTGGACATGGGCATTGGCAGGCGGATCTATACCCCCAGCCTGTTTCTATCTTTCCCTAGTGTGGCTGGGCTGTGGGGAGCTGGGATACCAGGACACATTGCTTCCCAGGGAAGTCAGTTTGGCATCATGGTAACATCTGCAACTTTCTGGGATGGGGGGAGGTGAAAGGTTTTAGTTGCAGCACTAGAAGCACTTGGGTCATTTCTGATGTTTCTGTGTTTCTTCATGAACTGACCTGGCACAGTGCCCATATTAATTTCATGGCTTCCCTGATACTATTTTGAAAAAAAGAGAAAGCAAAGTCTATGATTGGGTGGTCAGCATTCTGCATGCCACTTACAAGTAGATGTAGATCTGGGGACAGTCCTACCCATCAATGATGATCATCAGATAAAGGCAATACTTTATTAGAAGTGGAGCCAGGCAGTGGAGCATTTGGTTAAGCACTCTATAGTACACAAGGACCCAGGCTCAAGACCTTTGTCCCACCTACAGGAAGAAAGCTTCACAAGTGGTGAAGCAGGGCTACAGATGTCTCTCTTTCTCCCTCTCTACCTCCCCCTCCTCTCTCAATTTCTCTGTCTCTATTCAATAATAAATAAATAAAAATATACTTTTAAAAAATATTCTACAAAAAATAAAAAAGAACTGTTAGCTAGTTAGCTGGTGGCCAGGTACAGCGGGGTGAGCATACACATTACCATGTGCAAGGACTCTGGCTCGAGCCCCTGCGGGATGCATCAGGAGTAGTAAAGCAGGGCTCAGGTGTCTCTTTATCTCTTTCTATCTTTCTCTCTAGCTCCCCATCTCTCTCAATTTCTCTCTGTTCTATCAGATAAAAAGAGAAGAAGGTAAGAAAGAGAGAGGAAGAAAGGAAGAAAGAAAGAAAGAAAGAAAGGAAAGAAGAAAGAAAGAAAGAAAGAAAGAGAGAAAGAAAGAAAGAAAGAAAGAAAGAAAGAAAGAAAGAAAGAAAGAAAGAAAGAAAGAAAGGAAGAAAGAAAGAAAAGGAGAAAGAAAAATGGCCACTAGGAGTGGTGGATTTATTTTGCAAGCACCAAGCCCCAGCCATAACCTTGGTGGCAATAAAAATAAATTAAAAATAAAAGGAGAAGTTAGTCAGATACAGTGTGTAACACAGTCACACTGTGGCATATTAAGCAGTGCTGAAAATCTGCACACATTGCTCAGTGCATGTTGTAAACTGGGTATGTGAGCTGGGTTGGGGAGGGAACTCCTTGGGGAACCTTCAGCAACTCAAGTAGCTCAGGGCTGGGGCTGTGTTTTGTTTATCTTCACTCTAGTTGCAACAGCTCCTTTCACTTTTTAATATATATATATATATTTTCCAGTTATTTATTTATTTTGTTTACCAGAGCACTGCTCAGCTCTGGCTTATGGTGAAGCAGGGGATTGAACCTGGCTCATTGGAACTTCAAGTATGAGAGTCTCTTTGCATAATCATTATGCTCTCTTCTACATCCAGCTCCTTCCACGTTATAGACTCTTTTCTTTCTTTCTTTCTTTCTTTCTTTCTTTCTTTCTTTCTTTCTTTCTTTCTTTCTCTTTCTTTCTTTCTTTCTTTCTTTCTCTTTCTTTCTTTCTGTCTTTATTTTTCTTTCTTTTTTTCCTTCTTTCTCATTCTTTCATTCCTTCTTTCTTTCTTCCCTTCCTTTCTTCTTTTTTTTTTCCTCCAGGGCACTCAGTGCTGGTATTACAAATCCACTGCTCTAGGTGGCCATTTTTTCCCCCCATTTTTTGGATAGAACAGAAAGAAATTGAGAGAGGAGGGGAAGATAGAGCGAGAGAGGGGCAGACACTGGCAGACCTGCTTCACCATTTGTGAAGTGTCACCCCTGCAGGTGGGATGCCTGGGGGCTTGAACCTGGATCCTTGCACAGGTCCTTGTGCTTTTTCCTTTTATATTAACTTAAAAAAAAAGAAAGAAAATACGTACTTGGGGATTGGGCGGTGGCACAGAGGGTTAAACGCACATGGCGCAACGCGCAAGGACTGGCGTAAGAATCCGGGTTCAAGCCCCTGGCTCCCCACCTACAAGGGTTAGGGTTAGGGTTAAGCACACATGGTGCATAGGTCAAGGACCGGGGAGTCGCTTCACAAGTGGTGAAGCAGGTCTGCAGGTGTCTATCTTTCTCTCCCCCTCTCTGTCTTTCCCTCTTCTCTCCATTTCTCTCTGTCCTATCCAACACAATTACATCAATAACAACAACAATAATAAATACAACAATGAAACAACAAGGGCAACAAAGGGGAATAAATAAATATTTTTTTTAAAAAAGGAAAAAATATATCCCGGTTCGAGCCTCCGACTCCCCACCTGCTGGGGAGTCGGTTCCCAAGCGCTGGAGCAGGTCTGTGGGTGTCTGTCTTCCTCTCACCCTCTCTATCTTCTCTTCCTCTCTTGATTTCTCTCTGTCCTATCCAACAACAATGACAGCAATGTTATTGTTAACAACAATAATAACAAGAACAACAACAACAACAGTGATGAGCACCAAGGGCAGTAGAAAGAGAAAGATAGCCTCCAGGAGCAGAGGATTTGTAGTGTAGGCACTGAGTCCCAGCAATAACCCTGGAGGCAAAAAGAAAAGAAGAGAAAGAAAGAAAATACGTCCTTAAAGCACATTCTCTATTGGGGAAATTCAAGGAATGACCCAATCAGAAAAAGAGATATTTTTAAATTAGGAGAGCTCCACATTTCTTCTGCTTTAAGCATAAAACCAGAAGAGGAAATCCAAGGAGAAGTTGCCTGCATATATGTGAAGAGAGACCAAAAGAGCCTGGCTAGTTTCTTAGCCTTCCTGTTCAAAGGGACAACTGCCATTAGGCTGAATCATAGGACTCTTCACAGTGGGGACTCAAGGGTGCTTACCAGGAAGCCTCCATCTCAGTGTGGCATGGAGAGCTGTGATACCAAGGTGCCAGGGACAAAGTTTCAGTCAGCTATTTAAGAAAGTTATTTATCTCTTTGTCCTCAATTTTCTTTTCTGTGTAATAGTGATGGCATGTGACGATACCCATTGGGAGAATTAAATAAAGTGATACAAGTACTCTTCTTCTTAGAATGAAACCTGAAATGTATTATCTGCTTGTTCAATACAATAAATTAAAATAGAATCTGTTACATCAACAACAACAACAAAAAGAAACACTGACAAAACCATAGGATAAGAGGGGTACAACTCCACACAATTTCCACCACCACCAGAACTCCATATCCCATCCCCTCCCTTGATAGCTTTCCTATTCTTTATCCCTCTGGGAGTATGGACCCAAGGTCATTGTGCTTTGTACTGTGCTCACTTAACTGGGTGCAGCACCGCCCAGGCCCCTTTCACAAGAAGAAATCATCCATCTGCTCTAAAAACAGCATAGACAAACAAAAGCTCACAAACCAGTGGTGTAGAGAAGCCGCTGAGCTCAGTCAAGCAGTTGACACTCAGGGATTTTTAGAAAGATGGTTTTGTGCTGTGTGGAGAAGGGCAAAAATGGAAAAGCCAAGGGCTTGATCATACCTCAGATGAAAGGACACACTTACTATTTATTGTTGTTGTTGTTTCAGCAGAATTGGTGTTGGAGCTGTGTTTTAATAATAAGGCCCCAAATATATGAAGACATTCACACTCAGGCTTAGCAAATTGCATTTCTGGGTGAATGCTTAAAAAGAAAGTAGGAGGCAGTTATTTGTAGATTTGAAGTAAAAAATGTGAACTTCCTGCCCATAAAAATGATTAAATCTGCTCTCTGAGTTTTTTAGTTTTCATTCTAGTTTTATTTTTTTAATTTATTTACTTATTTCCTTTTGTTGCCTTTGTTTTTTTAATGTTTTTAGTTACTATTATTGTTTTATTGATGTTGTTGTTGGATAGGACAGAGAGAAATGAAGAGAGGAGGGGCAGACAGAGGGGGAGAGAAAGACAGACACCTGCAGACCTGCTTCACTGCTTGTGAAGCGACTCCTATTCAGGTGGGGAGGCAGGGGCTCGAACTGGGATCCTTACACCTGTCCTTGTGCTTTGCGCCACCTGCGCTTAACCTGTTTTGCTACAGCCCGACTCCCTCATTCTAGTTTTCAACCTTCAAGTCTCCTCTTTAAAAAAAAAAAATACTGGGGCTGCAAAATTCAAGAACCCGCGGAAGGATCCCAGTTTGAGCCCCCTGCCAAGTATCTATCTTTTTCTCCCCCTCTGTCTTCCCCTCTTCTCTCCATTTCTCTCTGTCCTATTCAACAACAACAACAACTGCAACAGCAGCAGCAGCAGCAACAACAACAACAATGAAAAAAAATGGCTACAGGAGCAGTAGATTCATGGTGCTGGCATGAACTGCCAACAATAACCCTAGAAGCACAGAAAAAAAAGAAAGGAAGGAAGGAAGGAAGGAAGGAAAGAAAAAAAAAAGAAAAATCTCATCATGTTTTTTTCTAATTACCAACCTCTTTTTCATTCTCTGCTAAACGTCTCCAGGATTCCAATGGGATGTGGGGGAAACTACCTTCACAATTCAAACAATTCATGATATCTTCGAATTTTGAATGTTTTGTTCAATCCTGAAACCCCTTTATTGAGGGATGTCATCATGGTCCTTGTCAGTAGCGGTGCTTCTTCTTCTTTTTCTTCTCTCTTTTTTTCTTCTTTCTCTGCTTCTCCTCCTCCTCTTCCTTTTCCCCCTCTCTCTTCATCTCTATTACCATGTACAAGGACTCAGATTCAAGCCCCCTGTCCCCACCTATGAGGACTTCATAAGAGACAAAGTCTTATGAGTGGTGAAGCAGTGCTGCAGGTGCCCCCTGTCTCTCCCTCTCTATCTCACCCTCTCTCTCAATTTCTCTCTGTTCTATCAAATAAAAATAAAAGTCAAAAAGTGTTATGGGGGTTGGGCAGTAGTGCAGTGAATTAAGTGCATATGGCGCAAAGTGAAAGGGCCGGCGTAAGGATCCCTGTTAGAGCCCCCAGCTCCCCACCTGCAGGGGAGTCACTTCACAGGCAGTGAAGCCGGTCTGCAGGTATATGTCTTTCTCTCCCCCTCTCTGTCTTCCCTTCCTCTCTCCATTTCTCTCTGTCCTATCCAACAACAATGACATCAATAACAACAATAAAACAGTAAGGGCAACAAAAAGGAATAAATAAATAAAATATTTTAAACATTTAAAAGATATGTTTTGCCTATATCAGTCTATGAAATCAATATGATTTCAAAATTAATGTAAATTAAACAAGATGATTTAAATATTTTATAAAGGAAACATCTCCTCCTCTCTCTCTTCCCTTCCTCTCTCAATTTCTCTCTATCCTATCCAACAACAACAACAGCTATGACAATAACAAGTGCAACAAAATGGGAAAAATAGCCTCCAGGAACAGTGAATTTGTAGAGCAGGCATTGAGCCCCAGCAATAACCTTGGAGACAAAAAAAGTTATCAGACATACTCAACAGAGTATGCAGCAATAAAAAGGGATGATATTGTGTCCTCTGGGATAAAATGGATGGAATTGGAGAAGATTATGCTCAGTGAAGCAAGTAAGGATGTAAAAGGCAACTACAAAATGGTTTCACTCATATGCGGAATATAGAGAATTGAACATACAGATGTGAAAAAAATCAACCTGTTTCTAATACTGTGGGAGAAATATAGTGGTTATTTATGCAGGTGAGGGTGGGGACACAGACCTTTGTTGATAGGAGTGATAAAAAAAAACCAATCTGTATTATAAGCCATTACTCAATAAAGCTATAACATTACAAAAAGGGGGGACAGGTGGTGACATCTGGTTAAGTGCAAAAGGACCCAGGTTCAAGCCACTGGTCCTCTCTTACAAAAGGAAAGCTTTGTGAGTGGTGAAGCATGGCTGCAGGTGTCTCTCTGTCTCTTTCCCTCTCTATCCCCCCTACCCTCTTGGTTTCTGGCTGTCTCTATCCAATAGGTAAATAAAGATAATTTTTAAAAAAAATTAAAAAGAAGAAACAAGAGATATGGCAATAGAAAGTGAAAGAGGCCACAGCACTATAGCCTCCTTCAGTGAAGTGGGGCCTGGGCTTGAACCTGGGTCATGCACAACGTGGGTCAAAACAGTGCAGTGTCCAGATGAGCTATTTCACTGGCCCACTAACCCATTTTGTCTTCTACTGTTTAGAAGAACTTTGCCATTCTCAAGTGCTCAGCATTCTGTTTCTGTTTAGTCTTATTTTCTTTCATCACTTTATGGGCAAGAGATGAGGGGAGGCATAGTGGTTCGCAGTACAGTTGTTGACATGAATAGAGTCTTTCATCTCCCTGTGATGGTGTTTGCAGAACAGTAGGCCCTTTTCCCCAAGTCATGGCCCAGGAACCCAATGCCCCTAATTTCATCTGAGCGTTACATGTAAGTGCTGTTTTGCACACTGCCTTTGGTTTTCATGCCTCCCCTGGTTCCTGGTGTATTTATTTCAATGGGCTCAGAGGCTGGTAAATTAGCTCCCATGCACAGTGCTCCTGCTTTGGAGTGCCTCTGAGCCAGGTTTGAGCCCAGTCCCCACTTCACGGAGGGAGTTTTGGTGGGGTGTTGTATGGAACACTCAGACTCTGTGTAAGAATGTTGCCTCTCTCGACACTCTGTGCCAGGCCATTCCTGGAAGTTTCCTGGGGAAGCTGCAAGAGAAAGAGGGGAGGAGAGGAGGGCATAGGAGAAGAGAGGAGGGGAGAGGAGAAGAGAGGAGGGGAGGGGAGGGGAGGGGAGGGGAGGGGAGGAGAGGGGAGAGGAGAGGAGAGGAGAGGAGAGGAGGGGAAGGGAGGGGAGGGGAGGGAAGAGGAGGGGAGGGGAGGAGAGAGGAGAGGAGGGGAGGAGAGGAGAGAGGAGAGGAGGGGAGGAGAGGAGAGAGGAGAGGAGGGGAGGAGAGGAGAGAGGAGAGGAGGGAAAGAAAGAGGAGAGGAGAGGAGAGGAGAGGAAGGGGGGAGGAGAGGAGAGAGGAGAGGAGGGGAGGAGAGGAGAGAGGAGAGGAGGGAAAGAAAGAGGAGAGGAGAGGAGAGGAGAGGAGAGGAGAGGAGAGGAGAGGGGAGAGGAGAGGGGAGGGGAGAGGAGAGGAGAGGAGAGGAGAGGAAGGGGGAGGAGAGGAGAGGAGAGGAGAGGAGAGGAGAGGAGAGGAGAGGAGAGGAGAGGAGAGGAGAGGAAGGGGGAAGGAGAGGAGAGGAGAGGAAGGGGGAGGGGAAGGGAGGAGAGAATAGGAGATAGGAGGATAGAGAGGAGGGAGGAGAGAGAGAGAAGAGAGAGAGGAGATAAAGACAAGACAGAGAGAAGAGAAAGTGGGAAAAGAGAGATGCTTTGGACAGTCCCCCTCTCACTACTTTGTCTTCTGTGTGGTTTCTTTCTGCTCCCTAGTGAAAATGGATTGAGAGCTGCTGGTGACAGTTTGCAACCCCTGCTGTCATTCCAGACATCCCTGGGAGGGGAGTACCTGGCTTTCTGACAGCCCTTGATGGAACTCACTAAGGTTCTGGCTTCTCCTCTGGGAGCTGAGTGTCAGGATAAGCTCTTTTCCCCGAGGGCATATCCATCCTTGCATGGTGCTCCTCAGAGGTTACCTTTTAGGCAGAAATTCCAGGGACACCTGGGCTGGGAAGCCCAGTTCAGGGCTGGGGCCTGTCAGGTTGGCCATGGGCCAGGACGTGGGCTGGCTCAGCCAGGGGAGGCCACATTGCCTCTGGGCCTTTCTGACATTTATTTTCAGAACCACTTGTGCTTTGTGTACTTGGTGTTCATTATTATTATTGCTGTTACTACTGTCTTTTTAAAATATATATTTTTATTTATTGTTGGATAGAGACAGAAAAATTGAGAGGGGAGGAAAGATGGAGAGAGAGAGAGATAAAGAGACACCTGCAGCCCTACTTCACCATTTGTAATGCTTTCCCCCTGTAGGTGGGGAGCGGGGGCTTGAACTTGGGTCCTTGAGCACTACATGTGAGTGCTTAACCAGGTGAACCATCACCTGCCCCCCTTACTACTATCATTATTATTATTTATTTTTACTAGATAGGGGAGAGAGAACTTGAGAGAGATGGGGAAGATATAGGAGAGACAGATCCCTGCATCTCTGGTTCACCGCTCATGAAGCTTCTCCCCTGCAGGTGGGAAATGGGGACTCAAACCCCAGTAATTGCATGATATTACATGTGTACTCAATCAGGGGAACCACCACCCACACTATCTTTATGTCTCTTCATGACGTGGCTGTGGGGCTCAGCACAGCCAGAGATATTCCCTGTGCTCAGAACCAGGTCTGCACTCAGCATCGCTGTGGCCACTCCCATCACTTCTGAGCTTTCTCATCTCCTTAGTTGGATGCCATTTCTTACCTCCCTGAGGTTGACCAGTGCCAGTCCCTGTTCAGGGCGCCATTATGCCGGGCTAGCTTCACGGGCGGGAGAGAGAGACAACCAGGGACTCATGGCTGAGTGGTACACAGTTCAGTCTTTATTCATGTGGAACGCAGCACAATCTAAGCTATCTCTAATCACAATCCTACCCTTATATATCCTGAAGCGCAAGTGTCAGGTCCGAAGAGGATGTACATAGGATAGAGGGTGGGGAGAAGGAAAAAGCGTGCAAACAGTGAGGATTAAACCAACGCCCTGGAGGCAGGGCGGTGCTTAGTTAACAGTGGTTATGTAAATAGAATACAGTGTTAAACTGGGGGGATTAAACCAATGAAACAGAAGGGGTCTTAGAAGTATACCAACAGACCAGATGTGTACCTCAGCCTTTCTGCCGAGGGTTCATGAGACATGTTTGTGTTCTGAAAGTTCATTTCAGTCTTTCTGGGAAGCCATGTGATCTTTGCTGGTCTAGTTCATATGCCTTGTTAGTTCCAACCATCCCGTCAACCACAAACAGACTGATCACCTCCCACACACACCTTCTGTCTCCCCATCTCTCATTGGTCTCTAAAGTTCAGCCCTAATTTTTAATTATAATGCTTTAATAGTCATTTACAAGCTTCTAAGATCACAGGAAGATTGTTCCACACCACAACCAACACCAAAATTTTATGTACTTAACAAATGATATCCACCATTGTTCCCTCAAAGTCTGAGAGACTATTTAGTTACTTTGGTTATTGTTTTGCAAGTTCACGTGCTTCAGTACTCTATAATTTGCAGACGAGTGAAACCCATCTAGTCAAACTTGTCTTTCACTTCTTCCTTTACTTCACTAAGTACGATCACCTCCAGTTCTAGCCATTGTGTCTCAAAGGACACAATACATCGTCTTCAATTGTCCAGTAGAACTACATAGAGTATAAGCCCCATAGTTTGGCTACCGTGAATAATGTATCAACCCCTATTTTTAAAAAATAATCTTTTAGGGAGTCAGGCGGTAGCGCAGCAGGTTAAGCACACGTGGCACAAAGCGCAAGGGCCAGCATGAGGGCCAGCCAGTTTGAGCCCCCAGCTCCCCACCTGCAGAGGCGTCACTTCACAAGCAGTGAAGCAGGTCTGCAGGTGTCTCTCTTTCTCTGCCCCCTCTACCTTCCCTTCCTCTCTCGATTTCTCTCTGTCCTATCCAACAACGACATCAATAACAACAATAATAACTACAACATTAAAACAAGGGCAACAAAAATGAAATAAATATTTAAAAAATCTTTAAAATAAAAAATAATTATTTTTAAGTGCAAAGTGTTGGTTTCTCTTCTTTCTCTGCCTTTTTCCTCACTGTCTCCCATCTCCCTGCTCCTCACTCCAACCTCTTCTGTTTTAGGCACCCATGGGTCCAACAGAAGAGCTCAGTCAGCTAGAGCCAACTCTTGGGGACAACAACATAGCCCCCAATTGGTATCCTTGGCACATCATGTGTGGCAGTGGGGTTGGCTTAAGATGTGCCAAGTAACCACAGTATATCTGGTACCAGAGGGGTTTACAATCTTGGGTTGGAAAACAGGAAGTGATTCACATCTTTTAGGGAGGTAATTATTTGACTTCTTTGTGGGGAAGATATGTATCCAGGTACATGAGGGAGAACATCTGTGTGTGTGTGTGTGGTGTGTGTGTGTGTGTGTGTGTGTGTGTGTGTGTGTGTGTGTGTGTGTTCAGGGGCGCCATCTTGGGCATTTATAGGAACAGGTCTTGATCTTGTAGGTCTGAGAAACCAACCATATCCACGATCGTGTGTTGTTTTAGTGTGGGAGGGAAAGAGAGTTTACAGAGAAGCTATAAAGAGTCCAAGCAGGGTAGTGGCATACCCAGTTAAGTGCACATAGTATGAAGCACAAGGACCTGTATATGAATCCGGGTTTGATTCCCTGGTCTCCCACCTGCAGAGGGGGAAACTTCACAAGTGGTGAAGTAGGTCTGTAGGTGTCTATCTTTCTATATCCCTCTCTCAGTCCCTTCCTCTCTCAATTTTTCTCTGTCCTACCCACTAAAATGAAAAAATGGCCGTCAGGAGCAGTGGATTCATAGTGCTGGCACTGAGCCCTGGAGGCATTAAAAAAGAGTCCAACCATAATATGCCTTAATTCTATCCATACCTAAGAGGTACTGTTCAGTATGCCTTCCTGACCTCCCAAATATAGATAAAGCATTTTTAGGGATTTAGTTTATTCATTTTCATGAGAGAGATCAGAGCACCACTTAGTTCTGGCAAATATGGTAATAGGGATGGAGGCTGGGCCCTTTCTCATGCAAGCCCTATGCATGACTTCTGCCCTATCTCCCAGGTTCTAGAAAACATGAAGGTGCTGAGAGCTAGACTGCAGAGGAGTTTCCTAAGTTGCTTGAAGTCTTTGTTAACTGTGGTCAACTTACATCTTTGGCCTAGCTTGGGTCCTGGGGGCTTGTGCTAAAGCTGTTCCGACTTTTATTCCCCAGTGATGTTTCATTTAATTAATTTTTTAATTAATTAATTTTATTTCATAGGACAGAGGTAAAATAAAGGGGGTGGGGGAGATAGAGAGGAATAAAGACAGTCAGACACCTGCAGAACTGATTCACTACTTGTGAAGCTTCTATCCCTCCCCCCCCAGGTGGGAACCAGAGTCTTGAACATGGATCCTTGTGTGCTGTAATGTATGCTGTCAACCAGGTGCATCACCGCCCGACCCCTACCAGTGATGTGCTGAAATTGAATTTCACTTCTCTCCTTCTTATGATTCCATAAGAATCATAAGATTATGCATCCCTAACCCTCCCAAAGCCCCCCTGCATTTTCTCTACTGAAACCTAAGCCTCTAGTGATTCAGAATCACTAGATCGCCCACACATACACCGTCTGCTGCTAAGACACCTCTTCTTGAGTGTCAGTGGGCAGAGAAAGATGACTCCATAATTAGAGGTGGGGTTCTTAGGACATTTGGAAAGTATAATCTTTTTATATTTTCTCAAAAAGCACCTCTGGATTCCTTTCCATCTATCACACTTAGCAGTCAGTATTGAGATGACTTTTCTTTTTTTTTCCTCCAGAGTTATTGATGGGGCTCTGTGCCTGCACTACAAATCCACTGCTCCTGGAAGCCATCTTTTTTCCATTGTTGTTGTTGTTATTGTTGCTGCTATTGTTATTGTATGAAACAGATAAATTGAGAGAGATGGGGAAGACAGAAAAGGGGAGAGAAAGATAGACTTGCAGACCTGCTTCACCACCTGTGAAGTAACCTCCCAACAGCTGGGGAGCTGAGGGCGTCTCAAACAGGTGTCCTTGCACCCGTCCTTGTGCTTTGTTGTGCACTTAACTTGGTGCACTACTGCCCAGCCCCTTCAGATGGCATTTCTCTATGATACCCTAACTGGTAAATACCAATCGCACTCCTTTTAACCTTCCTACTCTTACAAAAGAGCCTAGAACATTAGGACCTGCTTTTACAGATGGTGATATGTACCAGCTGTCTAATTTTTGCTTTTTTTTTTAAATTTACAGTTTCATATTAGGAAATTAGTTTCCTTATAAGTTATCATTTCTAGAAATTCTTTGGGATCCTAGTGAGTATACTGGTAATAAGTCTGTTGAGATAGGCGCAGATAAAGAACTTTAACTGGGTGTGAGTTTTAAAGAAATTTTTAGAAATTCTAGGACTGAAGCTGTGTGTGTACAAGCATTTATAAATAAAAAGTCTTGAATAAGTTTGAACTGTCCCTAAAGGACAGTAGATAAATTATATTCCTTGTGTTTTTAAAAAATATATTTATTTATTTATTTATTTATCTATTTATTTATTATTGGATAGAGACAGAGAGAGCTTGAGAGGGGAGGGTGGATAGAGAGAGAGAGAGACAAAGAAACACCTGCAGCCCTGCTTCACCACTCATGAAACTTTCCTCCCACAGGTGGGGATCAGGGGCTTGAACCTGGGTCCTTGTGCACTGTAATGTGTGTGCTTAATGAAGCGCACCACGACCTTGTTTTATTTTATAAGATATACATAGAGGCAATGATCCCAGAGATTTTTGTATAGTCTTTCAGATGTTACTACTGTGAGTCCAGGAAGCAGCTCACCCAGTAGTCATGTGTGGGCCCAAGGCCTTTGGTTTGATTCCCGGCACCACATGAGAGCACCGTGAACTGCGTCATGGATAGTGAAATGGTGCCATAGTCTCTCACTTTCCAGCAAACAAAGAGTAGAAAACTGGCTCTGCCATAGGGGAATGTGGTGCATGCCTGAGGCTCTGAGTTCATTCCCTGGCACTGCATGTAATAAGTCACATTCTGTTTTAATAAAGTTGGTATTGTCTGAGATACAGCCTGAAAAGTGTGATCCTTGACTTACATAGCTGTTTTGCATGTTGAGGAGAAGTGGAAATATGTTTGAAGGTCAATGAATTGTGAAGAAAAGAAAAAGGAAAACACTTTCATAAGAGTCAGGAAATAAGAAGTTTGAGCCAAGATTGTTGAGTATTGCATTTTGTCTGTTACAGTTTCTGCACCTATCACAGCTGAGATTCCTGCCTCTTAATCCAAGTTCTCTTCATTTCCATAGAAATGGCACTTGTTAAACCTGTTAGCTTGTGAAGCCTGTGATATGAGCCAAGTTCTGTACTGTAGGGTTTTCACGTCTCCTTTCGTTAGCTGTCAATCTTTGAAGCAATAGTAGCTCAACTGCTTTAAAACTTGGGTTCAGCATCCTGGGAGGTGGTGCAGTGGATAAAACCCTGGACTCTCAAGTATGAGGTATTGTATTCTTTTTGTTTTTTCTTTTTTATTTAAGAAAGGAATAATTAACAAAACCATAGGGTAGGAGGGGTACAACTCCACACAATTCCCACCACCCAATCTCCATATCCCACCCCCTCCCCTGATAGCTTTCCCATTCTCTATCCCTCTGGGAGCATGGACTCAGTCAGGGTCATTGTGGGTTGTAGAAGGTGGAAGGTCTGGCTTCTGTAATTGCTTCCCCGCTGAACATGGACGTTGACTGGTCGGTCCATACTCCCAGTCTGCCTCTCTCTTTCCCTAGTAGGCTGGGTCTCTGGGGAAGCAGAGCTCCAGGACACATTGGTGGGGTCTTCAGTCCAGGGAAGCCTGGCCAGCATCCTGATGGCATCTGGAACCTGATGACTGAAAAGAGAGTTAACATACAAAGCCAAACAAATTGTTGAGCAGTCATGGACCCCAAGCTTGGAATAGTGGAGAGGAAGTGTTAGGGGTGTACTCACTGCAAACTCTAGTGTACTTCTGCTTTCAGGTATATATTTTGCAGTAGTTTATGGATACGTGTGAACATATGCTCTTTCTCACAGAAACTGGTGTATATCTAGGTTTTGGGACTTTGTTAGAAAGTGAACCACCTGAGATGGAATTAGCAATGAACCCACCTTCTCTGACCCATCTTGGACAGAGCTAGAAGGAATTATGTTAAGTGAGCTAAATCAGAAAGATAAAGATGAGTATGGGATGATCCCACTCATCAACAGAAGTTGAGTATGAAGATCTGAAAGGGAAACTAAAAGCAGAACCTGACCAAATTGTAAGTAGGGCACCAAAGTAAAAACCCTGTGGTGAGGAGTAGACATGTAGCTTCCTGGGCCAGTGGGGGGTGGGAATGGGTGGGAGGGATGGGTCACAGACTTTTGGTGGTGGGAATGGTGTTTATGTACACTCCTAGTAAAATGTAGTCATATAAATCACTAGTTAATTAATATGAGAGGGGGAAAATTAATTGTATGTCTCAAAGTTTTTCAAAACACAAACTGAATCTTTTTAATATGTAGGCTGTGTAATTGATATGCAGACTGTCTCAAAAGCCTCGACCAAGTAGATCAGAAGCAACCAATAGCACAGCTATTGATACTGGGTACTGTACAGCAAACCCTAACAAAAGGACTTTTCAAAGTTAACCCAATTACCAATTAATGTGATGATAACATTAACTATCGACTGTCTTTTTGAACCCTAAGACAGCAGGAACCTCACATCTCCACTATAGAGCCTTTACTTCCCCCAGTCGAGGTATTGAATTCTATCTCCTGCATCTCACACACCAGAGTGATGCTCAGTTTCCTTTTCTCCCTGTAAACCTTCAAAAAAGGGAAGGGAAGGGGAAAGAAGGGAAGAAAACCTAGATTCCCAATTTTTGATTCCAGCTCATTATGTCAAGACAAGAGCTTCTTAAATACCATACTGGAATCCATCCATCAAAGAGTTCTTCAAGTCTATGGGAATAATACCTAAATGGTCCTATTATGAAGTGTTCATAAAGCTAAAGATATTGCAGTTAATTATTCCTTTCTCCCTGCTATTTTTTACAATAAGATAATG
Organism: Erinaceus europaeus; assembly: GCF_950295315.1. Classification (NCBI taxonomy): domain Eukaryota; kingdom Metazoa; phylum Chordata; class Mammalia; order Eulipotyphla; family Erinaceidae; genus Erinaceus; species Erinaceus europaeus. Next base: position 107,244,688 of record NC_080164.1, on the reverse strand, counting down.
GCAGAAAAAAATTTTATAGCTTCTAGTGTATCAAAGTAAAATATATACAAATTGTTGTCAGTCCTCTCCCCTTTCACTTATCTGTAAGCTATAAGCTTTATAGTACTCAGTTTAAAGAACACTATCTTAAACCATAACAACTGTGCACATACCAATTTTAAGAACGACAATATTAGAACAGAAAGGTATTTTGTATTTATTTTATAAATATCTAGGAATTGTTTCTTTACATTTTATCTAGTGGTAATTCAATCTCTGACATTTTTATTGGAGGGTCATTGATTTGTTACAATGTATAGCTTTTGTGTGTGGGGCACTGTATGTCCACATCTGTATATGCGACATTGTGTTTGTTGCCCAAAGTCAAGTTTTCATCCCACTCTATCCCTTTACCCCCCCTTACACCTTGCCCAATCCCTCGTGCTAAAGACAATTCTTTCTTAATTTAATTTGTTGTTGTTTTTATTATTTTCAGAGATGAAACTCTTACATGAGTGATTTCACTGCTCAGTGGCCTACTTTTTCATTTTTATTTTGTTAAACATTAGGACCCAGGAAATCTTTGTTTATATTATCTTTATTTCATTTAAATGAGAGAGAAAAAGAGAGAAAGAGAAAGAAAGAAGGAAAGGGAGAGGGAGGGGAGGGGAGGGGAGGGGGAGGGGGGAGAGAGAGAGAGAGAGGCAAAGAGACCAGAGCACTGCTCAGTTCTGGCTTATGATGGGACTAGGGAATGAACCTGAGACCTTGAAGCCTCAGGCATGAAAATCTTTTTGATTAACCATTAGCTATCTCCCCAGCCCCACTAGCCTACTTTTATTTTATTCATAGAGACTGAGTAGAGGGGAGAGATACAGGGAGGGGGAGAGACAGTATAGTACTGGAGGTCTCCTAAGAGTTTCTTTGCAGATTTATTTATATTATTTAAGAGAGAGCTATATGCATCAATGTTGGTTTTTTTAGTGGATTGAACTTTGGACTCTGGAGCCTCAGGTATCAGTCTTTTGCAGAACCACTATGCTTTCTCCTCAGCCCAATCTGTTTCTTAATTTTATTTCTTCACTTGCTTATGTTCTGCATATGAATGAAAATATGCAGTGTATGCATTTTTCTATTTCCATAAGCATAGTATCTACTTTTCTCTCTTTCTCTCTTCTTTCTCTCTTTCCTTCTTTTGTATAGAGACAGAGAAATTGAGAGGGATGGGATAGAGAGAGAAGGAAGGAAGGATAGAGGAAGGAGAGAGAGACACAGAGAGAGGAGAGAGAGAGAGAGAGAGAGAGAGAGATCTGCAGCTCTGCTTTACTACCTGTGAAGCTTCCCCCCTGCAGGTGGGGACTGGGGACCTGGTACACTACCACACAGCCTAAACGTAAGATCTACAAATCCCTCCATATCATTAAAAATAGCAGGAGTTGAGGTTTTTCGTTTGTTTGTTTTTTTTACAGTTTAGTAGCTTTTCGTTTCTTCACCCATTCATCTGTCAATAGGTGCCTGTTATGAATGCTGCGGTGAAGATGTGGGCTCATATTTTTACAAACAAGTGTTTGCATTGTCTTAGATGAAACATGTAGCCAGGATCGTGTGGCTTCTCTGTTCTTAACTCAGTGATGATTGTAAGATAACATGGGTACAATTCCACACAGTTCCCACCAGAGAATGACCAGAGTCATTCCCTCCATTGAAAACCTCCGTATTCCTTATCCCTCTGGGAGTATGGACCAAATTCTTTTATGGGGTACAGAAGGTGGGAGGTCTGGATTTTGTAATTGCTTCTCCACTGGACATGGGCATTGGCAGGTGGATCCATCCCCCCATCCTGTTTCTCTTTCTCTAGTGGGGTAGGGCTCTGGAGAGTTGGAGTTCCAGGACACATTGGTGAGGTTGTCTGCCCACAGAAGTCAGAATGCAATCATAGTAACATATGCAACTTGGTGGCTGAAGGGTGGTAAGAGAAAGCAGAAAAAAAAAGTTTAATCAACAGGAACCCAAAGGTAGGAATGGAGCAGATGTCCGCTTCCCCAGAGACCCACCCTACTAGGGAAAGAGAGAGGCAGACTGGGAGTATGGACCGACCAGTCAACACCCATGTTCAGCGGGGAAGCAATTACAGAAGCCAGACCTTCCACCTTCTACAACCCACAATGACCCTGGGTCCATGCTCCCAGAGGGATAGAGAGTGGGAAAGCTATCAGAGGAGGGGGTGGGATATGGAGATTCGGTGGTGGGAATTGTGTGGAGTTGTACCCCTCCTACCCTATGGTTTTGTTAATTTATCCTTTCTTAAATTAAAAAAAAAAAAAGGAATGGAGCAGATGGTCTTAATGTGAAGAAGTTAGGAAGTCTATTTTAGGTATGTGTCATGGAGCCCATGACTAGTGATTTTTGCCTGAGCCTGACAACTAACATGCAGAGGGACTAAAAGTATTGTCTGAGAAGATGGACTAGAAAGCTGGATTAGGACAGAGAGTGACTCCCAAATATGAGGAAAGTATATAAATACTGTAAATTGTTAACCCCATTGATATATGTCCCTATTTAGCACAAGAGCCTGTGTGACTTCTGAGTCCATGGGTTACTGCCTATATATGCCTTTGGAGAAGACATGTTTGTCATGGAAGTGTATTCTATGGAAGGATTTCCTTTCTGTTCCATGTCATTTGCTGTTCCTCTCTGGTACTGACACTGCCTCCCTTTACTTCCTCCTCAGTGATACAAATGAAGTTGACATCCCACCCAACACCCGCGTGGGCACCAAGCGCTACATGCCCCCAGAAGTGCTGGATGAGAGCCTGAACAGGAACCACTTCCAGTCCTACATCATGGCTGACATGTACAGTTTTGGCCTCATTCTCTGGGAGGTTGCAAGGAGATGCGTATCAGGAGGTGAGTGCCAGTGGTATCTGACAGGCTGCCCTCAATGCTCTGACAAACACTTTCTGACAGAAACCTCCTGTGAAGTTGTCCATGCAGCCAGGGCTTCCTTTACCACCTCTAGGCCTGGTGGAGCAGACTGAGTCCTCCCAGGAAGTGATATTTAACACCCTGGGAACATGTTTCAGTGCCTCCTCCTTCCTAGGACTAATGCATTTCTTTTCTTTCTCTCTCTCTCTCTTTCTTTCTTTCTTTCTCTTCTTTTTAAATTTTTATTTATAAAAAGGAAACACTGACAAAAACCATAGGATAAGAGGAGTGCAACTCCACACAATTCCCATCATCAGCACTCCGTATCTCATCCCCTCCCCTGATAGCTTTCCTATTATTTAACCCTCTGGGAGTATGGACACAGGGACATTATGGGGTACAGAAGGTGGAAAGACTGGCTTCTGTAATTGCTTCTCTGATGAACATAGGCATTGTCAGGTTGATTCATACTCTCAGCCTGCCTCTCTCTTTCCCTAGTGGGACAGGGCTCTGGGGAAGCAGAGCTCCAGGACACATTGGTGGGGTCGTCTGTCCAGGGAAGTCTGGTCAGCATCATGCTAGCATCTGGAACCTGGTGGCTGAAAAAAGTTAAGATGTAAAGCAGAACAAATTGTTAACTAATCATAAACCTAAAGGCTGGAATATTGCAGATGAAGATTTGAGGTCTCAGTTTTGAAGTAGGCCTATTTTAATTATATTCCAAAGGGCCCATGACTATACTAGTTTTTTCCTGAGCCTCACCTCTGATATGCAGGTGGACCCAAGTTATTGTCTGGGGAGATGATGTCATGGCTGGAAAAAGGGCCAGAAAGCTGGATCAGGGCAGAGAGTAGTTCCCAGATATGGGAAAGGTATATAAATATTGTTGACTGTAGAGCCCATCGATTTGATCTGGGTCCCATATTAAGCTTAGGAGCCTATGTGACCTCTGCATCCCTGTAGGTCTGAGCTCACATTCTGTGGTCATGAGTAGGAATATTCCAAACTGCCCCAATTTCAGGACCCATCTTCCTTAGGTTAGGACTGATGCATTTTTTATAGGCACTATGTTATCTTCCAGAGACCACTATCATCTACCATTTGTCTTATTTTGTTCTCCTGAGCCTCTTTCCCAGCTATTACTCTTAGAAGTCTCCTGTTTTTTTCTTTTTTATTATCTTTATCTATTTATTGGGTAGAGACAGTCAGAAATCAAGAGGGAAGGGAGAGATAAAGAGGAATTGAGACAGAAAGACACCTGCAGCTCTGCTTTACAACTTGAATCTTTCCCCTGCAGATGGGGACCAGGGGATTGAACCCTGGTCTTTGTGCTCTGTAACATGGACACTCAACCAAATGTCCCAACTCCTGACCCTCGGTAATATCGTCCTTTGTTTACCTCTTGCATTTTTGCTCTTCTCAGCAGACCTGAGGGCTGGCTCCCAGATCCAGTGCCTGTCACCCATGCCTCCCCTGTGCAGGTGAAAGCAGCTGTGTCTGGGGCACACACTGCTTACCACTTCTACTCAGACCTTCCAGAATATTCCCTCCTAAGTCCCATTGGAAATATCAGCTTTTATCAAACAGATGTTACATATTGTGTCATTTAAAAAATCTGATAGATTTATGATACATCAGTTAGGATACAATAACATAAGAATATTGTTACTGAGGGTTGGGCAGTAGCACAGCAGGTTAAGTGCATGTGGTGCAAAGCACAAGGAGCAGCGTAAGGATCCCAGTTCAAGCCCCTGGCTCCCCATCTGCAGGGGAGTTGCTTCACAGGCAGTAAAGCAGTCTGCAGGTGTCTTATCTTTCTCTCCCTATCTCTGTCTTCCCCTTCTCTCTCCATTTCTCTCTGTCCATTTCTCTCTGTTCTTGCCAAAGAACAACATCAACAATAACAATAACCACAACAAGGGCAACAAAAGGGGGGGGAAATGGCCTCTAGGAGCAGTGGATTCATGGTGCAGGCACTTCTTCTTCTAGCGTTTGCCCTTCTTCCATAGCCAGTCAACAGCGTCAGGTTGAAAGCTGTCAGGAGCTGCTTATTGCTGGCTTTGAAAATGACTGGGATCCATGTGGATTCAGTCGGCTAGGAAGGATGGTCAGTTTCCCCAATGAATGGGTACTCACGGGATGCACCACGAGAAGGTCATCCAATGCATCCCACTGAGCCCCAGCAATAACCCTGGAGGAAAAAAAAAATACTGTTACTGTTGATGGTTTTTTTCCCCCTCCAGATGTAAGGATTTCCTAGAAAGACTAGACAAGACAATGTTTTCACTGTCTTGTTCAGTGGGATTGATCACTTATAGTTTTGGCTTGCTGACACATAATCCCCAATTTGAGTGGGTCTCGACACCTTTTAGGTTGGGGACCGAGGTCTGGGCTGTTCCATACCAGTTCTGTTTCTGGTTTTGCACAGGAAGACACTCAGGAACACTGCTGTTCCTCTCAAGAACAGGTTAAGCCCACCTCCACAGAAACAAGAGATTTTAAGAGTGCAGTGGACACTTGCTAGCTTTGGAGTTTAATTTTGGGCCTGCCTTCCCTTCTTTCCTTTCTTCCTTCCTTCTTACTTTCCTTCTTTCCTTCCTTTCTCCTTCTTTCTCTTTCTCCCTTTCTTTTTTTTACTTTGTCAATAAATTTATGTCTTATTTTATTGTAATTCCATTAGTAACTTAATATTGATTTACAAAATTACAGTATAACAGGTATAACACCTCACTGTTTCCCACCAGGGTTGCAAATCCCCAGACCCTCTATTGGATGCTTTCACAGTTCTCCCAAGGTCCCAGACAGAGGCCAACCACTATTTCTATAACTATCTGTCTATATTTACATAAGTTTCCCCAGTTTTTCCATGGTCCCATTCTCTCTTCCCTTCCAAGTCACACCTACACCCACCACCATGTCTGATGGATTTGGAGTTCAGAGATCTCTGGTCATCATCCCCCTGTCATTCCTCCCCCACTGGAAGAATGAACCAAAACTCTTTATGGGGTGCAGAAGGTGGCAGTTCTGACTTCTTTAATTGCTTCTCTGCTGGACATGGGTATTAGCAAGTTGATCAGTGCTCCCAGTCATCTTCCTGTGAGAGACTGACACCTCTTGGTGTTGTTAGAGTTCCATCTCTAGCCCACATCAGCTGTGTGGCCTTGAGAGCCTCATTGCACACTGTAGATAGTAATGTTGCCTCACGAGATTATTTCTGAAGAGTTGACTTGATGGAGAGAACATGTCTGCCATCAAGGTCTGCGTGGCCTCTAGGGAGATCAGTTTTGATTTTCTTATTTTATTTTTATTTTATCTAGAGAACCAGAGTACATGACATTCTATTCATCAACACATTTTGCTATAAAAAGTCTTAGAAACTATTTTTAGTTTTTCTTTTTAGTACATAAGCTTTTGAGTTACAGGGGACACAGAGATCTAAGGAATCCAAACTTGAAAAATATAATTTTATTTATTATACAGAAAAAATTAAAATGTATATTTGAAGTAAGTGACATAGCCAAATGGATTATGGGCTTCATAATCTACTGCAGAAATAGACACAGTCAGATTATACAGGTTGAGTTTATTTAGGATGCATCTGCCAACTTTGCATTGCAATCTAATACAGATTTTTTTTTAATTTGGCATCCATGAGCCTATATAAAACTGGAAATAAATTTGAGAGGCTTGCTTCATCTAGCTTTTGGAAATCAGAAAAAGAGACTCGAAGTCCTGTAATGATGTTTCACTTTAAAAATTACATGGGCTGGACAGCAAAATCTCTTGCTTGAACAGTGTGCTTCTTTGCTACCTGTATGACCTGGGTTCAAACCCCTGATCCCCATGGCACTAAAGAAACTTTGGTGCTATATTTATTTGCCATGTTGTTTCTCTCCATCTCTGTGTTTCTATTTGGAATATACATACGTACGTATATATGTCAACCTGGAGTAATGAAGCTCTGGAGATGCATCCCCAAAATAAACAGATAAATAAATAAATAAATATTAATTTGGAGTCTTGGAGAGACTGGATTCAATCCCTCAGTCCTCAATTCCATGGAGGAAACTTTATAAGTGGTGTATATGCATTGAGTATCTGAATGTGAAAAAAACAACAAAATGTCAACCTGTCTCTAAGACTGTGAGAGTACTAGAGTAGTTATCTATGGGACTAGGGATGGGGACACTGACTTTGCTGATGGAATGGTGAGAAAAAAATAAATAAATAAATAAAACAGTAAAATAGAAGTGAAAGAAGTCACTCTTTCTTTCCTTCTCTTTCTTGCGTACACAGGCACACTCTCTCTGGCTCTCTTTCTTCTTCTCTCTTTTTCTCTCACTCTTTTCCTTCTTTCTCTCCCTCCTCTCCTCTCTTTCTCTCTCTCCCTCTTCCTCCTTCTCTCTTTCTCTTTCCCTCTTACCCTCTCTCTTTCCCTGTCGGGCTGTGACTCGGAGGAGAGAGAGGAGATCTGGAGCGGAGAGGGAACACAATTCTTTATTCTCGTGGGCACCTCAGAGTTGGGTGAGAGTGCAGCAGTTCAGGCCACGTGGAGCTAGCCAAAATGGCTGCCTCTTGCTACAAGCTGCACCCTTCTATTCACCGGATGTGAAAAACGGGCAAGAGAGCGAGGGGCGGAAGAAGAAGGGTTTTATAGGGCAAAAACCGGGAGCCAGGACAGGATTGGTTGGGAAAGGTACTCTGAGAATGTCCCAACTCTCATGGGAACTGGCAATAGCCCGAGGGGACAACATGGCGGAACAGGCGCTCCAAGAATGTCCCAACTCTCGTGGGAAATAACAATAGCCTGAGGGGACAACATGGCAGATGTGACTGCATCTGCACAATTTCCCAGCATTTACCTCTCTCTCCTCTTTTTTTCTTTCTCCCTCTCTTTCTTTTTCCTTCTCTCTCCCTCTCTTTCTTGCTCCTCCTAATTCTCTGTCAGTCTCTCACCCACTGTCAAAACAAAATGGCCAACAGAAACACTGAAACTGTGCAGAGATCAAGCCTCAGTGGTAACACTGTTGATAAGGTATAGACAAGCAGACATAATGTGAGAACACCATCTTTCAAGATTGCCTTTGGGTTTCTGGCCAGCACTACCTGGACCCTGGCAGAGGATGTCTCTGAGGACACTGTGTGTGTGAGGATGCAGTGCCCATAGAGATGGCTTCCACCACCCCTGCAGGTATCGTGGAAGAGTACCAGCTGCCCTACCATGACCTGGTGCCCAGTGACCCCTCCTATGAGGACATGAGAGAGATGGTGTGTGTCAAGAAACTCCGACCCTCCTTCCCCAACCGCTGGAGCAGTGATGAGGTGAGGCCTCCCCCAGATGGTCTGCCCCCTCTGCCAGCTTCTGGGGGGGTGGGTTTCTCTGCTGTGAGGGTGCTGGGGATGGTGCCCCATTCCTGCCCCTCATGTGGAACTCAGTGCAGCCCATTCTGTTTTCCCCATTTGCTCTTGTAGGTTCCAAAAAACTTGAAAGGATTCCCATAACAGAAAATATCATTTCTTTAAAAAAACAAAAACAAACTGGGTTTGGTTTACCAGAGTAAAAAGTACATGGTAGAGAGTGGAGGGGACTTTCAGGTCCTGGTACAGGATGGTGGAGGAGGACCTGGCCTTGGGGGGGCCATATTTTTCCGGAAAATTGAGAATTTTTTAAAATTTTTCCCTTTATTGGGGGGATTAATAGTTTACAGTTGACAGTAAAATACAGTAGTTGGTACATGTCTAATATTTCTCAGTTTTCTGAATAGCAACCTAACACCCACCTAGGTCCTCCTCTGCCATCGTGTTCCAGGACCTGAACACCCTGCTCCAACCCCAGAGCCCTTTACTTTGGTGCAATACACCAATTTCTGTCCAAGTTCTGCTTAGTGTTTGCCCTTCTGTTCTTATTTCTCAATTTCTGTCCATGAGTGGGATCCTCCCATAATCACCCTTCTATTTCTGGCTAATCTCACTTCACATGATTCCATCAAGTTCCATCCAAGTTGAGGTGAAGAAGGTGAATTCACCATTTTTAATAAATGAATAGTATTCTGTTGTGTACGTAGACCACAACTTTCTCAGTCATTCTGAAAATAGAGAGATTTTATACCTGTGTCAACAACTGTATTTACTGTAAACCATAAATCTCCCTGATTAAAACAGAATTTTTTTTAAAGAAAGAAAGACAGAGGGATGGTGAGAATGTTTACTTGACAGTGCTCTGACTGAGCTGCATGGGAAATTCAGAGCACTTTGACAAGGGCTGTGGGCATAGGTGCTAATGAAACATTCCATCTCCATTCCCCCCTTCTATTTAAGATACAGAGATTCAGACACAGAGGGAGAGAGAGAAAGGGACCTCAGCACCATAGTTTCCTTTAATACAGAGGTGCCTGGACTTGAACCTGGGTTGCATATACAGCCAAGCATCCAAGTGAGCTGTTTTGTGAGCCTTAGTAGTGGCTTCAGAATCACTTCCTTCTGGTCAGCAAAGCTAGTCATTCAGAATCATGCCTGAAAGGAGCATTTCTCTGGGCTTTCAGAGATATATTAAGGAGACCAGTAGTGTCTCACCATGTGCGAGGCCCAGGGTTCAAGCCCCCAGTTACCATCTGCAGGAGGGAAGCTTTATAAGCTGTGGAGCAGGGGGTGTTGGTATCTCTCTATCTCTCTCTGTCTTTCACCCTCTATAAAAAGAATGGCCATATGGAATAGTAGAATCACATAGACACAGCCCCAGTGATAATCTTGGTGGATATATATACATATATTTGGGCTGGAGAGAGAACTCAGTGCTTGGAGCCCAGATAACTAAGTGTTTGGAGCCCAGGAATTACCTGCCTAAGGGTCCAGAGATACCAGATTCAGACCTGGGCACTACATATGCCAGAGCCAAGCAGTGCTCTCATCTCAATCTCTCTCTCCTCTCTCTTAAAGAAATCACATTTCTTTAATTTAAAAAATATTTTTCCTCTCTTCCTGCCTCTCCCACCCTCCCCCCTCTCTCTGTTTCTCTCCATCCTTCTCCCCCCTCTCTCTCTTTCCCCTCCCTCTCTCCCTCTCCTTCTCCATCCCTTCTTCTCCCTCCTTCTCCTCTCCTTCCTTCTCCGTCTCTCTACCTCTCCCTCTCTCTTTCCCTCCCTCTCCTTCTCCCTCTCCTTCTCTCTCCTTCTCTCTCCTTCTCCCTCTCCTCTCTCCTTCTTCCTCTCCTTCTCTCTCCTTCTGCCTCTCCTTCTCTCCTTCTCCCTCTCACTCTCTAATCAATCTCTCTCTCTCTCTCTCTCAAGAAATAAGTAAAGGGTGTGTTAAAGTAGCAACACAAGGCTGAGCACCAGCCCTGAAGCAGCCCAGTCTGACCATCTCTTCTCCCCTTACCCCCCGCCAGTGCCTCAGGCAGATGGGGAAGCTCATGTCTGAGTGTTGGGCGCACAGTCCTGCCTCCCGCCTCACGGCCCTGCGTGTGAAGAAGACACTGGCCAAGATGTCAGAGTCCCAGGACATCAAACTCTGAGGCGAGGGCCTGGGCTGGCACTTCCAGAGCAAGCAGTTTCCCCTTCCAGCTAGTGGCAAAACCAGCACCCTTCCAGAAACGTGCAAGTGACAAGCCCTCCATACCAGCCGTCCCCTGCTCCCCTGCGGGCTCACCTCACCTCTCAGGGAGCAATCTGGACAGACGGAAGTTTCACCCTATATCTGCCTGTCTGTTTATGGGAAGGAGAGATGCCCTGGTGGCTTATCCAGTGGACTTGAGATGCTTGATGCTTTCTGAGAAAGCCTGGTATGTCAGACTTTCACCATTTATTTTTATTTTTTTCTTTGTTTTCAAAAGAGGATTTTGTTTTTATTTTTGCCAAAAGCAAGCTGGTGATGTAGACATCTGCCTGAAGGTGTTTACTGTCCTGGCTTCAAGGACCACAGAGAGAAGGCTCTTTCCAGGAAGACTGTTGGGTGTACAAGCAAGATGGGGTCACCCACTGGCCAAGTGTCACCTCACTCTGCAAAGTGAGACAGGCTGGTAGCCTGGGACAGAGCTCACTGCAAAGCCACCACTCTGGCCAGCTTGACAAGGGGCTTCTCTCCTGGGGGTGGGGGGCTGCCACAGCAATGTGAATGCACCTGGGGACAGGTACTACCTCTCCAGGACCACTCTGTGCCTGGCACAGGGGGAGAGGGGGGGTCCAGCCCCCCACAGGTGACCACCAGCAGCTCCAGATGAAACGGAGGGAGTGAAGGTGTTCTGTGCCACTGTGAGAAGAATCTGGTTCTCTTTTGCAGACCCACTATGTGTCCGTGAGCCAGTGAGGGAAGGGCTTCTCTCCTAGGGGAGGGGAGACCTCCTCTTTTCCTACGCAGGAGCAAGGCCTGCCTCCTTCCCTGTGCTGAGGACCAGCCCAGCCTCCTTGGGAGCCCTCCAGTAAGAGGATCATCAGAGGCAAAGTGACTGAACCCAGAGACTGTCCTCTCCTCATCCAGAAGACATGTCAACCTGTAGGCTACAGTGGACCCTGCTGTGTTTTCTGGGAAACACATGGCAGGCAGAAAAAGCATTCCCACCTTGTGCCATCTCACAGCTAAAGACTTTCTTCAGTGGTGGTCTCTCTGTTTATCTTCAGGTCTGCTCCAACAGGAGACGGTATGAAAGTCAGGTGAACAGAATTAGATTGTAATTTCAAAGTAGAGAATGATAACCTCCTGGGGGGGGGGGAGGTTGGAGCCTGGCTGGGCAACTCATTCTTGTAGAATAGAGAGGGTCCAGCATACAGCTGAAGTGATTGGTGCCTCATGCTGGGGAGGCTGACTCATCCTGAGATTATTTTGTTCTCCTGAAATTTAACTCCCCCTCCTGTTTTTTTTTTTTCTTTTGAAGATAGAGACAAAGTGAAAGAACCCCACAGCTGAAATGGGAAATTTCAAACCTAGGTCACACACAGGGCAAAGCAATGCGCTGGCCCAGTACAACATTCACTTTTTAATTTATTTTAATTAATTTGGTTCCTCCTCTTTGTGTTGAGGTTGCAAAAAACATCTCTCTGGTCCCCTCAGATCTTTGGGGTTCCACCTCTGAGCAGCACCTCAGAACCTGGGCTGGGCCGATAATCCTTGGTAACAGGAGCATAAGAAAGCTGAAAAAAAAAACGGCCTCCATCCCTCATCACCAATGTTTCCCTGAGCCCGCTTTCTCCTGCTTCTGGTTTCTGTTTAAAAGACCTTAGAAGAAGCCCTTCCCCTTGGCCTTAATTAAAAGCGTTCCCTCCAGGATCCTCCGGGGGGCAGTGTTCTGCAACACATGAAAGAAGGGCAGAGCAGAGGGCTTTTGAGAGAATGTTGTCCTCCCCTCCACAGTGACTTGTGCAGCCAGAAACACCCGAGTGGAAAGGACATAGGTGCTGGGCTTCTGGAACACTGTCACCATCTGTGATAACGAAAGCTGTTTTTAAATTCTTAGGGGAAAAAAAAACTGTCTAGTTTTCAAAGGTTCAACAGAGTTAATTCCAACTAACCAGAATGCTGCTTGTACTGATATTAAGAACTAATATAGAGGTTATTTTCTTCTGTGCCAATCTTTGTGATCACTTGTGAAAGGAATATGTGAGTAGAAAAAGTTTAGAATCATCTGAGCCTTGGCAAGAAACTTCAGTACCTCCGATCTAATCACAAACCTAGAAGTAAATACTCAACGATGGTTAAGAGGGGATTGTGTTTGTGTTTCAGTCCTAAATTTAAATGAGAAATGGGCTTGTCTCTCAGATAAAAACATGTTTTCTTTCTGGAAATTTCTCACATACAGACAAGTTTATGTCAGAGTATTTCATGGATAAGGGTGTGATGATTTAATCATCACTGTCTTTCTAGGGAGTTCCCATGGAGAATGGGAAGAAATTAAAATCATATCCAAAAGTTTCCTCAATTATGTTTGGTGCACTTACTATAAACACCTAAGAATTATGCCCTAGATCACTTGAAAGACCTATTTTGTTATTATGGTCTTTCAATGAGACACAGATTCACTTATGGATACATTTTCTCTGTATCTTACCCCCCCCCCCCAATTATGGAATATTAATCTTCTTCTGGGGCCAGGCAGTAGTGCACCCAGTTCAGCGTTCACATTACAGTGCAAGAGGATGTGGGTTCAAGCCCCTGGTTCCCACCTGCATGGGGGGGGGGGTTGCATGAGTGATGAAGCAGGACTGCAGGTGTCTCTCTCCCTCTCTCTCCTCCTCCCCTCTCAATTTCTCTGTCTCTATCCAGTAATAAATAAAATTTAAAAAAATTTTCCTCCTGAAGGGGCTACCTACTACTTGTGAATAATTCTTTTTGATTTTTAAAATTCTCACACCCCTGGTTTGAATTTTATATGGTTTTGCTTTGTCTTTCAGTAGTAGACGTGGGAACCGGGAAATTAGGAATGTAGATCATCACTTACCTTCAGGACTATATTGAAGATGAAATCTTTCTTTGAATGGCCCCACTCCCCCCAAACTTATTCTGAAATATTAGTTGGTAGCTACTATGAGCTTTGAATGCTAAGGTGTTCAGGTGTCAAGGTTTTTTTTATGTATCTGTACATATCATATAGAAATATATGTATATATAATTGTTCAGTTTGGAGTAAGGCACAACTCCATCATGTGGATTTGAGAGTCAAATATTATGGATGAGAAAGTACTAAATGAAGCCTAATATTTATTTATGAATGTGTGTAGATGACAGAATCATGGGTAACTGTGCTCTGAATGTCGTGTTGGCAACACAGACATTGGGTAGCACCTCCCCAAAGGCACTCTTTACCATTATTATTTTTTTTTCCTTTCCTCAAGACACAGAGTATCTTGGAAATCTGACATATGGGAAGCTTTGACTGGCAGAGAGCTATCGGGCACATTTCAGCTGATGTATAGCCAAGCACAGCTCCTTAATCAAGATGGAATTGCCTCGATTTTTTAGCCATGTCTGATCCTTCCATGTTGCCATGTTTTATGTTTTTGGTTTGGTCTGAATCCTCTGAAAGTGAAAGAGTACAAGAAAGAGGAACAGTTTTCTTTTTTCTTTAACTTGAACAGTTCCATAGATCTGCCTTAGAAAACCCAAGTTACACAGCCGTGGAAACAGAAATTATTTGATTCAGCAGTTTACAATTCCTCCTGTTAGAGCAAGACACAATGCCATGTTTGGAGGTATAGGGGGAGGAGGGGTGGCAGAAGAAGTTAGCAAATAGATACTAACTTTTGTTGTCTGTCTGTAACCAGAAGAAAGCTCTTTTGAGAGAACCAGTGCCTTATTGAATCTGTATATACTCTAACTATTCAGTACTAGGGAACAATTGTATTTGTTAAAGATTGTATCAATAAATGGCTTTGTTTTTAACATTCCCCAATAAAATGGCTTCATTCTCCCCTTGAGAACAACAAAAAAATGTTTTTTAGTCTTTCTTCCTTCATTTCTTCATTTCTTGTTGCTTTTTTATTTTTTTATTTATTGGCTAGAGACAGCCAGAAATTGAGAGGGAAGGGGGTGATGAGAGGAAGAGAGACAGAGAGACGCCTGCAGCCCTGCTTCACCACTCTCAAACTTTCCCTTTGCAGGTGGGTACCAAGAGTTTGAACCCAGGTCCCTGCACATTGTAACATGTGTGTTCAACCAGCTATGCCACCATCCAACTCCTCCCTTCCTTTCTTCCCTTTGTCTTTGCAAATACCAGTTGAAGCAGGCAGGCATGCAGTGCTGAAGGAACTGGTGCAGGTGAGTTTGTGTATTGGGGTACAGCCCAGCCCCAGAGCCTAAGGCACCTATGGGTTCCTCTTTCCCGCCACGAGGGGGTGCGACCATATGCTGGGAGTGACAGGAGGATAGTGGGGGAGCCGCTGGTCTGAGGGCAGCTGGCAGTGTATGGCCACTGGGGTTGGCCTGGGTGGCCAGACCAGGTCAGCACCAGGGGCACTGTGGCCAAGGGTGTGTCCTGACATCCCACTCCCTGGGTTCGACCCCCAGCATGACACTACACAAGAGCAATGCAACTTTCCTATGTTGTTATATGATCATACTTTAAAAAAATTATTTATTCCCTTTTGTTACCCTTGTTGTTTTATTGTGGTAGTTATGATTGATGTCATTGTTGTTGGATAGGACAGAGAGAAATGGAGAGAGCAGAGGAAGACAGAGAGGGGGAGAGAAAGACACCTGCAGACCTGCTTCACCGCTTGTGAAGCTACTTCCCTGCAGGTGGGGAGCCAGGGGCTTGAACCAGGATCCTTATGCTGGTCATTGCGTTTTGCACCACCTGCACTTAACCCGCTGCACTACCGCCCAATTCCCATGATCATACTTTTAAAATAAATATTTTATATATTTTATTTTTTGACAGAGACAGAGAGAGATTGAGAAGGCAGGGGTATGTAGAAAGGGAGAGGGGGCCAGGCAATGGTGCATCTGGTTGAGTGCACACCTTACAATGTGAAAGGACCCAGGTTTAAGCCCCCAGTCCCCACCTGCAGAGGGAAAGTTTGTGAGTGGTGAAGCAGGGCTTCAGGTGTCTCTTTGTCTCTCTCCCTATTTTTCCCTACCTTCCTGATTTCTGTTTGTCTGTATCCAATAAATAAAGATAATAAATAAATAAAGTTTAAAAGAAAGGGAGACAGAGGGACACCTGCATTGCTTCAATGCTTGTGAAGCTTCCCACCTGCAGGTGGGGACCGGGAGCTTAAAACCAGGCAACTCCTTGCCCCACGGCTTCAGCTTCCTGACTTTCTCTCAGGATGTCCTGAAGGTTACCAGAGTCAGCCGTCATTTGGGGAGGAGGGGTGCAATTGGACTCTGCAGCTACTGTGGAGAATGCCCACAGAAATGTCGGTCACAGGCAAAATCTCTACCCAAATCACCAAATCCAGAGGAACTGGTGACAGCCACTGTGTTCTCCAATCATCATCCATACCTAAGATCCAATCCAGGCGATAGTGGAAGTGAAGTATCCACAAGTGTGGGTGAGATTCTGTTATGAATTTGTTCAATAAATGTCATTTTACTTATTTATTGCCACCAGGACTATTATAGGGGCTTGGTGCTGGCACTACAAATCCACCATTCCCAGAGGCCATTCCCCATTCCTTTTTTTTTTTTTCCTTCTTTCTATTTTATTGGATAGGACAGAGATAAATTGAGACGGGAGGGGAGATAAAGAGGGAGAGAGATAGAGAGATACCTGCAGCCCTACTTCACTGCTTGTGAAGCTTCCCACCTATAGGTGAGGACTGAAGGCTTGAACCTGGGTCCTGTAATGTGTGTGCTTAAGCAGGTGTGCCACCAGTCGGCCCCCTAACAAATGTTATTGCTAAGACTAGAATGAATAATAATAATTAATGAAGCTTCATCCTCCCTCCACCTGGGGCAGGCAGCTCATGTTGTTCAAGAACTAGAGCCACCTGAGGAGGAGATGCCCCTCACAGTAGACCTGCCAGTGGTTATACCTCTGGCCACAAGGCCTCAATGATGAGGACCCAAAGGCGGCAGCGTGGCTTCAGTCCCCCATCACCCTCCCTCCACTCCCTACCCTCCCACCCCTCATCCCCTCAGCACTGGGAAACAGTGTTTGAGACAAGACTTACCAGGTGCTCTGTGAGGCACACTTCCTCCTCAGAGGTTTGAAAGGTACTTTTCCTGTCACTCCATGGGTATGAGTGCATCCTAACTGGCCTTAGAGACCGCAGGGGACTTGGAAGAGCTCATCATGGCTCAGAAAAAATGCTCAAACTGATGCCACCACCTGGCCCCTAACACAGAGGAGGTCTCCATTTGAATCGGTGCCTTCAGTGGGACCAGTTTTTCATTTGTTTGTTTCCAGAGTCCTGCTCTGCTCTGGCTGATGGTGGTGCTGAAGATTGAACCTGGGAGCTCAGAGCCTCAGGCAGGAGAGTCTTTTTCAGAACCACTATGCTGTCTCTCCCGCCTCCTCATTATTATTATCATTAGTAGTATTATTACTATAATTTTTCCCAGAGCCTTGCTCACCTCTGGCAGATGGTGGTGATGGGGACTGAATCTGGGACCTCAAAGCTTCAGGTAGGAAAGGCTTTTTGCAGAACCACTATGCGGTCTCCCCAGCCCTTGATTGTGTGTGTGTGTGCGCGCGCGCGCGCGCGTGCGCGCGCGCGCACACACACACACACACACACACACACACACACACACACACACACACACACACACACACACACACACGCGTGCGCATGCGCATTTGTTGCAAGCCCCTATACTGTCCCTACTGTCCTTGCCTTGACATTTTTGACCCACATTTGGTAACTTATTTTTATTTTTATTGCCACCAAGGTTATTTCTGGAGTTCAGTGCCCACTCTCAGTGGCCATTTTTCTCACTCTTTTTTTTTTTAACTTGATAGGACAGAGAGAAATTGAGAGGGGAGAAGGTGACAGAAAAGGAAGAAGTGGGCCAGGCAATGGCACACCCTATAATGTGCACATAGCACTATACGCAAGGACTCAAATTCAATTTCATGTGCCCCACCTGCAAGGGGATGCTTCACAAGTGGTGAAGGAGGTCTGTAGGTGTCTGTATTTCTCTATCCCTCTCTTTCTCACTTTTTTCTTTTCTTTTGCCTCCAGGGTTATCACTGGGACTCGCTGCTAGCTTTACAAATCCACTGCTCCTAGAGGCCATTTTTCCATTATTTTAATTTTATTATTTTAATTTATATTATTATTTATTTTAATTTTTATTATTGGGTAGGATAGAAATTGAGAGATAAGGGAGAGAGAAAGAAACCTACTTTGCCACTTGTAATGTTCTCCCCACACACACAGATGGGGAGCCAGGGGCTCAAACCCAAATCCTTGCACAGGTCCTTGAGCTTAGTACTATGTGCACTTAGTACTATGTGCTGGGTGCACCCACCGAGCCTCTCTTTCTTTATGTCTCCTCCTTTCTCAATTACTTTCTGTCCTAGCCAATAAAATGGGGGAGAAATGGCCATATCAATAGCAGTGAATTCTTAGTGCCAGCACCAAGCCCAGAGATAATACTGGAGACAGAGGGAGGGAGGGAGAAAAAGCAAGAGAGTGAGACCTGCAGTGTTCCCCCTGCAGGTGGAGAGCTGGGGCTTGAGTATAACTCTTGAGTACTTAACTAGGTGGACTGCCACCCTGCCCCGTGACCCAGGTTTGGATCCAGCTGTAGTGACTGTGACCCTGATGTGGATGGTTCCTTTGCCCAAGGGCAATTCAAACTCTTCAAAAACACAAACTCTGGGGTAGGGCCAGCTGTAATCCAACTGAGGGCATCTCCCCGCACTTCTCCAAAGCTAGGATCTGCTGCGAACTGTAGGAGGACACCACCAGGGGCTGGTGATTCCGGCTGAACTTGACCCAAGCAAGCAGGGACTATTAACATACCTCAAAACCCAGAGTGTAGAAATAGGAAGAAAACTCCAGGGACTCCAATTGTTCAGGCCTTGCCCAGCTGAAACAAGAGTGAGCATCCAGCTTCAGTCCTGGACACTGCCTTACACCAGAACTGAAGGGGCTCTGGTTTCTTCTTATAAAACCAAACACAGAGGAGCTGGAGGGTGGTGCACCCAGTAGAGCATACGTTACCCTGTGTTAGGACCTGGGTTCAAGTCCCCAGTCCCCACCTGGAGTGCAAGGGGAAGGTTCAGAAAAGATGGATCAGGTCTACAGGTGTCTCTGCTTTTCTCTGTCTCTCATCCTCTATCAAACAAAATGGCTGCTGGGAATAGTAGTGTTGGCACTGAGTCCTATTGATAACCTTAGTGCCAAAAAAAAATAAATAATGAAAGAAGGAATCACATAAATCTTCATTAAAAGAGAAGCAATGAAGAACAGTAACAGTACATGAGGCTCAGTTCTAGGAGAGTGTGTCCTCCCAGTCTCAGAAGCAGTGATAGCCTTTGGCCCTCTTTTTGATGCCAGATCTAACTCCTGGTGGTCCTGTCCTCCCCCACCTGCATCTATAGACAGACAGACACCCCTTGAAGAGTGGAAGTTGATTTGAGTTGCTGTGGACTGAGACCCGGCCATGAGCTGCAGTGTTCATAGTGCAGTGTTCCTTTATGTAAGAGCCCAAAGCTTCCAGGTGCCTCGTCTTGGCTTAAGTGCCCCGTTGGCCACCTGCTACCCTGAGGGGCAGACCTAGCTTTGGGCAGGCTGTCACTGCCCCTCCCCCACCTCCCCACACACTCCCAGGCACAATCACTCTGTAGAGCTGTCTGTCTCAGGATGGGACTGTGCCCTCCTGTCATTCCCAGGTTTCTCTTGTGCTGAGACTCCACTCTTACCTCTGCACCATCTGCAGGCATGGAAAACTCACAGCAAGGATGGTGAGAAGCTCACCCAGAGGGCTGGGTGATAGCACACTTGGCTGAGCGCACATGTTACAATGCACAAGGATGTGGATTTGAGTTTCCAGTCCCTACCTGCAGGGGGGAAGCTTTGCACATGGTGAAGCAGAACTGCAGGTGTCTCTCTTATTCTCTATCTCCCCCTCAATTTCAGGCTGTCTTTATTATCTAATAAAGATAATAAGAACAATCAAAAAGAAAGAAGCTCACCCAGACAGTGAACTGCTCTGTTATGAATATAGCACAGGTTCAGTCCTGGCCCTCCACTACACTGAAGGAAACTGGGGTGCTGGGGTGTCTTTTTTTCTTGTTCTGGCTTTATATCTGAAAAGTGTTGGCCTGGGAGAGGTGAAGCCACAGAGATGACCAACAATAAATAGATAAATATGTCTCTCAACACACGTCAGTATGACCCAAACCCGTGGAATTGGCATCTCAGGGGGGTCAAGTCCTGGGGTCGGGGGGTCCTGTTGTGCAAAGTATGTGCAGGTTGGCCAAGCAGTGGTGCACCTGGTTGAGTGCACACATTACAGTGTACAAGGACCTAGGTTCAAGCCCCTGGCTCCCACCTGCAGGGGGAAAGCTTCAGGAGTGGTGAAGCAGGGCTGCAGGTGTCTGTCTCTTTATCTCTCTCTTCCTTCTCAATTTTTCTATATCTCTGTCAAAATCATAAATAAATAAATGTATCTTTTTAAAAAAGTCTGTGCAGCACAATCCTGTTTGAGTCCTTTCTGAGCAGGGGTGTGAACACTGGCCATCCGTTCAGAACCCAGTGTAAGAGACCCAGAGAGAGGCTTGTTGTAAGAAAGCAGGGGGGCAGTACTCTCCTTTGCTTGTGAATATAATTTATTACCTGTTTAGAAAGTGTTTCTTACATTTGGTACATGGTGGTCGACAGAGCAAATGCAGACGATTTATAAACCCAGAGGACTGGAGGAAGGGTGGGCTAGGCAGCCTGGGAGAGGGGTCTCCTGGAGCTAGTACTCCTTCCCTCCATCCCCCTGCATACTCCTCCTCTCCAGGAGTTTTCTAGAAAAGCAATTGCATAGAAGAAACAGCAAGAGGGACCTCCCATACACTGGAGGAAGGGCTCCGACTCTGCAGAGCCAAGGCTGTGTGGTTGCAGTTCATAAAAAAAAAAGACTAAGCCCAAACCTCTCTCTGACATAGTCTGCAGCTGGGCTCTTCAGGTCATGGGCAGAGGCTTCTGAGTTCAGAAGCTGCAGGGTGTCCCTCCTCAGAAACTGCAGTGGACAACTACCAACTGGCCATCATTCAACAGTTAACTCACGCCAGGCTGTGACACCCAGCACACATACACACACACACAACTCAGCACACACAGTCAACACACACACCCAGCACAGAGACACACCTAGCACACACATACAAACACAGACACACACACCAAGCACACACACAAAAACACACATCCAGCACACATACACTCACACACACCTAGCATACACATAAAGACATGGACACAGACACAGACACACACACTTAGCACACACAGAGACAGACACAAGCACACACAGAGACATACAAATACACCCAGTGGACACACACAGCCAGAGACACACACACATAGACACGCACAGTACACACACATAGCACACACACAGACAGACACAGAACCCAGCACAACACAACCGCACATACACACATAGCACACAAAAAAATTCAACAACATACAGACACACACAACCCAGCACACACACACACATCCAGCACACAGAGACAGATATTCACACACAGACACAACCACACACACCTAGCACACATACTCTCTCTCTAAGTGTGTGTCTAGGGGTTGAGAGTGTCCAGTTAGTGACAAGTTCTGCACCACCTCCCACCTTGGGCTGGGAAAGGAGGAAAGAGACCCAAGCCACATGTTGGACTTGGATTAAGCTGGGCTGCTGCCCTCCCCTGATGGCCTGGAGGGTGTACACTGGGGCTTTTGCACTCCACTTACAAGGTCACAGGAGACCTGAAGACCAGAGATGGGCAAAGGCGTGTACCTTGCCTATGGACCCTGCTGCTCAACGCTGTGCTAGAACAGTCCCTTTTACCCTCTGGAACTCAGGCCAGGTCTGGAATCTCTGGCACAGCTCCACCAAGAGCTCAGGTTCAAGACCAAGGGCCCACCCAACTCACCTCTGCCTTCAGAGCTTCCCTGCCTCCCCCCGCCCCCCGCCTCCACTCTGTGCCTCTGTACCGGGGCATCCTGCAGCCCCATCAAGTTCCACAGCAGATCTGGCTATGCCCATTCCAGGAGGTCTTTGGGTTTTAAGGCTGGATGGGCACACGGACTCGGGCAGATTCACAAGGGACCCTGAAAGGTCCTCACCTTTGGCCATGTCGAGCTCTGCTGAGGGACCTGTCTGAACAGTAGTGAATCATTTCTATCTCAGGTCAGAGGCTCATCTTCCTTTCTTCTCAACCAACAGGCCTGGGCCCAGGACATTCTGCGGGGACTCCTGATTTGGGGTTCGGGAGGATTTGTGCGTTACACTCAAGAGTCCATACAGGAGGCTGGGAAGGAATTACAGTTGTTGGTGCATCTGTGGGCATCTGTCTGTCTGTTGTGATGTGCCTTCTTGGGCCAAGCTGTAAAAGGGCTGAGGACACACCTAACACTCAGCTGAACAAACCATTTGATAATACCACCACCATACCCACCAGTCCAGATCATTCCAGAACCTTACCAACTCCTCAAAAGACATTTTTTCAAAGCAGAATTTCTGGATATGTGTCACCCAGGCTTAATAAACTGAGTCACAACTGTTGAATGTGGTCCACAGAGAAAGCCCACTGACTGCTGAATATACAAAGCCATCTTTTGGCTTCTTATAAATAGGATGCCGCTAGGCGTGAATTCTGGAAAGATCTGTTCTGTTTGTCTTCCTCCACCTGTACGGACCAGGCAGAAGTGAGTGTGGGGTTACAATGTGTTTATTCCTCATCAGCTTATCCCATTAACAAAGTCATCAAAGATACAGGGACATCTTTCCAAGTGTATCATTACAGCCAGGGGTTATACAAATAGATTACTCAGGGTAGGGAAACAGCACTTCATTGCAAAGAGGCAAAAGTTCTAAGGATTTCTGTCAACATTAGCTCTGAAAGGTTAAAGGATACAAAAATGAAAAAGAAAAAAAAGGATTAAGAATTGGTCCTATGAGGCACTCGAAAGGTAAAAAAAATGGTTTCTTACCTTGAGATAATAATAAAAATAGTTTCCGTATTTGATCTATAAAATCTAATGCTCACTGACCATCGTCATCTTTACAAATAATTGGCTTTCAGCAATGACATTCAGATTCACACACACACACCTCTGGAGTTGAGGGAAAACCCACGTTCATCCCCCCTGCCCGCCACGCTCTGCCTTCACCATCCTTGGGCTTGCTTGAGGTCTCTCTGGAGAGTGAAGCTGTGTCTCAGTGGCTGACCAGCACAAGCTGGCCCTCACAGTCAACACAGACTGAGAGCTCAAGGTGCCATCTTTCTCTGTGATCTTGACTCTCGCTGACAGGGCCTTACATGGTCTCCTTGGCCTGACCCTGTGGGGATAGACTTCAGAGCAATGAAGGCAAGTGAATCCTGGCGACATGGGTCAGAAATGACAGAGATGATAGGGGGGCATGGCCATGGTGACAATACCCCCCCATACACACACACACATACACACACACACACACACACACACACACACACACATGAACACAGAGGACAAGGGCCTTGGTTGTTGCTTTCAAGGAGAAATGCCTTGCCCCCACCCTCTGAATGTTTGCTTGGAATGCATCTTACTTGTAGGAGAAACACTCTTTCATGAAATTACCCAAAGTGTTGTTTCCAGAGTCCTGAGCTTAAAGCATGGCTCTTACTGAGAGTAGAGGGGCCAAACCCTGACACACTGCTGTGCAGGGGAAACTTAGTGAGGGCCAGGCAGTTTAGGTGGGGACACTTCAACACAAGACCTTGCCCTGCCTTTGCAGGAGCAGGTGCTTAGGCTGAGAGAATGGGGGGTTTTGCTGAATCATGGAGGTGAGTGTCCGGACTGACATCCATGTCCTTTGTAAACAAGCTGGTAGCTGTGAGCACCTGCCCAGATATCACTTAAATGATCTCATTTCTAATCCTTCCAGATCCCTTATGGGGAATGAGAGGAGAAATTATGAATGAGGGTTGTGGAGACAGCACTCTGGTTACACACAGACTTTCATGGCTGAGGCTCCAAGGTCCCAGGTTCAATCCCTGGCACTACCATAAGCCATAGTTGAGTTCTGATAAAAAAGACAAGAGCAGTAACAGAACAGGATGGAACATGTGCCTTTAGATCTCGCCCAAGTTCAGAAGAAAGGAGGCTTTTTACTTCTGGTGGGTGCTCCAGCACAATTCACACTTCCTTTAGTCGTGGTGTTCTCAGGTGTATATAAGAAAACAATTCCATTCCTCAGAGGATGTGGGCACTTCTCACATCTCCCCAAAATAGAGGAGCACTGAAAGGAAGAATTTAAACATAGCAAGCCAAAGGACAAATACAAATGGCCAAAGGACAGTTCTCCCAAGACTGCGTCATCCAAGTCTGTGTAGATTTCTGTGACCAAAGCCGATTTGGAACATGTTTGAACAAGCTGAGGACAGCCAGGGTTCACAGTGAAATGCCATCTTGGATATGGGTCATGCAAGTGGAAAATGAGAGGCAAAGACATCTGCACAGTTGAGTAGAAATGTCCCCAGGTCTACATGTCCTCAAGGCGCTGGCTAATAAGCTCTTGTGCAAAAACACTTCTTGTGGGGTTTTATATGGACTCAGGGTAGGTGGTTGCACTCCACAAGATGGCACCAAACTCAACCAAACAGTTCTCCCTCCTCTGGGAATGACGCAGCCTGTGCTGTGTGGAATGGCTGGCTGGTGGAGGGACTCCCTGTGACCCTAACTGGACCTGTTCAGTCTGAGAGCTGTTTAACAGCTTTTACTTTGCTTCAAAGGAGAGGGAAATTAGAATGTGCAGTGAAAGGTGACTCCAGGTGGATGGTGCGTGACGTGTTGATGGAAGTTGTACTCTCTGTGGGAGCTCCCTCACGAGAAATCAACCCATCTTCTCTGGGGCTGGGGTGCTGAGTCAGCAGGTGAGCATCTGAACTGAACACCACAGACCTCCCTGGCTCCCCTGGTTCAGTTCATGTTAAATTCAATGCTTCTGGCCAGATGACATTTTTCATCCAACGTTTTGGGATTAGTAAATAGCTACGTGTTTGTTCCCCTCTGCTTCTCACTGGGCATGGGAGTTCCTTTCAGCCTTCTTCAGATTTCTGATCCTTCTTTAAAGAATTATGTATTCATTAACACGAGACAGAGAAAGCAAGAGAACCAGAGTGTCACTCTGGCATGTATGACATAGGGGATGGAGCTCAGGACCTCTTGCTTCCAAGGCCAATGCTCTTGACTCTGTAGCACCTCCCAGGAAGAGAGATTTCTAACTCTTGATTCCAAAGTGTCACGACCTCCTAAACCAGTGAAAATCAAAAACCTGGAGAAGTAACTGAAGATGTAGTAACAATGGACATTCGCTCTCCTCCCTTTCTATTTTTAAAACATCTTTTAAAAAAATTTTTACAAGTTAGACTTTACTAGCTCTTGACCATGTAGGGATTGGTATAAATATTGTCTGCTCTACTTGTTTGATGACAACCTTCATCTTTCATAACGGGTATAACATTTGTGGTCTATGATATAAGGGGTTGCCAGAAAGAGAGAGAGAGAGAGAGAGAGAGAGAGAGAGAGATCATTGACTATGTACCTAAATCATAGGAACCGAAAGACAAAAAAGGAAAAAAGAGGACCTATCATCTCTGCCCAGGGTTCCTCAATGACACTGAAGGGGCCTGGGAACATCAAGAAGGCATCAAAATAGCAGAGGGAATAAATGTCTGTGGAAAGAAGGGGGAGAATGAACAGTGGTTTCTGACCCAAGTCAGGCAACAGCCTAGATACATTCAGCCCCTACAGACTGAAAACACGACTGTGTCTTGTGGGCTCTGATTCAAACAGGAGGTACTTTCTGAATCTTGGCTGCTCTACTCTGTCCTTGACTCCTTATTTTCTGCCTGCTGGGTGAATTGAGTCCATGGGTTAAACACAAGAGCCTGTGACAGATGGAGGAGACACCATCCTTCATGCAAAGTAGTCTGCCAACTGTATTTCAGGTTATACATGTTTTTAGCAGAAAAAAAAAAGAATTCAACTAAGACAATAAACATGATTTGCAACTAGTCAAGGAAAGCAAGTGAGCTCAAAGAGGGGGAAGGCCGTGTTGAACGAGGGCACCCCCTTCTGGGAGAACAACTGTACTGCACTGACACAGAGACACTTGGAAACACAACAGCTCTATAATCTAGAAGATGGTCGGCCACCAGGGAGGACAGGGGGAGGAGGGCTGGGGAAGGCAGCCTGGAGATGGGGCGAGAGACTAGCTGGCTCTGTCAGGGTCCAGGTCACAGTCCACTGTGGTGCTCAGACTACTGAATCAGCGGGCAGCATCCTAGTGAAGTCTAGTCTTCTAGAGCCTCTAGAGGATCTAAACCCACCCGTTCATTTTACAAGCAAGGAGACTGAGGTCCAGGGAGGCTGAATGTTGTCTTCAAACCAGCAGGAGAAATGGTATCCCGATCACCAGTTCTAAGGCCCAGAACTAAGAAGATGGGGTTGTAGGGGCATCATCTTGGACCACACAACTCTGATGCTAAGTGACCTTTAAACAGACCTTTGTCCCAAGAATCTTGGCCTAAAGTCCCTGCCTGAGCAAGGTAACCTAACCAGGAACCATTCAGAGCCTTTTGAGGGTGGAGTGAGGGAAGACAGAACATCCAGGGACCAATGCCTGTTGGATTGAACTGGTGGTCGTGCCCACCTTTCTAGAAGGTGCCAACAACCTAAAGACTAACAGCATGGCTAACAAAAGAGGTTACAGGAAAGTCTCTTTACCAGGACACTCACCGATACTCAACAATTATGATAATAATGATAGTTCTGAAAAAACAAGACATATCAAGTTGCTTGTTAGGGACACACCTAAGGCAGGAATGATGGCTGGACTCTCTTCCCTGCAAGGTGACCTCATTATTCCTAGAAGACACCACTGCTGAGAGATACTCCCCCGCCCCAACCTCCAGGAATCTGGAATCTCAAGCCCTATTACACTTAGACTCTCCACTTCCCTGACATGAACAGCGATGGTTCTTGCAAGTTCTAGAAAGGGCACGCCAGTGGGCAGATGGTCTGAGACATCTGCCGGGCACCACTAGGGGTAGCGTGGGTGCTCTGTGAGGGGGTTGGGGTGAATCAGATACAGCCCACCATCCATGGCCTGTACCCCAGCTGACCTCAACCCAAAAGACAAAACAAAACAGAAACAGGACTGCCCTGGTTGGTGGCCCTGCCCCAAGGGATGTAAACAAGCTTGGTAGAAACCGGGTTTGTTAAGAAAGTTCATCCATATATCTGGATAGCAATAAAAAGCGTTTCCTAGGAAACTGTAAGGTCCTGTACCCACACAGCAGACAGCCCCGCGGGGGAGAGGGCAGGACTGGAGAAGACAGGAGAGGAGAGGAGGTTGGTAGTGACCCAAGGCCCGAGGGGACACAGTTCTCTGAGCTGCTGTGAGTGGTAGTGTCCAGGGGAGTTTGGGCCTGTGTTCTGCTTGGTATCTCTCTCTCTCTCTCTCTCTGCTGTGACTATGCCTGAGAAGGTCACCATTCCAGCTTGGTCTTCTCCTCAGTGTCATGTCCTGGACGGCAGAATGCCCTCATCGTCAGTACTGCCCCTCGGCCAGGGACACCACTGTCTCATGTCTCCCCATCTCCTCCAGGACGGCCGCCAGCATGCTCAGGTTCCCGTCGGGGAAGTTCTGCGCTTCCCAGAGGTCCAGGATGACACCCGTCGGGCTGGGTTTGGTGGCAAAGTAATTCAAGTACCTGCAATAAAAGTGAGCAAAATGTGTGTGTGTGTGTAAGGGGGGTGCTAAGTGGGGCAGTTTTGGGGGGACATTTTCTCTCTGCTCTGGAGCTCCCCACATGATGCCCCCTCTGGCTTTGTAAGGGTCCTTGGGCCACTGTACACTCCATACTCTAAAATGACCCCACCTGGGGTGAGGGGCTTAGCAGGTGAAATCTCAGCAGATGAGAAGTGGAATGCATGAAGTCATTTAATGCTTGCCCCAATAACTCACTTGGACATTTGTGAGACCCTGATTCGAGCCTGGCCCCTACTGCACTGGGGAAGGCTTCAGTGCTGTGGTCTCTCTCTCTCTCTCTCTCTCTCTCTCATTTCTATCTCAAAAAAGAATTCCAAATAAAAGAAATTGAGACAGATGCATATCGGGATAGATTATAATTAAAATGGCCAAAAGCGTTCGCTAGACAAGCTCACTTGGACAGTGTGCTACTTTGTCCTGTGTGTCACCCAGGTTCCATCACATTGGAGGGAGCTTTGGTGTTGTGGTCTCTCTCTCTCTCGCTACCTCATCTCTTTCTACCTGAAAAATAAATAAATAAATCACCCCGAGTGGTGAAGCTGTGGAGATGACCAATGTAAATAAACAAAACAAAACAAAAAACGTGACCAGGTGTCTGTAGGTCTCCTCCTAACAGAACACTCAGGGACTAAAGCCTTCTCTCCAGCCCAGCCTCTGACAGCTCGGGCTAGTGTGCTCTGCTTGGTAGTGAGGGAGGGCACTTTCTACAGGGAGGAGACCCCAGCTCTCTCTGTAGTTTCATTTCACAGGTACATATCAGCATGAGAACAGTCTCCAGTTCTCCCTAGGGGAGCCGCAGTGATTTCCTTACAGGGTGGATCCCTCATTTTAAAGTGTGGATTCCCCACTTTAGAGGGTGGACCCCTCATTTTAAAAGGGGGAATCCCTATTCTGACGGGGGGATCCCTCACTTTAGAGGGAAGATCCCTCACTTTAGAGGGTGGATCCCTTATTTTAGAGGGTGGATCAATTGTTCCTGCCAGCTTTGCTAGGTGATCTTGGAAGCCAAAACTCCCAGGTGCCTGGGGAGCCTACCCCCCACCCCCACCAGGTAGCTGGGAGCCCAGGGAAGCAGTTCACAGCTGGGGTTCCTGGCTGCACCCACCTGTCCAGGCTGAGCTTGTGGGCCAACATCCTCCAGTCATGACCCCGTGTCTGAGGAGCATCTAGGCTGCTGCAGAGCTTCTGCCGGATGGGGGGCGGGATGCTGAAGGCGCCAGGGCCAGCCACAGTGGTGATGGTGCTCGCTGGGCCCAGTAGGGGCAGGTCAAGGCCCATGGGCTCCTGGAGTGGGGAGGGACTTAGCTCCAGACAGTTGTCCCTGTGGGCCCGGCCCTTCCCACCCCAGGGTGGTGTTCCTGTGTCCCAGACCAACCCTTCCCAACACTGTGCTGAGTCTGGCCTTTCTCCTCCTCTGCCTTCCTCTTTGACTGCAAGGCCTAGTGGGCTGACTTCAGAGGCTGGGAGGCAGCTCTCCAGGCTGTAGGCAGGGGGCAGCGATGGGCTGGCCTCACCATGTCTCCATGTCTGCCAGGAGGCCTTGTCTCCTTTACCAGGCCTCCTGTGTGCATAGGACCTGTTTAAGAGCTCTCCCTGTCCTCCTTCCCCTTCCATTAGCATGCCTCTCCCCACCCCACCCCCCACCCCACCTAGCCCTGTGGAGGAGCAGGCCTATGTCACTGTGGGGTGAGGGGGTGGGGGGCAGACTCCTCAGCCTTCTCAGCAGGGGGAGCAATGGCTGAGATATCTGAGAGGAACTTTCTTCCTCTCTTGGGGAGAGAGGAACCCCACATTGGGGGGGGGGGTACCTACAGAGCAGGGAGGCCTCCTGTCTCATGCTGAGGGCACTAATCACCCCAGGCCAGGCCAAACCAAGACCACTTGCCATCTGAGATGCCCACACTTATGACCTCCTGTGCCCCAGGGGAGAGCACAGAGCTATGTCATTGCTCCTGGGTCTTCACCCAAGCCTGCAGCCTCCCAGAAGCCCATGCACTGCCAACCTTCTAGGCTTCTCACCTCAGACACAGTGCAGTTGAGCTGGAAGATCTGGCCCTCGCCCTCCACCTGCCGCACGCAGAGTTTGCACACCAGTTCCGTGGTGCTGAGGTTGAACCTTTCCAGAGTGAAGCTGCACTGCAGGTTCCGCTGGGCCCCGCTCCACACCTGGTAGAAGGGGATTTCCTGCAGGACAGAGGAAGGTCAGCCTCTAGCTCAGGCCCAGCTCGGCATCCTCAGCACTTGCTACCTCAGTGCTTGCTACCTCACCACCCCAACCTTCGTTCTGCTGTGCCCAAAAGACCCCTGTGCCCACCCCCAGCCCCAGGAATTTCTGTGACTCCTCCAGGGTCTCTCAGGGGTAGAGTCAGGATTTGAACCTAGAGCATCAGTCCCTAGAATACACAGGTCTCACTAGCTGTCTGCATGACTCTCATTGGGCAAAACAGAATCCATTGCAAGTTCAAAAGCTTAGGGAACTCCTCCCCCATGGCCCATGCTCCAGTTAGGGCTTCCTGCACCTGGTTGAGCACACATGTTCAAGCCCCTGGTTCCACCTACAGGGGAAAAGCTTCACAAGTGGTGAGGTAAAGCTGTAGATGTCTCTCTGTCTCTTTCTGTCTTTATTTCCCCATCCCCTCTCCATTACTGTCTTTATCTAATAAAAAATATAAAAAGATTAAAAGCAAACAACAACAACAAAAAGAAAACCATGAGTTAGACAAATGCAAATTTGGCTTCCCATTAAACTCATGTTTAAAGACCTGTTTGTTAAAGAGAGAGAGAGAAGGGGCTGGGCAGTGGCATACCCAATTGAGTGCACAGAGAACTATGCACAAGGACCCAGGTTCAAACCACCAGTCCCCACCTGCAGGGGGAAAGCTTCGCAAGTGGTAAAGCAGGGCTGCAGGTGTCTCTGTCTCTTTCTCCCCTCTCAATTTCTCTCTGTTTCTGTCCAATAATAAATAAATATATTAAAATAAATAAATAGAAATAAGCATTTGAAAAAGAGATAGGAGTTTTCTAACTTTTTGCCAAAAAGGGTTATCAATGGGGCTTGGTGTCTGCATGACTACACTGCTCTTGGTGGCCATTTCTTTTTTCTTTCCTCTTGATAGAGGGTGTGAGACAGAGATGGCAAAGGAGAGAGGCAGAGTGAACCAGAAAGAGAGATGCCATCGCAGGGCAAAAACAGAGCTCCACTGTTCCTCAAGCTTCTCCTCTGAAACTCCCAGGCTGGGGCTGGGGCTCAAAGCTTGCTCTAGGAGTGTGACAAAGTGTGCACACCACCAAGTGAATAACTTTCTTGCCCCCTCATGCTTTCAAACTTATTTATTCTAATGAGAGCCACAGATATAAAGGAGAGAGGTTTTCCCCATCCATGGAGCTCCCTGATGGTGCCAGTGCTCAGGGTCTCAAGAATGACAAGGTGCATGCTCTCCAGTGACTTAATTCTCAGCCTCTCAGATTTTCTTTTTCTTTTTCTTTTTTCCCCAACTCTGGATTATAGTGGTTCAGGGGATTGAACCTGGGAATTTGTAGACTCAGGCATAAGATTCTTTTTGTATAATCATTATGTTATCTACCCCTGATCAAAGTTTTATTTTTTTGTCATTCCTGTGGCAATTTTTTTCAGCCAGAAAGGGAGACAGAAAAAGAGAAAGAGATAGACAGATAGACAGAAAGACAGGTAGACAGATAGGACAAAGAGAATATGTTACTAAATCTTGCACTAATGTGATGAGGACCAGGTCAAACCTGGGTCACACACATGGCAAAGAAGTGCATTGTCCCAAAAAGCTATCTTGAGAGTCTAAGGTTTTTTTTTTTTTTAATCAACCTAATGTCAAACTCTGAAGATGAATTTAAACCTTGTTTATGTGAAACAAAGTGATGGCAGTATGGTTACTTGCAAGGAGAATAGAGCATTCCCTCAACCACATTGAGAGGATTTTTCAAAACTCCTAATGGCTGCAAGCTATTTGGAAGAAGCAAGTCCGTTGGTAGAAACCAGTTTTAGAGGAGGGGTATTACATGTATATGGACTGATCCTTCCCTTCTCGCTCTACTTTAAAAATTTTTTTTATTATATTTATTTATTTATTGGGTAGAGATAGCCAGAAACTGAGAGGGAAGGGGGACAGAGAGACAGAGAGACACCTGCAGCCCTGCTTCACCACTCGAGAAGCTTTCCCCCTGCAGGTAGGGCCTAGGGGCTTGAACCCAGATCCTTGTGCATTGTTACATGTGCGCTCAACCAGGTGCATCACCACCCGCCCCTCCCCTACTTTTTCTTCCTTCTTTTCTCCCTTCCTCTCTCTCTCTCCCTCTCTCTCCCTCTCTCCCTCTCTCTCTCTCTCTCTCTCTCCCTCTTTCTCTTTCCTTTCTTCCTTCTTTTCCTTCTTTCTTTTTGACAGAAAGTGAGAAAGACATAGGGGTGCTCAGAGAGAGAGAGCAATGAGAGCAATGTGCAGACACCCGCAGCTCTCACTGCCCCCTGCTGTGAAGCTTCCCCCTGTGGGTGGGGCCAGGCACATGAGCCCATGCCTTCCTCAACAGTGACACTTGTGCTCTATCTAGCAGGCCCACTATTCTCTTCCTTGGCCCATTCCTGGCCACCAGCTTCATACATAGGAGCCTCACCTGGTACTTGGCCAGCAGCTTGCTCTTCCAGTGGGAGTGGGGCAGGTCGTGGATCGACAGGCGCAGGTTGTGGGTACTACCTTTGAAGTGCAGGGCCTTGGGCTCCTCCAGCAATTGCCCTCCCAGCTGCCGCTCCAGCTGCAGCACCTCCTGCAAGGACACACCAGGAAAGTGGTGACAGATAGGACACTGCCCATGTCTGTCCCTGCAGAGACCCGGGCAACAGGGGTACCCACTACCCTCCCCACTGCCACCCATGGCTTGCATCCCCCCAGGATGGGAGGATGTCCCACTAGCTTCACAGAAGTAGCCAGCATAGCTCAGGATGGGAAGAGACCCCAAGTAAAATTTTAAAATCAGGTAGGGGTCAGCAAATAGCTCACTTGGATAGTGTGCTGCTTTGCCATGTGTGAGACTGAGATCCAGGTTCAAGTCTGGTCCCCACTGCATTGCAATAGGCTCTTTCACTTTCTCTCTGTTTCTTTCTTTCTTTCTTTCTTTCTTTCTTTCTTTCTTTCTTTCTTTCTTTCTTTCCTTTCTTTCTTTCTGTCTCCAGGGTTATCACTGATGCTTGGTACTGGCACTATGAATCCACTGCTCCTTTGACCATTTTTTCAATTATTATTTTTTTTTTAGAGGACAGAAAGAAATTTAGAGAGGAGGGGAAGACAGAGAGGGGGAGAAAGATAGACATCTGCAGACCTACTTCACCACTTGTAAAGCCACCCCCTGCAGGTAGGGAGCTCAGGGCTTGAGCCAGGATCCTTTCATGGGTCCTCGTACTTTCTACTGTGTGCCCAACGCCCCCTCTCTGCTGCCTCTTTCTAAAAATAAATGAACATATGAATAATAAATAAATATAAAAAAATTTAGGTGGAAATATAGAGAAACAAAACAGATGTTCTTTTTTAGTTCCTCCACTTAGCCACCACTCAGCCCAGACTACATAACTAGATATTCCCTCTTTTTTTAAATTCCCTTTTCTTGCCTTTTTTTTTTTTAATTGTTGTTGTTGTTGTCGTTGGAGAGGATAGAGAGAAATGGAGAGAGGAGGGGAAGACAGAGAGGGGAAGAGAAAGATAGACGCCTACAGATCTGCTTCACTGCCTGTGAAGTGACTTCCCTGCAGGTGGGGAGCTGGAGGCTCGAACTGGGATCCTTACATCGGTCCTTGCACTTTGCGGCATGTGTGCTTAACCCGCTGTGCTACCGCCCAGCTCCCTTCTTTTTTTATTTTAGCTAGATATTCTTTTTTAATGCTGTGTCAGGGATTAAACCCAGAGCCCCTAGTGTGTGCTCTACTTCAGAGCCACCTCCCGAACACAGTTCTATTTAATAGCCTTTGCTTGTTAGTTTGTTTGTTTAGAGGTGCAGAGAGAGACGCCACAGAACTGAAGTGTCCATCAATATAGTGGTGGCTGAGTTTGAACCTGGGTTACACATGTGGCAAAACAGCACACGACCCACATGAGCTATTTCCCAGGCCCTTATTTAATAGGTTTCTAGGATCAAGTGAGGGGAAAAAAAAAATCACTCCAAAACAAGCTCTTATCTCAAATTGGAGAAAACCAGTCACCTAAGTTTGCAGTGTATTTTGGGTATTTTTTAAAGCATGTGCAGTGGCTCTACCTGCACACATAAAATAAGAAAAATTTGGCTTAAGGGTGTCTGTCCTATGATTCCCACTTATGGCAAAAACTGAACTCTGATCTCGGATGGCAAAATAGCTCACTTGGATAGAGCGCCATTTGTGTGAGCCAGGTTTGAGCCTGACGCCCACCACATTAAAGGAAGCTTTGGTGCTTCAGTGCCATGGTTGTTTCTCCTCCTTTTCTTCCTTCTCCTTCTCCTCTCCTTCCTTCTCCTTCTCCTCCTCTCTCTCCCTTTCTTTCTCTGCCTATATTATTATTTTAATTACCTATGCTCTTTTATCTCTTATTAGAAGTAAATACACTGGTGTGGATTAGGAAGGTTTTTCAGAAGCAACACACAGCAACTCAGATAACATTTTAAAAACAGTGCTTTGGCCTGGCAAAATAATTCTCTCAGAGAATCAGCCAGGCTGGAGCCCAGCTCCCACTCTCCCACTGCACTGGGGGAGTCCTCAATGCTTTTACCTCTCTGTCTCTGACTCTATCTTTCGATTTGAAAAAAGACAACTTGGAGCAGTGAAGTAGCAGAGATGCCTAGAATAAAATAGGAGTTGAAATAATGAAGCAGACGTATGATTTCTCAAGTCCTGTGACCTGCTGAAAATCACTCTGGGCAGCTGATGCTCTAGAGATGTGAGCCCAACGCACTCCCTGTTATCAGCACCTCCT
This sequence comes from Erinaceus europaeus, assembly GCF_950295315.1. Taxonomy (NCBI): domain Eukaryota; kingdom Metazoa; phylum Chordata; class Mammalia; order Eulipotyphla; family Erinaceidae; genus Erinaceus; species Erinaceus europaeus. The sequence goes on along the minus strand of NC_080164.1, from coordinate 107,210,414 downwards.
GTCTGCTGACACTTCAGACTGGTGACACTGCACTGCTAAGTGGGCTCAGAGCTCCGGACACTGGACACCAGCAAATGTGGAGCAGTTGTCTCAGGGCTCTGCCCACAGCCCCACAGGGCCTATACCTACTGCTCCTCCCCACCTCCACCTCACCTGCTTGATAGCACTGAGGTGAGCGCCCCCCAACTGGGCAGGAGGAGCCAACACAGATAGCCACTGCCAGCACACACAAGTGTTTGGGAACCTAATTACTTGTTAGATCTTTGAATTGTAATGCCTAGTATTTCTCTGCTCAGCTATTCTCCTTAATTACTGTCAGCTATGCATTATACTAGATATGTCAGAAATCCTTTGCTATCTCTAGTTCTGTCCCCAGTCCCCAAGGGTGCTTTGGCTAATCTCAGGGTAAACACAGACGGTGGTCATCAGGCCATCAGGCTAATGTGGAGCCTGCCTTATCTGATATCCATGAACTAGGCCCATATCCCTGAGGTAAGGTCAAGCAAGATTTGTGGAGTCAACAAAGAATCTGATATGATGTTTAGAATCAAAAATAACAAGTCTGATACAGAATGTTCTACCTACTAGGAGAGAAATCATTCAACTAAGCAAGATGTTTACATTTTTGTGTGCTCTTAAGATGTTGGTTTATGGAAACCTATAAGATTTTATACTTGACATAGCACACACACTTCGTAAGTAGAGATACAGTGAGCCTGCATGAGAGATGAAGCAGAGATATCAGAGAGACTGCTGGAGACATTTGGCAAAAACCTCACTGTGAGATGTATCCCACATCCACCACCCTATACCTGCCTCTTCTCTCACTACTAATGGTGTAATGAAGTTTATTTATCTTTCTTTTAAAATTATTTACCTAATTTGATAGGCCAGAATGACATTGAGAGGGAGGATAGAGATGGTGACACAAAGAGACAAGTGTAACATTACTTCACTGCTTGTGAAGCTTTCCTCCTGCAGGTGGGAACCCATGGGGCCTGAACCCAGGTCCCTGTGCATGATAACATGTGCACTGAACCAGGTGTGCCAATGCCTGGCCCCCTCAATATTGAGATGTGAGCAAAACTCTGCTTCCTGGCATCCAGAGTGGCTGTTTGATAACAGAGTTCCCACCCAGCGCTGCTCAAAGAGCACTTCCCACCAGGCTTCCTGCCCTTTTCTGGACAAGAATTGGGCCACAGGGCCAGGAAGGAGAAGAAGAGGAGGCCAATTGGACTGCGTTCACCCTCTTCTGCAGGGGCAGGAAGGCCCAGTGCATACAAGCTAATGGCTTCAGGTATCTCCTTGGCACAGGAGAGGAAATCAGAGTTCCAGAGAAGCTGGCATCTGATGAATTCACAAGTAAAGGCAGTGTTTGTTTATGAGTCCTTAGAAGAGAGAAGCAATGTAATTTGGAGTCCTGGAGACAGCAGCCACTGCCAATCAATCAGGGCGAACTCCTTGCCAGTGCCCCTAATTACCTCATCAAGACATCTGAGGAGTAATCGATAGTCATTATCTGATTAGCATGGATCTTCATTAGGTCTAAATGATCTCCCCGGGATGCCCAGGAGCAGATGAATTGTCTTCCAGGCGGGTGGGGACTCTTCCACATCCATCCCTGCAGGCAGCCTGCACAGCTAGCGGGCTTGGAGTTGGGGGGATGCAGCCCATTTCCCTGGCTTGAGGTTAAACAGCCCAACTGCTGGCTTTGACTGCAGAGTCAGAGTGGGACTGTCAGTGATACCTTTTTTTTTTTTTTTTTTTTTCTCAGTTGCCTCCAGGGTTCTCTCTGGGGCTTGTTGCCTGCACTAAGAATCCATTGCTTCTGGTGGTCATTTTTTCCTCTCCCCTTTCTTCTATTTGATAGGACAGAAAAAATGAGAGGGAAGGAGGAGATAGACAGGGAGAGAGAGGGGTAATGGGTGGTGACACAGCTGGTTAAGTGCACACATTGCCATGTGCAAGGACCTGGGTTCGAGCCCTGGCACCCCATGTATATCTGGGGAGCTTTAAAAATGGTGAAGCAAGCATGTTATGGGATGTATACTCCATGGAATGCTACCCTACAGTCTACAATCAGAAAAAGATGATATTGTGTCCTTCGAGACAAAATGGATAGAATTAGAGGTGACAGTGCTCAGTGAAACAAGGAGATGAAAGACAACTCCTGGATGGTTTTGCTCAGAAGAGGGTAGGTGAAGAAAAGAGAGCTTTGGGATTGACTGAGACTGACATGGGGGAAATTCTACCCCATAGCAGTAATAAAAGTACCAGCAACTGAAAGTCAGAGTGAATAGTGCCTCACCCAGAGGATGTACATGTTATCATGGGTTTAAGCCCTCAGTTCCCATCTGCAGGGGAAAAAGCTTCATGAGCAGTCTCTCTCTCTCTCTCTTTTGCCCTCCCACTCAGTTTTGATCTTTATTTTAAATGTGTGCGTGTGTGTGTGTGTGTGTGTGTGTGTCCAACTAGAGTGGTTGATTTTTTATGTGTGGCACTGAGTCCCAGCGATAATCCTGGTGGCAAACTAAAATAATATAAAATAAAAATAAAAGTGGGTGTGAAATTTTCTTTCTGGACCAGACCTGGATGTTGTATGCCACTCTTCAGACTGTTCCACTCTCCCCCTGAGAATAGTGCTCTGCAGGCCTCTGTTTCTGTCCTTGTCCCTGTTCCTATCCAAGTCCAGCCTCTCTGGGAGGGAGTCTGCAGAGCATGAAAAATACCCAGGTTCACTGCAGGGACTGTCAAGAAAACGCCTAGTGTGAACAGAGCCACTTGGGGGGCACAGGGCCACTGTAGAGCAGGAAGGTGCTTTGGGAGAGTGCAGGGCTGTGGAGGGAACAGCTATGTGAAATCTGACAAATGGTAGAGAAATAAACTGGTGGTGGGGAGGCTGGTGTAGTGTAGGGGCCTTGAAGGCATCATAGAGCAGAGATTATTTTTATCATCATTTTAAGGCAACTCAAGAGCCTGAAAACCAAAGTGGTGGGCTTGTTAAGGGGAGACTGTCTGCAGCCTCAGAAACTAGAACCAACCTGCAGTGGCTGCAGCTGGAAGGAGCTTTCTGAGAGGAAGTGAGCTCTCTGTGGAGATAGGGAAGAGCTCTGTGGAGATAGGGAAGAGCAAGGTCCTTGCGCTTAGTACTATGAGTGCTGAATACTATGTGCACTTAACTGGGTACACTACTGCAGGCCCCCTTGTACACCTGTCTCACTTGGTACCAACCATGTACAGTTCTTGCCCAACCATTCAAACAGGCAAATTTCTTAATGTGGAATCTTACTTTTCCATGTGATGGATTTGTATGTCTTTTTCAGATGGGAAGGCACAAAGTATAAAAAAACAGGAGTGGTCCATACTCCCAGAGGGATAAAGTATTGGGAAACTTCTAATGGAGGGGAGGGGACATGGCACTCTGGTGGTTGGAACTGTATGAATTGTATCCCTCTTATCCCACAATCTTGTCAATCATTATTAGATCACTAATAATTAAAAAAAAGAAGTTGAAAAATAAGAAAACACAAAGCAGAACTTGGACTGGGCTTACTGTATTGCACCAAAGTAAAGGACTCTGGTGTGGGGTAAGGGGGTTCAGTTCTTGAAGCATGATGGCAGAGGAGGACCTAGAGGGGGTTGAATTGTTATGTGGAAAACTGAGAAATGTTACACATTTACAAACTACTGTATTTTATTGTTGACTGTAAACCATTTATCCCCCCAATAAAGAAAAAAAAAAGAAAGAAAGAAAACACAGGAGTGGGGCTGGGTAGTGGTGCCCATTACAATGTGCAAGGACCCGGGTTGGAGCGCCCTTGTCTATACCTGCAGGGAGAAAACTTTGCAAATGCTGCAGACATCTCTCTGTGTCCCTTTCAGTGCTGCAGGTATCTCCCTCCCTATCACCCTCTTCCTTCTCAATTTCTGGCTGTCTCTATCCAAATAAATAAAAGATAATTAAGAAAAAAAACTTTGAAAACACAGGAGCTACACGTGTAAACACAAAACAGGGGTGTCCAACATTCCAGATGCAGGAAGCCATGGTCACAGCATGCTGATTTTTCTTGGAACTATTCAAAGATGCACTTTAATCAGACCCTATGGCTTCCCTACTAAGTCTTTTCCTGCAGCAGACATTCAGCCTAAATTTTTTTTCCTCCCAGCAGTACCTCAGAAGCAATTTGTTTTGGGGAGTCGGGCGGTGGTGCACCAGATTAAGCTCACATAGTATGATGTGCAAGGATCCTGGTTTGAGTCTCCAGCTCCCCACTTGCAGGGGGTTAGCTTCGTAAGTGGTGAAACAGGTCTGCAAGTGTCTATATATATCTCTCTCTCCCCTTCTCTCTCAATTTCTCTCTGTCCTGACAACAATAAAAACTACAGCAACAACAACAACAAATGATAAAAATAACCACCAGGAATAGTGGATTAGTAGCACAGGCACAGAGCCCCAGTAAAATCAAACAAAAAAAGGGAAAACAAAACAAAAAAAAACCAATTTCATGGAGCAGGAAAGAAAGAGCCTTACTCATGATACTGTAAGCTTTATGCTCCCACTGACTTTGTCCCAGGGACTCCTTCAGGTGAGACCCACAGGGAGAAATCCAGCAACCAGTGCCACCTCCCTGCCTCCCTGCACCCAGCCTGCAAGGCCTCAGTTTCCCTGCCCAGGACCTGCTCTCTGAATCAAAATTCCAGAAGGAAACAGCCTTATCTTCAGAAACAATTTCCTCCCTTTGCTTCCTTGCCACTTCCTCTGCCCCGTCTCCTCTGGGCACTCATTCCTTCTGCAGAGACTCTGACTGAGGTCCTATCTCCTCCCTTCTCTGCGTGCCTGTGCTCTGCAGTGTGGGTTCACTGAATAACCTCCCCTGAGTAGGGCAACTCCTGTCTGCAGCCAGCAGCCTTGGCTCCAGGCCTGTTCCTTCTTCTTAAGAACTCTGTGACCTACTGCAACTGTCTTAGCCTTCCTGTGACCCATATCTGACATCAGCCAGTGATATCTCTTTTTCCTTTCTTCCTTCCTTCCCTCCATTCTTCTCCCTTCCTTCCTCCCTCACTCCCTCCCTTTATCTCTCTCTTTCTTTATTTCTTAATCTTTCTTTCTTTCTCTCTATCTCTCTCTTTCTTTCTTTTCAAGGTTATTGCTGGGGCTCAGTGCTGGCACTATGAATCCACTGCTTCTGATGGTTCTCTCTCTCTCTCTCTCTCTCTCTTTCCTTTCTACTTTATTTCTATTTGACAGGACAGAGAGAAATTGAGAGGGGTGGGTTAAATAGAGAGGGAGACTGCTGCTCGTGAAGCAGATCCCCTACAAGTATGGAACAGGAACTTGAACCCAGGTCCTTGTGCATGCTGATGTGTGCACTTAACTGAGTGAGCCACCACCCAGCCCCCAACAGTGGTATTTCTTTTTCTTTTCTTTTTGCCTCCAGGGTTATCACTGGGGCTTGGTGTCAGCACTATGAATCCACTGCTCCTGGCAGCCATCCCCCCCCCTTTTTTTATTGGATAGGACAGAGAAATTGAGAGAAGAGGGAGAGGAAAAGAGGAAGAAAGAAAGACACCTGCAGACCTGCTTCACTGCTTGAGAAGTGGCCCCCCTCCCCCACCTGTTGGAAGCTAGGGGCTCAAACCAGGATCCTTGCTTGAGTCCTTGCACTTTGTATTGTATGCGCTTATCTGGGTGAGCCACCGCCTGCCCCCCTCCCCAAGTGATATTTCTTTTTTTTTTAATATTTATTTTATTTATTTATTCCCTTTTGTTGCCCTTGTTGTTATATTGTTGTAGCTATTATTGTTGTTGTCGTTGTTGGATAGGACAGAGAGAAATGGAGAGAGGAGGGGAAGACAGAGAGGAGGAGAGAAAGATAGACACCTGCAGACCTGCTTCACCGCATGTGAAGCGACTCCCCTGCAGGTGGGGAGCTGGTGTTCAAATCGGGATCCTTATGCCGGTCCTTGTGCTTTGCGCCACCTGCGCTTAACCCGCTGCGCTACAGCCCGACTCCCCCAAGTGATATTTCTAACAGAGATTCCCACTCAGGGTTTTCTTCTATTTCACTGTCCCCTCACCCATTAACTCAGGCAAACAAATGTCAAATCCCTTCTCTGCCAGCCAAGATTCACACCAATCCATCTGTGTCCATGACCCTGGGCTTCCAGCAAACAGTGAGCTTACAGAGTGTCCATCTTGACTCTCCCCCCTCTTCCTTCACACAGCTCCCTCCACCAGGGAGCTGGAGGAGCAGTCTTGCTTTCTCCATCTCCCATGGGGGCTGGTCTTACATAGCCACTCCTCTGCAGGCTCCTGGCACCCTGCCCCAAACAACACAACTCCTGTCTCTTGCTCTAGGGGAGAACGTCTTCACACCTCCTCTGCCCAGTCCTTGCCATCCTCTCTTGCCTTCTCCTCTAAATAACTCGTTTTAATTTTTTTTTAATTTTTAATTAATTATTAGGTAGACAGAGAAATTGAGAGGGGAGGGGAAAGGAAAGACACATCTGCAGCCCTGCTTCACCATTAGTGGAGCTTTCCCCCTGCAGGTGGGGATCAGAGCTTGAACTCAGGTCCATGTGCACTGTAATGTGTGCCCTCAACCAGATGTGCCACAGCCTGGCCCATAGATAACAATTTCTTCAAGGGCACTCACTCTATCCTCCCTCTGAGATGCAAGGAATGACAATGGCAGCAGCAAGAACTAAGCTCATTGCAAATGCCCGCCTGCCTCCGCACTGCACAGGCCTTGTCCTACGAACAGGCAGATGTGTCAAGGAAGCAGCACACCTGGGACCAGGGCTGTCAGTTCCTTTATAGGACAAACAGAGCCGAGAGCACCTAAGAAGCTGGCTCTCCACCAGCCTCTGTCCCCTGGCCTGATTCTACTTCAAGACGAAAACCCCAGTGGACCCCGGGGAGGAATGGGTGGAGAGGCAAAGGCTGGTCTGTCAGAGTGGCTTTGGGAAGAGGAGCCCAGGTTTTTCAGCACAGATCTGCAGGCCTAGCCCTGGAGTGCAGTCTCCCTCAGGTGAGTGGGTGGGCAGGAGCATGCGTGCAAGCAGGTGCACCTACCTTGAGGGCGTCCTGGGTGTCATCCAGGCAGTAGACTCGGATGGTGTACTCCAGGGAGGAGCAGCAGAGTGGCCCAAAGAGGGCCAGCTTTAGGCGCTTGGCAGCGGCCTTGCTGGCAGCCAGGCCCACCAGGGCGTAGGTACTCAGGCTCTCAGTGAGTAGGTGGCACGCCTCGGCGTCCAGCTGCACATAGCAGGGTGTGGTGAAGTTTTCCTCTCCCACCACCACCACGTCCTGCAGGAGACAGGGGCAGGTACAGGCTGGGTATGTGGGGGGGGGGCAGGGGCCAGAGAGAGGGCACTCCTGTTGCCAGCCTTAGCCTCTCTCTCTTCTCTCACATCCTTGTCTTTTAGACTAGTGATAAACTTGTCTTAAAATCATTTTTGTTTATCTTGGATAGAGACAGAGAGACATATTACGGGAAAGGGGGAGATAGAGTCAGACAGAGACACCTGCAGCCCTGCTTCAAGGCTGATGGAGCACCCTCCCCCCCCACATCAGGTAAGGAATGAGAACTTGAACCCTGGTCCTTGTATGTTGTAATGTATGCATTTACCCAGGTATACCATCCCCTAGCCCCCTGTAAGACACTTAAAAAAACAAAAGGAAACATGAAAGAGCTGAGTAGTGGCACACCTAGTTGAGTGCACACATTACCATTGGCAAATACCAGAGTTCAAGCCCCCACTTTCCACCTTTACAGGGGTGAGGGGGCAGCTTCTCTAGTGGTGGGCTAGTAAGTGCTCCACACATTCTGATCAGGTGTAGTTTCTACCTGTAAAGTAAAGCAAAGGTCTGCCTGTGCTTCCCTCCCCAAGACAGTCCCCTTCCATGTGCACTGTCCCTGTAAATGTGCTAAAGCTTGACCATCCTTGTATAGATGAAGCTCACTTGCCCATCAGCTTCCAGCTGGTCCCTCCCTTGCTCTTCTCTTTCTCTCTCTGTCTCATTAGGAGTGTAAGATAGAACTCTCTCCACATTTTGCCTTAAGGTTTAAAGCTTTCTGCCTGTAACTGCTCCAACTTGTCCACAGGGATGATGCTGATTTGCAGGGAAGAGATGCTTACCTCCCACTGGCTCTGGGCTGCCTGATGTTTGAGCTGGATCTTCCAGTCCTCGGTGCTGGCATCGGCGCAGTGATGCATGGTGAGGACAATGGGCCGCGTGAGCAGTGCCCCTGGGGGCCCGCAGCTCACCACGGGGGTCAGCAGAGTCTGGGCATCTTCCATGGGGGGCCTAGAAGGAGACCACAGGCACCCGTCAGGGACACCTTCTCAATAGGCCCATCCCTTATGCTCAACTACTTTTCAGACCAGCAGGAGAATTCCTTTCTAGAAGAGATTTCCTCTTGGGCATGTGTGTGTAAATGGGAAGACATGACTTTGATCTTGCAAGATAGGGGTCCTTATGGTTGTAAGAATCCAAAGCTGCTCTTTGATCCTCTTACACTGGATGCATTGACTCTGATGATGGATCTAGAAGGATCAGCATCCTTAGGTTACATAAGCATCTTATCTAATATTACTTGCCACAAGTCTCCCAGGGTGTAGGAGCTAACTTGAAAACAAAACAAAACAAAAACTTCAAAGACAGCACTTCAGGGTAAGAACACCCTAGAGTGGAACATCTTCCAGATGACATTCAGGAATAATTCTGCCTAGCATCGCAGATTGGCTCTTTCACATGTCATCTGCCAGATGTAGATGGCTGGCCAAGGGGGAGGCTTGGAGGACTGAGAGGGAGATGGTTCAGGAAGGGTGAGGTCCTTAGTACACAGAAGAAAGCATATGGAGCTAGGAAGAGAGAAAGAGAGGGAGAGGCTGAGGCTACAAGACTGGTAGCTAGCTTCCACTCAACAGTTTTAGCTCTTGTTAACTCTCTTGGTAGCTCTGGCTCGTTCCTTTATTGTATTTCCAAAAAGCCTTTATACCATTGGCTGACACCAAGTGCTTCACATCAGGTGCAAAAGGTGTGGTGAGCAAAACCTGGGCTTTGAGCCAAAGCTAAACAGGGGCTTCCAGTCAGGATCTAGTCCTGTCCCAGAAGTAGAAAAGCACTTGAACATTAAAAAAATTTAAAAAAAAACATTTATTCCCTTTTGTTGCCCTTGTTTTTATTGTTGTAGTTATTATTGATGTTGTTGTTGTTGAATAGGACAGAGAAATGGAGAGAGGAGGGGAAGACAGAGAGGGGGAGAGAAAGACAGACACCTGAAGACCCACTTCACCGCTTGTGAAGTGACTCCCCTGCAGGTAGGGAGTCGGGGGCTCGAACAAGGATCCTTACGCCAGTCCTTAGGCTTTGCGCCACATGTGCTTAACTTGCTGCGCTATAGCCCAACTCCCTTAACACTTTTTTTCTTTCTCTGTCTGAGTTTATACTCAGAGAGTGAGAACAGAGACAAACTTAAAGGTCTAATTCTGTATCTTATCTATGCCTTAAAGTTTTCCCCTAAGAAGACTTCAACCTCAAAACAGATAGATCAACTGATACAACCTGTCAGTTGGGTGATATGATAGTCACAAGGTGTTACCAGGTGTTGAGTAGATTGCCTAAAGTCTAGAGGTAGTGCTGGGACAAAAAAGTCAGTGACCTCTCAACAGTGAGACTTAAACTATCCCAATCAGAAGAGTGTGATGTAGGAAGTCTTGGGCTTAGAAACTTAGTCCAGGAAGAAGAGGCCTTGGGATCTAGACCTTGAATCAAAAGCAGAGTCCCTGCCACAATATGTTGATGAGTAATTAGTGCCTTTCCCCTGAGACTTGCACTTCACTCCTACCTGATAGAGAAAGAACAGGGCAAGGAAGCCCTGAGCCCCAGCTCCATCTGGGGCTACTTGTGATGATGGCCAATTTCTGTTTTTCGTAGGGAAGAACTGTGAGGGAGCACCAGGGAGTAATGGGAAGAGTTTAAGAGAGCACCAGAAAACACTATTAAATGTGGGAGGGACTTTGGAAAGACAGTCTGACCTGGAAAACAGAAGTCCATTACAAAAGACAGAAGTTGAGAAATAAGAACAGAAATGGAGGCACAAAGCAGAACTTGGACTGGGTTTGGTGTATTGCACCAAAGTAAAGGACTCTAGAGGTGGAGGGGCCTTCAGGTCCTGGTACACGATGGTGGAGGAGGACCTAGGCTGGAGGTGAGAGTGTTTTGTAGAAAACAGACATTTTATACATATACAAACAACTGTATTTACTGTTTACTGTAAAACCATTAATTTCCCCCAATTAAAAAGAAAAAAAAAAGGCGACCTCAATGGTCCAATATGAGGTTGGCTCCAGGGGGTACTAAAACTGGAAATAAATTAGGCAGGAGAGTCAGGGAGATGCCACTCTCTCCATGGCCCCCTTGAGACTGTGCCTGATCTACCTGCATGCTGAAATCTGTTCCTGCACACTATCTCACGCTTTCAAATAAAGCTTGCACACCTGACCCACCAAGTCTTTCATGGCTCCTCTGAAATGATATCTGTGAATAGACTACCATCCCCAGGAGAGAGACTGGCCTTTGGGACCCTCTCTAGGACCCATGGCCAAACCTCCCACAACATATCTTCTACTACTGTGGAGGCCCCTCAGGTCTGTACAAATAAGAATTTCACTCTGAACAAGCCACTGAGCACGGACATCTGTAAGTCTGTAGCTGGAATGAAAGGCCACTTCTGAACCCCCACACACAAGTCTATACTTAGCTCCTTAATCTCACTTAACTTCAGATCATTTATTTCCTCCTGGAATGCCTTTCCTCCAAATATTGACTAACTTTCTCATGATTTGTCCTCCACATATCTGATCTGCCTGCCATTTCTGTCCTCGTTCTAGTCATTGATAGCTCTGTAATATCAGAAGAGGGCATAGAAAAAGTGCCCTTTCATGGGGATCACTTGCAACATCTCTCCAGTGAGATAGGAATACGTTGAGTTACTTCAGGCAAATATCAACCTGTTAAAGTGTATACTGGTGACTTCACATCCTCCTAGTTCATTCATACGGAGACTACAAAGGGCACATCAAATGACTTTATAATTGTGACACCACTTGAAATTGGTCTTTCTCCATTTTTTTATGGCTTATATATTCTATACTTAATCACTGAAAAGGTAGCTCATGTCTAATGCTTACTATCATTTAACACTTAAGAAACAATAAGAAACACTAAGACAAAATTATCCATGGAACTTGTGTCTGTATTTCTGATGGTCTTCTCAAGGTTGCTTGTGTAACAGCTGCCCTGGAAGTTGAAAGCAGTGTGTGCTTGTGGGCGACAGAGCACAGAGTGTTTCCTACACCCAGGGGTCCTTCCCTGCAATGCAGCCACGTTGATGCCACTTGACTCTCTCTGCATAATCCTCTTTAAAAAAAAAATCTTTATTTATTAGATAGAGACAGCCAAAAATTAAGACGGAAGGAAAGATAAAGAAGAAGAGACAGAGAGACAACTGCAGCCCTGCTTCACCACTTGTGAAGCTTTTCCCCTGCAGCTGGGGACCAGGGGCTTGAACCAAGGTTGTTGAGCACTGTAACATGTGTGCTCAACTAGGGGCACCACCATCCGGCACCTCATAATCCTTTTAAATCTGGGCTCAGGAAATGCCACAAAAAGTCTCTGGACAATGAGATTGTTGTGAGCAACATACTGCCCTTTGTTTCTGACCTTGGAGTGTTGTGCCATGTAGAAGCTTCCCATACTTAGGCAACCAAGATAGGGCAAAGTGCAGACATTTCTGAATTAGCCTTTTCTTTTCTTTTATAAATGAACAGTGTCTATGGGTCTATGTCAGCAAAGGCTGCCACGTTCTGTCATAGGAATAGCAGTGTAAGGATGAAAAGAAACCCTTTGCACTGTAACGTTGATAATGTCATGTATGCGCTTTTTGAGGAATTGAATGAGACAAGGAGCTTGAGAGACTAACAAGGAGAAACTGAGTCTGGGAGACATTTCCCTCTTGGCTCATCTCTATAAGGAGAGAGGCTAATAAGTGGGGTGTCTTTCCAGACCTCCAGCCAAGGATGGGAGAGCTCCCCTAAGCTCTACCAAGCTTTCACATAGTCCCACAGCCATCAGTTCTAAGGGGTCAATTAAATTTGGGCATATTTCCTCCTAGGTCAGTCATGCCTATTACTGTTTTCCTTTCTCAGTCCAAACTTTACTAGGGTTTTCTTTCTGTCTATGGAGGAAAATAAAGATCTCCTCTTAGTCTTTGCCGCTGTCTCTGTCTTACTGATTGATAATTCAGCTTGATTAACTCTCAGGTTGTCTTGTGCTAACTCCTGTCCTTGAGAACTCAGAACTCTTCACTTGATCTGATTCCAGCCTGTTCTCCTTCCTCCTAGTGTGGAATTCATTTTCTTTTCTTTTAATATGTATTTATTTATTTATTCATTTATTACTGGAGACAGAGAAATTGAGAGGGGAGGAGAAGGTAGAGAGAGGAAAGGAAAAAGAGAAATACCTGTGGTCCTACTTCACCACTTAAGAAGCTTCTCTCCTGCAGGTGGGGACCAGGGGCTGGAACCTGGGTCCTTGTGCACTGTAATGTGTACGCTTCACCAAGTGCACCACTACCTGGTGCCCCAGAACTCTTTTTCTCAGAACTTGAAGGAAGTTTTGATCTCATTGCACCCATACGGATAGAATCTACTCTAAGCAACAGCCTAAGGCTCTGGTTGGATTCTACTTGGAGGTGGAGAGGAAGCAGTGACTATGCTTCCTGAGCCTGGCTCTCACTATTTGGCTACAAGTGCACCTTGAAGAGTATATACCTTCTACTTTGAGGTGACTCAAGTGGAATTTGTTTCAAGTGGCCAATGCAATGGAGTGGGAAGCAGCTGTCTCTACTGACTGCCAACAGCTGGTGCTCCTGGAAGAAGGGGGAGGGGTCCTTCTCTTGGGGAACTGGAACAGAAGGGTGCAGACCCCCTGCTGGGTAGGCTGGGCATCCATCAGATCCCCACTCTCCAGACACACCCTGGCATTCAATATTGATGGGCGCCAATCTTGGCAGAGGCATTGCAAAGGAAGGAAGGGGGCAGTGGGTATCAAAAGAATTTATTAAGGTAGTGAGGTACAAGAATAGAATGAATAGGAAAGTGGTAACACGGAATTCACAAGAGCAAGTGAAACACAAAGTAGACGCAACACTAAGAAGCCATCTGTGTTTTCAAGATGAAAAACTGCAGCTGGAACTGTGTCCAAGAGTCAAGAGTGGCTTAGGACAAAGAAGAGTTGGAACTACGTAAAAGCAGAGATCAAAATGCTCAGGTTTCTTTGATTTAAGTATTCTATGGAATGAAACATTAGAAAATAAAGACTCAGCCGGGTTCATGATTTTGCAAAGGAGCTGAGCTTGTATGATCCATGTGTAGCCTGTACTTCTAAGAAAAATTCAGTGGGAGCTTCCAGTAGTGCAGTCAGTTATCACATGGCACTTATATGGCAGAAAAATTCAGTAGATTCAGTAGACATCAGTGGCAAAAGATATATAAATGAACACAGAGAGGCTGGATGGTGGGTACACCTGGTTGAGTGCACATGTTATAGTACACAAGGACCCAGGTCCGAGCCCCTGGTTCCCACCTGCAGGGAAAACGTTTCATGAGTGGTGGAGCAGGGATGAAGTTCTCTCTCTCTCTCTCTCTATCTCTCTCTCGATTTCTGGCAGTCTCTATCCAATAAATAAAGATAATTTAAATAATTAAAATAGAAAAAAGAAAAGGAAATGAACTTAGAACACAGAATCAGCGAGGAAGCAGCAATGAAGTAGAAAATCGAATTTTCAATGCCTTTCCAAGCCCAGCGTATGTACTGGGTGGTTCAAAGGTCGCAGTTCTCAAAGAGGAACCCTGCAGCTCAGTCTTTTCTTACTGTATCCAGACACAAAGAACTCCTACACAGAAGAGCACACTTCACACAACTTTAATAAAATAAACTGCATTTGGGGGGTGGGGTTGGGGCTGGCAATGGCATGCATGGTTAAATGCAGCATTCCAGTGAGTGAGGACCTGGGTTCAAGTCTCCAGCCCCCCACCTGCTGGTGGGGAGCTCTGGGAGTGGTAAAGCAGTGCTGCAGGTCTCTTTCTCTTTCCCCACTTCATCCCATTTTCTCTCCATTTCTAGCCAAAATAAATAAGCAAAAGAAAATATTTTTAAAAGTATTTTAAAAAATGCCCTTGTTACTCATAATATACCTATATTGAAGTTAGGGCCAACTGGTATGTCTTTTTTTTTCCCCTTCCTTTATTGGGGGGGGGGGTTAATGGTTTACAGTTAACAGTAAAATACAGTAGTTGATACATATGTGACATTTCTCAGTTTTCCATATAACAATCCAAGCCCCTCTAGTTTCTCCTCCACCTTTATGCTCCAGGACCTGAACACTCCCCTGCCTCCACCCCAGAGTCCTTTACTGTGGTGCAATACACCAACTCCAGTCCAAGTTCTCCTTTGTATTTTCCTTTCTGTTCTTATTTTTCAACTTCTGTCTGTTAAATCATCTCATATTCATCCTTCTCTTCCTGGCTAATATCACTTCACATGATTTCTTCAAGCTCCATCCAAGATGAGGTGAAGAAGGTCAATTCATCATTTTTAATAGCTGAGTAGTATTCCTTTGTTTATCTAGATTACAGCTTTCTCAGTCACTCATCTGCTGTTAGACACCTGGGTTGCTGCCAGGTTTTCACTATTAGGAATTGTGGGTCTGGGGCCAGGCATTAGTGCAGTGGGTTAAGGGCACGGATGGTGTAAGGATCCTGGTTTGAGCTCCCAGTTCCCCACCTGCATGGGGGGGGAGTCACTTCATGAGCAGTGAATCAGGTCTGCAGGTGTCTATCTTTCTCTCCCCCTCTCTGTCTTCCCCTCCTCTCTCAATTTCTTTCTGTCCTATCCAACAATGACAGCAGTGGCAATGACAATAATAACAACAACAATAAACAAGAAGGGCACAAAAGGGGAAAAATAGCCTCCAGGAGCAGTGGATTCATAGTGCAGGCACCGAGCCCCAGTGATAACCCTGGAGACAAAAAAAAAAAAAAAAAGAAAGAAAGAAAGAAAGAAAGAGAGAGAGAAAGAAAGAAAGAAAAAGAAACTATGGGGCTATGAAACCAACTGGCATTTCTATTATCTCTCCTCCTAGAAATGGAACTGAGATGCAGACAGTGCCACCCCTGCCCCAGACCACAAAGCTCGTCACAGACAGAGCTGGAATTCTCCCACCCATCTTGGTCTCTTCCAGACAGCAGTTTACGCTTTCAGGCTATGAGACAATGTTTATCCTTCTGGCAGAGCAGCCCCAAGCTGGCTTCTTGGGAAGTACCTGGTTCCTTTTATGTGAGGGTGAGGTGCTTCTTGAACACACTCTTCTCTGGACAGGTCCCTGGGGTGGCATCACCCTTGGGACAGCTGCTTTCTGAGTGGCCACTGCACATGGAAGTGGCAATTTGAGACTAGAGCACTCTAGGCAGTTGACAGGGAATATCTAACTTACTTGCTGTCAAAAGCTCAACTGAATAAAACAGGAAAGAAGGAGAGAAATAAGGAAGGGAGGGAAGGAGAAAGGAAAGGAAAAGAAGCAGAGAGAGGAAAAATGAGAGAAAGAGAAAAGAAGGAAAGAAAGAGAGAGGAAGAAAGCAAGAGAGGGGCTGGGTGGTGACACACCTAGTTGAACACTTATGTGACAATCTGCAAGGACCCCAGTTCGAGCCCCTGGTCCCCACTGCAGTGGAAAAGCTTTGTGAGTGGTGAAGTAGGGCTGCAGATGTCTCTCTCTCTCTCTCCCTCTACCCTTGAGACTTCTGGCTGTTTCTAACCAATAAATAAAGATTAAAAAAAAACAGAAGGAAAGAAAGAGAAAAAGAAAAAAAGAAGGGCAGGGGTAGATAGCATAATGGTTATGCAAAGAGACTCTCATGCCTGAGGCTCCAAAGTCCTAGGTTCAGTCCCCCGCACCACCATAAGCCAGAGCTGAGCAGTGCTCTGGTAAAAAAAGAAAAAAGAAAAAAAAAAAAAAAGAAAAGAAGGAAAGTGAAAAGAGGAAAAGAAAGAGGGGGTGGGAGAGAGAGAAAAAAAAAGAAAGAAAGGAGAAAATAATGGAAAGAAGAAAGGGAGAAGAACTGTTCAGACATTGGCCTGGAGGGTAGGCCTCTATTTCCCTAGCAGCATCCAAATCTGCTCCTGGAGTTAGTGAGAATAGAAGACCCCATGTCCTGTGTCAATGCCAGGTTCTTGTGTGTCTTCTTGACTGAAATTAGCTGTGTGCCTTTTAAATTATAGGATATTAACAGAAGCAGTTCTGTGAAACCTGATGTATCTTTCCTTCCTTGCTTCCTCTCCCTTCACTCCTTCCATCACCTCCTCCCTTCCTTCACCGTCTCTCTTTCATGTGAGAACTTGGTTCATCACTTAAATAAATAAATAAATAAATAAAAAATCCACAGCCAGGGAGGTGGCACAGTGGATAAATCAAATACAGGGCCCTAAGTTGCTCTCTCTTTTCCCTGAGGGGACAGAACACCCCCATGCTCCTTCCTTTTTGTGGAGAAAGAAGATGAACATTGGAAGTGGGTAAACATGAAGTTCCCAGTGAGTTTCTGGTTCACAGTTAAGCTGTGTCTAACCCCGACAGAATTCCATTCAAGTCTTAGGCTCTGGTGTGCATAGCTGAGGGCACACCTGCAAAGGGAGGAAGTATGCATCCCCCACACCCCGACTGTAAATACTCACAGTGCCCCCATGAAAGCACCACCCAAGAGTTATGTGACCACAGGGAAAGGGGCTCAGAAAGGAGCATGTTTCTGTGAGGACAGGTGAGGAGGAGAGAAGAGCTGTGTGTGACCTGATAGCCTCATCCTGCCCTGTCACTCAGGCTCTGTGGCCAGAGCTCAGGGCTGTGCAGCCCATGTGTCTTTCAAAAGGGATAGTTACTGACGAGGTGCTTCTTTTCAACAAACATTTAATAGCTATATATATATATTTATTTATTTACTTTTATTGCTGCCAGGGTTATAGGAGGGGCTTAGTGTTTGCATAAGGAATACACTGCTTCTGGTAGCTTCCCCTCCCCTTTCTTTTATTGATAAGACGGAGAGAAACTGAGGTGGGAGAGGAAGATAGAAGAAAAGACAGACACCTGCAGCCCTGCTTCACCACTTGTGAAGCATCCCCTGGACTTGAACGTAGGATCTTGAGTATAATCATATGTGTGCTCCACTGGGTGCACCATCACCTAGCTCAACCTTTAATTTTCAGCTCTCTATCCAAGATACATCAATAGCCAGATCTTTAAAACATTGCTTAACAATGGCCTTTTTATGGGAAGCAATCAAAGAGACCCCACACAATTTGTTAAAGGCCGAAAGAAAACTCCTCCTCTCTCTCCTTCTTTCTCTCACTTTTTTTTTATTTATAAAAAGGAAATATTGACAAAACCATAGGATAAGAGGGGTACAATTGGGAGTCAGGCAGTAGCACAGTGGGTTAAGCACAGATGGTGCAAAGTGCAAGGACCGGCTTAAGGATCCCAGTTCAAGCTCCTGGCTCCCCACCTGCAGGGGAGTCACTTCACAAGCGGTGAAGCAGGTCTGCAGGTGACTATCTTTCTCTCCCCCTCTTTGTCTTCCCCTCCTCTCTCCATTTCTCTCTGTCCTATCCAACAATGATGAAAGCAATAACAACAATAATAACTACAACAATAAAACAACAAGGACAACAAAAGAGAATAAGTAAATATTTTTTTTAAAAGAGGGATACAACTCCACACAATTCCCACCATCAGAACCCCATATCCCAACCCCTCCCCTGATAGCTTTTTTTCTAATAATATAATGGTAATTTGGTGATTGTGACAAATCCAAAACAGAGCCACATATTTCACCCTGGAGCCACCTGCAAATATTAAACCATTAAGTGCTGTGGGTCAGTAGGTAGGGTTGTGACACTCCAGCCTGGAGCAAGTAACAAAGACATGAGCCCAGAGGCTAGAAGAAAGTACAGGTGGCCAAACCTACAGCCAACATCATACTCAACGGTGAAAAACTGGAAGCATTTCCCCTCAGATCAGGTACTAGACAGGGATGCACACTATCACCATTACTATTCAACACAGTGTTGCAAGTTCTTGCCATAGCAACCAGGCAGGAGCAAAGAATTAAAGGCATTCAGATTGGAAGAGAAGAATACAACTTTCCCTATTTTCAGATGACATGATAGTATACATAGAAAAACCTAAAGAATCCAGCAAGAAGCTTTTGGAAATCATCAGGCAATACAGTAAGGTGTCAGGCTACAAAATTAACATTCAAAAGTCAGTAGCATTCCTCTATGCAAACACTAAGTTAGAAGAAGATGAAATCCAGAAATCATTTCCTTTTACTATAGCAACAAAAACAATAAAATATCTAGGAATAAACCTAACCAAAGAAGTGAAAGACTTGTATACTGAAAAGTATGAGACACTACTCAATGAAATTGAAAAAGACTCAAAGAAGTGGAAAGATATTCCATGTTCCTGGGTTGGAAGAATTAACATCATTAAAAAGGAATATACTACCTAGAGCCATATACAAATTTAATGCTATCCCCATCAAGATTCCAACCACATTTTTTTTTTTGGAGAATAGAAAAAATGCTACAAATGTTTATCTGGAACCATAAAAGACCTAGAATTGCCAAAACAATGTTGAGAAGAAAGAACAGAACTGGAGGCACCACACTCTAAGATCTCAAATTGTATTATAGGGCCATTGTCATTCAAAACTGCTTGGTACTGGAACATGAATAGTCACAGTGAACAGTAGAGTAGAATTGAGAGCCCAGAAGTAAGTAAGCCCCCACACCTATGGACATCTAATCTTTGACAAAGGTGCCCAGACTATTAAATGCGGAAAGCTAAGTGTCTTCAACAAATGGTGTTGGATAAAATGGGTTGAAACATGCAGAAGAATGAAACTGAACCGCTATAGTTCACCAAATACAAAAGTAAATTCCAAGTGGGTCAAGGACTTGGATGTTATACCACAAACTATCAGATACTTAGAGGAAAATATTGGCAGAACTCTTTTCCGCATAAATTTTAAAGATATCTTCAATGAAAGGAATCCTATTACAAAGAAGACTAAGGCAAGTATAAACCTATGGGACTAAGTCAAATTAAAAAGCTTCTGCACAGCAAAAAAAACTACTACCCAAACCAAGAGACCCCTCACAGAATGGGAGATCATTACATGCCATACATTAGACAAGAGGCTAATAACCAAAATATATAAAGAGCTTGCGAAACTCAACAACAAGAAAACAAAAAACCCCATCCAAAAATGGGGAGAAGACATGGACAGAGTATTCACCATAGACGAGATCCAAAGAGCTGAGAAACACATGCAAAAATGCTCCAAGTTTTTGATTGTCAGAGAAATGCAAATAAAGACAACAGTGAGATACCACTTCACTCCTGTGAGAATGTCATACATCAGAAAAGGTAACAGCAGCAAATGCTGGAGAGGTTGAGGTGTCAAAGGAACCCTGTTGCACTGCTAGTGGGAATGTAAATTGGTCCACGCTCTGTGGAAATAGTCTGGAGAACTCTCAGAAGGCTAGAAATGGACCTCCCCTACGATCCTGCAATTCCTTTCCTGGGGAGATATCCTAAGGAACCCAACACACCCATCCAAAAAGATCTGTGTACACATATTTTCTCAGCAGCACAATTTGTAATAGCCAAAACCTGGAAGCAACCCAGGTGTCCAACAACAGATGAATGGCTGAGAAAGCTGTGGTATATATACACAGTGGAATACTACTCAGCTATTAAAAACAGTGACTTCACTGTTTTCAGCCGATCTTGGATGGACCTTGAAAAATTCATGTTAAGTGAAATAAGTCAGAAATAGAAGGATAAATATGGGATGATCTCACTCTCAGGCAGAAGTTGAAAAACATGATCATAAGAGAAAACACAAGTAGAACTTGAACTGGAACTGGTGTATTGCACCAAAGTAAAAGACTCTGGGGTGGGTTGGGGGAGAATACAGGTACAAAAAGGATGACAGAGGACCTAGAGGGGTTTGTATTGCTATGTGGAAAACTGAGAAATGTTATGCATGTAAAAACTATTGTATTTACTGTCGAATATGAAACATTAATTCCCCAATAAAGAAATTAAAAAAAAAAAAAAGAAAGAAAGTAGAAGTGGCAGGTCAGGGGCTGTTTATTTCTCCTTGACCTTTCTTTCACACCATCATGATGACAGGGTGGATGTCATGAAGCCCCATCTTCCTGCCTCCACCCAGGACCTCTCTGCTCTGGACCTGAAAAGAATTGTGACTTCCCACTCAACCTAACCTGTGAAAATGGTGGCACATCCAAGATCAGAGAAGCCAGTGTTGACCTTTCTCAGATGGAGGGGGAAATAGGCTAGAAAAGTCCTTTTCTCTCTCTCATATAGCCCTCCTCCCAGCCAAATCCAGACTTCAAGTCAAGTGTGGCAGGAAAGGCATGTTTACCTCATGTTTTCTTTCCTGTGTACCGTCACGTACATCTCGTAGACTCGTCCTTGGGGTACCGCCCCGGCGGGAATCAGCAGGCTCACTCCTGAAGAAAAGACAGAGAAGTAGCTTTAGAAGATGTGGGGATGAAAAGGCAACTTCACAGAGCACCTTTGTAGCAGGAGGAGGGGATGGGGAACTTCTGTGGCCATGGGGCCAGAAGCCTGCTTCTCTCTGTCTCCAGACCTATAAACATTCATAGCCACTCTGTGTGCCTTCTGCTTTGGCCTCTCTGTTTACCCTGCTCCCTCTGAACTCGTCTGGAGTTACTTGAAGGAGCGACAGGTTTCTTTGTAAACTCTTGTTTAATTTAAGGCATCCACTGTTGGCTCCTGTGTTGTTTTCCTTGTGAAAAAAAAAATGTGAGTAAAACCATCAACTCCTCATAAAATTTCAAATAGCTGAAATGACGCATTGCTGCTAATTTAGGAAAATAAAAATTCCCACAAGCCTTATATACAAGAATAGATGCTAACAACCATATTATTGCTCCCCCCCCAAATATCTGCTTGCTATGTTTCCCCATAAGAAGATGATAATAATGGATGACTACTTTTTTTTATATATTTATTTATTTATTTTCCTTTTTGTTGCCCTTTTTTATTTTTGTTGTTACTGATGTTGTTGTTGTTAGATAGGACAGAGAGAAATCAAGAGAGGAGGGGAAGACAGAGAGAGGGAGAGAAAGATAGACACCTGCACCTACTTCACCGCCTGTGAAGTGACTCCCCTGCAGGTGGGGAGCTGGGGCTCGAACCAGGATCCTTATGCCGGTCAGACTGCCAGGGACTCAGAGGTTACATAGGCTCCTGTGCCAAATATGAATATAACTGGGCCTTACATCAGATGAATGGGGTAAACAGTTAATTGTATTTATATACTTGCCTCATGTTTGGGAGCTACTCACTGCCCAAATCCTCCTTTACTGTCCTATTCTCAACTCTGACATCACCTTCTCAAAGAATACTTTTAGTCCATCTGCATGTTAGCTGTCAGGCTCAGGCAAAAATCACTAAAATCATGGGCCCCTTGTAACATACCTAAAATAGACTAGAAATAGAAGATCCATAATTTCATCTGCTCTGTTTCTATCACTGGGCTCTTATTCATTAAAACATTTTCCCTGCTTTCCATCTTACTGCCTTTCAGCTACCAAGTTGCAGATGCTACTATGATGCCATCTTGAATTTCCTGGGGAGATGACCTCATTAATGTGTCCTGGAACCCCACGTCTCTAGAGCCCTACCCCACTAAGGAAAGATAGAAACAGGCTGGGGATACGGATCTACCTGCTAACGTCCATGTCCAGCAGAGAAGAAATTACAGAAGCCAGACCTCTCACTTTCTGTACTCTATAAACAATTTGGGTTCATACTTCCAGAGGGGTAAAGAATGAGGAAGCTTCCAATGGAGGGGATGGTATAGGGAACTCTGGTGGTGGGAACTGTATGGAATTGTACCCTGTTATCTTACAATCTTGTTAATCATTATCATAAAATAAAACTAAACTAAAAACAGGTGGGCAGGGGCTAGCTCAGTTCTGCTTATGGACTGAACTCTGCTTTGAGTCCACAGTGACCAGACAGTGGTTCAAACTTGACAGAATCACTGAAAAGACCTGGTGTAAGACAGGTCACTAAGTTTTCTCCCCAAATTTCTAATGAGGAGGGTCAGAATTGGTACTTCTAGAAAGTTCCATTCTGACTGCAAAGGTGATGGTCTATAGCCTGAGAGGTAAGGGGCATCAACAGAGAGAGCATCAGGCAGGCCGTAGACTCTGGAAGCCCTTGGTCCCATGAGTGGCATCTAAGTGTGTGCAGTTCAACTCATCTGAGTACACCACTATGGTGTCACATTGTGGGGCAAGGTGCGTTCCCACTGAGTATGCCCATAAATAAAAGATGGCATCTTCATCTCTGTTCAAACATTGAATACCAATGGGTTCTATATGTTATTTGACTGGATGCATTATATTCTTATCTTCTGTTGTATCAAGTCTTTTGCACAATCACACTGGTCTTTAATTCTGTATTTGCAAATTACCAAGTTTTGACCAAAAGGTGTTAAATTAGATTCACAGAGGAATCTATTAGTCCTCTAATGACTGACACTTCTAAACCTATAAGATCATTGATTAATGAATGGCTTATTTTATTTATTGACTTTACCAGAGCACTGCTAAATTCTGGCTTCTGGTGATGCTGGGGATTGAACCTCCAACTTGTGGTGCTTCAGTCACAAAGGCCTTTATGTCTAGCCGCTATGCTATCTCTCCCTTTGAATATCCAATTTTCAATCAAACACTACCAGTCAGTGAGGTTGACACTCTGGAAGCAGGTGAGTAAGTGGTCAACTGAAAACTAGATGGTCCTGCAACAGCGAATATGGTGAAGCTATGATCTGGCTAGATCTGCCAGAGGCAGGAGTCGCTGTTGTACACATCTTAAGATTGCAAATGACAGTAGAGAAGGAAGCTAATAAACACAGACTTGCTGTTGATCATGAGGCCCTCTGATAATCTAATCATCAGCATTCCAAAGTGCTGCTCCCTGGAGTAAATTGAAAGGGAACGAAGTGCTATGTTTTCTAACTAATTTGTCCTTTTAGTGTGTGGCAACAGCTTGGGCTTCTGGATGACTACGGCCTTCTGAAGCTTCCTTGAGAAGTAGGTGAACCCCTTGGAAAATTCCTAAAGTAGACTTCCTAGCTTCTTCCAACATGAAGACCCCAAATCTCATCTGATATATTCCTACCTTTAGGTTCCTGATTATTAAACAATTTATTCTGCTTTATATCTTAATGCTTTCCAGCCACCAAGCTGCAATGCTACTCTGACACCAGCCTAACTTGCCTGGGCAGATGACCTCATCAAAGTCCTAGAGCCCCACCTCCCCAGAGTTCTGCCCCACTAGGGAAAGATAGAAACAGGTTGGGGTGTGGATCAACATGTCACTGCCCATGTGCAGTGGGGAAGAAATTAAAGAAGCCAGACTTTCCACCTTCTGCACCCCATAAAGATCTTTGGGTCATACTCCCAGAAAGACAAAGAATAGGGAAGCTTCAAATGGAGGAGCTGAGATGTGAAACTCTGATGGTGGGAATTGTACCCATCTTATCCCACACTCATATTAGTTAAATCACTAATAATTTTTTTTTAAAACAAGGGAAAAAAAGGTGGGGCAGCACACCCTTCATTATAGCTTAGCAGGACACTGGGAGGGTCCTTTTAGTAGGGGATGTGTGCTCATTGCTGGTTGGGGGTAAGAAACAAGGTTTTGATGCTTCTGTCTGAAGTTGTATTCACTGAAAGGACATATGGGGTGGACAGACAGCAGCCAGCTTTTCAGACAGAAATCAAGCAGGCAAGAAAGACTGTTGCACAAACATACAGAAAGATCCCCTCTCTGCCATGGTGAGAGTTACTATACCAGCACTGCAAGGAGATATTTGGTGATTTCAGACATAATGATTCTTTAATGATTAACTCAGGACCTGGAGGGATTTGAAACTAGTAAGCTGTCTTCTTTGTTCCACCAGCTTGGATGGGGTTAAAGAGCAACAGCTCTCAGGAAGCCACGGCTCTAGGTTTAATCCTGCACCCAATATGTGAGGGAGGAAGAACAGCTCATTGAGGCACAATAGATACAGAGATGCTATGATCTAGAATGTGGAAGACTTAAAGACTATCTCCCAAGAGCTGGGTGGTGGCACACTTGGTTAAGTACACATATCACCATGTGCAAGGATCTGGGTTTGATCCCCACACACCCCTGTAGGAGCAAAGCTTCATGAGTGGTGAAGCAGGTCTGCAGGTGTCTCAGGTGTCTCCCTCTCCCCTCTTAATTTCTCTCAGTCCTGTCCAAAAAAAAAAAAAAAAACTACCCTCCAGATCCTAAAGATGTTTATTCACTCAAGTCTGCACTGTTTCCTACCTGGAATTCTTTTTTTTTTCCTTATTGGAGGGATTAATGATTTTCAGTCAACAGTAAAATACAGTAGATAATTAACATTTCTCAGTTTTCCACATAACACTGTAACAACCCACCTAGGTTCTCCTCTGCCATCATGTTCCAGGACCTGAACACTTTCCCCTGCCCCAGAGTCCTTTACTTTGGTGCAATATAACAACTCCAGTCCAAGTTCTGCTTTGTGTTTTCCCTTCTGTTCCTATTTCTCAACTTCTGTCTATGAGTGAGATCATCCTATATTCATCCTTTTCTTCCTGACTTATCTCACTTAGCATGATTCCTTCAAGTTCAAGTAACTTGGAATTCTTGATGGATTGTAAAACTTGCTATACAAAGGGTCCTGCCCTAAGAGACCGGCTCACTTAATGATGGCCTTTTTGGCCACTATCAGACCACTCCATCACTTGGAGTTCCCTGTAGATAATATGAACCTAGATCTCTGATTGATCCCTCTTGTCACCATCACTGTAGATAACATGGACCTAGATCTCTAATCCTTCTTGTCACCATCACTGTAGATAATATGGACCTAGATTTCTGATTGATCCCTCTTGTCACCATCACTGGTCACACCCATTGGGAGCATCATTATAAACTCTGCTGTAGGCTTCTTCAGTGACATCAAGGAAGACTAGCTCTGAAATGAACACAGCCTAGAATGTGCCCAGTTGTGACTAAAGACTGAGCTGTCTGACAGGGACTCGGAGATTGTACAGTGATAAATATGAATGAATGCAGATTTCTCAGTGCGATAATATGGTAAACAGTTAATGGGATTCATAGATCTTCAAGTTTGCAAGCAATTCTCTACCCTAATCCTACTTCCTAGTTCTACTCTCAACTCTGACACCATCTCCCCAGACAATAATTTTAGTCCTCCCCCCATATTAGCTATTAAGCTCAAGCAAAGATTATTAAGACATAGGCTCCTAGCAACATACCCAAAAAGATTTCCTAGCAACCTTCTATCCTAAGGTCCCTACTTTCAACTGCTCTATTTATACTTTATGGTTCTGGGTTATCAAACATTTTGTCCTGCTTTCCATCTTACTGCATTTCAGATACCAAGCTGCAAATATTACCATGATACCACCCTGATCTCCCTGGGCAGACAACTTCACCAATGTGTCAGGACACATTGAAGTTCCAGGAACTTCACCTCTCCAGAGCCCTAACCCACTAGGGAAAGACAGAGACAGGTTAGGAGTATGGATCCACTTGCCATGCCCATGTCCAGCAGAGAAGCAATTACAGAAGCCAGACCTTCTACCTTCTGTATCCCATAATTTTGCTCCATACTCCCAAAGTGATAAAGAATAGGGAATCTTCCAATGGAAGGGATGGGACACAGAACCCCCCCTCCTTTAGAGGTATACATTCACCATGGAGACATCATCTGGTTTGTCAGACACATGACTTAATGTCTCTCTGAGTAATTTTTGGTGTTCCTGCATCATTCCTTCCCATTTGCTACAATGGAAGAAGTTACCTGAATTGGGGACAATGAGATGACCCCCCAGGGAATTGAAGGTTCCAAAGGCCGTGCAGGAGGGGTCAGTCTGCTTGGCCAGGCTCTGACTCCTCAGGCTGAGGGCCTCGCTCTCCAGCAGGGACTGGCTCATCTGAGGAGACAGCTTGGCTGTGAACTCTGACAGGTCATCTTGGGGTGTGACAGTGCCTGGTGTGCTGTAGACTTTGATCTTCAGGCTGGGCAGTGGATCCAGGATGGGAGAATTGGTCATAGGGATCTTGTCAGAGACATCGTGCAATGCATAGACAGGTCCTCTGTACATGGCTGCTGCCGAGGTCAGGTCCGGAGGCACTGCCAGGAGATCTGAATAACAGAAAGGAAGGGGGTCTATATGCAAGGATACAGGTTCAAGCTCTCTGGTCCCCACCTACAGGGGGTCCATTTGATGACTGGTGAAGCAGGTCTGCAGGTATCTATCTTTCTCTCTACATCTTTATCTCCCCCTCCTCTTTCAATTTCTCTCTGTCTTATCCAATAACAACAAAAAAGGGGGGAAAGCCACCAGGAGCAGTGGGTTCTTAGTGCTGACACCAAAACCCATCAATAATGCTGGAGGCAAAAAGAGAGAGAAGAAGGGGATACATCACCAGATTCTCTTCCTCAGATCCCCCTGAACTTTAGAAACCCAGGGTATGTTAGAGACAGGGAGACCCCCAGGTCCTGCTGAGAATGAGACAACTGGCAACTAGGAGGTATTTGTTTTGTGATAGGCTCCAGATCCAGCCTACAGCCCCTAGTCATGTGCTCATTGTCCCTAAGGCACTTGGCTCTTTCAAAAGGGTGGATGCTGAGAGAGTGGTGCCAACCAGGTGACCCATAGGTAGTAATGCCCCTCATCTATGCTGCATGTGGGTGGGTCTGTACAATATTGTATATAACAACTCGGCAAATGTCTTGCCAAAAACGAATCCAAACAAGGGTCCGGACAGTAGTGCAGTGGGTTAAGTGCACATGGCACAAACTGCAAGGACTGGTGTAAAGATCCCGGTTCGAACCCCCAGCTTTCCATCTGCAAGGGGGGTCGCTTCATAGGCGGTCAGGCAGGTCTGCAGGTGTCTATCTTTCTCCCCTCCTCTCTGTCTTCCCCTCCTCTCTCGATTTCTCTCTGTCCTATCCAACAAAAACGACATCAATAACAACCGTAATAATAACAAAGATAAACAATAAGGGCAATAAAAGAGAAAAAAAATGGCCTGCAGGAGCAGAAACAGTGGATTCATGGTGCTGGCATAACCCTGGAGGGAAAAAAAAAAAAGAAAGAAAAGAAAAAGGAAAAAAAAATCCAAACAGGCCAATCCATGTGGGAGTTCCGTTCAGAGAAAAGGTGGAGGAATCAGATAAAGAAAGGAATAAAAATGGGGCTGGGTGGCGGCACAAATTGGTTGAAGGCATACATTACACTGTTCAAGGGCCCAGATTCAAGCTCCTGGTACTCACCTGCAGGAGGGTGGTAAGCTTCACAAGTGGTGGCGCAGGGCTGCAGGTGCTTCTCTCTCTCTCTCTCTCTCTCTCTCTCTCTCTCCTTCACTATCAATTTCTCTCTGTCTCTATCCAAACTAAATAAGTACATTTTTTAAAAAGAAGGGAATAAAAACATCTGCACACATTGTCAATTCTGCTGTGTTCTGTGGATGAGGCCAGAACAGTCATGGACAGACAAGTCTCTGCCCACATATGTCACTTTTCAGTCTGCTGGAGTGGCAGGTGCAGATTTGGGGTGGGGGTACTGAGCACTGACCTTGTCTAGCGGCCTTGATGTTCACAGGCTGGAAGCCCCCATTGAGAGCTGAGGAATCGATGATATCAGACTCGAAGTCACGGTGGTTCTTGCGGTACACAAACAGGGCCACCACCACAGAGATGGCCAGGCACACGATCACGGCAATCACCACGCCCACATACAGAGCCACATCATCTGTATCGGGTGCAGCTGGGGAGACAGCAACTCTGTCACAGGAGAGCCCCCCCCCCAATTTCCTCCTTAAAATATTTTTATTGAACAGATACTGAGAGAAATTGAAAGGGAATGGGGGAGGGAAGAGACACAGAGACACCTACAGCACTGCTGTCCCACTTGTCAAGCTTCCCCCCTACAGGTGGGGACCGGGGTTCAAACCCCAGTCCATACACATGGTAATGTGTGCTCAAGCAGGTATGCTACCACCTGGCCACAGTCTATTAGCTTTTTTAAAAATTAATTTTTTTTATTATTATTTTTAACCAGAGCACTACTCAGCTCTGGTTTATGGTGGTGCTGGGGACTGAAACTGGAATCTGGAGCATCAGGCAGAAGAGTCTATTTGCATAACCATTATACTACCTCCCCAACCCTCCCCCCCCATACACAGGTAGTCTATTGTCTTTTTACTGGTTGATTCCCCAAAACAATATAAAACAGCAGTGGCCTTTCCATGCAAAATCATCTCTGATTATTTTTTTTTCCTTCCTCATTTATCTACTCACATGCCTATCTATCTTTGTCATGCCTGCACAGAGCAGGAGCATCACAAACACAGAGGCACCTGCTGTGGCACATTTTTTAAAAAAATTATTCTCTTTTGTTGCCCTTGTTGTTTTATGATTGTAGTTATTATTATTGTTGTTGTTGTTGATGTCATCATTGTTGGATAGGACAGGGAGAAATGGAGAAAGGAGGGGAAGACAGAGATGGAGAGAGAAAGACCGACACCTGCAGACCTGCTTCATCGCTTGTGAAACGACTCCCCTGCAGGTGGGGTGCCAGGGGCTCAAACTGGGATCCTCACGCCGGTCCTTGCGCTTTGTGCCATGTGCACTTAACCCACTACAATACTGCCCGACCACTTATCTATCTTTAATTGAGCTTCAGAGCAGATAATTTTGTACCAGGCATAAAAAAGAAATATGCTGATGCTGTCTCTTTACTCACAGGGAAATAACTATTAACTCACTATAGGTGGGGAAGTTTGGAAAGCTGTTGTGAGTTTACTGGCAGTTTCTTCTTCTCCAAAACAGTAACATTGTATTAGAAATATGTAGGCTTTCAATGTACTGCACTGTTACTGAACCCCAGTGTTCCCTTCCAAGATACGGAGTTAATTTTGCATATTTCCTGTTTAGGCAAGTATGAAGGGCTGAGTGTTTGACAAAGTGGATGTGAAAGGTGTGGCTTAGAAGACTCAGATGGGGGTGCAGCTGCAGAGGCTAATGCCCACTATGGCAGGGCAGCATAGTATATAGGTTAGTCTACACACATTCAGTGTTAACTCAGAGAACTTCGAGCTTCTGACAGTCGCTTGTGAGAGACACATATTCAAGCTACCCACTACTGAGATAAGACTTAGTCTCCCCTCCTCTCTTGATTTCTCTGTCCTATCCAACAACAACAGCAATGACAACAGTAATAATAATGACAATAGAAGGGCAACAAAGTGGGAAAAAATGGCCTCCAGGAGCAGTGGATTTGTAGAGCAGGCGCCAAGCCCCAGCAATAATCCTGGAGGCAAAAAAAAAAAAAAAAGACTTAGCTCTCAGGTGCACTGAATAAGAGAAAAGTCTGGGTCAATGATTGGCAAAGGTCACACTCTAAACAAGGCTGTCCTCAGGCCAGCAGGTGGCCTCTGCTTCCAGTAGAGCAGAAAGAAATGGCACACATCACCTCCTGGCTTCCACTCTGCTTTGTTCCCAGGGCCCCAAGATGACAGATGCCAAGAACTAAGCCCCCACCTACATAAGTCAGCCTTTCCCAAATCCTACAGATATATTGCTGCTCCGCTTTTCTGTGACACAAAAAATTTCCAGCACAGTTACCAGAAACTGTGCTGATCACTATGAAAGTGGTGTTGAAAGGGGGTCAGGCAGTGGTACACTTGGTTAAGCACACACATTAGCATGCACAAGGACCCAGGTTCAAGCCCCCCACTCCCCATCTACAGGGAGGAGGTTTCACAAGTGGTGAAACAAGTGTATGTATCTGTCTTTCTCTCTCCATCGCTAACTCCCACTCCTTCTTAATTTCTCTGTCTTGTCAAATATAATAGAAAGAAAGAAAAATATAGCTGCCAGGAGCCATGGATTCCTAATACTGGCACTGAGCCCCAGCATACCATCCCTGGTGGCAATAAAAATAAATAAATAACAAATAAATATTGAAAAGTGGCATTTTAAATTCTCAAGAACAACCTTTTTTTGTGCTCAGTTTTATATATGTCTATTTGAGAGGTGACTGGTTTCCAGATAGCTAGGCTTCATGGCTAACTGAAAGTTACTGATGAATGAATCTCCTAAGATTCACAACCTCGTGGTCTATCTAGTGAACTGACTAATAATTCAGGTGGCTGAAAGTCAGCAGCTTGGCCTCACATACATTTCATGGTGCTTCTGATAACTAACAGCACAGTGGAATTCCCTAGTGGAAATTACACTTTCTCTCCTGGAATGTTGTGTTTGAATTTACTGTATGTCAGATGACTGTCAGTGAAAGGGGAAAGAAAAAAAAAGAAGAAGAAAAGGAAAAAAGAGAAAAAAACTAGTATAGTCATGGGCTCTTTGGAATATAACTAAAACAGGCCTACTAACTATCAAAATGGAGTCCCATCTGAACTAGTCCAGCCTTTAGGTTCATGGTTAGTCAACACTTTGTTTGGCTCTATATGTTAACTGTTTTTTCAGCCACCAGGTTCCAGATGCTAGCATGATGTCAACTGAACTTCCCTGGGCAGATGACCCCACCAATGTGTCCTGGAGTCCCACTTCCCCAGAACCCCGCCCCACCAGGGAAAGAGAGAGACAGACTGGGAGAATGGATCGGATCGACCAGTCAAAGCCCATGTTCAGCGGGGAAGCAATTACAGAAGCCTGACCTTCCACCTTCTGCATTCCATAATGACCCTGGGTCCATACTCCCAGAGCGATAAAGAATAGAAGAGCTATCAGGGGAGGGGAGGGGATATGGAGTTCTGGTGGTGGGAATTGTGTGGAGTTGTATCCCTCTTATCTTATGTTTTTTTGTCAGTGTTTCCTTTTTATAAATAAAAATTTAAAAAAGGAAAAGCTATTGTCTTAACACCGGATGATCACTCACACATGGGATTTAAGAACCAAAGCAAGGGAAAAGTCAGGTGACACCTAAATAAAACCTTAGCCTATGTCATCAGATATGAGGATACCAGGAATGGATGGGCAGGGACACAATGCCCTGGGCTGGGGGAAGGTGGCAACCTGGGGGTGGGTGAGGGGTGCCAATACATTGATAAGAAATTTCCAAATTTTATCTCCTGGATATGCTTATAATATGTGCTTATAATCTGATTGTGAAGCATCTGTAAGTAGGCCTCAATACAGGGCAGAAAGACTGAAAGTATAATAAAGGGTTAAGAATGTGTGGAAAGTCTGAGATGGTACAGGTGGCTAGGACAGTGAAGGCAGGCTGGCCTTCACTGGGTGAGCAAATGATGATAAGTAGAGACGATGAAAGACTGAACTTTTACTGAGAAGGCAGCTTCTGTAACCCTGGCTAGCTTCTGCCCTCCTAAAAGGTACCCACCAGACACAGCTCTGCAGGAAAGATAACAGTAGCTTAGGCAACTAGGCCCTGAGCAATGGGTACAAGTCCCCCTCTTAACCTTGTAGCTTCTGCTTCTATGATGATGCTTTTTGCTCTCTAGCCTACACCCCCTATGTAAGCTTGCACTGTCCTTTGTTTAGGCCCAGAATTATCAGATGATCTGAGCTCCTGGCTCATGTGTAAATAAAAGACTCCTTTCTTCCTCCACCCACCTCAGCTTCAATCTTCTTGAATATTAATAGAGTTCCTTAACAACATCTTTTGGGAAGATGTTGGAGACAATGAGATATGCTCAATAAAAATACATTAAAAGAGAAACAAAACAGTAAATACCAAACCCTGGGTGGTGGCAGTGGTGGAGCATCTGGTTGAGCTCACATGTTGCAATGCACAAGGACACAGGTTCAACGACTGCCACCTCTCCAGATTCAAAGGAGGTCTCGAAACTGTACATCAGGCTCAACCTGACGCTGTTGACTGGCTACGGAAGAAGGGCAAACGCTAGAAGAAGAACAGGTTCAAGCTGCTGTCCACATCTGGGGGGGGGGGGGGGCTCACAAGTGGTGAAGCAGGGCTGCAGGTCTCTCTCTCTCCCTCCCTCTTTCATATCAGTTTCTCTCTATATATATCCAAAAACAAATAAAAATAATTTTTAAAACCAAAAACTTCCTGTCTTTTTTAAAGTTTCCAGAGTGACCATTTTCTTATTGATCAAGGCACTGTGACAGATCTTTTCAGAGACCAGTGGGATCCAATGCTTGACTGTGCGACTGTGCCAGCACAGTTCTCAAACTGCTGATTTCATTTTCTGAGTTGTTTTATCTGAGGCCAGTGGCAGTATGCTGAACTCTGATACCAATAGCCCATTTAAATACTTAATTTTACTCTACTCGACCATAATTACTCAGTCAACATTCATGATTTCTAACTCAAGAGTCTGTATTTTTCTCAACCTTTGACTTGTGAGCATTTGAAGTTGCCCTTTGTTTACATCAGCATATTTCTCCTTCCTTCCTTCCTTCCTTCCTTCCTTCCTTCCTTCCTTCCTTCCTTCCTTCCTTCTTCCCTCCCTCCCTCCCTCCCTCCCTCCCTCCCTTCCTTCCTTCTTTCTTCTTTAAGCTAGAGCCTTTCTCAGCTCTGGCTAATGGCAGTTCTGGGGATTGAACCTGGGACCTTCCAGAGCCTTAGGCATGAAAGTCTTTTTTAGAACCATTATGTGATCCACTTGCCCTTCCACGACCGCATATTTCATATGTTTTATCAGCTACTAGGATTTAAGGTCTTGAAGGTAAATTGAGAGATTTCATTTTATTTTTTATTTTATTCTTTTAATTTTTTTATTATCTTTATTTATTTATTGGACAGAGACAGCCAGAAATTGAGAGGGAAGGGAATGATAGAGAGGGAGAGAAAGAGAAAGAGACACCTGCAGCTCTGCTTTACCACTCACAAAGATTCCCCTCTGCAGGTGGGAACTGGGAGCTTGAACCTGGGTCCTTTCACACTGTAACATGTGCACTCAACCAAGTACATCACCACCTGGCCCCCAAGAGATTTTTTTTAACTTTTTTAAATGATTTTATTGATTGACGAGAAAGATAGGAGAGAGAGAGAGAGATGGAGAGAGAGAGCCAGACATCACTCTGGTACATGTGCTGCCTGGGATTGAACTGGGGAACCTCATAATTTATCCACTGTGCCACCTTCCAGACCACAACTGAGAGATTGTAAAGCTGCATCTTGAAATGACTCTTCTCTTCGATGGTGAAAGTCTGATTTGTTTTTCATATTAGAACACATCTGGTGCTTGTACCCTATGTGTGCATCTGGGATCCAAAGAAAGAGAAATATGAACTGGAGGCAATCACATTGGAGCTGATTACCCAGCAACATAAAAAGTGAACATCAAACTTACAAGAAAATCCATATTCATTCTGGGTTCTCTGTTCAGTTGGAACAGGATAAATGAAACCTTGAAAAGAAACAAACAAACAAACAAAAATCAAAACAGAAAATGGGAATTAAATCAAATTAATGAAAACAAAACAAAACAAGAAGCATGAAACATGGTCTTCTTAAAAGAAAAAAAAAAGTAACCTGGGGTCCTTCCGATTTCTGGCTCAGCATAGAATTATTATTTCACATCTCCTGTCTGCTATGGGGGCCTCGCTGAGAATTAATAAGCAACTAGATTGAATTTTAGAGCAAAATCTGGTCTCGAGTCACTAACTTTGGAGTGCTTAAAGTCTTTCTTTTATTGAGCATAAACTCTAATGGATCTAATTTATTTCAGACACCAAGGGTCATTAGCATAAGTAAAATCTCCCTTCCTTACCCCTGCCATATGTTTCCATTCCCAGGATATACTCAGGAAGGCTCCAAACAGTTTCTCCCCTCCCTCTCTTTTTAAAAATTTGATCATAACAGCTTGCACTTGGGCTAACAGAACTAAAAGGGACCCATTGTCACTAGTCAAAGGTTAAATGCCTCTTCGCTGTGCTGAAACTACCTATCCCTTCATGGAAAGCACAGACTTCCCTGTCATTTTCTGTCCCCTTGGTTTACCAGAAGTTGACAAGGTTTGCACAGGGACTGGGCAGTTTGTCAATGCCTTGAGAGTTAGAGGCCTTTTATTTAAATCCAAAAATCAATAGGGCATATGGGTCACGAGGTCATCTCTTTTAGGGTTTCAGAGGAATGATGTCAACTGAGGGCAGTGAAAACCTCATGTTGACAGCAAGTGTGGAAACAGCAATAGCAGTTTTCTTTCCTGTACTTTTTACCTGAAATATGTAGTAAGAAGCTGACAATGATAATAAAATAAAATGATGATAATGATGATGATGGTACAGTGATGGTTAAAGAAGAAGACTGGGAGACACTATTTAGAACATGTGGGCATTGGGGATCAGCACAGTAGAGTGCACATGTTACGGAGCCCTGAGCCAGCACAGGGGAGCAACTGCCTATAGGAGGCAAGCTTTACAGATGGCAGTGTGATACTGCAGTGATACCTTCTTTTTTTTCCTTCCCCATCCCCCCTTTAATATTTATTTATTTATTTATTTATACTTTTTTGTTACCCTTGTTTTATTGTTGTAGTTATTATTAATGTCGATGTTGTTGGATAGAACAGAGAGAAATGGAGAGAGGAGGGGAAGACAGAGAGGGGGAGAGAAAGATAGACACCTGCAGACCTGCTTCACTGCTTGTGAAGCGACTCCTATTCAGGTGGGGAGGCAGGGGCTCGAACCAGATCCTTATGCCCATTCCTCTTTTTTTGTCTTCTCTCTCCCTTTCTCTCTCTTTTTAAAAAACAGTTTACTTCTTTGCTTTGGATAGAGACAGAGAGAAGTTGAAAAGAAAAGAGAGATAGAGAAGGAGAGACAGAGAGACACCTGCAGCCCTGCTCACCACTTGTGAAACTTCCTCCCCTGCAGTTGGGGACCAGGGGCTTGGACTGTAGCCCTTGTGCACCCCACGAGGTGCCTTACCACCTGGCCCCTTTGTCTCGCACTCTCTATCTGGAGGAAAGTTAGAAAAAAAAAATTGTTTGGCTTCGTATGTTAACTCTCTTTTCAGTCACCAGGTTCCAGATGTCATCAGGATGCCGGCCAGGCTTCCCTAGACTGAAGACCCCACCAATGTGTCCTGGAGCTCTGCTTCCCCAGAAACCCACCCTACTAGGGAAAGAGAGAGGCAGACTGGGAGTATGGACTGACCAGTCAACGCCCATGTTCAGCGGGGAAGCAATTACAGAAGCCAGACCTTCTACCTTCTGCAACCCACAATGTCCCTGGGTCCATGCTCCCAGAGGGATAGAGAATGGGAAAGCTATCAGGGGAGGGGGTGGGAAATGGAGATTGGGTGGTGGGAATTGTGTGGAGTTGTACCCCTCCTACCCTATGGTTTTGTTAATTAATCCTTTCTTAAATAAAATAAATAAATTTGAAAAAAAATGGTGGCTGGAAGTGGTGGATTCATGCCCCAGTGTTAATCCTGGAGGCCAACATTAACTAAATAAATAAAATGTGGAATGTGAACTTTTGGAAATAAAAAGCTATGGCATCTTTTTAAGCATGACTTATAATGGCCCTATGGTTCCCTAATATTTAATATTCTACAGCATATGAATTAATCAAAGGATACAGCACCATTTGGATTAATTCAATGAAGATGGATAAGAGGCATGTGAATTAAACTTTCCTGGTATAACTCAAGGGCAAATACAAAGATATAGAGAAAGGACACGATTCAGAACTAATTGGCCAGAATGCAGCGGGCAATGGACTTTATGTGCTCCTGCTCAAGGTAATTCGGAACTGTGCATCAAGTAGATCTTCTGTGGTTTGTAAAATGCTGGGTTCTGACAAGCTCTTTACCTACTTGGGGACTAATTCTGGAGAAACATACAGAGCCCACTTAATGAGAGAGAGCTTTGCTGTGGCACAGACAGGATTGCTCTCCATTAATTTTTAATGTTTTATTTTAGAGTCCTGATTGTGACTTCCCACTTGGTTTTATAAATATTATATTCCCGATTCCAGTTGTTTGGAGTCTGTGTGTTGAGTTTGATTTTCATTTTTAAACACTCCTGTCTGGTAATCACCTCTTTCTATTTGGATTCCGTGAACTCAATAAAGACACACCTGGGGCAAAGGCAGGCCCTGGAGACAAGGTGATTTATTTCTGAAAATCCAAAGACACAAAATGGTTCACCTGTGGTAGAGGACTGGATGGGTGGGACAAGGCTAGTGTCAGGATGGTGACAAAGAGAGGGAAGTAAAGAGAAAGGTTTTGTCCTTGCTGTACTCATTTATATTATTATTATTGTAGTAGTAGTAGTAGTAGATAACAGGGTCTAAACAACATAAGGGTGTGCTATAATGTAGCAATGGTAGGGACTACCCCACTCTCCAAAGGGAGGTTGGGTCAGCCTGCTTTGCCACTTGAGGAAGACTGGGCCTGAAATGAGTGCAGCCTAGAATGTCCCCAGCTGTGACTGAGAACTCAGTCTGACAGTGACTCAGAGGTTACACATGCTCCTGTGCTAACATAGGGGCCCTAGGTTAGAAGGATGGAGTAAACAGTTAATTTTTTAAAAAAATATTTATTTATTCCCTTTTGTTGCCCTTGTTGTTTTATTGTTGTAGTTAGTATTTATTGTTGTTATTGATGTCATCATTGTTGGACAGGACAGAGAGAAATAGAGAGAGGAAGGGAAGACAGAGTGAGGGGAGATAGACACCTGCAGATCTGCTTCACTGCCTGTGAAGCAACTCCCCTGCATGTTGGGATCCACGGGCTGGAACCGGGACCCTTATGCCATTCCTTGAGCTTTGTGCCACCTGAGCTTAACCCACTGTGCTACTGCCCGACTCCCAATAGTTAATTTTATTCATAGATTTTCTTCAAGATTGGGAGCTACTCTCTGCCCTAATCCAAGTTTCTAGCCCTTTTCTCAACGTTGACACCATCTTCTCAGATGCTATCTTTATCCAACTTCATGCTAGCTATCAAACTCAAGCAAAAACTGCAATAGTCATATGCCCCAGGAATATATCTAACATAGACTTCTATATGTCTTTCCACCTTAAGATCCTTATTCTCATCTTCTCTATTCCTACTTTTTTTGGTTTCTGTTCATTAATTATTTTGTCTTGCTTTATGTCTTACTGCCTTATAGCTGCCAAGTTGCAAGTACTACTATGATGCCATCCTGACTTTCCTGGGCAGAATACCTCACCAATGTGTCCTGGAACCTTATCTGTTCAGAGCCCTACCCCACTAGTGAAAGATAGAAACAGGCTGGGGTTATGGATCCACCTGTCAATACCCATGTCCAGTGAAGAAGCAACTAGAGAAGCCAGAACTCCCACCTTTTGCACCCCCAAAACAAATTTTGGTGCATAAGTTCAGTGGGGGAGAAATAGTAGGGGGAAGATGACCAGAGGACTCTGAACTCCAACTCCATCAGGTACCAGAGAGAGGAGAAGAAAAAGGGAGGGCCAATTGGAAGTAGTAATAAGTGTAGGTATGACTTGGAAAAGAAGAGCAGATGGGACCATGGAAAACAAATGGGCAAATATATACAGATATAAACAGGTAGTTGTAGAAGTAATAGTTAACCCACATCTGCAACCATAGGAGAACTGCTGTAGCTTCCGATGGAGGGAATGGTTGGTATGGTGTGGAATTGTACCCCTGGTACCTTGTAATTTTGTAACTCAATATTAAATCACTAATAAAATACAAATAAATAAATATGAGGGCAAAGTAAAATACCTGGTGGCAGACTGGGGACCACTCTAGACATTTTGAGAAGCATCACCAGTGGTTGGTGGGAGGAGGCAGCAGCAGCGCCTCTATGTCACAGGAGGAGCCCTCTGTAGGGGTGGAGAGATACAACCAGGGGCCATTTTGGGGTTTTACCTCCACTTCCCCCAAAGGACACCTGCTGTTGACATTGAGAGGAAGGAAGGCTGTGCAGGAACATGACCACTAGGGTTTTAATCCTAGCTTCTCCATATTTATGCAGCTCTGGGCCACTCGATGAGTGTATAGTCCTCATGGTGTTGATGAGACTCCTATTTCATTGCAGGCACAGAACTGGGACCTATTAATTCAATCACTCTGTCACTTACTCACTGATTAACTCAGCCAGAAAATAATTCTTTCCTTCTTCTATTTTTTGATAGAGACAGAGAGAAGTTGAGAGAAAAAGAGGGAGGGAGGGGGATGGAGCTGCAGCCTCTCTCCACCACTTGTGAAGCTTCCCCCTCTACCCCAGCAGGTGGGTACTGGGGACTTGAACCTGGGTACTTGTGCACGGTGATGTGTGTGCTCTATGGAGTGTGCTACTGCCAAACCCCTGCAAATCCTCTTAAGCCTGATTATATGCTGAATTCTATTCAGAGCCTAAGGGGACAGTGACAAAATGAGAAAAGCTGATTTCCTTCTCATCTAATGGAAGATAAGCATGTAAGCAGAGTGACTAATGGCACCATTTTTCAAGTGTTAAAAACCTCTGGAAAACAGAAATAAAGGCAGGAAAAGTAGTTCATCTGGATAGTGTGCCTGCTTTACTCTGTGTGTAACCTAGGCTCAATTATGGCTCTCACTGCAGTAGTACAGTTTCAGTGCTTTTGTCACCTTTCTTCCTACCTATCCGTCTATCCGTCCATCCATCCATCCGTCTGTCTGTCTTTTTGTTTTGTTTATTATCTTTATTTATTGGATAAAGACAGAGAGAAGTTGAGAGGGGAGGGAGAGATAGTGAAGGAGAGAGACATCTGCAGACCTGCCTCACCACTCATGAAGCTTCCCCCCTGCAGGTGGGGACTGGGGCCTTGAACCCTGATTCTTTCACATCGTAACATGTGCACTCAACCAGGTGCATTACTACTACCTGGCCCTTCTTTCCTATCTATCCTTTCATCTGTCTATCTACCTATCTATCTATCTATCTATCTATCTATCCATCCTATCTATCTACCTATCCATCCTATCTATCTACCTATCTTATCTATCTTCCTTCCTTCCTGCCTACCTACCTACCTATGAAAGTTGATGCAGAGTGGTAAAACACCAACAAAGACAAAAAATAAAGAAAAGAAAAAAAAAAAAAAGGAAAACAAAAAGATCAAGTCAGCGAGGCGGGGGAAGGAATCCCTCTTTCTTCTTTCCTATTACTATCATAAGGATTTCTGTCCCCTCCCCCCAGTACAGGAAAGGTCTGACAATATATTTTATGAGGTATGTACACTTGGCATTGCTGCAAAATGAAGTAAAAGAGAAAACAAATGCTTTTGAATTTAAGGTTCAATCCAGTCGCACTATTAATCCCTCTCTGGAAGGACATGCTGCCGCCTGCCCCACTGACTCTGTGATGGAAATGGTGAGATTGAGAGCTGAGAGCTGGAAGATAACTCTGCAAAAGTACTTTTAATCTTCTCAAAACCACATCTGCCTCGGCACAGCAAAAACATCAGTCGGGAGGCTGGGGATGGTGGCATCATTCCCCAATCGAGGGCAAAACACAGCCACGTTCCACAGTTATGTGTCCCCTCTCTCTGCTCTACCTCATCCTTCTTTCTCAGAACCACAGGGAACATTTTCTTCAGCTAACGAGGTGGCCTGCTGAGAGCAGCACTGGAGCAGCGCTGGTGGTAATGAGAAAGAGCAGACATGGCAGAATGTGGTGCAAAATAATCCCTTCTCCTGTCACTGTGGACAGTCTGGCTCAGAAGTTGGGGAGT
Source organism: Erinaceus europaeus (assembly GCF_950295315.1). NCBI lineage: Eukaryota > Metazoa > Chordata > Mammalia > Eulipotyphla > Erinaceidae > Erinaceus > Erinaceus europaeus. The sequence continues at coordinate 107,170,499 of NC_080164.1, read as the reverse complement.
TTTGGTCAGCTTTCCTGCTGGAAAGCCAGGCCTGTGGAAAGATATTAGCCAAGGCAGTGGAGTTGAGCTTCACCTCGAGTCTCTGTACTGCTACCTTCTTGGCCACCAGACCCTAGCTCACTGCTGCTTCTCTCAGCATCCGGGGCCTCTTCTGCATAAAGAGATGTAAAGGAGCTGACTTCCACAGTCACGCAGAGCATAAATGAGGCTTGTACAGTGCAGGTGTGCTTCAGACTGCTCATGAGTGACAACTCCATCAACCTCAGGAAGATGCCCACAGCTACCAGAGACGCAGGGTTCTCTGTTATTTACAGTGTCTGTCAGTCTTGTAGTCTTGTTTACTATGGAACCAGTCATCTGAGGAGGCTATTTTGAATTTCTGGTCCCTCAGACAAGGTCCCTCCTTTTTCCCCCTTTTTTCCCTTTTTTTCTGAGAAATCATGATGATCCTTTTATACTCTGTATTTTCTCTTTTCCTTTCCATTTTTTTTCATCCAGGCAAAAAACCCTCCAGTGTTATTAATGGGGCTCTGTGCTGGCACTACAAATTCACTGCTCCTGGAGGCCTTCCCCCCATTTTATTGGACAGGACAGAGAGAAATTGAGAGAGAAGGGGGAAGATAGATAGATAGATAGATAGATAGATAGATAGATAGATAGGGAGAGAGAAAGAGGGGGGGGACACCTGCAGACCTGCTTCATTGCTTGTAAAGCTTCCACCCTGCAGGTGGCTTGAATGCAGATCCTGTACTTAGTACTATGTGCACTTAATCGGGTGCTCCACCACCCATGCCTTTGTACTTTTTCTTTTTTAAATTTCCTTTCCTTTTTTTTTTTTTTTCCACTAAGCCTTTTTGTTGGGGCTTGGTGCCTGCACAGAGACTCTACTGTCCGGGTGCCCCTCCCCTTTTATCTTCAATTTTATAGAGACAGAGAAAAATTGAGAGGGAGATAGAAAGGGAGAGAGACAGAGAGACACTTGCAACACTGCTTCACAACTCATGAATCTTTCTCTCTGCAGGTAGGGAGTGGGGACTTGAACCTGAATCCTTAAGCATGGTAACATATGTGTTTTACTGGGTGGACCATCACTTGGCCCCCAGTTCTGTGTACCAGTCTATCCTCTTGTCTGAAAGGGATTCATCATTGGCTGGAATGGAGTCTTAAAGAGATGTAAAGAGAGCCTCTAAAGTTAGTTCTGATGTTTGCCAAATAACTTAAAGAGGGAGTTATATCTAACTTCCACAGAGCTGTTCTTTAGACTGGAGCTGAGATGTGCACATATTTTAGCTGGTGTTTCTGTTATACCAGTCCTGCCAAGTATCCTAAAAAGCAAGTAAGCTATCGCCTAATTTTTTTAAAATAATTTTATTGGTGGGGCTAATCTTTGACAGTACAACTCTTGACACAGGAGAAGCTGATCATTTCTTCAACTATGTAGAGGAATGAAAATTAGGATTTAAAAAAAATATTTATTTATTTATTCCCTTTTTGTTGCCCTTGTAGTTATTATTGTTGTTGTTGGATAGGACAGAGAGAAAATGGAGAGAGGAGAAGACAGAGACGGGGAGAAAAAGATAGACACCTACAGACCTGCTTCACTGTTTGTGAAGCGACTCCCCTGCAGGTGGAGAGCCGGGGGCTTGAACCAGGATCCTTACACCGGTCCTTGCACTTTGTGCCACCTGCACTTAACCCGCTGCGCTACCGCCCGATTCCCTGGATTTTTTTCCCCCAGAAATAAGCTGTCTATTGGAGAAGGATGTCCAGATGGCAGGTGAAATATGTAATCACAGCGCATCTCATCTTTAAGAGTCACTTTCCCCTGATTATGTGGGTCCTCTCCTCTCTCTATGAAGCCCTAGCCCCCTGCCCCTTTTCTTCTTTCAGGAATGTATACCTGCCTTTTGCACTGTTGGCTTCAGAATCTTTATCTGTAGGTACACCTCACACTTAAGCAATTAAGATTTGTCCCTTTTCTTCTACTAAAGTGTCTGATGTGTGTTGAAGAAGTTTTCTAATCCCAGACTTCCTGACACTTGCTATTAGAAACACTTTGCCTCCATGCTTGCTCTCTCTCTATCTCAGCTCTACTCAATGCCACTGTTTTCTTGTCCTCCCCCTGTACCTCCTCCAGAAGTATTATTATTATTATTATTATTATTATTATTATTATTATTATTTTCCTCCAGGGTTATGCTGAGGCTCATTGTCGGCACTACTGCTCTTGGTGGCCCATTTTTCCCATTTCTTTGGATAGAACAGAAAGAAATAGAGAGAGGAGGGGAGATAGAGAGGGAGAGAGAGAGAGAGACATCTGCACTATTCAGAATAAACCTGTTCAGGTTGGGTCCTAACCCCTTCAGGTTGGTTCTGAGCTCTCCGCCAGGACTGTACTAATAATATCAAAGGTCAGCCCTGCCTCTGCCCGTCCTGGTCATTCACTGTAATTGGCCACCCTTCTGGGGGTTCATTTATCCACAGGGGCTTGACAGAATCCAAATAAATGGACACATCAATACTAGGGCATGATAAGCGAGATTGAACAGAGCCTTTGCTCATCACTGCAGTCAGGTAGCTAACCTGCCCCTGCAGGCTCAGAACTGCAGTAGGAGGCCAGGCACTGGTTAAACAAGGAGGCACTAAGCAACACGGAATCAAATCACAGCTCAAAGAGAAAAAAATGTCAGAAACTCAAGCAAGGCCTCTGCTGAGTAAAACTTAACTCACAGATCAGGGCTGCCTGTGGGGTTCTTTTTAGTAGTTAAGATGGACAATTTTTGGGGGGTGGGGGAGGGATGCTGGGTGGTGGCTCAACTGGTAGGGTACACATTACTATATAAGGGGGTCCTAGTCTCAAGTTTATGGTCCCTACATGCAAGGGGGAAGCTTCATGAGCAGTGATATAGAGGGTCTCTCCTCTCTCCCTCTCTATCTCTGTCTCTCACTTCTGTTAGGAAAATTTAAAAAGTAGGTTCTTGGAGTGGTGAAGCCAGGCTACCTCCAAGCCCCAGTGATAATCCTGGTAGCAAAGGAAGAAAAAATATTGAATATTTTACGTTAAGTGTATCTACCACAACTAAAACAATACGGAACAAACAAAGGAGACTAAATACCTAACAGAAGTGAGTCTCTCTAATCAAAAGGGAAATGAGAGCTGATTCTGGAGATTCCACAGGGTGGTGCAGCTAATATAACCAGGACAAAACTTGAGTGGAAGAAAGAATTCAGGGCACAGTGGAGTAGACTAACAATAAGGTGTTAGTATGTGGGTGTCTGAGTCCAAAGGTAAAATCACAGAATGTGAGCTCAGATATGCAGGGATGCAGAGGTCACATAGGCTGCTAAGCTGAATATGGGCCCCAGGTCACATAAAATCTATGAGGTTTACAGTCAACAGTATTTATACACCTTTCCAATATTTGGGAGCTACTCTTTTCCCTGATCTAGCTTTCTGGTCCTTTTTCCAACCATGACATCATCTCCCCAGACAATAACTTGGATCCACCTGCATATCAGATGTCACATTCAGGAAAAAAGAAAAAAAAAAACCTAGTATAGTCATAGGCCCTTTGGAATATAACTAAAATAAGCCTAGTAACTATCTACAAAATGGAGACCCCCCCCCCCCAACTCTTCATCTGAATAATTCCAGCCTTTAGGTTCATGATTAGTCAACAATATGTTTGGCTTTATATGTTGACCCTTTTTTTAGCCAACAGGTTCCAGATGCTACCATGATGCCAACCGGACTTCCCTGGGCAGACAACCCCACCAATGTGTCTTGAAGCTCCACTTCCCCAGAGCCCCACCCCACCAGGGAAAGAGAGTGGCAGGTTGGGAGTATGGATGGACCTGTCAATGCCAATGTTCAGCGGGGGAGCAATTACAGAAACCAGACCTTCCACCTTCTGCACCTCATAATGACCCTGGGTCCATACTCCCAGAGGGATAAAGAATAGGAAAGCTATCAGGGGAGGGCATGGGCTACAGAGCTCTGGTGATAGGAATTGTGTGGAGTTGTACCCCTCTTATCCTATGTTTTTTTGTCAGTGTTTCCTTTTTATAAATAAAAATTTTTAAAAAATCACGGCTAAGGTCTGTTTATTATGAGATCTTTTTTGTTTAACTAGCTGTCAAACTATATAGAAAATGCAAACAGAGGCAAAGATATAAAATAAAAATCAAATGTCATGCATGCACATGTTTTCAGTGCAGAAACTTTTCAGTGCAGAAATTTTATCCCCAGCAAACATTGTCCACCCAGAACTCCACCCAGAGGCAACACTATTCTAACCACTCCAAACTTTTTTTTCTTTTTAATTGCCATCAGGATTGTCACTGGGGCTTGGAGCCTGCACTATGAATCCACTGCTTCTGGTGGCCATCTCAAACCCCCCCCCCCCCCTTTTAAACTGGATAAGACAGAGAGAAATTGAGTAGGAAGGGGAGATAGAGAGGGAGAGAGACTGTGAGACAGCTACAGACCTGCTTCTTTCCCTCTGTGGGCAGGGGAGCAGGGGCTTGAACACAGGCCTTTACATATGGTAATATGTGCACTTAACTGGGTGCACCACCTAACCATCTCAATCTTAAAACTAGCCACAGAACAAGCAGAAGGCAGAGCTCTGAAGAAAAGAGGCAAGTAATAATTGATACTATTATTGTACATGTGTAATGTTTATATATTATTATAATATTTTACATAAAGTAGACATAATGTTATTTTATCTAGATATAGAGAAGACAGGCATAGAGAGAGAAAGAGGAGGACAGGTGGTGGTGCACGTGGTTGAGTGCACATGTTACAGTACTCAAGGATGCAGTCTGATGTTGCTGAGGACTTATTCTGATGCAGTCTCCGCCCCCAGGTTTTTCTATGCTCCGCTAAATCCTAGAGTGCCCCCTTTCAACCAATCCTGGCTCCGCCCCCAGGTTTTTCTATGCCCCGCTAAATCCTAGAGTGCCCCCTTTCAACCAATCCTGGCCCTACACGTCACCCCTGGTTGTCGCCCAATAAAACGCCCCCTCACCCCTCCGCGCTCTCTCTCTCTGGGCTCTGGCTCTCCCTCTCTGAGGTCTCGCTCCCTGCTCTCCCCCTGTGGTCGGCCATTGCTGGCTGGCTCCACGTGGTCTGAACCAAACCTCCCCCCCCCCATCCTATAATAAAGATCTGTGTACCCCTTTGCTCTGGACGTCCGCTCTCTTCTCCGCGGTGCAGCCCGACACCAGACTGCCTCAACAACAGTCTGAGCCCCCCAGTTCCCACCTGCAGGGGAAAGCTTTGCCAAGTGATGAAGAATTTGCAAGCATCTCTCTATCACCCCCTTCCCTGTCGTTTTCTAGTTGTCTGTATCCAATAAATAAATATAGTAAAAAATGTAAAAGGAAGAGTTATTGTTAGAGAGAGAGATACCTCAGCACTGAAGCATCCTTCAGTGTGGTAGGGGCCGAGTTCGAACCTGGGTTACACACATGATAGAACAGTGCACTATCCAAGTGAGTGATTTTGCTTGACCTAATTATCTTTAAAAAATTTTAAATTTTACCATTTCTGCCCAGAGCACTGCTCAGTTCTGCCTTATGGTGGTGCTAGGGATTGAACTTGGGACCTTGGAGGCTCGGGCATCTGAACTCTGTACTACCTCCCAAGCTCTATCAGAGCATGGGGCAGGCAGAAGGCTGAAGTGGGCTCCCCCAGGGAGTTGGAGGGTTCAGAGCTTCTATGTTTGGTCGTGTCTGTAATAAGGTCAGCTTTCTGGACACCCTCAGAGCTATCTCTCTTTCAGAAGGTTAAACCAATGCCTTTGTTCTTCTGCTCCCCACTAAGTCTGGCTGAGGGCAGAGAAACCCCTGGAGAGTCTGAGATGTGAGACCCCAGAGTCAAACTCCCAAGCCTGCCTCCTGACTGGAGGATGCTGGAAACAGCCCAGAGGCTAGGAGAGGTGAAGTCACTTCTGGCCTCAAAATGTCTCCCATCCTTTTTTTTGTTTTATTTAATTTTTTTAAGTTTCTTTTTTAAAAGTATTTTTTAAATTATTTATTTATTGGGAGTCAGGCGGTAGCGCAGTGGGTTAGGTGCACATGGCATGAAGCACAAGGACCGGAGTAAGGATCCCGGTTCCCCACCTGTAGTAGAGTCGCTTCACAGGGGGATAGAGAGGGAGAGAGACAGAGAGATACCTGCAGTCCTGTTTCACCACTCATGAAGTTTTCCCCTGCAGGTGGGTACCAGGGGCTTCAACTGGGTTCCTTGTGCATTGTAATGTGTGCACTTAACAAGGTGTGCCACAGCCTGCTCCCCCATCCCAGTGGCCACTTGTTATAGAAGCTGTGAAGGAGAATAGAAAACAGAAAGAGAAACACCTGAAGCTACCCCGACTCCTCTGTGGATGGGGACTAGGGCTTGAAATTATGTTTTCATGCATGGGAACATGAGCTCTTTGCCATGCTAATCATTAGTTGGCCCCATGAAGCATGACATTTTGAGGCCAGAAAAAACTCTATAAGGTCAATTACCCCCCCGCTCCCACACACATACATGAGAAATGCCTCTGGGGTCCTAGGTTCTCTGGCATGCAGTCTGTCCACACCACATTCTACACTGTGTGCTCTACCACTTCCTCCCAACATGGAAACCAATGGCAGCGCCGCGTGACCTGCAGGTGCTCTAATGAGCAGGAAGTGTAATGTCTGCAGAGTGCACAACATTTTAGTCTGCCCACCATGGTGAGGAAGTTCACTGATGCAGACACTGTCTCAGACAGCTATTTTTGTTTGTAAATTGTGATTTGTTTCCAGTGGCAAAAACCCACTTCCGGAAGGAGTAATTCTAAATTCATATTCAAAGAGTTACATCACCCTAGATGGGGCTCCCTTCATCATGAAAAAAAAATACTACAAATAAAACATCCTAAGAATGGCTCCATCAACACAATTTCTCACACACACACACACACACACACACACACACACACACACACACACACACACAGAGTCTCACACAAGCCTAAGTTTGGAAAGGATGAGGTAAGCATGGATTCAATGATTATAATTCCACACCAGCAGAGTTGACCTTACATAGAAGATTACAAAGATGGAAAGTGATCTGCTAATATAGTTGCATCCACACAAAAGGTACTGATCTGAATCTTTGGAAGCTGTCTTAGACGCTCCTGGCTTCTTCTGTGTTCCTTTTCCTGTATCCCATGTTCTTACTCTCCTTAAAATTGTCCTATGTGAATCCTATCTCAGAATCAGAGGCTCCTTGTATGTGACTTGCATGTCTCTAAGGATGCTATATATCAACAAAAGTGTCTAAAGAGTACACTCCTGGAGCTGGGTGGTGGTGTGCCTGGTAGAGTACACTACAGTTCACAAGGACCTGGGTTTGAGCAGCACAGTTGTTGATATGTGGGTACCGTTTCCCATCTCCCTGTGGCAGGTGTCTGTTGAACACCCTCACCCCCATTCTAGGTCCATTTCCACCAGGACCCCTCATTCTCATTTCCCCTCCTCCTTCCATAGCAGCTGCTGAGTTTCTTTAGTATTATTAAGTCCCAAACACTGAAGCCAGTTATTAACCTTCGAGTTCTCCTATAGTACATATGCTCAGTTATTTTCAATGGTACAAACACTCCAAAGGATCCCAGTTTAATTCCATGCAAGCCACATCACTGAGCACCTCTATGGAAATTTTATTTTTATTATTGAGTAATGAGGCAATGAACCAAACACATGCGATTTCTTTCTGGGACTGTACTGGCCTCTGTTGACTTCTGAGTCCTTAGTGATGCATGCTAAAGAGACAGCACTAATTCTTGAGTGTTCTCAACCTAGAGGTAGAGGTAATGGTAGTATCTCTAGTATAAAGACTACTTGGGAGTGGGGTGGGGGTGGTGGTGACACACTTGGTTGAGCACACATGTTAACAGTATGCAAGGACCCAAGTCACTAGTCCCCACCTGCAGGGGGGAAACTTCTCTAGTGGTGAAGCAGTATTGCAGGTGTCTCTCTTTCTCTCCCACTCGTTCTCTCCCACTCTTTCTCTCCCTACCCTCTCAATTTCTGGTTGTCTCTATCCAATAAATAAAGATAATTTTTAAAAACTTTTAAAAGACTGCTTTTAGGGGACAGCATGATGCAGTGGTTACGTGGTATGTGCTTATCATTTTATTTTTAAATATTTATTTATTACTGGATAAAGACAGATAGAAATTGAGAGGGAAGGGGGAGATAGAGAGGGAAAGAGACAGAGAGACACCTGCAGCCCTGCTTCACCACTTGTGAAGCCTTCCCCCTATAGGTGGAGATGAGGGGCTTGAACCTGGGTCCTTGCACACTGTAATGTATATGCTTAACCAGGTGTGCCACTGCCTGGTCCCTGTACTTATTATTTTATATATGTATATATTACAGGGCAGCATCAACTAATGTGTATGGATGGCCCTAAACAAATTAATAGAGCTGCTGAAATTGCTTAAAGACCATGACCCTGTTTCATAAATGAAATTACAGGGATTCACATAATGAATCCAATTCATCAAACTGCTGGAGGGTAAGTGTGGTTGTGAGGGTGGAGGGATATGTGTGTGAGAGGTGGCAGGGAAGGAAGGCAGCACAAGGATAACTCAGTTATCCTTGCTATCTTCAGAATTTGTTCTCAAAGATACTTGATCCCCTGACTATACCTAACACCAGGGGAAAGCTCTCCAAGTGGTGAAGTAGGGATGCAGCTCTCTGTCTCTCTCTACCTCCCCCTTCCTCTCAACTTCTGGCTGTCTCTATTTAATACATAAATATAATTAAAAAATTTTAAAAGAAGATAAAGAGGGGGGTCGGGTGGTAACACAGAGGGTTAAGCACACACAGTGTGAAGTGCAAGGACCTAAGGATCCCGGTTCAAGCCCCCGGCTCCCCACCTGCAGGGAGGTTGCTTCACAAGCAGTGAACCAGGTTTGCAGGTGTCTATCTTTCTCCGCGCCCCCCCCCCGCCTTCCCTTCCTCTCTCAATTTCTCTCTGTCCTATCCAACAACAATAACAAGAACAAAAACAACAATAACAATAATGGCAACAAAATAGAAAAAAAAGTGGCCACTAGGAGCAGTGTATTCATAGTGCAGGCGCCAAGCCCCAGCAATAACTCTGGGGGCAAAAAACAAACAGATAAACAGAACAGACAGACAATAAAGTTCTTTTTTGTAGTCTCATCCCCACTTCCTCATTTCACACCATCACAGTTGACAAATCTCAAGCCACTGAGATTCTGTTCATGCTGCAGAAATCAGCCACACACTAAGGGCTTGCTGTGTCCTGAGAGTCTTAATCTGAATATTTCTTATTTGTATTTGACAAACACCATTTAGAAAGACATTTTTCTATACCTTATAAAAGAGCCAGTTTTCCACCTTGGAACATTCTACTCCTTGGGAAATAAGTTCCCTTGGTGACTTTTCAATATGTACAGTAGAAATTGTAAGTATTAAATCAGTCAAAGTTGAAAAGTATTGTGGGAGAAACTTCGAGTGTTCCTGCTTTGCCATCAGAAGAGTCAGTTTGTTCAGTACTAAAGTAAGAAAACTAGATGATGGAACTGCTGAAAACAATAGCATATGCATAGTATGTTTTCATTGTAACCCTCAGTTCCAAAACTTTCCAGTAGGAACAAACTGGATGTCTTCAGATAAGCAGGTAGTACAGAATGACATTCATACTTGTCACATTTGTGTTTTTGGTGCAAATTCAAAGACTAGCATGGAAACAGTGCTCCCATCAAAACCAGGTAACCAGGTTCACCTCTCCCAACAACCTGTTCTGAAAACCTGCTCACAGAGAAAGTACCTAACTAGAGTTTTATTCTGTGTTAGTGGTGTGATTATTTCTTTAAATTTTAAGTAAGGCTCTCTTCACAGGTCTCTGTGCATCTAGGCTCTGCAGAGGAAGCAGAATTTCACTAATGTGACTATACAGCATTTTCTTCCTAGGTGAAAAATATGTCTATATGCATTTCATTACTTGCAGTCTACAAACAATTTTTAACACACTATAGGAAATGTCAACACTTGCCCACCACCTGACTCCCAATTTTGGTACTTCTATAGGCTCTACAATGAAAGGGTCAGAGTTCACAAGTATAGAAATCAGGGTTGGCTCTGACTTACCCAGTAGAGCTCACATATTACAAGTACGGAAATGAAGTTGCCATTTTATTAAAAAATCTCTAAGAAAAACAAAACAAAAGCTTGAAAACAGGACTAACTCCTAGCACCTATTATATCCCCTAACCAATTTTTTAAAATTTATGTATTTACTATTGGATACAGAGAAATTGAGAGGGAAGGGACAGACAGAGAGGGAGAGAGACAGAGAGACACCCGAGGTACTGCTTCACCACTCACAAAGTTTTTCCCCTGCAAGTGGGGACTGGGGCCTTGAACCTGGGTTCTGGTGCGCTGTACTGTGAGCACTTAGCCAGGTGTGTCATCGCCTGGCCCCCCTAACCAAACTTTCATCTACTTGAAAATGTATCTTATCAACATTATTTTCTTTTCCTTTCTTCCTTCCTTCCTTCCTTCCTTCCTTCCTACCTTCCTTCCTTCCTTTCTATCTTTCTTTTCCTCCAGCATTGTTTCTGGGGCTCAGTGCCTACACTATGAATCCACTGCTCCTGGAGGCAAGCCATTTTTCCCATTTTGTTGCCCTTGTTGTAATTGTTATTATTGTTGTTGTTATTTTGTTATAGCTGATGTTGTTGGATAGGACAGAGAGATATGGAAAAGAGGAGGGGAATACAGTTAAGAGGAGAGAAAGACAGACATCTGCAGACCTGCTTCACCGCTTGTGAAGTGACCCCCTACAGGTAGGGAGCTGGGGGCTCGAACCGGGTTCCTTACACCTGCCCTTTTGCTTTGCGCCATATGTGCTTAACCCGCTGTGCTACCGCCCAGTCCCCTCAACATTATTTTCTATACACAATAGTTTGTAACACAAACCCAGAATTTTCAATGGTTGGGGAAGGTTTCCCACTAAACTCTATTGTAAAGGGAGAGTCTACCTACAGAAATATCTTTGAATTGACCACATTTTGCATTATTATATGGACATGGGTTGGCCCATGCCTGTGAGGAATAAGTCCTTTACTTTTGGGAAGTCGTATGTAGGACTTGATGAGTTGAGGGTCCTTTGTGGTATAAAATATAAGAAAATCAAGTGATGGCTTCTTACTGTAGCATGAATGACAGTGGCTCCATGGGAAGGACCAAGCCACCCCGTTCACAGGGAAGTCATATTCCATGTCAAGGGTGACTGTACACAGTTATTGCTCATTCTGTCCCCTGGGAGATTAACTTTTGCTGTGGCATTCCATTCCTTCAGTTTTTTAAATTTATTTTTATTATCTCTATTTATTAGATAGAGACAGCGAGAAATTGAGACGGTAGGGGGTAATAGAGAGGGAGAAAGAGAGATACCCGCAGCACTGCTTAACCACTTGCGTAGTTTTCCCTCTGCAAGTGGGGGCTGCGGGAATAAACCTGGGTCTTTGCACATTGAATGATGATGTGCTCAACCAGGTGCGCCACCACCTGGCCCCTACACTGTGTTTCTAATTGTTGATCTTGATTTCTCAGCCAGAGGCGCTCAGGTGGTGAAGTCTTCCACTACCACCACTCCCACACCTGCCCTGGCATGGGCTGACTTACTTTGCATGCAGAGTCCATCAGTGCAGTTCTTGGATTGCAGCACCAGCCCGTCGCAGTCCTTGCCGCCATTCTTGGGGGCGGGTGCTGTGCACTCTCGCCTACGCCAGTGTGTACACTCCGTCCCACAAGTAGACCACTTGCTCCACGAGGTCCACCTGCCGTCCACTGCCAAGAAAATAGATCTCAGGCCAAAGGGAAAAGCAGCAGCTTGAGAGCAGAAAGGAGCACAGCTCAAGTGCAAATAAAATAAAATAAACGACTGAAGAAACTGTCCTTCCCAAGAAGTTCTGCATTCATCATAGCTACTGGTAATTGTACTTCCACTACAGACCTCATCAGGGACTTTAAACTCCTCAGCTGTGTGTGTGTGGTTATTTCCTCACTGATCACACCATGGGAAGCTTACAGGGAGACACAGAAAACCAGAATCGTCACAGGAAACTACCGAAATGTATGTACACCATGGATGAGGGCATCTCTGTTTCCCATTTGGACTTCATATTATAAATCTGGGGGGGCACTTTTGGATCCAAGATCCCTTCATGTGTAGTGTCTTGTAGACTTTGAAAGAACACTGTGTGTACATCTTAGAAGAAGAGGTATGTACAATGAGGGAGAAATCTACCCATCTATTCACTCACCCACCCATCTATCCACAGATCCATTTAATCATTCACCTATCCTTTATCCTCCACCCCACTTACCCATTCACTCACTCATTAATCTATCCATCATTCCACTCACCTATCTTTCCATCCATGCATACCCACCTATTCTTTCTGTCCACCCATGTATCCATCCATCCAACCATCACCACTCTGCCATATCTATCTCTCTACCTACCTATCTACCTACTATTCTTTTATTATTAAATCATTTCTGTCTGTCATCTATATTTTTTCTATATAATTCTTTTATTTTGTTTTCATATCCAGGTTGGTTGATTATAAGACTTTTTGGAGGGCCAGGCAGTGGTGCACCCAGTTAAGTGTACATATTATCAAATGCAAGGGCCTGGGTTTGACATACCACTCCCCACCTGCAGGGCGGATGCTTCATGAACAGTGAAGTAGGTGTCTATCTTTTACCCCCTTTCTCTATCTCCTCCTCTCTCAATTTTTTTTTCTGTTCTAGCTACTAAAAATTAGAAAGAAAAAAAAAAAGAGGAAAACTGGCTTAAGGGAGCACCAAGCCTTAGAAATAATCCTGAAGGAAAGACTTTCTGTAACATTTTCTTAAATAGATGGCTACTTTTCAACCCATCACTTGATAATTTCTCTATATATTTACAAATAATAACTAATTTCATTCCTTCTATATTTTGGTAATTTATACAGAATTCTTTTTTTTTTAATTTATTTTATTTATTTATTGCCTTTTGTTGCCCTTGTTGTTTTATTGTTGTAGTTATTATTGTTGTTGTCGTTGTTGTTGGATAGGACAGAGAGAAATGGAGAGAGGAGGGGAAGACAGAGAGGAGGAGAGAAAGATAGACACCTGCAGACCTGCTTCACCGCCTGTGAAGCGACTCCCCTGCAGGTGGGAAGCCGGGGTTCGAACCAGGATCCTTATGCCAGTCCTTGTGCTTTGCGCCACCTGCGCTTAACCCGCTGCGCTACAGCCCGACTCCCGTTTTGGTAATTTATAACAGTCTTTCTGACTATTGTGACTCATCTACCAATGATTCTCCAGTCATTCTGTAGTATCTTTAATTTCAAAGCACACAACTTAAATTCCAAGTAATAGACTTCCCTGGACTGATGACCCCACCAATGTGTCCTTGGAGCTCAGCTTTCCCAGAGCCCCACCCTACTAGGGAAAGAGAGGCAGACTGGGAGTATGGATCGACCAGTCAATGCCCATGTTCAGCGGGGAAGCAATTACAGACGCCAGACCTTCCACCTTCTGCAACCCACAAAGACCCTGGGTCCATACTCCCAGAGGGATAAAGAATGGAAAAGCTCTCAGGGGAGGGGATGGGATATAGAGACCAGGTGGTGGGAATTGTGTGGAGTTGTACCCCTCCTATCCTATGGTTCTGTTAATGTCTCCTTTCTGAAAGAAAGAAAGAAAGAAAGAAAGAAAGGAAGAAAGGAAGAAAGGAAGAAAGAAAGAAAGAAAGAAAGAAAGAAAGAAAGAAAGAAAGAAAGACATTTAATGGTTAGGGAGATGGCTCAGCTGGTAGAACATATATGTTGCATGTATGAGGCAGAAACACATATGACAGAGCAACGTTCTGCTCTCTCTCACTTTTACAAAAGAAGTATTTTAAAAGGTATATAAAGGGGCCAGGTGGTAGCTCACCTGGGTAAATGCATATGTTACTAAGTGCAAGGACCTGGGTTTGAGCCAGTTCCTTGCACTCAGTAAGTGCAAGCCCCCCCCCAAACCCTGAATCTGCAAGCTTCACAAGCAGTGAAGCAGGTCTGCAAGTATTTATCATTCTCTCTCTTTCTCTCCTTTTCACTCTATCTCTCCCTTTCACTTCAATTTTTCTCTGTCCTATGACATAGAAAGAAAAAGAAAGAAAGGAAGGAAGGAAGAAAGAAGGAAAAGAAAAAAATGTCCACCAGAAACAGTGGATTTGTAGTGCCCAGTGATAACCTTGAAGGAAAAGAAAGAAAGAGAGGGAGAGAGGAAGGAAGGAAGGAAGGAAGAAAAAGGGATGTGATGTATTTCTGCTGATGCCATATCTAAAATGTTTTCATTTTTTCTTTAAGTTACCAAGAGATAGATGTATTTAATTATCTTTTTCTTTATTGGAGGGATTAATGGTTTACAGTGGACAGTAAAATACAATAGTTTGTACATGCATAACATATCCCAGTCTTCCACATAACAACCTAACCCCCACTAGGCCCTCCTCTACCATCATGTTCCAGGACCTGAGCATTACCCCCTACCCCAGAGACTATTACTTTGGTCTAATACACCAACTGCAGTCCAAGTTCTGCTTTGTGTTTCCCTTCTGTTCTTATTTTTCAACTTCTGTATATGAATGAGATCATTCCATATTCATTCTCCTTTTTCTGGCTTGTCTCACTTAACATGATTCCTTCAAGCCCCACTCAAGATGAGGTGAAGAAGGTGAATTCATCATTTTTAATAACTGAGTAGTATTCCATTGTGTATATAGACCACAACTTACTCAGCCACTCATCTGTTGTTGTATACCTGGGCTACTTCCAGGTTTTGGTTATTACAAATTGTGCTGCTATGAACATAGGTCTACACAGATCTTTTTGGATGGGTATGTTTGGTTCCTTAGGATATATCCCCAGAAGATGAATTGTAGGGTTATAAGGTAGATCCACTTCTAGCCTTCTGATAAAATGTTTTCTTTAAGGAATATTACATAAATAAGACAAACCATAAATACTGAAATAAGTTTACTGAAAATACTGAAATAAGTTTAGTTTGTTAAAAAAAAAGGAACCCTGAAATGCGTAATTAAATTCTGCAGACGCCATAGAAAACAAAACTAAACATCATTTGTTGAACATTCATGACACAGAGTATCTTGTAACTGCTTAAATTATATAAATATTGATGGCTTGTATTGTCTGAGAAATCTATTTGATTCACATTCTAACAACAGCACACACACATGAAACGTGTATAAAGAAATAAACATGCCTACATGCAAAAAAATGAAAGCATTCGTATTTAAATCATACCCAGCTGGCTACACAAGTGATTCCCAGCTACTAGAAAAAAAGCCATCTTTAAATGGTACACACACACACAAACACACACACACACACACACACACAGAGACAGAGAGAGAGAGATGGAACCTGAGACTTCTCTGTCAATTTGAAATGCTCAGTGCATTTTTAATTGTGGGAGTTAACACCTCTGTGAAATATTGGAGAGTATAAAATACTGAAATTCCTAGCCTAGCTAAGTGTCAAAATTTTTGTTCTATTAATAAGAACTCTCAAAGAGTTCAGTGTGAGACACTATTCTGATATTTGGAAATCAACACTTAGAAGTATAAAATACAGATTCTATTTTTTTCTCTAGTTTATTTCTCTAAGCCCTCTTTAAGAAAGAGCTATCTCACTTTGTTTCAGATTTTTGTACTTGAATTAGCTGTGTTTATTCTATGATTTTGACTTCAGATATGTCTACTTAAAAAATACACACACGCACACACACATGCACACACACACACACACACACACAATTTATTTCACTAAAGGATGACTAGGTCAAAGTTAGGCAATAATCAGGGCAGATAATTAAAAAAATATATATGTAAATAATGGATTTTAAAATGTGTTAGTTATCCCAATGGAGTATATTATATCTATAAAAAGTCTCAAAATCATTTTAGATTAACTTTTTAAAAGAGGTGACATCAATAAGCATCTTTTCTGGGTTTTGGTGTTAGTAAACAGTAAGCTGAGTTTACCTAGAGAGAGGAGCTAGAGACAGTGTAAGGTATGACAGAAAACAGCTTAGAGGCTAAGATATAATCTTGCTTCAGGTACGGATACCAATCACTCATGAGCTCCATATGGGTGCAGACAGACAGATGACCTGCAGCTGGCAGCACTGCATCTTCAAAATCCATTAGCCTGTGTGTCACAGAGCTGCGCCTCCCTTTTAATTCACTCCCAGGGTTTTACTTACCCTCCCCAGGAACTGCAAAACAAATATTTATGCTTAAGACCTGTTCTCGATTTTAGTGCTGATGGATTCCCAGGGTTTTTTTGGGAGAGTGAAGGCATCTGCTCCTGAAACGTGTGGTTTTGTGGTTTTTCTTGACTTAAAGAACCTACAAGTCTGGACTCCATCAGTGTTGGTGAGCAGCCCAGAGGGGTTATGTAGGTGAGTGTTTAATCTCCCATTTTGTAGGACTTTGGTTGTTTGGCAGTGAAGTTGAATACCCTGGTTAGGAGAGAAGGCTCCACTTCTCAGCAGTGAGTTGTGGGATAGAGCCAAGGGATGCTCAACCCACATTTAGAAGGTATGTCTTAGGCCTCAGACATGCTGTTGGGCTGGGGGGGGGGGCAATTACCTGGGCACAGCGTGGTGCAGGCGATCTTCTGCACACTCTGCCCTTCACAGAAGGCACCACCGTTGAGGGGGGCGGGGTTGGTGCAGGTCCTTGTGCGCTTCTGGTAGCCTCGGCCACAGCGGCTGTTACACACCGACCACTCGGTCCAGATCGACCAGCCCCCATTCACTGGGAGAAAGAAGCAAAGAGTGCAGTGCTGATTAAACACGAGTGGACCCCCCATGTACACTCACTCACAACGCACAACACAGGAACACTCTGCCCACCCTAGGTGACCACAAACATCTCAAATTTCACAACTAGATGAGATCTTGGGTACCATATTTTCCAAGTTAAGCACACACATTACAACGCACAAGCACCTGGGTTCAAGTCCCCAGGTCTCTACCTGTAGGGAGGAAGTTTCAGGAGTGGTGAAGAAGGACTGCAGGTCTGTCTGTCTGTCTGTCTGCCTATCTATCTATCTATCTATCTATCTATATCTTCCCCTCCTCAATTTCTCTGTCTCTATCCAATAATAAATAAAAATTTAAAAAGTTTTATATATATATAAAAGGAATCTTCCCTCCAATATTATAAAATGAGTCATCAAAATTCATTCACTTATTTAGAAAAATGTCTAGGACTCTTCTCCTTGACCAGTGTTTTTTCCTTTTTCTTTTCTTGTCTTTTCTCTCCCCTTTTTAGTGATTTAATAGTGGTTTTGAAGATTGTGTGTGAGCTTTTCAAAATCATTTGTTTTAATTCCTTATATTCCACATGTGAATAAATCAATCCATTAGTTGTCTATTACCCCTTTACTTATGTCTTGAAGTATGATTAAATATAGTTTATAATATTACATGTTTTTAGGAATATAGTCAAACCTAAATATAGGTCTATAGAGCCCATGGCACTCACTACCAGAATTCCTGTGCTATATAATTCAGAGGCGTCTCTACTTATCCCCCGGCTTCTCTTTCTAGCTCCTTCTGAGAACTGCATCCACGCTGAACATCTAGACGTGATGTCATTATAGAATTTGTTTCTGGGGGCTGGATGGTGGTGCACCTGGCTAAGTGTACACATTACAGTGTGCAAGGACCCCGGTTCAAGCCCCCAGTTCCCACCTGCAGGGGGAAAGCTTCATGAGTGGTGAAGCAGGGCTGCAGGTGTCTCTCTGTCTCTTTCCCTCTCAATTTCTCTATTTCTATGCAATATATAAATAGATATATATATATTAAAAATAATTAGTTTCTGTTAGTTAGCTATTATCATTGTGTTGTCCAACAACAGATGAGTGCCTGAAAAAGTTGTGGTATATATACACAATGGAATACCACTCAGTTACCAAAAATAGTGAATTTACCTTCTTCACCTCATCTTGGATGGAGCTTGAAGAAATTGTGTTAAGTGAGATAAGTCAGAAACAAAAGGATGAATATGGGATGATTTCACTCACAGGCAGAAGTTGGAAAACAAGATCAGAAGGGAATGTACAAAGCAGAACTTGGACTGGAGTTGGTATATTGCACCAAAATAAAACACTCTTATGGAGGGGTCGGGGGTCAGGTCCTGGAACATGGTGGCAAAGGAGGATCTATTGGGGGTTAAATTATTATGTGGAAGACTGGCATATGTTATGCATGTACAAACTACTGTATTTTACTGTCAATAGTAAACCATTAATCCCCCAATAAAGAAATAAAAAAGGGAATTTGTTTCTATTATTTATTATCATTATGTGCTGTGGTTATGTCCCAACTAGCTTTCAGATTTCCCAAGCTATAAATCATGCAGTTCAGACACTTTAGGAAAAAGATAATAAATAGGAAACTTTTTTTTTTCCACCAAGATTATCACTGAGGCTAGATGCCTGCATGATGAATTCATTGCTCTGGGTTACCTTTAACTTTTTTTGACAGGACAGGGAGAAACTAAGAGGGACGGGGCAGAGAGAGGGAGAGAGACAGAGAAATACCTGCAGCCCTGCTTCTTTCACCACCCATGAAGCTTCACCCGTGCAGGTGGGGAGCAGGGATTGAACTGGGACCCGTGTGCATGGTGAAATGTTATGTTCATTCTTTGGGGTGTGCCACCATCCAGGTAGGAAACATTTATGGTAACTAAAGAAAAGCAGTTGCTTGTAATTCAAAATAGCCCTGGCTAGGAAATTAAACCTTTGAGAGGATTTGACAAAATAAAGCCCGGGGGGCTGAGTGGTGACGTATCTGGTAGAGCATACATGTTATAATGTGCAAGGAACCAGCTTCAAGCTCTGGCCCCCACCTGCAAGGGGGAAGCTTCACAAGTGGTAAAGCAGGGCTGCAGTTGTCTCTGTTTCTCTCCATGTCTATTTCCCCATTCCTCTCAATTTCTGGCTGTCTCTATCCAATAAAACCTGTCTCTCCTGTAACATAAAATGACAGTCTTAGTCCTGATGATATTCAGGGTTGGGGACATAGTCACTGGCTGTCTGCGCAGGAGCCCACAAGCCCAGTGAGGACAGAGGCTGCAGGGACACTGACCGTAAACAATGACAGCGGCAGTAGTGCTCTTCCTCCGGGCTACAATGTTCTTGGCCACACAGGTGTAGTTGGCTGTGTCTGAGAGTCGAGCCTGCTTTATGATGAGGTTGTGGTCGATGGTGATGTAGAAGTTCCGGTCTTCCACAGGGTCGATGATGTCTTCATTCTTCAGCCATTCCACCTGGAGGTGTATAGCAGAAACAGGTGAACCCTGGGGGCTGGCAGTGGTGCACCTGGTTGAGTGCACATGTCACCATGATCAAGGACCCAGGTTCCAGCCTCACTGTTGACCTGTAGTGGGGACGCTTCATGAGCAGTGAAACAGTGTTGCAGGTCTCTCTCTCACTCTCTCTCTTTCCCCAGCCTCTCACCAACTTCTCTTTGTCCTATCTAAAAAAATAGAAAGGAAAAAAAAAGAAAAAAGAAAAGAAAGGGAGGAAGGAAAGAAGGAAGAGCAGTGAAGCAGGTCTGCAGGTGTCTATCTTTCTCTCCTCCTCTCTGTCTTCCCCTCCTCTCTCCATTTCTCTCTGTCCTATCCAACAACAACATCAACAACAATGACATCAACAACAACAACAATAATAACTACAACAAGGGCAGCAAAAGGGAATAAATAAATAAATATTAAAAAAGAAAGAAAAAAGAAAGGAAGAAAGAAGGAAAGAAAGAAAGAAAGAAAGAAAGAAAGAAAGAAAGAAAGAAAGAAAAGGGGTCGGGCGGTCACACAACAGGTTAAGCACACATGGCACCAAGCTTAAGCACCAGAGTAAGGATCCTGGTTTGAGCCTCTGGCTCCCTAACTGCAGGGGGGTCACTTCACAGGCATTGAAGCAGGTCTGCAGGTGGCTTTCTCTCCTCCTCTCTGTTCTATCCAATAACAACATCAATAACAACAACAATAATAACCACAACAACATTAAACAACAAGGGCAACAAAAGAAAAAAAAAAGCTCCAGAACAGTGGATTCGTGGTGCAGGTACTGAGCCCCAGCAATAACCCTGGAGGCAAAAGAAAAAGAAAGAAAAAGAAAAGAGAAAGAAAGGCAGATGAGCCCCGGAAGTGACCCCCCCACAAATGGTAGCTGCCCTAGTTGTGGGTGGGTGTGTACCCTGAGCAATAGCATTCCAGTCTGAGAACCTTTGTGCAGACCTAGAGGAAGGGATTTCTGTAAGGTCAGCCCCATCCACTCACCTGCCAACCACCTATCTGGTTCTTTTTGTTTGTTTGTTTTGCCTCTAGAATTATTGCTGGGGTTTTGTGCTAGCACTATGAATCCACTACTCCTGGAGGCCTTTTTTTTTTATTTTCATTTTATTGGATAAAGATAGAAATTGAGAGGAGAAAGAGAGAGGAGCCTGCAGACCTGCTTAACTGTTTGTGAAGCAGCTCCTCTGTAGTTGTGGACCCAGGGGCTCGAACTCAGATCCTTGAGCAGGTCCTTTACTAGTGTACTTAACTGATTGTCCTCCCTCCCCAACCACCTGTCTGCTATGTGACTTTCAAATGTCAAGGAACCAAGTGTGTGTGAGGGCGGGGGGAGTGATGAAACTATCCCCACTTTGCTCCACAGGCAGCAGTGGGGAGGGTTACCTGGAGAGCTCAGGACTCAATAATAAAAAAAAAAAAGAGAGAGAGAGAAAAGTGTTTTGAATGGAACTCCAACCTTTGCCTGTTTGATTTGCTGACTCTTGGCAATTTCCCTGCTATCTTCCAGAATAGAAGAGCTATTAAAAGGCATCTGAGAGCTCCTGCAGTTCTAATAAAACTGCATTTGCATGATTTAAATAGCACCTTGCTGAAACATATGGGTTGAATTTCCCTGAAAATGCACTCACTTTAACACGCACCAAAATAATATTCGAAGATGTATGGAACTCAAACCTATCAGGGGGAAAGAAAATTACAAGTCTACCAACTCCTCCCTCATACAAGCCAGACAGGATGTGAGCTGTCCTCTTATCTCTCTGTATATCACTGGCATGATCTTGGGCTGCAGTTTTGCTCCTGAGGAGCCCAAGGGACAAAATAGTTGTTTGAAACAACTGGACTATTTTTCTACACAAAGATCAATCTCAGCACTGTAGTGTTATGCATACAGAGTTAAAGGAGACGAGTAGAGATTGTCCTGATGGTGGATAAATTGTTTACTGGCCTGGGGAGTGCTATTTTTTTTTCTTGTTGATTTGCTGTCTTCTTCATAAAACAGCACTGATATTTAGGACCTTTAAGACTTCCCATTTGTAGGGTAGGTATTATAATGGTTCTGCAAAGAAACATTTACCATACGGCCTCTTTGACCTTCTACGACTCCATTACTATTGGAACTATTCAGCTCGTCAACGTATATAAGCCTCCCAGTGCCTCATGGGATAATGAGGTCCTGCCTAGCCCGAATCACCCAGCCGTTTACGTTGGAGACTTTAATAGTCATCACCAAGACTGGGGATATTCCTCCACTTGTGCTGACGGCTCTATCTTAGCCGACTGGGCTTCAGCGAATGACCTCTCCCTATTATACGATCCCAAACAGCCAGGCTCTTTTCACAGTGCTAGATGGAATAAAGACTCTTCACCCGACCTGTGTTGGATTAGCACAGTCAACGGCCAAGCCTTTCCCGCTACGAGACAAGTTCTCAAGATCTTCCCGCACAGTCATCACCGCCCAGCTATCATCCACATTGGTCTCCAGCTCCCACTGATTCTGTGCTCGGAGAAACTAAGATGGAACTTTCGGAAAGCAAACTGGCATCTGTTCAGTGATCTTACCAACAAATCTATTCCTGCAATTCCAATTAACTCTATCTCCTCTGAAGATTCCTACAGGCGCTTCCGCCAAGCCATCTTCAAAGCAGCTTCCCAAGCCATTCCTCGTGGGAGACGTGCTAACTATACGCCTTGTCTTGATGCTGAATGCGAGCAACTACTAAAGCAGTATGATGAGTCGGGCGACCCAGATGTGGCTGACCATCTCACTGCCTCCCTGGATGCAGCACACCAAGCCTGCTGGCAACAACTCACGGAAAGTCTGAACTTCACCCACTCAAGTAGGAAGGCCTGGAAGCTTCTTCATAGTCTGGGTGCCGGTAGCCAACCCCCTCCCGTCTCCCATCCTCCCGTATCTCCAAACTCAGTGGCCAGTCACCTAACTCAAGTTGGACGTGCGAAGATCGACCCAGTCTGGAAAAGAGAAATTTCCCATGAGTGGTCATCCCACTTCCGTTTATCTTGTCCATCTCCAAAACTCTCTCCCTTTACACTGTCTGAACTGGAAGACGCTTTGAAGAGGGTTAAACCGGGAACAGCTGCTGGCTATGATAACATCACCCCAGAACTCATTCTTAACTTGGGTCCCGCGGCAAAGAAGTGGCTCACTTCATTCCTGTCCCACATCTTGGAATCTGAATCTATGCCCAAAATTTGGCGTCGTGCGAAGATAATAGCAGTTTTGAAACCAAAGAAAGACCCAACACTGGCCGCCAGCTATAGACCAATTTCTCTCCTCTCCGTGTGTTACAAACTCCTTGAGAGGCTGCTTTTGTTATGTATTTCTCCTCTTACAGAGAAATTCCTATCACCCGCCCAAGCTGGTTTCTGCCCAGGAAAATCTACCTGCGAACAAGTCCTGGCCCTCTCAACTTACATTGAAAATGGATTCCAGAAGAATTTAAAGACGGGTGCTGTCTTTGTTGATCTCACAGCAGCCTGTGACATGGTCTGGCACCGTGGTCTCCTAGTCAAGATCTCAAGATGCCTGCCTCCATGGGTGGCCAACACTATATCGTTTCTTCTCCAAAACAGAAGATTCCGGGTGCATCTGGGTGACAAGTCTAGCAGATGGAGACTTGTCTCAAGTGGTTTCCCCCAGGGCTCTGTTCTGGCTCCTACGCTATTTAATATTTACATCAATGACCTCCCAGAAACTTCTTCAAGGAAGTTCATCTACGCCGATGACATCTGCTGTGTAACTCAGGCATCCAAGTTCGACATCCTTGAGGAAACACTCACGAAAGACATGTCTCTGATATCTAATTACTGTAAAAAAATGGCGACTAATCCCTAGCACTGCAAAAACGGTATCATCTGTTTTCCATCTACACCATGCTTCGGCCTCGCGTGAGCTTAATGTGCAGCTTGGCGATACGAGAATCCGGCATGAAGCCCAGCCAGTCTATCTTGGCGTTACTCTCGATCGCACTCTGTCATTTCACGAACATCTCATAAAAACTGGTGGGCGCAAGGAATAACATCATTGCAAGACTGGCCAGCTCCTCATGGGGCGCGAGCACTTCCACACTACGATCATCATCTCTGGAATTATGCTATTCCACTGCAGAATACTGTGCCCCAGTATGGTTCCGTAGCCCCCATGTCCACTTGGTCGATTCCAAATTATATTCCTCCATGAGGATAATTTCTGGAACCATCCGTTCCACCCTGGTTCCATCGCTGCCAGTTCTTAGCAACATCGCCCCGCCAGATATTCGTCGGGATGCGGCATCATCTAAGTTCATTTTCTGTGTCTACGCTCGACCGGACCTGCCAATATACGCGGATATCTTCGCCCACCCTGTCCAACACTTGACGTCTCGTCACCCAATCTGGTCCCCTACGCCTACACTGAACTTCTCTGTTCCAGACTCTTGGAAACAGAGTTGGCAGTCAGCTGAGGTAAAGAACAAACACCTCATCACAGACCCCTGCAAGCGTCAACCCGGCTTTGACCTGGCACGTTATGATTGGGCCCTCCTCAATCGCTATCGAACAGGCCATGGCCGGTGCGCCGCTATGTTCCATCGCTGGGGAGCCAGAGACGACCCGAATTGCCCCTACGGCTACAGACAGACTATGACCCACATAGTCAACGACTGCCACCTCTCCAGATTCAAAGGAGGTCTCGAAACTTTACATCAGGCTCAACCTGATGCTGTTGACTGGCTACGGAAGAAGGGCAAACACTAGAAGAAGAAACCACCATAAGGCCAAGTTTATCAGTGCTCTGGTAAAAAAAAATAATAATAAAATAAAATAATAATAAATAAAAGAAAAAAAAAGACTTCCTATTTACATCTCTATGGTTATGGATATAAGTCATAGCTAGTGGTCAACATTTCTAAAGTCTTAATGAGCTTGTCCTGCCTCACAGGAGACCTGGAAATTAATTTCTATATCGGTCAGTGAGTTTGAAGTGACACAGCTCTAAATTACAGGGAAAGCATAAACTCTAAAGTAATACTTCTCTAATCCTTGCAACAGAGACCACAATTTAAAGGGACAAACCTCAACAGCAATCTTGAGATACACATTGGTAGCTGTGTCTCAGAGAAGCTCTGAGAAGAGTATACATTTTGAAATGGCCCTTCATCGCCAGCATTAGGCCTCACTACTGTGAGAAGGGAGTGAAAGCCCTTCTCAAACTGGGCAGTCTAACTAAGGTGGGATGGGGCATTTTTGTTTTCAGTAATGGTCATGAGTAGTCAGGGTCAGATCTCTGGCCCCCGACTCATACTTACTCCCTTGATCTGGATTGTCTCAAAATACGTACCTAGGTGTGTGGGAACAGGATTGTGATAAAGTGCAAAGGGCAAGGCAACTCAATTCTTTTTGTTTGTTTGTTTCCAGGGTTATTGCTGGAGCTTGGTGCCTGCACTATGAATCCACTGCTCCTGGAGGCCATTCTTCCCATTTTGTTGCCCTTTGTTGTTACCCTTGTTGTTGCCGTTACTATTGCTGTTGTCATTGCTGGCGGACAGCACAGAGAGAAGTCAAGAGAGAAGGGAGATAGAAAGGGGGAGAGAAAGATAGACACCTGCAGACCTGCTTCACCAGTTGTGAAGTGAACAGTTACAGGTGGGGAGCCAGGGGCTTGAACCAGAATCATTACGCTGGTCCTTGTGCTTCACGCCATGTGTGCTTAACCTGCTGTGCTACTGCCCAACCCCCTCTTTTTTTTTTTTTCTTTCTTTTTTAATGTCTCCAGGGTTATCACTGGGGCTGGCTGCCAGCACCATGAATCCACTGCTCCTGGCAACAATTCCCCTCCCCCCCCAAGTTTATTGGATAGGACAGAGAGAAACTTAGAGGGTATGGGGAGATAGAGAGGGAGAGAGAAAGAGAGACACCTGCAGACCTGCTTAGTCAATTGTGAGTCATCCTCCCTGCAGGGAGCCAGGGCTCAAACCTGGATTCTTGAGTGTTTCCTTGCACTTCATACTATGTGTGCTTCACCAGGTGTGCCACTACCTGGCCCAGAAATCTATTACTAGATTTCTACCTGATGGAGGAGCCAGGTAAAGTATGTACCTGACCCTGGGTGAGGTGCAAAGTTTAAGTCCTGCCACGTCAAGGGAACATCATGGACAGCACCAGTGGGTAGTTCCATGGATGGTGGAGCAGGGCTGTAATATCTCTTCTCTCTCTGTCTCTGCTTGTAATCCCTTTCTCTAAAATACAACATTGAGAAATTGGTCACTGAGGAATGGTGGTCTGTATTGCCACATTAAAAAAAAATTAAAGAAGGAGGAAAGAAAGGAAGGTCCAGTGGAATAGCTTGCTTAAATAGTGTGCTGCTTTTGCCATGTATGTGACCCAAGTTTTAACCAGCCTCATTGCATTAAAGGAAGCAAGTTCAAGCCTCCAGTCCCCACCTGCAGGCGGAAAGCTTCATGAGTGGTAAAGCAGGTCTGTAGGTATCTCTCTACCTCCACCTCCCCTTTCAATTTCTCTTTGCATCTATCCAATAATAAATAAATAAAAATATTAAAAAGAGTCAGAGTGAAAGAAAGAAGGTAAGAATACATTTTTATTTATTTTTTAATATTTATTCCTTTTGTTGCCCTTGCTGTTTTATTGTTGTAGTTATTATTGTTGTTGTCATTGTTGGATAGGACAGAGAAATGGAGAGAGGAGGGGAAGACAGAGAGGAGGAGAGAAAGAGAGACAGCTGCAGATCTGCTTCACCACTTGTGAAGCGACTCCTCTGCAGGTGGGGAGCCAGGGGGCTCAAACTGGGATCCTTACACCGGTCTTTGTACTTAGCACCACCTCTGTGCTACCGCCCGACTCCCAGAAGAAATTTTTTAAGTAAAAATAGAGAGCTGCTATAACATTTTATAATCTAATATTGACCTACTTCTCCCATCTAAAGTAAACTTTCCTTTTCCCAAAAGACTTCTGTTGAAAACTAGTGAGAAATCAGACAAGGGCATACATGGGGAGTATCTTGACTAGGAAGACAAGCCTACAAGCACACAGAAAGCTGGAGAAATGGGTCAGTTATATAGGGAGAAGCCACTGGAGCCAGAGCTTCAGAAGGATGGGACTGAGCTCATCAGGAAGGTGGGAGGGGGACAGTGGAGAGTGAGGAGGACCTGCAAGAAAGACACACAGCAGATGTCCATGTGACATCAGGCAGAAGAAGGATGTGTGGACCCCAGACACTTAAGGACAAATGCCAGGCAGGGAATTGGGATGAGGGTGAAGGGGCTTTTGGGAAAGGAACCTCTGGCCTTCACCTCCTATTGCTGCAGCCCCATGGAGGATGTGAAGTAAAAGGACACTTTGACTTTGCTCAACAGTGATTATTCTGGAAAGAAAGTGGTCTAGGGTTTGAAAGAAGTACCCTACAAGGGACACCCTGGATCAGGCAGTGGGGTGGTGACATATTCTGGCTAAAGGCCAGGAAGGACACATCAAGGAGACAGTGAGGTGGCAGGGGGAGTAACTGAATTCAGAAAGCCACCGGGAGAAACATAGGCAGGGCATGAGAAAAGGAGTGAGTTGAGGTCAGTAGTAGAGAAGTCAGGCATGATCTGAGGTCAACAAAAGGCTAAAATACTTCACAGTTCACAATATCCAAGGAGTTGAAGCACTCTAAATGGCCATGGGGAGATGAGTGAAGAAAGAAGTCAGGCAGGGGAACACTGCTTTACAAGCAGAAAGATGAGACTGAATCATTCAGAAGAAAATGGATGGAACTTGAGGTGATTGTGCTAAGAGAAATAAGTAAAGAGGTGAAGGACAACTATCCAAAGGGCCAGGAGGTGGCACACCTGGTTAAGCACACAGAGTCAAAGAGCACTGACTGCAAGGACCTGGGTTCGAGGCCTTGGCTTCACACCTGCAGGAGGGATGTTTCACAAGCAGTGAAGCAGGTCTGCAGGTGCCTCTCCCTGACCCTTTCATCTCAATTTCTCTCTGTCCTATCCAAAAAAATGGGATACTTGGCTTCCAGGAGTAGTGGATTCACAGTGCTGACAGTGAGCTCCATTGATAACCCTAGAGCAAAACAAACAAACAAACAAAAACTAGCCAATAGCAGTGCTCATATGTGGGATACAGATGAGTAATGCAAGCAAACTTGCATGAAAAAAAGAGAGAGAAATCAAACTGCCTCTTGGACTCTGTGAAAGCTATGAAGAAGAGTATGGTGGCCTACATATACCAGGAATGGATGTGTGACTATATCACTTAGATTTTATAATAACATTTCAAAAGAATAATGAGTTCACATCTAGCTGACTTTACAAGGAATACAGGCAACAGCCAACTTGCTCAAAAATTCCCATTACTTTCTCTCACAAGGTTGCTTTTTCTCAAGGATTTGTAGTACCCAAACATCCAAGCTATTTCACTTCTTTTTTTTCCTCCTTTCATTCATTCTCTTTTCCCCTTTCATTCTTCCTTCCCTTCTTTCTTTTCTTTCCTTCCTCCCTCCCTCCACTTTCTTCTTTCTTTCCCTCCTTACCTCTCCCCTTCCTTCCTTCCTTCCTTCCTTCCTTCCTTCCTTCCTTCCTTCCTTTCTTTCTCTTTCTTTCATGACAGTGAGAATCTGATAAGGAAGGAGATGATAGAGAAAGTGAGATACCTTCCTAAAATGAAGTTTTCCCCTGCAAGTAGACATGTTGGTTTCCTAAATGGGTTCTATTGTAGTTGCTTATTTGAGGCAACACTAGTTTGCAAGACTGTGTGTGTCTTGGATGAACCATTCCTGCTCTCCTCATGTTGTGTGTTGCCAGACATGCTCTTCCCCAAGGTATGGCTCTTCCACCACTTCTACTGAAAGCCTTCATCCCCATTCCCTCCCTTTGGGAATCTTGGTTCTGCTTCAAGATCTTAGGGGTTGTTTCTCTCTGAAGTTGTACCTTTGGTATCATATATATGATATACCAAATATCATATATATATCAGATATATGATGTCACCCATATGTGGGATATATATATATATATATCCCACATATGGGTGACATCATTCAACTTCTGACCTTTTATTTCCGACTTATTTTGATTTAGCTCTGTTTTATTTTAAGGAATGATTATGAACAGTGAAATGGAAAACATAGGGAGTCAGGCGGTAGTGCAGCAGATTAAGCACATATTGTGCAAAGTGCAAGGACTGGCATAAGGATCCTGGTTTGATCCCCCGGCTTCCTACCTGTAGGGGAGTCGCTTCACAAGCGGTGAAGCAGGTCTGCAGGTGTTTCTCTTTCTCTCCCCCTCTCTGTTTTCCCCTCCTCTCTCCATTTCTCTCTGTTCTATCCAATGACAACAATAACAACAACAATAATAACAACAACAACAAGGGCAACAAAAGGGAAAAGAAATAGTAAAAAAAAATAAAATAAATAAAAATAAAAAAGAAATGGAAAACATAATCCTCTGTTAGTTTAGACAACAAAAAAATCATAAAGTGTCAGAGGAATTTTAGGATAAAATTTATGAAAGGGGAAATAATACCTGAGAAAAACAACTATCATGTAAGGGGTTGTTTGAATCAAGAAGAAAAGTCAGTATAACAGTCATATATACATATTTTTATATTTAAAAGTTCTTTGCTTTGCTTTTTTAAAATTTGGTGGCATACATTTATTTAGTGATTTACTTGGTGACAAAAATAAAAATTAAAAGTAACTGTCCCTATAGTGGCTCTAATTGAGGTAGAAAGAGAGAGAGAGAGAGAGAGAGAGAGAGAGAGAGAGAGAGAATGAGAGACTACAGCACCAAAGCTTCCTTTAGTGAGGTAGGAACCAAATTTGCACGTGGTCAAGCAGTGCATTATCCAAAGGAGCCATTTTGCCAGCCACCCCCCAAAAAAGTTAATTTTGTGTGTTATCTGCAGAACCCACATACTGGCAAAGAAAGGGACATATACTATTTGAAGTGATTTCAGAGTTTCTTTACACAAACTATGTGTAAAGTCCTCAGGAACAATAATATTTTGTTGTGAGAACTTTAATGTGTGAAAAGGAAGGAATGAAGGATACTGTTGTGAGGCTTGTTTGTTTGTTTTGGTGCTGAATGTTGAACTCAGGGCCTTGGACATGTGGGTCATGTATTTCATCTCTGAGCTATGTCCTAGCCTGATCCCCTTTCCTTTTTATTTTTTAATAGAAAAACTTTCTTTTTAATTATCTTTACTTATTCAGTGGCTAGAGACAGCCATAAATCAAATGGGAAGAAGGAGAAAGAGAGGGAAGAGACAGAGAATAACCTGCAGCCCTGCTTCACCACTCATACAGCTTTTGCCCCTGTAAGAGGGAGGGCAGGGGATTTGAACCTGGGTCCTTGTACGTTGTAATATGTTTTTCAACCAGGTGTGCCACCACCGAACCCCTATGATATCATTTCCTTATAAGCTGAAATACTCATCAGTCACCAGGCCTTTACTCAGTTCACAGGGCAGCCATTTTGATTTTTTTTTCAGTTTCACCCTGGGACTTAGCAAATATTTGATTTATATGTAGCTGGAGTCTTTCCAAGTGTGATTTATTTTTAGCTCTGTATGAGACAGTGAAGAAGAGAGAAAAATAGGTGGCAGTTACGAAAACAATCAAAACCTTTGCTTATGAGCCATGGCTGATTGTCAGAGATGTAGAGAGGCCAAACACCAGCTCTGCTCCTATGGTTCAGTAGAAGCAGCCTTTCTCTCAGTGAGTGGGAACACCCTTAATGAGAAAGACAGGAGGAGACAGAAAGAACCCAACATCACTCTGGTACAAGTGCTGCCAGGGATCGAACTCAGGAACTCATGCTTGAGCACCCAGCACTTTATCCACTAAGCCACCTGTAAAATTTTCTAAAGGTCAAAGGAGTGATTACACAAGGACTCAGTGTATGGTGTAGAAGTACTCATTAATTCTAACTTCAGAGAATCCGAAAAGAGGTGGACTAAACCCTAAGGACTAAAAAAATAACCTAGTGGTTTTCATCTAAACACAAGAAGGGCACTGTCTTGATATCTGAGTTCTTTTAGCCTACAAGGGCATTTCTACAGATACAAAGTCAACCCATCATTAGACTCTAATTCTTTCCCACTGTGCTACGAATACAAAAATGATGAACTATTTAATCGACCAGCCTGGTTTGTATGCTAAACCTTAGACTCAGTTCTATTGAAACCCCATGAATCCATAACTTTAGAGATGTCATTAGCATGTGTTTGCTTTAGTGATATTATAACATGACATTTTAATCAGTCTGTACAAATATTATTTTCTGATTCTTGTAGGTTCTAGGCAAACCATCACACCACATTAATTTTTAAAGGCATGCACAGACTCGATTTTTAATAAGAAATTTACCAAGATTAATTTGAGAGATATTCACTATTGTACATAGTAATAGGATGTACATCATATATGAGCATTACTTTTTATCTACACCTGCACCGTCTACATTTTCAGAACTCTTCTTTGTCATGCTGGGGAGTTTTTCCAATCTCCTGTCATGCACGACTCCCCACCACCACCCCTTGCAAGGCATACACAGAGCAAGCTTGAAAATCCTGACCCTGGTCTCCAAGAGACAGGATTCTCTTGCATTGCCTCCACTCCCCCATGTCTCTTCTTCTCCCACATGGAGGAGAGTCTGCTGCACATAGACTGACTGCTCTAGTGAGCAAGAAAAGCAAGAAGTGAGGGCAGGCACTATGGTTCAGGGACTATCATTCTTCTTTGGGGTGGGAGGAGAAGAGGATGTGACTGGAGGGGAAGGAGTCCAGGAGACAGAGAGATAGTTCATGGTTCAAGGAGAATACTTTCCCAGTGTATATGTATGTACACAACAGTGAATATTTCTCTTTCTCTTTTTAAAGAATATCTTTAATTTTTTAAACTATTTTTATTTATTATTGGATAGAGATAGCCAGAAATCAAGAAGGTAGGCTAAAAAAGGTTCCAGATGTCATCAGGATGCCGGCCAGGCTTCTCTGGACTGAAGACCCTACCAATGTGTCCTGGAGCTCCGCTTCCCCAGAGACCCACCCTACTAGGGAAAGAGAGAGGCAGACTGGGAGTATGGACCGGCCAGTCAACGCCCATGTTCAGCGGGGAAGCAATTACAGAAGCCAGACCTTCCACCTTCTGCAACCCACAATGACCCTGGGTCCATGCTCCCAGAGGGATGGAGAATGGAAAAGCTATCAGGGGAGGGGGTGGGATATATGGAGATTGGGTGGTGGGAATTGTGTGGAGTTGTACCCCTCCTACCCTATGGCTTTGTTAATTTATCCTTTCTTAAAAAAATAACAACAACAACAAAAAAGGTAGGCTAAGATAGAAAGGGAAAGAGACAAAGGGACACCTGCAGACCTGCTTCACCACTTGCAAAGTTTTCCCCCTACAGGCTTTGAACCCAGGGATCTGGAGTTCAAACCTGGGTCCATATGCACTGTAACATGTGAACTAAACCAGGTGCACCACCATCCTGCTCCAATAGTGAATATTTCTCAAGTCAATCTTGATAACTCCTTTTAGTAAAACTCTAGCCAACATAAGCCTTTAAAAATCATGTAGTGGTCTGGGAACTGGTACAGGTAAATAATGAAATATAGAATTGGGTGTCGAGTTCTGTCATGCCATGTGCCAAACTGATGATCTGGTTCTCTCTCTCTCTTCAATCTCTTTTCCACTAAAAAATTAAGTTCTTAAAAATTATATGGCATGGCTTGTATATATACACACACAAACATATATATTAACCTATAAATAATGCAACCCTCTCAATTACATTG
This sequence comes from Erinaceus europaeus, assembly GCF_950295315.1. Lineage (NCBI taxonomy): Eukaryota > Metazoa > Chordata > Mammalia > Eulipotyphla > Erinaceidae > Erinaceus > Erinaceus europaeus. The sequence goes on along the minus strand of NC_080164.1, from coordinate 107,138,257 downwards.
CATACTACTTATATATGTATATCGAAAATAGTTATATGTACAGAAAAGGTTAATATCTGTGACAGTGCATTTAATATATATGATAGTATATTTACTATATCTAATAGTAGACCTCATATATAATCACATACAATATAAGATATACACAAAACCCCTCTCTTCTCAGCAGCTCTGTGAAAGAGGTTTTCATTCACACATTTGTCAGAGAAGAGTGACTCTTGGAGAACCATCAAGACTTATAGAATTCCTGAAGGCATAGGAGCAGAGACCAGGATTCAGGACTGGTTGGTGTCTTGGGTTCTGCCCACTAAGCAGAGATCTGTGAGGCACAGTGACAGTAATACAGGCTCAAGCACTGACAGAGCAGGTCCCAGTCCCCATGATGGTGGCTGGAAGAACTTGAACTTTTGGGCACACCTTGGCCACCCCAGGAGGGAGGGGTTCCAGTGGATCTGGGAACAGGATAGAGCTGTAGCAACTATTCAGGCTAAACCCTTTGCTGTTAACTCTTGCCAATCCAGTGCTGGGTACTCAGTTCAAGGAGTAATAGGGAAAAACCCTTGGCTGTCTAGAATGGCTGCTCAGATGACAGTGACTAGACATGCCTTTGGGGGTGGGTTTTTTGATTCCGCCATTAGAAGGTTCTCTTCACATGCAAATGGTCTGGAGAAATGACACCTCAGACTAATTCATATGAGGTGGAACATATCCAGGAGAAATGCTTTTCATGACAAAGCTGGTGGGAGAAAATAATTGCCTTCTGGCTGAGGCAACAGTCTGTATGGGGTTCACACATTCTCTTCTCCCTCTCCTACACTAAAGACTCAAAGACCTGCATGTAATGGTCACTGGGGTTCAACTGTTCTAGCTGTGAGCCTCTCTCTATGTGTGTGTGTGTGTGTGTGTGTGTGTGTGTGTGTGTGTGTGTGTGTGTGTGTGTGTGTGTGAGACAGAGAGAGAGAGACAGAGAGAGAGAGAGAGATATGAGCCCTATGATTAGTATAAGTGTTGAATCGATGGTTAGATGAATAAATACTTGCACAAATGAACAAATGAGATGATTTAATATTAAAAGTGTGTTTTCAGGGGGATTTTATTTAGAAGTCTGGTAATACTTGTTCTGTGATCAGAAACATGAAAAAGAAACATAACTCTTGTTTATTATGTCAATTAGCCTATGGTCAAATTGATTTAATTACAAATCATTTTTGCTGAAAGTTGCAGTCTCCAAGAACATAACAAAGACATTAAGGGAGGCCTGACTGTCTCAGAAGCCGTTGCTCACGAATGGCAAATGGGACAAAAATTCCAGCCTTTTCATTTGGTAGAAGGAAGACTCTGAAGACACTAGGGTTTCAAACGGTATTTAAACATGCAACATTTTCTTAGGAGTATACAATTTAAAAAAAAAAAAATTAATTTTGGTCCGGGAGGTGGTGCAGTGGATAAAGCATTAGTCTCTCAAACATGAGGTCCTGAGTTCAATCCTCAGCAGCATATATACCATAGTGATGTCTGGTTCTTTCTCTCTCTCTGATCTTTCTCATCAATAAGGAAAATCTTTTAAAAGTTTATTTATTTATTATTGGATAGAGAAAGAGAGAAATTGAGAGGTGGGGGGGCAGAGACAGAGAGACAGCTGTAGCTCTTTTTTACCACTTGTGAAGCTTTCCCCCTGCAGGTAGGGAACACAGGCTTGAACCTGGATCCTTGCACACTGTACTGTGAGCACTTAACCAGGCGCGCCACTGCCTGTTTTGTTTTTTGTTTTCTTTCTTTTTTTTTTTTTGTTATTGGATAGAGACAGAGAGAAATTGAGAGAGAAGAGGGAGGTAGAGAGGAAGAGAGACAGAGAGATGCCTGCAGACCTGCTTCACCGCCTGTGAAGTGACTCCCCAGCAGGTGGGGAGCCGGGGGCTCAAACCGGGATCCTAGCCAGTCCTTGCTCTTTGCTACATGTGGGCTTAACCCACTGCGCTACCGCCCGACTCCCTCTTTTTTTTTTTTAAACACCTGAGAGATGATGGTTCACAAGGCAGCTACTGCCACATGAATACAGTTTCTTATTTCTTTATGATAGGTGTCAGCGTCTCCCTCCTCCCCTCTTTCTTCTCTCTCTCTCTCTCTACTCTCTCTCTGCCCCACTCCCCTCTCCCTCCAGGAAGAAACCAGAGAACTTACACCTTCCTGGTTCAAAGTTTTAAGTGTATACTATTATGAGACATAAAAGATACAGGGGAGATGAGAGAGACACTGAAACACCACTCCATCACCCAGGGAGTCCCCCTCTCTGCCCTTGGTGCTCTCATATGGTTCTGGAAATAGAATCTAGACCCTTACAAATGGACAGCATGCACTCTGTCACTGAGCCACCTCCCCAGCCCACAGTAGTTATATCCTTGACTTCAATAAATGTTTTTATCCTCAAACTAGCTGCCCTGGGAACTTGCCCTCTACTTTTCACTTATTTTTATTTATTACTTATATTAATTAATTAATTAATTTTTTTACCACTCTGGCCACCAAAGCTCTACATCCAGAGATAACCCACCTCTACATCCAGAGATAGCCACCAAAGCTCTACATCCAGAGGTCCCCACCTCTACAACCAGAGATAACCACTACAGTTCTCTCACAGTCTTGAAAATAGGTTGACATTTTTTTCACATTCATATACTCAATTCTCTATATTACACATGAATGAAACCATCCTGTAGTTGTCTTTCACTTCCTTACTTGCTTCACTGAGCATCATCTTCTCCAATTCTATCCACTTTGTCCCAAAGGAAACAATATCACCTTTTTTATTGCTGCATAATACTCTGTTGAGTATATGTCCCATAACTTTTTATCCAATCATACGTTGAAGGGCATTTTGGTCATTTCTAGGTTTATGCTATTGTGAATGAAGCTGCTATGAACCTGGGGGGTGCTGACTCTATTTTCCAAAATGAAGTCATTTCTGTAACCTAATCTTACTGTGTTATATTGTATGGAATTAAATGAAACCTCCAAGATCCTTCCCAATGCCAAGCTAGTAAATGACTGAAGCTATGAGTGTGACTTCATGAGAGCAAGAGACTTCAGTGGTGTGAAAGGAGGAATTCTGGCAAATTATCTGACTTACAAGTCTTTACTTTGATCAGACATGTAGATACTATTAGGTGTCATCTAGTGGGACAGTAGACATGCATTCTGAAGTGAGAATGTTAGGTGACTTGGGACATAATTCACCAGAGGATCTAAAACTTGAGGGCCACTGTTACAACAGAATTTAACTTTTTCCTCTTTGCTTCTCTATGGATGAGAAGAATCTTGTCTTTGACTCAGTTATGCAGGACAGAGAGATAACACTGATTTTATCTTGCCTCATTTCAGCTGCAAGCAATACCTAATTATGGCTAAATAAGCTGATTAAGGTGGCATAACAACCAGATTCCTCCAATTAGAGTATTTCTGAGAAAAATTCAGTGTTAATGATAATTATCAATTTTTGTAGCCTCCTTGAGTTCTTTAGCATTAATACAGTGAATACACTAACAACTTAATGCAAAATAAATTATACTTAGAATTATATGATCCTAAGGAATAAAGTTATATGCATATAGGAAAGCATGAAATGACAATCTATAAAAATTTTTATATGTAAACTGTACCAGATTAAGTTGAAATCTAGAAAGGGGCATGGAGGAGTTTTATAAACTAAATAGAATAAAGATCGTTAAATATTTCAATTATTACAAAAAAGAATATGTTCTCATGTCTCAGCAAATGAGTAGGGTAATTGTCATTATGGTGTGTTTTGTACTTCACTGAATCATTATAAGAACCTAACCATTTTTCTTAACACACAGGTAAAATATATTTATTATTATTATTATTATTTTGGAGCACTACTCAGCTCTGATTGGTTGTGAAGAACTGAACTTGGGACCTTGGAGTCTCAGGCATGAGAGTTTTTCGCAATCCATTATGCTATCCTCCACCCTTCACATATAAGTATGCGTGTACATGAAGCCCTTTATGTATACGCTAGCAGAAATAGGAGTCATTGAACTAGGGATAGGGAGGATAGTGGTTCTTTAATCAAGAGGACAGGGCTTCTGTGGAGAACTAGGGAGGTGAGAATTAGAAAGATTAAAGAAATAGAATATAAGAGTGGGAAGAGGAGGCCAGTAGGTCGGTGGAACCGACCACACTACACTGTCTGACTTCTGCATCTATGAATATGTCTCACCTTCACATAAGGCCACTGAGGTCTTGCCAAGACATTTATGTCTCAACTGTGAAGACCTGGAGTAAAGACACAACTGTTTTACAGCCCAGGAATTGAAGCAGTGCCTAGAGAGTTGGGACAAAGAACCTGGGGTCCCAAGCTTGATCTCTGTCTTCACATGTACCAGAGGGATGCCTGGGCTCTCTCTGGCTATTCTTGTCCTGAACAAACACTGTACTCCAAGGGTCAGGAGGTAGCTCATCAAGTAGAACACACACCTTCTTGTGTGTGAAGCTTTGGGTTCAAATCTTTATACCACATTCAGCTCTATGTGTGTTAACAGGGGATTTCTATGGATGATAGAGTAGTGTTGTGGTATCTCTCCTCTCCTCCATCTCTATCTTAATAATGATAATGATGATAAACCAGTTATGATATTATGCATACCCAAGGTTCCGTGTTTACTCCTCCCACCACAATAAAAAGAAATACTATTCAGAGGAGGACCTAGAGGGGGTTGAATTGTTATACAGAAAACTGAGAAATGTTGTACAAGTACAAACTACTGTATTTTATCAACTATAAACCATCAATCCCCCCAGTAGAGAAAAGAAAGAAAGGAAGAAAGGAAGGAAGGAAGGTAAATACCATTTTATTCCAGGACTTTGAGTTTATACTAGTTTAAATGATTTTAAGAAATTAAGACTGAAGTTTAGCAGGTGGAAGAAAAAAAAATGAAAAATTTTAGTTTAAAATGAAATTATTTAAAATATTTCATTTGCTTTGTTTTTGACACCAGGGTCATCACTGAGGCTCAGTGTCTTCGTGACCCACTCCTGGCGACCTTGTTTCTTCCTCTAGATAGAAAGGGTGAGAGAACATAAACAGGGAGACATCTGCAGCACTGTTCCACCAATTGTGAAGTTTCCCCTCTGCAGGTGGATTTTTGGGAGCTTGAACTTGGGTCTTCTCATAGATGCTGGGGCTCAGTGGGATGGCTTCAGCCAGGAGGCAAGCTTACTGAGACCTATCACCAGCTCTAGAGACTGTGTGATAAAGAAAGAGGACTTGGGGAGTATCTTGGTACAAACACTCATTTATTTGAGGGTGGGCTTGGGTTTATATAGAAAGTTAAACAAAGAACATTTTTCAAATACGTCAGAAATTACAGGTTTCTTAAAGGTCAGCTTGCCCCTATGGTAGGGGACTGGTATGACAAGAATTGATGCAATACATAAAGGTCAAGACAATTATTCTCCATGATGCAAACAGGTTAATTATCTAAAGGCATTTGAGAGAAGTATAGGGGTTAAACCAGTAAGGTGAGATAGAAAGAAGATAAATAAGGCTTGATGTAAATCACAGATATAAAAAATGCATAAGGAAATAGTGTTTTGAAGCTACTGTCTGGTGTTGGGGAGGTGTTTGATGGAGTGTGTTCTCCTTTGTGATCAAAAGTGAGGTGGATGTGTGAACTTTGGGTGACTACGTGAACTTTGAGTGAACCTTAAAGCAGGCAGCCATGTGGTTTGCTCCTATCAGGGAGAAACTCAGTGAAAGAGGTTGTAGGCTTTCTGTGAGCTTGAGAGTCTAATAAGAGAAAGCTGAGTCTGGAAGACTTTTCCCTCTTGGCTCATCTCTATGGAGAGAGGCTAACAAGCAGGGTGTCTTTCCAGACCTCCATCCAGGGATGAGGGTAGCTTCCCTAAGCTCTACCAAGCTATCACATAGTCCCACACATAGGATGATCTATACTTGCTGGGTGACCCACAATCCTGCCTGTAAAATAATTTGATCTGCTCCGTTTCCGACCTGGGCTGGTTCATCCCTCCTTAGGCAACCTGGTGGTCCCCCGCTCCCGAGAGGTCACCATATTGATGCCAAACTTAGTGCGGACACCTGATCGGCATAGTGCACTGCAGCCCAGAACTCCTGGGCTCAAGTGATCCTCCATCCTCAGACTCCCAAGTAGCTGGGACTACAGGCACACGCCACCACGCCCGGCTGTAAAATAATTTAATGACCTAATTTTTGACCTACCAGCAAATTCTTACTATAGATTCTCTCTGCTTTCACATACCCATAGACTATAGTCTACCCATTTCAGCAGAAATGTTGGATTTTTCCTTCAGCACCATGTTCTCTGCTGCAGATGTTGAGCAGTATGACAGTGTCTGGTAAAGATCAGTGTCCACACTATATGAACCTGGCCAGAATTTGGGCAAGAGGTCGACAAGAAGAAGGTCATCACACTGTGCTGATGTTTTAGCAAATGGGAAGAGGAAAGAGAAAAGGTGGGTCCAAAAGATACTTGAAAGTCCAGTTGCCACTTACAGGACCACACCCAACTCCACCTGCTGAGTATTGAACTTGGAAATTGCACTTATCCATCATTTTTATTAATTTGTTGGCTTTTTGGGATCTCAGATCATCAACAAATTACTTAGCGTTATTTCATTACTTATCTTCTTGAACTCAACAAAAGACTTTTTTCTTTTTCTTTTTTAAACAGACAGTATAGACCAAAAGAAATAAATTACTCTCAGGTTGTTTCTCACTTTTTAGTGTCAATCACCCCCAAGAGTTTATACTTTTTCTGCCCCAAACAAACAACATAATAACCACCTTCCTCACACACACATACACCCCATCTTGTCCATGCTTCTGAGTGATGCTTAGGCTCAGTCTTACCCTTAGTCAGAAAGTTGACTTGAAAATATGGAACAGAGGCCAGGTGGTGGTGCACCTGGTTAAGCACACACATTACAGCGTGCAAGGAAGGCCCTTGGTCCCAACCTGCAGGGGGAAAGCCTCATGGTAGTGAAACAGGCTGCAGGTATCTCTCTGTCTCTCTCTCCCTTATCTCCTCCTCACTTCTCAATTTCTCTCTGCCTCTAACCAATAACCAACAAATAAAAATTAAAGAAAGGAAGGAAATATGGAACAACCACAGCTTGCAGTCTTCCATCTTACTCATTCACTATTGAGTTCATTGCTATCTGGATTCATGTTCACTGTTCTCCTTTCTTTCTTTTTTTTCATTTTTACCAGGGCACTGATCAGCTCTGGCTGGCTTATGGTAGTATGGAGGATTGACTAAACCTGGAACTTTCGAGCCTCAGGAACGAGAGTCTCTTTGCCATTATGCTATCTACCCCTGCCCCACTGTTCTACTTTGAACTTCACTTTGTTTTTCTTTTCATCTTTCATCTAGAGTTATTGCTGGGGCTCTGTGCCAGCACTACAAATCTACTACTCTTGGTGGCCATTTTTTCCATTTTATTGGATAGGACAGAGAGAAACCAAGAGGGGAGGTGGAGATAGAGAGGGAGGAATAAAGACAGACACCTGCAAACCTGCTTCACCACTTGCAAAGTGATTCCCCATCCCACTCCCCCATGGGTGGGGAGACGGTGGCCAGAACCAGGATCCTTGACAGGTCCTTGTGCTTCATACTATGTGTGCTTAACCCAGTGCATCACCACCCACCACCACTCCCCTATTTGTATTTCTAATTATATACCAGATAGTTCCATCTGAAAGTTAAACTAAGATATGCTGCTGTACACCCCAACCCACCCACCCTGGTTTCCTATGTCTCTCAAGCTTGGGTCATCTTTTCTTTCCCCCTGCAGGTGGGGATTGGAGGCTTGAAACTGGGTCTTTGTGCATTGTAACATGAACTCAACCAGATGCACTACCACCCAGTCTTCTTAAGAATAAAGACAGGTGATTCGGGAGGTGGCTCAGTGGATAAAGCATTGAATTCTTAACCATGAGGTCCTGAATTCAATCCTCGGCAGCACATGTACCAGAGTGATGTCTGGTTCTTTCTCATGAATGAATTAATAAATTCTTAAAAAAAGAATAAAGATAGTATTATGACTCCAACAGTTCCCTCACCATAGTAAATACTTCTATTTCATTTTTATCAGTAATTCAACAGTGTTTTACAAAAATGCTAAGATTCCAGAAGCATAATTTTACGCTCACACATTGTGTAAGTCATGATACCTTCCAGCAAAGTTCTATGCCCTCACATACATCAGGGTAACCACCAAAGTTCTCACAAAGTCTAAAGACAAGTTTTTTTTTGTTTTTCTTTTGATAAGTTCATTTGTTTTAGCCCATATCCCATAATTGTCCTTCACATCTTTAACTTATTTCGACTATAGATGAACTGGGCACATTCACAGAAGCATGACATCTTTCATGACTCACCCAAGAGGAAGTAGGTAGCTTGACTAGGAAAATTAATTGGTGTAGAAGTTGAAGCAGTTAGAAAAGTTTCTCTAAGAACAAAATTCCAGGCCCAATAACTTTGCTCATAAGGGCTACCTGGAATTAAAAAAATTAATTAATACTCCCGTGGTCCGGGAGGTGGCGCAGTGGATAAAGCATTGGATTCTCAACCATGAGGTCCTGAGTTTGATCCCTGGCAGCACATGTACCAGAGTGATGGCTGGTTCTTTCTCTCCTCCTATCTTTCTCATGAATAAATAAATAATTTCTTTTAAAAAATTAATACGCCTTTTACTCAAATTCTTCTAAAACATGATGTGAGGCTATTTATTATCCTGGTTCCCAAATGAGGAAAAAGCTCTACCAAACAGAAAGACTAAGATCAATGTATCTAATGAGCATTGATGCAAAGATCCTTAGCAAGATCTTGGCCGACTGGATCTAAGGACTGCAAAAGGATAATCCCTTCAGACCAAATAGGACTCATTCCAGAGAGTCAGAGGTGGTTCTAGCTATGTAAACCAATCCTTGCAATACAGCACACTAGCAAACAGGAAGACAAAAGCAGATCTCAAGAATACTGACTTCAGAGACTGGGCAATCATGCACTGGGTTAAGCAGCCATGCAAGGATCCCAGTTTTGTCCCCCAGCTCCCCTAGGTTGCTTTACAAGCAATGAAGCAGGTCTGCAGGTGTTGATCTTTCTCTCTCCCTCTCTATCTTCCCCTCCTTTCTTAATTTTTATCTATCCTATCCAGCAACAACAGCAGCAACAACAAAACAACAACAACAACAACAATGGAAAAAAAGATGGCCACCAAGAGCAATGGATTTGTAGTACAGGCACTGTGCTCCAGCAATAACCCTGGTGGCAAAAAGAATATTATTTCAACAAAAAATTGATTGGGTTAATGATTGTGTGTTATCATTCCAATATCACAATGTGCTATAGGAATCCTTTCTCTAGCTTTCCCCTTATTGATCTGGCTTCTCTTTGAAATCCTAACCCCATTTCAGTACTACTAGGCTTTCTCAAGTCTACTTAGTAATGGCCCAAATGGTATGCAATAAATGTATACCAAGTTGACCTAAATATGTTTTCATGTCAGTCACTCATTGTTCTTTAGTATTTCTGTTAAGAAATTCCTAGTAGGGGTAGGGAAATAGCTCAGCATTAGAACATAAGAATTGCATCCCTGAGGCCCCAGAGATCCCAGATTTAATCACCATCACTGTCATATTCCAAAGCTGAGTGATCTATTTCCCTTTTCCTTTCTTCCTTTCTCTCTCTCTCTCTCTGTACTTTTTTGTATTATCTTTATTTACTTGTTTATTGAATAGAGACAGCCAGACATGGAGAGGAAAGGGGGTGACAGAGAGGGAGAGAGACAGAGAGACACTTGCAGACCTGCTTCACCACTCGCAAAGCTTTCCCCCTACAGGTGGGGATTGGAGGCTTGAACCTTGGTCCTTGTGCATTGTAACATGCACTCAACCAGGTGCACTACTACCCAGTCTCTCTCTCTCTCTCTCATCAGTACCTCTTTCAAACTTAAAATTTTAAAAAATTCTCTTTAATGTCAGAAAGAAATAAGGAAAAGACAAAGTCTGAGAGAAATGTGACTTTCAGCTTACTACTATATAGGATAGTGGTGTCGGTTTATGAGTTCTTATTCATACACCTTATCCAGTGAGTATTAGCTTCCTAGCTTACAGCCTCAGTCCATTTCAGTGCATGTCAGGTTTCTTGCCTTCCTGTAAGAGGACTAGTCCCAATATTCCTCTGAAGTCCCTCCTACATCTGTATATCCCATAGTATTTATTTATTTATTTATTTATTTATTTGGACCTAAATGGCTAAGGAAGTTCAGCAGGGGGTCACATTTTCTAGTGACCATCCTGTGTCTGTGCACAGGCTGTTGGCTTTCCACTGAATAAAAAAAATGCCTGTGTCTACGAAACAATCTCTCTTCTATTAAAGTTTGCTTTGCCTAAAAAAAAAAAGAAAAAAAAAGAGGACTAGTCCCCTGCTCCCCAGCTCCCCGAGTAGACTGTTTAGAAATCCACTTGATGGTTATGTTTTTTGAAATATAATGGTGCCTTTAGCTGGTACAAATCTCAAAGAAATCACACGTGATTTCATGCATGATGATGAGTGATTCTAAGTTTCACCTTTAACATCCATCCAAGGAGTGGTACACACTGGCCCTCCATTGTGTGTTTCCAGGAAGGAGAGGCAAGCTGCTAAACTCTCCCTTGTGAGGAGTGATTTAAGGGTCAACTTTTGTTTATAGCCTCTAGAGGCATGGTTTTTATAGTTTTCTTGTTTATTGATATTTCATAAAATGTAGAATGACTGGCTATAGAAGTTTTGTAGCCAAACACGGAAATCACTTCTTTTTGGCTTGAACTTCTTCTTCTTTTTTTTTTTTATTTAAGAAAGGATTAATTAACAAAACCATAGGGTAGGAGGGGTACAACTCCGCACAATTCCCACCACCCAATCTCCATATCCCACCCCCTCCCCTGATAGCTTTCCCATTCTCCATCCCTCTGGGAGCATGGACCCAGGGTCATTGTGGGTTGCAGAAGGTAGAAGGTCTGGCTTCTGTAATTGCTTCCCCGCTGAACATGGGCGTTGACTGGTCGGTCCATACTCCCAGTCTGCCTTTCTCTTTCCCTAGTAGGGTGGGGCTCTGGGGAAGCTGAGCTCCAGGTGGCTTGAACTTCTATGAACCCTTTTGAGCAGCAACTGTGACATCCTCTATGTTTCAAATATTCACTGCTATCTCTCCTCTGTTTTTTCCTTCAGTTTAAATTAAACTTACTCATATCATCAACCAAGGCCAAGAGAAAATTCTCTTTCCAAACAGTTTACCCATTGAAAACTCATAATTAAATATAATTTAATCTTGCCTTAGCCAACTCATTTCCTTATTTCTCTCTTACTCACTCTCCTCCCCTTTTTCTAGTTAGACATTATCAAAGATCAGTTATTTAAGTCAGATTTCCAGACTTCAAATAATAAGGGTCAGGGGCTGGGCATTGGTGAACCCACACAAGGATCCAGGTTTGAGTCCTTGCCCCTCAACTGCAAGGGGGACGCTTCATAAGCAGTGAAGCAGGTCTTCAGGTGTCTCTCTTTCTCTCTATCTCTCCCTTCCCTCTCAATTTCTTTCTGTCCTACCCAATAAAATGGAAAAAATGGCTTCCAGGAGAAGTAGATTCATAGTGCTGGCACCAAGCCCCAGAGATAACCCTGGAGGCAAAACAAAACAAAACTAACTGAACAAACAAAAATAGTGAGGATTAGAAAAGTGAGGGTTTGTAACTAAAACTGCTAGGAGCACAACAACATTCATATTTTCCTATTAGAAAAGTAAAAGACAAATACTTGGGATAAAAAGATACAGTGGAGTTCATTCAATTGCCAGAGCCTCCTTCCTTGATGCCTCCCTTCCAAGTCCTTGGAGAAAGGAACAGACTCCAGAATGATTCAGTTAGGGCTTTATAAGTATACCAAATGCCAGTTTTAAACAATCCCCCAATAATCTGAAAAATAAACGGTCAGCTCTGAATCACCTTTCATTTTGCTTAAGTATATCACAGAAAGGAGAAAAAAAAAATCTATGATCTGGAATCCCACTCTCATTTCTTGAACTGTTTACAGAAGAACTCCAGTGACAATAGACTCAAAATGACAACAGTGTGGACATTAAACCAATGGCAATAGTATTTCACCTTAAATGATGAATGTACATGGTAAAGAGCCAAGATAGTCCAAGAGTGTGAGCCATAGATGCTATAGTAGACCCACTTCAAATTCTAAAGTACAAAGAAAGCTTTATCACAAAGGTCTTAAAATATTATAACTTGGGGGTCGGGCGGTGGCGCAGTGGGTTAAGCGCATGTGGCGCAAAGCGCAGGGACCGGCGTAAGGATCCTGGTTCCAGCCCCCGGCTCCCCACCTGCAGGGGAGTCGCTTCACAGGCGGTGAAGCAGGTCTGCAGGTGTCTATCTTTCTCTCCCCTTCTCTGTCTTCCCCTCCTCTCTCCATTTCTCTCTGTCCTATCCAACAACGAATTGCGTCAACAAGGGCAATAGTAATAACCACAACGAAGCTACAACAAGGGCAACAAAAGGGGGAAAAAAATGGCCTCCAGGAGCGGTGGATTCATGGTGCAGGCACCGAGCCCAGCAATAACCCTGGAGGAGGAAAGAAAAAAAAAATATTATAACTTTGGGGCTGGGTGGTGGCATACCTGGTTGAGCACACATATTGCAATGTGCAAAGACCCGGGTTCAAGCCCCTGGTCCCCACCTGCAGGGGGAAAGCTTCATGAGTAGTGAAGCAGGGCTGTAGGTGTCTGTCTCTCTCCTTTCCCTCTTGATTTCTGGCTGTCTCTATCCAATAAATAAAGATAATAAAAATTATAAAAAAATATTATAACTTTGTCACCAATGTATCCTGGAATGCCACCTCCCCAGAGCCGTGCCCTACTAGGGAACGATAGGGACAGGCTGGGAGTATGGATTGACTTGCCAATGCTCATGTTCAGTGGAAAAGCAATTACAGAAGCCAGACCTTCCACCTTCTGCACCCCATAACGATCCTGGGTCCATGCTCCCAGAGGGATAAAGAATAGGAAAGCTCTTAAGGGAGGGGATGGGATACAGAACTCTGATAGTGGAATTGTGTGGGACTATACCCCTCTGGTCTTGTCAATATTTTTTGTTTTATGAATACATTAAAAAATTAAAAAATAATATATATAACTTTGGGGATGGATGGTGGTGCACCTGTTTGAGCACATACACATCACAGTGTGCAAGAATCCAGGTTCAAGCCCCTGGTCCTCACCTGCAGGGGTAAGCTTCACAAGAAATGAAGCAGAGCTGCAGATGTCTCTCAGTCTCTCTCTTCCTCTCTATCTCCCCCTTCCTTCTCAATTTCTCTCTCTCTATACAATAAATAAATAAAAATAGTATAAATTAAAAGAAAATCCTTAAAAAATAAAAAATATTTTAAGTTTGACTACCTTCAAGACTACCATGATGATGGTTTCGCAAGTCTACTCTCCACACTGTAGAATTAACATAAGGGTAAAAGCACTGGTTAGCTTATGAAATGATGTTGCCACAACCTTGCCAACTACAGACCACAAAGGTCAATAGCACAACAACAGAAGCAAACCCAACAGTTAATCAACAGGCACCAAAGAGCTCACATCTGGACACACATTTATACTTTGTTACAGAGACTGTATAAATGAGAAGTATAAATCAGAAGATGATGTGCTATGTTCACAACACCATCAGTGTAATCAAATAGGCTGAATCTTGTCTTTTTTTTCTTCTTTGTTATTAATACAGCTGAATTCCCATACATCAGGAACATGTTTACATTATTATCATAAAGACAATCTACTTTTTAATGGGTTTTGAAATGTTTTAAAATATTATTTGGATAGGACAAAGAAAATTTGAGAGGAGGGAGGGAGGGAGGAAGAGAGAGAGAGAGAGAAAGAAAATCTGAGAGGAGGGAGGGAGGAAGGGAGGGAGGTAGGGAGAGAGAGAGAGAGAGAGGGAGATCAAGAGAGAGAGAGACCTGCAGTACTGCTTCACCACTTGCAAAGCTTTTCCCCTGCAGGCTTTTCCCCTAGGGGCTTGAGCACAGGTCTTTGTGCTTGTGCACTCAACTGGGTATACCACCAATCTACTTTTCTAAGGGAGGAAAGACTACTTTTTTTTTTAATGTATGCTTTTAAAATACTTGACTGTAGACCAGGAGAGCAGAAAATCTGAAAGATCCTCAAGCTGCCCAGTAGCCTTTGCCCTTCTGACACCTGAAAATGCCAAGCATATGGCTAGTGAAGGGACTGTTGAATCATATCCGTCCACCACCCAGAGCAAAACACCTTGCAGCTTTCTTTCTTTTTCTATTCCCCTGTGAAAGACAGATGTGTTGTGTATAATTATTTGCTCATTGGTACTGGGAGAGACATTAACGTAATTGGCGCATTTGTTTTCATTAAGAGAAGAGAGTCACTACATGCCACTAACATGAAAAGTGAGTCTACAGCCAGGAGCCAGGAAAATGTGCATATGTCACCAGGTGCCTCGAAGGGACTCAGACCAGTGTCCCTCCAAATTAGAATACTGAGAAGGAAGAAGTCACAGCAGAGCTGAGTACAGTGGGGCCACTTCAGAGAATGCAGAGCCAGCCTGGCATTGGTGTGAGCAGGTACATTCATCAAACAAATGGGAAAAACAATTATGCAGCAATTATCAAACACAAACACAGCCAAGCCAAGTTTCTAGAAGGAGGATTAGCAAGCAGCTGGGAGACAGCCAACTTTTACTGACTGCTGTGGTAGTAGCAGGTTGGACTCTGTTCTTGGACTTGCTCATTTTAACTTAACCCTTCAGATTCAGACTAATCTCTCTCTCTCTCTCTGTATTTTATTTTAACAAGAGAGATACAGAGAAACAGAGAAAGACCAGAGCACTGTTCAAGTCTGGCTGATGATAGGGATTGAATTTGGAACCTTCCAGAGCTTCAGGCATAAGTCTTTTACAGAACCATTATGCTAGCTCCCCAGCCCATCACTCTCAAAGTTCCTTGACTACTTAAGATTCACCTGGGAAGCAATGAAAATCCTTGACAACCAAGATGCACATTCAGACTCTCTTTTCTTTCTTTCTTTCTTTCTTTCTTTCTTTCTTTCTTTCTTTCTTTCTTTCTTTCTTTCTTTTTTAATTATCTTTTTATATATATTGGATAGAAACAGCCAAAAATTGAGAGGGAGAGAGTCAGAAAGATACCTGCTGCTCTGCTTCACCACTTACAAAGCTTTCCCCCTGTAGGTGGGGACTGAGGGCTTGAACCCAGGTCCTTGAGCATTGTGACATGTGCACTCAACCAGGTGTGCTAGCTACCAGCCTCCACCTTCTGACTCTTTCTGGTGAAATAGTCAGTCTTCAGAATTACATAGTGCTCTCTAGCAATTACCACATTACCCTCATGCACACCCACACAGGAGAACTAAAATAACCCTCCAGGCCAGGCTTTGAGATCCTGCTTCTAATAAGCTTTCAGATCAAGACAGTACAACATCATCACTGCTTATATATGATATGCCAGAGAAAGAGCCAAGGAAGGGCCTCATGCCTATAAGGTATCACCACTGAGAGGCCTCCTGTGTCCAACCTTCTCATTCTTTAATTTCATTGAGAAAGAAAGGAGAGAGAGAGAGAGAGAGAGAGAAGGAGAAGGAGGAGGAGGAGGAGGAGGAGGAGGAGAAGGAAGAAGAAGGAGGAGGAGGAGGGGAGGAGGAGGAGGGGAAGGAGAAGAAGAAGGAGGAGGAGGGGAGGAGGAGGGGAAGGAGAAGAAGAAGGCGAAGAAAGGGGAGGAAGAGGAAGAAGTGGAGGAAGAAGTGGAGAAGGAGAAAGGAAGTGGAGGAGGAGGAGATGAAAGGAGGAGGAAGAAGTGGACGAGGAGAAGGAGGGGAGATAGTGGAGGAGGAAGAGGAAGACAGGAGAAACATCATGGCACAGAGCACTGTTTCAACATCCATGGACGTTCCCCAGCGCCATCCATGGTACTCTTTGGCTTGTCAGGCTCAATCCAGGGCCTCTAGCATGCTAAGGTTCTACCTCATCCTAACTCCTGGCTCCTGAACCACATCTTAAGTAGTCAGATCTCCACAATCCTAATGGTATCTATAGCTAATCCTCCTGTAGATTCCAAATGCTCTGGAAGTAGAAATCTAAGGATTATGTTATGGCTTCTTACAATGGTGGTAACTGTCTCATCATTTCTGTAAGCACTTTTTATGAACAAGAATGTCTTGATAGCCTTTGCCCATGACAGTTATAGATAAACAGTGTTGTGGAGGGCCAGAAGCTAAGTTAACTTGGTAAGGCATGGGTTCTTCCTGCATGAGGTCCTGGGCACAGGAGCAGCACCATGGACAGCATGGGGGTGGGGGTGAGCACCATGGATGGCCTTCTCGCCCCTGTCATCCCCTCCTCTCTCCTCCCATCCTCCTCTCTCCTCTGCTTTCCTCCACTGTCCCCCTCTCCTCCCCTCTCCTCTCCTCTCCTCTCCTCTCCTCTCCTCTCCTCTCCTCTCCTCTCCTCTCCTCTCCTCTCCCATCCCCTCCTCCTCTTCCCCTTCTTTTTCTTCTCTCTCTCTCTTCTCTATAGCACATGGTCAAGGTCCTAGGTTCATAACCCTATAGCACTTACAGATTGCACTGGCCTCTCTTTGCAGACCTGAGGGTATGAACAGGAAAGGTAGGACACGGTCAGGAGAGGACAGGGCACCCAATGATTCACAGTGGTCCTTAGGGTGAGCAAAATGCTGGCATAGTTTTTAGAGAGACATCAGACTGTACCTCTGAGATAGACATGGAAAACAAATGTGTCTTCAAACACAAGAAGCGAAGGAGGAGTTGACTTTCCCCACCCTGTACAGAGGAGACATGTGCAGATGTTCAAAACCTACACTGGCTGTGGAACTGTCTGCATCTCCAATCTAAAGGAAATAAAGAAATAAGGCACTCATGCTTGTGCTGACTGCTGTTCAATGTGCTGTGTGCTTCGAAGAAGGTTTGTGGAAGCCTATGTGCTTTTATGCTTTGAAGAGTGATGGTTTTCGTTTTTTAAAATATTTATTTATTTTCCCTTTTGTTGCCCTTGTTTTTTATTTTATTGTTGTTGTTACTGATATCATCATTGTTAGAACAGGACAGAGAGAAATGGAGAGAGGAGGGAAGATAGAGAGGGGGAGAAAAAGATAGATACCTTGTGGGCTCCCATAGGACCTTGCCCTCAACTTGGATCAATGATGGTAGAGAACGTTCCATCCTCCAAAGGGAGGATGGACATCATACTCTATGCTACACCTGAGGAAGATGGGTTGATACTATGGCAACATGGAATGTTCCTACTCATGACACCAGAATGTGAGGCTCACAGGCTCCTAAGCTAATTATGGGCCCCAGATCACTTCAAATCAGTGGGGTTTACAGTCAACAATATTTATACCCCTTTCCTATATTAGGGAGCTACTGTCTTCCCTGATCCAACTTTCTGGTCCTTTTCCCAGCCATGACAACATCTCCCCAGACAATAACTTGGATCCACCTGTATATCAGATTTCAGGCTCAGGCAAAACAAAACAAAACAAAACAAACAAACAAAAAAACCACTAGTATAGCTACAAGCCCTTTGAAATAAAACTAAAATATGCCTACTAGCTATCTACAAAATGGAGGACCCCTCCAACACTTTATCTGCATATTCCAGCTTTTAGGTCCATGATTGTTCAACAATTTGTTTGGCTTTGTATGTGAACTCTCTTTTCAGCCACCAGGTTCCAGATGCTAGTAGGATGCGACCAGACTTCCTCGGACAGACAACCCCACCAATGTGCCTTGGAGCTCTGCTTCCTCAGAGCCTTTCCCCACCAGGGGAAGAGAGAGACAAGTTGGGAGTATGTATCGAACTGTCAATGCCCATGTTCAGTGGGCAAGCAATTACAGAAGCCAGACCTTCAATCTTCTGCATTCCACAATGAGCTTGGGTCCATACTCCCAGAGGGGTAAAAAATAGGAAAGCTATCAGAGGAGGGGATGGGATATGAAGGTCTGGTGGTGGGAATTGTGCTAAGTTGTACCCCTCTATGGTTCTGTTAATGTTTTCTTTTTATAAATAAAACATTAAAAACAAAGATAGACACCTGCAGACCTGCTTCACCACCTGTAAAGCGACCCTCCTGCAAGTGGGGAGCTGGGGGCTCGAACTGGGATCCTTACGCTGTTCCTTGAGCTTCAAGCCACGTGGAGTGCTGGTTTTCAAGCAGATAGAAAAGAGATAATCAGGATGTGGAGACAGCATAACAGTTCTGCAAAAGGCTTTCCTGCCAGATGCTCTGAGGTCCCAGGTTCAGTCTCCTTATCACCATCAGCCAGAGCTGAGCTCTGGTCACTAGCTCCTTGTGTCTTTCTTTCTATAGCTTTTTTTCCAGTAAAAATAGATGAACAAACTTTTTAAAAAGAAAAAAAAACTTTATACCGTTGCTCTGTTGTTAAAAAAAAAAACAAATTGAAGTGTCAAAAAAAAAAAAAAAGCAAATGGAAACTGCCATGACATTTAGCTCAGTTGTTCCTGGCTCTAGCAAAGGGAAGGAATTTGTTAAGAAAGGGAAGTTACTTCCCAGCTGGGAAAACACTCCCTTAATCTCACATATGTCTGACTTGCTGCATTTGAGAGCTGAGCATACACAGAGCATATTGTGGAGGCAAACTTCTCTTAAAGATCCCAAGACTTTTAGCTCTGCAGTCTAAGTTTGACTACAAAGGGGAAAAGAAAACAAGATGTCTAGAGAACTAGTAGTACCCACCACCAAATAGCCCAAAGTAGAGTGACTGCACCGCATGGTATCTTCCAAGGAGGCAAAATGACGCTGGGTTCCTCATGTTCAAAGATTCAGTGCAGGAGGACTACAAGCCATCTTAGGCCACAGTCTTGGCCATAAACATGTCTTGCATTTTATGGAGCTTCCTGCATTCCTTCTTCTTTAACAACTCAGAGTGTCTGCAGTGACTGAAAGGAATTCCACATCAAGAGAACTTTATATACTCAGAGACAAAACTAGACTATTATCTACACATTTGATTTTCTGTCCTTACCTACTGATCCACGGATCTGTGAATCCATTCATCTCTGCACCCTCATCCTTCTACTAGTCTGGCCTCTGGCTAGTTATCCTCCACTTTCTGACTGAGACCTTTCCCTCTTCCACCTGGCTTGTCCTGCCTCCAGGATACTGCCTTTCCATTTCATTTGCAGCCCTGCCAACTCCTTCTGGGGATCTCCCTGTTCTCCACACCTTGTCAGGGTGGGTTCTTTTTTTACCCCCCCCCCCAGTGGCTGGTGCTCAGTGCTGGCACTAAGAATCCACTGATTCTGGTAGCTTTACTACTACTATTATTATTATTCAATAGGACAGAGAGAAATTGAGAGAGAAAGACACCTGCAAACCTGCTTCACTACTTGTGAAGCAATCCCTCCTACCACCACCGGTGAAGAGCTGGGGGCTCGAACCAGGATCCTTGCACAGGTGTTTGCACTTCATACTATGTGCACTTAGCCCAGTGCAGCACTGCTGGACCCCTCAGGCTGGGTTATTTGCTGCCACACCCTTCATACAGTGTCTCTCCCTAGAGGGATCCCCTTCAGACTACAAAGTGGCTTCTATATCCCAACTACCACCACCCTCTTCAGGAGGACATTCATTGTTTTTTTTTTAAGAATTAAAAAAATATTTTATTTATTTACTCATTAGAGGGATAGGAAGACAGAGATAAAGAACCATGCATCACTCTGGTACTGCTAAGGACTGAACTCAGGACCTCAACCTTGAGAGTCCTGTGCTTTATCCACTGAGTCACCTCTCGGGCCACAGACCTTCATTCTTGAGGCTGATACTAGCTTGCTCACTCATTGCTAGGACTAACAGCATGCCTGTTAACTCTGTGCTCCATTGCTAGGACTAACAGCATGCCTGTTAACTCTGTGCTCCATTTGTCTCTCCTGGAGCTACATGGAGAGCTCACTCCTACACACAGGGAGTGAAAAGCAGATCTTTCCTCTTTTTTTTTTCCTCCCATTATCAGAACCATGGCCCCATACACCTCATCCATAAGTTCACACAAAGAGATTAGATAAGGAGAGAGATCAATAGATAGATACATAGATAGATAAGTGGATAGATAAACAGATAATATGCAGATAGATAGACAGACAGACAGCTACTATAGAACTGAAACCATGACCTTGGTGCCTCCCACTTGATGCTGGGGCTCAAATTTGTATTTTGCACTTGGCAGTACAGGTGTCTTACTTGGGCAGCTATTTATCTGCTCCCCTCCCCATCTATTCCCCATCATTCCTCTCCTTTTCTCCCCCCCCCCCCCCGTCTTTCCTGTCTCTACTCCCCTCCTAGGAGTGTAACTCAATCATCATTAGAGAAGCAATCACCCCTTGTTAAAGGTGCAACCAATCACAGGTTTGGGTGTAAAGTCAGGTGCTGCTCCATCAGCCACACCAACAAATCTCGGATCTAACTACTGATATTCAGGTCCCAGTATTGCCCCAAACAAATCACTGTATGCAGTGGAGCATCTCTGTGTATTTCCTCCTTGCTGTGTGGCAGCAGTGTTTTCTAAGCTGAAGCTCCAATGAATGCAGGGAGATTCATTCATCTCAACAGTTGTGGCTGATACCACCAGAGTCCAGCTACCACTCATGAGCAGATTAATTTTCTGGTCTCTGGAGAGAGATAAGGAAGATTTGCCTGCTGAGAGGCAGGAGAATGACTCCAGAAGGGAGAAGACCATTATACGTCCAGCCTGGTGCTAGCCAAACAGTCATTAAGAACACAAATCTTGCCAATGTTCCAGAATCCATATAACTGCTTCATTTAGTTTAAGGAATTATTCAAAATACTTATTTAGTTACTTTTTGTTTGCCTACAGGGTTATTGCTGGGGCTCAATGACTGCACCATGAATCCACTGCTTCTGGAGGACATCCCCCCCCCTCTTTTTTGTTGTCGCATCGTTGTGGTTATTATTGTTATTGTTGATGTTGTTCATTGTTGGATAGGACAGAGAGAAATGGAGAGAGGAGGGGAAGACAGAGAGGAGGAGAGAAAGACAGACACCTGCAGACCTGCTTCACCACCTGTGAAGTGACTCCCCTGCAGATGGGGAGCCAGGGGCTCGAACTGGGATCCTTACGCAGGTTCTTGTGCTTTGCGACACATGTGCTTAACCCGCTGAGCATGACCTGACTCCCCTCTTTTGCTTTTCTTATGTATGATAGGTAGAGATAAATAAATAGGGAAGAGGGAGGTAGAGAAAGAGAGAGACAGAGACAGAGATACAGAGAGAGAGAGAGAGAGGGAGAGCTGAAGCCTTGCTTTACCTCTCATGAAGCGTCCCCCACTTCAGGTAAGGACCAGGGTCTTGAACCTGGGTCCTTGCACATTTTATCATGTGTACACAACTGAATGTACCACCACCTGTTCCCTCCTTTGCTTTACTTTCTTTCACTTAATCTAAATTTAATACCTTTATTATTATTATTGATGCTGTTTTGGAAAATTCCTTGTTTTTCTTTATTGGGGAGGATTAATGGTTTACAGTCAACATAAAGTAAAATACAGTAGTTGCTACATGTGTAACATGTCTCAGTTTTCCACATAACAGACTAATTTCCCTACCTAGGTCCTCCTCTGCCATCATGTTCCAGGGCCTGGACACTCCTCTTCCACCCCAGAGTCCTTTACTTTGGTTCAATATACCAACTCTAGTCCAAGTTCTGCTTTGTGTTTTCCCTTCTGTTCTTATTTTTTAACTTCTGTCTATGAGTGGGATCATCCCATATTCATCCTCTTTCTGGATAATCGCACTTCACATTATTCCTTCAAATTCCACCCAAGATGAGGTGAAGAAAGTGAAATCATCATTTTAAATAGCTGAGTAGTATTTCACTGTGTATATAGACAACAACTTTCTCAGCCACTCATCTGTTGTTGGACACCTGGGTTGCTTCTGGGTTTGGGGTATTATAAATTGTACTGCTCTGAACTACAGGAAATCCCACTGGCCACTCAGCTCAAGTCTTGTGAACTGGAACTCTGTTCTCAGGGCTGAGAGATATTCATTCCCTTCCTTCACACTAAGTTCTCCAACAGAACTGCATCTGAGAAGATGAAAAACTGTTTCTGAAACATTGTTTTCTTTCTTTCTTTTTAAAAGCTTTTATTTATTTATTGTTGGATAAAGACAGAGAGAAAGTAAAAGGGGAGAGAGAGATAGAGAAGGAAAGAGACAGAGAGTCACCAGCAACCCTGCTTTACACTTGTGGAGCTTTCCCCTTGCAGGTGGGGACCAGGAGCTTGAACCCAGGTTCAACCAGGTGTGCCACTGCTTGGTCCCTCTGTTTATTAAATGCTGCCTCTATACTATATCCAATAGGACCTTCCCTTTCATTCTGTGATTGAAACTACTAAGCAAAGCCTACTGTTCTAGGAGGAGAGAGGAAATCATTGCCTTATAGTCCCCTGCAAACAATATGCTGTACTAAATCCTCAGTGGAAATATATATATTTACTTATTTATTGCCTCCAGGGTTCTTCTGGGGCTCAGTGGCTGCACTACTAATCCACTGCTCCTGGAGGCTATTTTTTCCCCTTTTGTTGCCCTGGTTGTTTTATTGTTGTTGTGGTTATTATTGTTGTTGTTATTGGCTAGAATGGAAAAATCAAGAGAGGAGAGGAAGACAGAGGGGGAGAGAAAGATAGACACCTGCAGACCTGCCTCACCGCTTGCAAAGTGACCCCCCTCCAGGTAGGGAGCCGGGGTCTCAAACCTGGACCCCTGAGCCGGTCCTTGAACTTTGTGCCACCTGCACTTAACCCACTGGGTTACCACCCGACCCCCTAGACATATATTTACAAAATAAAGATGGACTGAACTTCAGATGAGTATTGCCAGTTACTGGAGTGAACACAAAAGAAGCATAAGCCGTTGCCAGAGTGACCTTTTCAGATGGCAAAATGCATTTGTCTGCTTCCATGAAGATTACTCTGTACTCTAAGAATCCAAATATTAAATAATGAAAATGTTTATTATTAGACTAAAATAGTCTTCTAATCTTTGAATCTACCAAGTTAACCTTCATCCATCTCTTTAGCATTTAACTGTCCCTTTGGAGCAGGTGACAACTGTGCAATTGTGACGTGCTCCATGAAGGTAGACATTAGTTTTCTTCTGATTTTGGTGGCTATGGGGGTTTGAAAATTATCTCTGTGGAAGGTTAATAGGCTGTTCTCAAACATGTGTTTCCAGGTTCCTCTTCTGACTTCATAGAAAAGAAAGAAAGGAAAGAAGGAAGGAAGGAAGACAATTATAGTTTTTCTGAATGTAAAGTGAGTATATAATTTTTTGGATAGTGCCAAGTGTTAATTGGTCTCACCCTTTCTGATGAGACAAATAGAATTCAAATCCAATTAGGTTGGAATAATGAATCCTTATCGCTTGACAAAGTGAACCACTTTGTTGATAAAACTGAAACACTGAGAAAATTGTTAAGATCTTTTAGTGTTGATCTTTACAGAGATTAACTCTATTGAAGAAACAGAACAGCATATGTAAATAAGTTAATGCTAGCTGCTATAACAAGAGAAGGAAAGCCCAACACTATGTGGTTACTTCCATAGACACAGACAAAGCTTTAAAAATATTTAGCATCTATTTGTAATTTTAAAATAACCTCTAGAAATGAGGATAGAGGGGGAAAAAAATCAATGGGGGTCATGTACAACAAACAAGCCACCAACATCATACCAAAAGGATAAGAAGCTAAAAATTTTCTAAATCAAAGACAAGACAATGCTGCCAACACTCACAATTTCCATTCAGTATAATTTTGGAGATCCTAGTTATAGCAATTAGGCAAAAATAAGATATAAAGACAAAAGAAACTGAAAAAGACCAAGTAAAAGGACTGGTATTTGCAGGTGCCTTGAAAATCTTCATAGGAATCCTTAGAAAAGGTAGGAAATGACTGTTAGAAACAGTGGCTATAGGAAATAACTAAGCTAAAAAGTTAATATGCAAACAATGGTGTAAATAGTTAAACAGAAACCAACAACTCAGGCTAGGGAGACAGCATAATGGTTCAATCACTGGCAACACCCTAAACCAGAGTTGGGCAGTGCTCTAAGGAAAAAAAAAATCCACGAAATGAACCAAGTCTATCCCAACTTACAATATCATCAAAAATGTTATCTAGCAATAACTGTAACAAGTGAAATAAAGGAATTATACACTTAAAACTATAGGCACTAAAAAAAAACAAACCTGAAAGTTACTACTAAAAGGAATAAAAGAAGACATTAGGAAGTTGAAAAAAAATCTGTTTTTGAATTGGAAGAATTAATATTTTTAAAGTTTCTGTTGTTGTTATTGTCACCAGGGTTATTGCTGGGGCTCAGTACTGGCACTACTGCTCTTGGCAGACATTTTTTTCTTTCTATTTTGTTTTTATAGGACACGGAGAAATTGAGAGGGAAGAGGAAGATAGAGAGGGAGAGAGAATGGGAGACACCTGCAGATTTTCTTCAGTGCTTATGAAGCTTTGCTCCTGCCCTGTAACTCCAGTCCTTGAGTTTGGTAATGTGTGTGCATAACCAGCTCCCCACTGTTAAAATGTCCATTGCACACAGACAAATATACAAATACACTGTGTGTGTTTAACTAGATGCACCACCACCTGGGCCCAAATTCAGTGTAATCCCTAGAGACATCCCAATGATTTTCTTTTAGGAACTAGAGTACATATTATTGAAGTTTATCTGGAACCATAAAGAGAGTTATCATTATACATATGATTCTGTGGGGGTGGAGTGGGGGCACAGAAAAACAGGAATGAAGATATTATACTTAATGACTTCAATCTATTGCAAGTGATAAGAATCAAAGCTTTGTGTTGCTGAACTAGAATTCACAGCCCAGAAATAATTCCTCACATATTTGTATAGGTACTTTCTTACAAAAGGGTCTATTGTATAAAATAGAAAAAGGTATCTGTTCAATAAATAGTGTTGATGAAAGTAGGTAGCTAAATGCAGAAGAATGGAAAGCCTCAATTTTTTCCATCCTATTAATAGTCAATTGAAAATGTATTAAAGGCTTGGATGTTAAAACAGAAACCAAAACAAGTAGAATAAATATTAATATAATTCCTCATGAGCTTGGCTTCAGCATTGTCTTTGGAAATTCCATCCCGATGACTAGAGAAATAAGCACAAAATGAAAACAATGGTACTGAATGGAATGGAAATGTTTCTGTACAGCAAAAGAAACCATCACCAAAACAAAAAACAAAACACTCACTGAATGGGAGATGATATTAGTACAGCATCCATCAGAACTAAGGAGCTTATAGATAAAATGCAACTCATCAACAAGCATCATCAACGGCGGGGAGAGAATCAACAGACACTTTATCAAAGAAGATCAACAGAGGAAAAAAGGGGGGTGAAAAATGCTAATTACCAGGCCAGCAAAATAACTTACCTGGGGAGTGTAAGGCCCCAGGCTCATGCAAGGCCCCCACGGCATTGGAGGAAACTTTGGGGTCTTGTCTTTGCCTCTCTCTCTGTCTCTCTCTTTCTGTCTGAAAAAAGTCAGAGCAAGGTAGCCACAGCAATGATAAAAAAAACAACAACAATGCTCATTATAATTTATGTCAAGAGAAAAGTGAGTACAGTCACACCTGAAACTACTTTATATCAACAAAGATAGAAACAGGTGCTAATGAATATATGGTAGAAAAGGAACAATGTCAGGAGGATGTCAATTGATCCACCCTGTATGGTCATTCTTACCCTATGGTTGGCAACACCTCTCCTACATATATAAAGAACACAAAAGCACTAATTCAAGGAGATTTGCACACACTTATTTTCTTCACAGTGCTATTTGAAAGAATCAAGGTGTGGAAATAACCCAAGTGTCCATCAACAGAGGAATGGATAAGGAAGATATGGTACACTCGTTTACTCAGCTGTAGGAAGAGGTGAGACCTTGGCTTTTGCTACAACATGGATAGAACAAGAAGGAATCATACTAAGGGAAATGAGCCCACCGGAGAAAGACAAATACTGGACCATCACACTCATGTGAACTTTAAGAAATAAAGCAAGAGAAAATATTAAGTGACATATTGATCTACTCTAGGTCTCTATTAACATATCTAAAGATATTAGTGTGAGAGAGGAGGCAGAGTTACACAGTGTTGAGGGCTTGGTACTCCTGTGGTGGAGGAAGTGGCACTTTGTTGGCTGGGTGAGTTTGTATGGACCTGTATTTCAGGGAGATGTGAAAGTCTGCCCCTGAGACAAAAACAGTCTTGTAAAACATCTTAATAAAAGCAAAAGAAAAAAGTGATATCAAATAAAAACAAGGCTCCAGACATGCCTATAACTAGGGCAGTGCTTTGATCTTTAAGGTAATTTGATAGAAGAAATGTGTGTTAGAATTCTGAGAATACAATTAAGGAGACAGATGCACTAATGAGGTACGTGAAATACTAAGCAGAGAGACATGCCTCCTTTGTAATCAGGCTAAATCACATCGGTTCTCAGTGATGCTGGAAGACACTGTTGTGGTGTGTTTGGATGAAACAGCTACAATCACACACAAAATGACTAATTCAGTGTTTGAAAGGGCTTTGCGATATCCCTTAAAAGGCAAAACTTAGCTCTCTTCTTTCAAAGCAAAAAAGGACATTTAATTAAGGATGCTACCACTCCAAGACTTTCCCTTAACTCATAGAGACCTAATGACTGGCAGAAAAATGGAGTAATCTTATAAGAACCCTGCCTACATTTCTTCATCTTAAGATGATTAATGTGGAAGGATAAATCAGGTGATTAATTTTGTTGTTATGGGACCAGTCAATTAAGCTGACTCCCACCTTTTTTTTTTTTGCCTCCAGGGTTATAAAACTGCTGGGGCTCATAAATCCACTGCTCCGAGTGGCCTTTTTTTCTCCATTGTTATTGCTGTTATTGCAGTTGTTGGATAGGACAGAGAGAAATCAAGAGAGAGAGGGAAGACAGAGAGGGGAGAGAAAGACACCTCAGACCTGCTTTACTGCTTGTGAAGTGGACCCCTGCCCCTGCAGGGGGAGGGGGTTTGGGGGCTCAAACCAGGATCCTTGTGTTGGTCAGTCCTTGTGCTTTACACTATGTGCTCCTAACATGGTGTACTGCTACCCAGTCTCCTAACACCTATCTTTTAACTGAATTCAACAGACTGAAAAGCTGAACAAAAAATTCCTAATAAACCAGTGGTTTGGAGGCTACTAAGAACAGCAGCCAATGATAGCTGCATCACTTGGCAAAGTGCTGTGGGCTCAGGATACTGGGCAAGATTGGACAAGAATATTTCACACATATTATGGTGCATCCTAGTGGTCATGAAAAAAGACATTTATTTATTTTTCTTTTTTTAGGGCTTGGGGTTATGAGGATACAAAGGAGTACAGTATCTTGATAATTTTCCTAAGAACTGGCTCTAAGATGATGCTGAGTTTCTCAAGGAAAGGATGGCACTATCTTAGCTATGGAAGACAAGGAGATGATTGCCATAGAGTGTACACCTTCCATGTGTGAGGTCCTGGGTTCAATCTCAAGCACTACATGGGAATAAAAGGACAATACCAAGGAGGAAAATAGGTGGGGGCCCTTGGATGCTAACGTAAAACTACAGTCTCTCTCTCTTTCTTAAATTGTTTTTATCTTTATTTATTGGATAGAGACAGCCAGAAATTGAGAGGGAAAGGGGGGGTAGAGAGGAAGAGAGACAAGAGAGACACCTGCAGAACTATTTTACCACTCATGAAGCTTTCCTCCTGCAGGTGGGGAGTGGTGGCTTGAACCCGAATCCTTGCTTATTGTAACCTAAGTGCTTAATCAGGTGTGCCACCACCTGGCCCCCCCCCTTGCCTCCACTATGAATATACCACTCCCAGAAGGCAGTTGAGAGAGGACATATAGAGAGGAGAAAAAGATAGATCTGCAGACCTGCTTTGCGGCTTGTGAAGCATCTCCCCTGCTGTCAGGGAGCCAGGAGCCTGAACCCGGATCCTTATGTGGGTCCTTGTGCTTAGTACTATGTGCATTTAACTGGGTGTGTCACTGCCTGCACCCCCCTTTTTGAAGTTTATTTATTTTTTAAAGTATTTATTTATTATTGGATAGAGAGAAAAGGGAGGGGTAGAAAGGGAGAGAGACAGAGAGACACCTGCAGCTCTACTAACCATTTGTGAAGCTTTCCCCCTACAGGTGAGGACCAGAGGCTTGAACCTGTGTCCCTGTGTCCTGTAATGTGTGTGACTAACTAGGTACTCTACCGCCTGCTCCTCACCTCTTGCTTATAAACATTAGGATAGAAATTGGACCAATGAGGTAGCTCAGTGGCATTGTATACATGTGAGGTCCCTGGTTCCTTTTCAGCTCCCCAAGAAAGGAAAGAAAAATCATGGCATGAAACATGAGGCCTCATTAGCAAGCAATAGGCTTTGTTACAGCAGAAGCAAAGTGTATAATTGAAGAGCTTGATGGAAAGCTCAGAGACATTTGCTATTCCTCAAACATGTGTTAATGCAAAGAGTCTGTAGATATCACCATTCTCTATGTTCATGATCATGGAACAAGAAAGACATTGGATGTCACACACAGTGCATGTCCTCCTTACATGTCTGCAGTTCGACAAGAATAATAATACAGCGAAGGACACACCTCTCTGTCAGATAAAAGTGTCTCTGATTTCTTGAAAGGGATGACAAAATTAAACCACGCTGCCCATGGCTTTGTCCAGTGGGGTAGCCTAATTGACTCCCAAGTCATTAATCAATTCCCAATCAATCTATTTTGCCAGCAGCAGGCAGTTAGGACTCCATTTCAACCCATCCATCATGCCATCCCCAAACTTCACTGCACCATTAGCTGTGGATTAGCCCCTGTAAGGACTGCTAAGTGCCAAGTGCTAACAGCAGGCAGGTTGTGGTACTCACTTCAGCCATGGGGACCCCTTCAGGCGGGCGACACTGGAGCAAGACTTCCTGTTCCAAGGACACTTCCTTCCCCAGGGGCTCCTGCTCAAACGTTTTGCGTAGATCTGGAAAAAACAGTGGTAATATCGATAAGACAAACCTAAATCTTAACTCACACAGTTCAGTATTTTATTTGTGTTTATATTTTTAACCGCATGCTGTCAGCTGTGTACCTTCGTCTGGCTCATTATAATCTGTGAAAATTATAAAATTCAGAGGCTACCAACTCTTTTTGGTAATTTCCAGTGGAATACCTTGGAGACATCTATTTTAGAAGTTCATGAGAAATCATTCATTGCATTTCCTGAGCTTGACTTGATAGTCATTTATGACAATCAGTTTTATCTGAAGAACTTCATTCTTGTGAGTCTTAGCCACATTGTCA
Organism: Erinaceus europaeus; assembly: GCF_950295315.1. Lineage (NCBI taxonomy): Eukaryota > Metazoa > Chordata > Mammalia > Eulipotyphla > Erinaceidae > Erinaceus > Erinaceus europaeus. Next base: position 107,108,715 of record NC_080164.1, on the reverse strand, counting down.
CCCTAAGCACATCGATTTCTGTTTTCTCATGCCTGTCGAATTTGCAATGATGCTGAGATCTTTTGAATGAGAACTAAACAGTAATTCTCCTTTTGCAGACTGGAAAGTGCAATGCTGGCGTTCAAAGATCATGGCTACAGCTACCTGAGGAATCTCAAGGGAGAGACAAGAGTAACTCTTGAGATGCAACTGTGGGAACATTTTTCAATTAGAAGACCAGTCTCATTTTTTTTCTAATCGTTGTTATGGTTAGTATTATTATTGTTGTTGTTGTTGTTGGATAGTGCAGAGAGAAATGGAGAGAGGAGGGGAAGACAGAGAGTGGGAGAGAGAATGATAGAAACCTGCAGACCTGCTTCATTGCTTGTGAATTGACCCCCTCCCCCGCAGGTGGGGAGCAGGGACTCGAACCGGGATCCTTATGCAAGTCCTTTCGCTTCACGCCATGAGCTTAACCTGCTGTGCTACCGCCAGACCCCCTCTCATTTTTTTCTTTGCACAAATAAACGAGGTACCCTAGGTCTGTCTTTAAAAATTTTTTTTTGTATTTTATTTATTTTCCTTTTTGTTGCCCTTGTTTTTTATTGTCATTGTAGTTATTATTGTTGCTGTTATTGCTGTCGTTGTTGTTAGATAGGACAGAGAGAAATGGAGAGAGATGGGGAAGACAGAGGGGGAGAGAAAGATAGACACCTGCAGACCACCTGTGAAGCGACTCCCCTGCAGGTGGGGAGCCAGAGGCTCAAACCAGGATCTTTACGCTGGTCCTTGAGTTTTGTGCCACATGCACTTAACCAGCGGCGTTACCTCCCGATTCCCCTATGTCTTCCTATAGCAGTGATAACTATAGGAAAATATAGGCTCTATAGTGGAAATGTGAGGTTCCTACTGTCTTAAGGTTCAAGAAGACAGTGGATAGTTATTGTTATCATCACATTATTTTGGTGACTGGGTTAACTTTGAAAAGTCCCTTTGTTAGGGTTTGGGCTATAATACCCAGCATCTTGTATATAGCTGTGCTACCAGTTGCTTCTCTTCTCCCTGGTCTGGGCTTTTGAGAAAGGGCAACATATCAAAGACAGCCTATGTATTAAAGAGACTCAGTCTGTGTTTTAAGAAGTTCTAGATATATGATAAATTTTTCCCCTCTCATATTAATTAAATAGTGGTTTATATGTCTACACTTAACTAGGAGTAAAGTTTTTTCCAAAATGGAGACCCCAAATCTCATGTGCTCTGTTCTTAACTTTAGATTCCTGATTATTAAACAATGTGTTCTGCTTTATACCTTAATGATTTTTTTAGTCATCAAGTTGCAAATGCTACCATGATGCCAACCTGACTTTCCTGGGCAGATAACCTCACCAATGTGTCCTGGAACCCCACCTCTCCACTACCCCACTAGGGAAAGATAAAAACAGGCTTGGGGGTAAAAATCCACCTGTCAGTGCTCATGTTCAGCAGAGAAGTAATTACAGAAGCCAGATCTTTCATGTTCTGCACCCCATAATGATCCTGGGCCCATGTTCCCATAGGGATAAATAACAGGAAAACTTCCAATGGAGGGGGTGGGATACAGAACTCTGGCAGTGGGAATTGTGTGGAATTATATATACCCCACTTATTCTATGGTCTTTTGATCATTATTAAATCAATACAAAGAAAAGGAAAAAAATGACAACAAAATAAAGAAGACAGGAAGTGTTGTTAAAATTCGTAGGCTCCAGCCGGCCGGGTTGGCTTCACGGGCGGGTAACAGAGATGACCAGAGACATATGGCTGGGCAGGGAAGCTGTATTTCTTTATTCAGGAACAACGATTCATAAACTAAACCAAACTAATCACCAAACAGAACTCTGCTGCCTCTTTGCCGCGGCGCAAGCACTCTCTCTCTGCCACTCTGCAACAATCCAACTCTCCAACTCTTGAACTCTGGAACTCTGGCGGGGTTCCTAGGGGCGGGGCCAAGTGGGCCCGCGAAACTAACTGGACTGATCCAATTCTCTTGGCGGGGGAGAACTAGAACAACTCAATGTAAAGCATACAACAATTCCCCCTTTTCTTTTTAACTAAATGACTATAGTATCAAGGGTGTGGGGTGAACAGAAACCTATATCGTACAGGCAGTTTTAAAAAAAGAAACTGGCACAAACATGGAGAAACATGCAAGCAAGTAACAAGAACCAGTGTGCTGCCAAGGAAAGGCCTGAGGGGGCCATTTCTGCCTCTGTGGGCAAAACTTTATCAGCTTAAAAAAAACATTTCTTGCCTCTGGGGGGCGTACTTGCCTTGACGGGCATTTGTATGGGGGTGGGGAACGGCCTAGAGTCCCAAAGGCAGCTGGCTGCAATTTACTTACTTTGAAACAAAACTTGTTATTAGCATATTTCTAATAGAGAAGGAATTTGAGACTTTTACATATCAACAATGTCTTTTAACCTTTTGTTACACGCATTCAAGATGGAGTCACGTTGTACTCAGGAAAGGAAACCTCAGGCATGAGAATAATTAGCATAGCCATTGTGCGATCTACCATTTCTAACAGAGAAGGTAATGGAGAGTTTTACATATCAACAAGTCTATTTAACCTTTTGTTTAGACCAACTTAGTTAAAATATATTGATTGTTAACTAATTTTTACCTCAGACTTTAAATGTAAGTTAATTTTATCTTTATGAGAATTACGTTGAAAACTTTTTTCATTTAACTTTGTCTAGTAAGAATTTAGCCTTAAAGTTACTGTTTACCAAACTTTAAACATACACATAAACATGGTCATTAATACACAAGGAGAGAAACCTTTGTTACGAAGACATGTCATTTCAAACACGAATTTAAATCTGTACTGTCTTAGTTGTTGGGGTGGGGGGTTCACCATCAGGAGGTGGCTTCCCTTGCAGCTTCACTTCTAGGAATTGCAGGTTGCAATCTCTGCACAAATCTCTGCGTACTCCAGCTTGTCTGCCTTCAGATTGGACCAGCGGCTGGAGATCTCGTGTGCCCAGTTTTGGCAGGGAGCCCGGGGGTCTGGGAGGTCCGGGATGGTTCCAGAATTCATAGCAAGAGGGCAGGCAGGCCATCTTTGTAGAAGGTGTGGGCCTAGGTGCCCAGGGGTGGCGGCCATGATAGGCCGCCGCGGCCCTGCCATGTCTGCTGCCCTGCTCACAGTGGCCGAGCAGCGTGGAGGGATCATGCGTCCAGTGCCCTGCGCCACGTGGTAGAGAGCCGGCTCCTGTGGGCTGGCCTGTGTGCTGGCATTGGGCTCCTGCGTGGTGGCATCGGGCTCTTGTGTGGTGGCATCGGGCTCTAGCGTGTTGGCATCGGGCTCTTGCGTGGTAGCATCGGGCTCCTGTGTGCTGGCGTCAGCCTCCTGCGGGCTGCGGGGCTGCGGGCGCAGTGCGAGGGGTTGTCTGGGCGCAGCCAGCTGGCTGGCTGTTTAACCAGGTGGAAACAGCAGCTCCGCGCCTCGCCTCCCGCCCGCTGGCTCTTCCCGCTGGCTGTTCTGAGTTCGCCCGAGCGAGTGGAAACCACAGAGTGGTCCAGAGATAAATATTCCAGAAACAGCAAAACAGTCTCGTGAAGAAAGAGCAGAGGCCTTTGGAGATCTCTTCACAAGCAGAAGAGAAGGCCATAGTACATAGGTAGCCAAATTGTCTTTACTTATCTGAGAGATGCGCAGGTCAGGTCCACGTGGGCGCCATTTGTTGTTAAAATTCGTAGGCTCCAGCCGGCCGGGTTGGCTTCAAGGGCGGGTAACAGAGACGACCAGAGACATACGGCTGGGCAGGGAAGCTGTATTTCTTTATTCAGGAACAACGATTCATAAACTAAACCAAACTAATCACCAAACAGAACTCTGCTGCCTCTTTGCCGCAGCGCAAGCACTCTCTCTCTGCCACTCTGCAACTCTCCAACTCTCCAACTCTTGAACTCTGGAACTCTGGCGGGGTTCCTAGGGGCGGGGCCAAGCGGGCCGTGAAACTAACTGGACTGATCCAATTCTCTTGGCGGGGGGAACTAGAACAACTCAATGTAAAGCATACAACAAGGAAGGAAGGAAGGAAAGAAGGAATGAGGGAAAGAAGGGAGAAGAAGAGGAAAAGATAAAGATAGATGGATGTAGAGATGGATGGAGGGAGGGAGAGATGGATGGATAGATGGATGAACGTAGGGATAGATGAACAGAAAGAAGGCACTAACATTCAAGAGGTAAAACTATCAGCAAGAGCAAGAATTTAATAGCCACATATCACAGAGAGATGAGAAGTTGTATCCAGGTGATAACAACTGTACTGTAATGCATCAAGTGTCCAATAATGTGATAAAAGAAAGAAAGAAGGATGTCATAGCAATGAATAGACACCTTGGAGGAAAACAACAGGCAAGATCCTGAGGAGGCAAAAGGAGAATGAAATCTTGGGGGTCGGGCGGTGGCGCAGTGGGTTAAGCACACGTGGCGCAAAGCGCAGGGACCAGCGTAAGGATCCCGGTTCGAGCCCCCAGCTCCCCACCTGCAGGGGAGTCGCTTCACAGGCAATGAAGAAGGTCTGCAGGTGTCTATCTTTCTCTCCCCCTCTCTCTCTGTCTTCCCCATCTCTCTCCATTTCTCTCTGTCCTATCCAACAACAAAGCAACGTCAACAATGGCAATAATAACCGCAACGAGGCTGCAACAACTAGGGCAACAAAAAGGAGGAAAAATGGCCTCCAGGAGCGGTGGATTCATGGTGCAGGCACTGAGCCCAGCAATAACCCTGGAGGAACAAAAAAAAAAAAGGAGAATGAAATCTTAAGAAACTGGAAGGCAGCCATGGAGGGGGCTCCACCTTTTGGGGACAAGGACCCACACCAAGTGAGATTATTTGTATTTGGACCTTAAGGAACAAGGGAAGACAAAAGAAAAACACAGGGTGGAACTTGGACAAGGAGTTGTCCCTTACAGCAAAGCCAAGGACTCTGAGTGGTAAGGAGAAGGAGCTGAAAGGGCACTGAAGACCCATAACAAGATGATGGAGGACAACTTCCTTGAGTTGGTGGTGGGAATGCTGTGCAGACACCTGTCACAGGGAGATGAGAAACAGTACTCCTGTGACAGTGACTGCATTTTAAATCATTATGGCCTCATTAAAATGATGAAAAAAAAAAAAAGGAAAGCTTTAAGTGAGCCATTCCTGATTACCATAGTAAGATAGCAGGGATACAATTCCACACAGTTCCCACCACTAGACTTCCGTGTCCCGGTTCTACCCTTTGGAAACTTCCTTATTCTTTACCCATCTGGTAAATCAGAAAGTGGGAGGTCTGGCTTCTCTACTGGATGTGGGATGGATCCATACCCCCAGCTTGTTTCTATCTTTCCCCAGTGAGGTAGGGCTCTGGGGAGGTGAGGTTCTCAGACACATTGGTGAGGTCGTCTGTCTAGGGAAGTCAGCGACTTCTAACATGATCTTACATTTAACACGCACATAAGGCAATACTTTTTCCTGAAACGCTCTTTTCATTTCCCCACATGAAACCTCTCACTGATGAGGTGGGGCTGTGTGTCTGGTGCTGGGTGCCATTTCTCCTGTCTCCACAGGACACTAAGGCAGAGAGTGGGATCTGCTGTGGCACATCCTCTGTCATCTGAAAGATGAGATGGAAGGCCTGGCGGATGCCTCTCGGGCAGAGATAACCAAGGGTGTCGAATGAATAAGCATGAAAAATGGACACTCGTCAGCTCAGAATTCAATGTGAAACTGAGCGGTTCAGAATACTCCAGGCATTCCTGTCAGGAAGCCATGAATCTCTGCTCTTGGAAGACCAGAAGGACTGCAAATCCGGTATTGTTTTCACGAGTCCTTGTGCTGCTGCTGAAATAAGGGTCAAGCCCTTTCAGAAGCATCTAGATGGTGCTCTTATCTGGGCTCTGATTCCAGTCATGACAGGACAAAGCAGCCTTCCCACATGCACATTCAGCAAGAAACAGAATGAGGAACATATAGGTGTTGGTCTACGTGAGGCAGGCATATAATGAAATCTAGTTAGCAGATGTAGAATCAGAGTTGAAATTATTTGGGGTTTCCATTTACCAACAACCCAGGAATCAAAGAAATTCCTAGGAATCACATATGCCAGGGTTCCCATCATAGCTCATTTCTTCTTTCAACCATAGTTTTGATGTGTTGAATGTGATTGCCTGCTAGCAATCCTTATGTTATAAATGGGTCACCATGTAGAATGTACCCGTTTACTGCAACTCACAAACAGAAGCGCTGTTTTTGTTGACAATGCAGTAAATAGCGTGGGAAAAAGCAGACTGGGAAGAAGAGGAATCAGTGGCCTTCACCATCTTTAGATGTAAAACTACTATAAATATCAACATGTTTTTAAAGGTTAGTTTCTTCTCCATCTTCTTCCTCTTCTCCTTCAATTATTTTTACTTATTGGCTAGAGACAGCCAGTACTCAAGAGGGTAGGTAGTGATAGAGAGGGAGAGAGACAGAGAGATCCCAGAAATGCTGCTTTACCACTTATGAAGCTTCTCCCTGTAGGTGAAGACCAGGGGTTCAAGCTGAGGTCCTGGCACATTGTAACCTGTTCTCAACCAGGTGTGCCACCACCATCCCCTCTATTTTTTCTTCTTCTCCTCTTCCTTCTTCCCTTCCCATCCCTTCCCTTCGCATCCCTTCCCTTCGCATCCCTTCCCTTCGCATCCCTTCCCTTCGCATCCCTTCCCTTCGCATCCCTTCCCTTCGCATCCCTTCCCTTCCCTTCCCTTCCCTTCCCTTCCCTTCCCTTCCCTTCCCTTCCCTTCCCTTCCCTTCCCTTCCCTTCTCTCTCTCTCTCTCTTACAATATGCTTTTACTATTTTTAAAAAAATCAATCCAGGAAATATTATTTTGGATGTCTGTTCTTGTCTTGGGGGTACAGTGTCACACCTCCCCAAATTTCCCACCACCGAAGTACCTCCTCCCACCAGGACAGGGCACTGACCCTTAACTCTCTCCTCTTCTTCCCTACCAGGGAGCTGAGATGGAAAGGATCTCTGGAGATAATGACCTACCAGTGAATAGACCATCATTTTAAATATGTCCTTTAAAAGAAAAACACATATATATTTTTTTCAGATAAGATCTCTTGGTGGTGATAAATTTTAAGGAAGAGATAGCAAGCAATAATTTATCAATGTTCTAGTCATTGATACATTTCAAAAAAAAAAAAAAAAAAAACAGCTTGTAATTATTTTCCCTTCAGGAGAATTTCTACATTTTGGATATTGGATCCAAAGGTCCAGATAAGCATGATCAGACAAGGCTGGTTTCCAAAAGGTTCCATAGTAAAGATACGAGAGAATTCTCCACACACATCCAAGGAGTGGTGCAGTATATATGAGAAAACAGATGGGAGTTTGTTGTGACATAGCATACAGTACTGCTGTAGGAATGTAACGTAATTGGCTGGAGAGGATGTCAGCCTGATGGAACTTGCAAGTGGCTGGAAATCCAGCCTTCTTTGTTCAAGTGTGTGTGGTGATTAGACAATGGGACAGGGGGCAGTGCCTGTGAGTGGCTGGCATGAGATCTGGATTTCAAGACAGAGAGATGGCTCGACCATGGCCCTTTCTCAGGACTTGGACACGTGAATTTTAACCTAGCTAGTTACCTTTCTCATGGTCTGGCTTACTCTTAACACTGATTCCCTGGTGATTTCTGTGGGACGCAGTGACCCCAGCTGAAGCTACACAGGACCCACCAGACTGCTGCTGACTGGAACAATGAACAGTGGGGCTGAATTTCAGGTAACTGACTCATGAACTTTATGGGCCTAGAGTGCTCTCAATCCCAGCTGATAACTGCTTATTTTGCAGTACTTAAAATATCTGTCCTGTACCCCTGTATCACCCTAATAAAGCCCTGAATTGTTTAAACCCGCTCCCAGACACCCCACTACTGCCCTAGCCAGATCCTTATGTGCAATGCAGCCAAAGTCTTTCATTTGAGTTTTAACAGGAGTTAATGCCTGGGTAATTGCAAAAGCATTGAGAATGATCCCAACATGAATTTCTCTCTCCATGGGGATGTGGGGAGAAAAATAATCACACAAAATAGTGTGCAGGAAAACTAATCTTGTCTGCACATATATGTAAAAGACAGAAAGACATGTCCTGCCCCAGTGATAGTCCTTCAACAATTTTTCCTAATAAGGAGGAAACATGCTGTGTTAGGGTAGTATGTCTTTCCTCTAGGACAGCAAAGTCAGGGCTGCACAGAGCAGCTGTGCAGTGCATCATACTTCTACTCAGGCACCAGTTAGTCCTGCTGATTCTGGTAACAAAACTCCAAGAAAACATCTACAAGGGATCTCTGTATGTGGTCTAAGCAGGAGACTGATTTTACTGCCTTTGAAAGTCATAAACATGTTCTGATCCCACATTTTTACAAATAACAATTCTTATTTATTAAAATGCTTGCTTCCTCTACAACACGACTCAATCAGTCAGAACGATTTATCCCACCAAATATTCTGGAAAAGACAAAGTCTTAGAGAAGGGATAGACTGATAACCATGAAGTCTAGAATTCTCCAGTGGATATACTTCAATAGGCTGGTAGAAATTAAAGCTTTTAAATTCCCTGGAATGAAAAGGTATAAATAAAATATTACATTATTAATGCCAGTTGCTTTTGTTTAGATCTCACAGGGCTTTGTGCATATTAAAAGAGATACTAGATTTGAAAAGGGTTTGCAAGATTATAAAACATGGAATGTATCAAGTAAAAGATCGCAACTATTTCTATGATTATTACTCTGAGAGATCTGAAGAGAAAGGTGTGTGTTCACATAAGTAAAATTTCAGCAGAGCATTCTCTTGTGTACTTTGGTCACATGGTGCATTAACTGGAGCATCTAATATTCCTGATTTTTCTTATGGAATTTAAAGTTCACTGCCATGTTTTTAAGCTGTGTGGTGACACCTTAGTGGGTTATGAATTCCACTTAGGACACATCAGTCTAATAAATGGGAAGCGTTCTGCATTCACTGTATATGTGCAAACACATATCTGTGTGTATTCATGTGAGCTGGAGACCAGAAGGCAGACAGATTCTCACTACAGGGGGCAGTAAAGGCAGTCTCACAGCTACTGGAATGTCAGACAAGAGGTCCTGTGGCCAAGAGCAGAGTCCTCAGCAAGCATTACTATGTTTATAGCAGCACAATCTGTAATAGCCAAAACTTAGAAGCAACCCAGGTGTCCAACAACAGATGAATGGCCGAGGAAGTTGTGCTCTATATACACAATGGAATACTACACAGCTATCAAAAGCAGTGAATTCACCTTCTTTACTCCATCTTGGATGGAACTTGAAAGAATCATGTTAAGTGAGATAAATCAGAAGCAAAAGGATGTATACAGGATGATCTCACTCATAGACAGAGTTGAAAAACAAGATCAGAAGGGGAAACACAAAGTAGAACTTCAGCTGGAGTTGGTGTATTGCACCAAGGCAAAAGACTCTGGGGTTGGGGGAGAGTGTTCAGGTTCTGGAATATGATGGCAGAGGAGGACCTACTGGGGAGTGAATTGTTATGTGGAAAACTGGGAAATGTTATGCATGTACAAACTACTGTATTTTACTGTCAACTGTGAACCATTAATCCCCCAATAAAGAAATTAAAAAGAAAAAATAGAAAAGAATTCTCTCCATGGTTCTCTGATGTTCACATCCTTAACCAGGAAAGGTGGTGGAGAGAACCTGGTTGGCAAAGCAGCTTCCTGTCAGTCATATGGCAAACCCAAACCCAAGATCTTTTCCTAATTTCATTACCTTTCCTACTTTCAGAATTGTTTAGCAGTAAGCAGCAAACTGGAAATTCCTAAGATGACATTTTAATATACATGTGTGTGAGAACATATAGACTGGTATTGTCACATAAAGACTCTCACTAAATGTCTTTTTAAAAATTGTTTTATATTTATTTTCCCTTTTGTTGCCCTTATTTTTTATTGTGTTGTAGTTATTATTATAGCTGTCATCGATGTCGTCATTGTTAGATAGGACAGAGAGAAATGGAGAGAGTGGGGGAAGACAGAGGGGGGAGAGAAAGATAGAAACCTGCAGACCTGCTTCACCGCCTGTGAAGCGACTCCCCTGCATGTGGGGAGCTGGGGGCTGGAACCGGAATCCTTATGCCGGTCCTTGCACTTCACGCCACGTGCGCTTAACCTGCTGTGCTACTGCCCAACTCCCACTAAATGTCTTTATTCGAAAATTATTCAGTCTATCTCCCAAGCATCATAAGCTGTTGATTTACAGCCTGGCCTGAAGGGGGCACAGTGGATGAGGTGTTAGAATCACAGTCATTAGATCCCAAGTTTGATCCCCAGCATCACATGTTTCAAAGTGATGCTTTGGTTGTGTCTTTCTCACTCCCCTCAAGATAATTTAATGTTTTTTTGTGTGTGTGTGTACCTCCAGGGTTATCTCTGGGGATCGGTGCCAGCACTATCCACTGCTCCTTGGTGGGCATTTTTCTCACTTTATTGGATAGGACAAAGAGAAACTGAGAGATGAGGAAGAGATAGAGAGGGAGAGAGAAAGACAGACAATTTACCTTAGCTTGTGAGTCTCCCATGCAGGTGGGGAGTGGGGTTGGAACCAAAGAGTTTGCGCTTAGTACTATGTGCACTTAACCAGGTACGCCACCATCTGATTCCCAATAATTTAAAATATCTTTCACAGAGTTCATGCATGTGCTGATATTTAAGTCAGTGGATTGCTTTTTCACTTCATACAACAAGCCCCAAAAGACCTCACTCCAAGCATCAGGATTAAGCTCATGGCTGGCTTCAGGGCTTCAGGCTTAGGTAAATGCTTTACCTAATGGAGGTTCACAGACCTTTCCCAACTGCTGACCATGACCTTAAATGAACCAAAAATGATCAGCTCCACTGCCAACACATCTCCACAAGTAAACCACTTTTCAGCTCACTCTTGACCATACTCAATGAATGGAGCAGACAACAGTATTTTTAACTTAAATGACTGTTTTTGTGTCCTTTCAGAAGGCTCCTCTAGAGAGTGAAATAATGTTATTGTCACACACAGTAATAACACATGCATTTTGTCCAGTGGAGGAGCAATTACAGAAAGCAGACTTTCCACCTTCTGCACCCCATAATGATCCTGGGTCCATGTTCCCATAGGTATAAATGACAGGAAAGCTTCCCATGGAGGGGATGGGATATAGAACTCAGAACTCTCACAGTGGGAACTGTATGGAATTATACTCATTCTTATCTTATGGTCTTGTAGATAATTATTAAATCAATAAACCAAAAAAGTGCGGTGGGGGTTGCATTTTTTTTCTACTTGCTTCTCCTCAAATGCTGTAAAGAAGTCAAATAAAAGCCAACATACAGAGATAAACTCTCTGAGATTTCTTCTGTGACCAGAGTGAATAGTCAGGAAGTATCACATTCCTGTATACCTGTAAGACAGGCTGAGCTGCTAGGAGAACAGTGTATGTGTGAAGTCCTAAGTCTCATCCTAGCACTGCCTTTTCTCTCTCCATCTCAAAAACAAAGAAACAAATCACTATTTAAAAAATATATTTATTTTATTTATTTATTCCCTTTTGTTGCCCTTGTTGTTTTATTGTTGTAGTTATTGTTGTTCTTGATGTCATCCTTGTTGGATAGGACAGAGAGAAATGGAGAGAGGAGGTGAAGACAGAGAGGGGGAGAAAAAGGCAGACACTTGCAGATCTGCCTCACCACCCGTGAAGCAACTCCATTGCAGGTGGGGAGCAGGGGGCTCAAACCGGGATCGTTATGCCAGTCCATTAATGCTTTGCGCCACATGCACTTAACCTGCTGCGCTACCACCCAACTTTCCAAATCACTCTTTAAATCAACAATTCAGATCTAGCGTTCCTTAAACATATGAATTGGATAGGGCACCTTATGTCACTTTACGATAAGGAAATAAGAGAAGCCATCTTGGATGGATGCAACTAACACTAGCAGAGGGATGAATGCAGACTGAGGCTCACTGCGGCACTGAAAGCGAGTCATAACAAGTGAGCTATTATGACACTGAGCTTTTGTTCATTTTTTAAAAAATGCATTTATTTTTCTCATTTCCAGAGCTTCACTGCTCCAAGTCAACTTCTTTTCAAAAGAAGAGAGAGAGAAACAGGGAGAGAAGGAAAGAAACCACAGCACAGATGCTTCCTCCAGTGTCGTGGGGGCTGGGCTCAAACCTGCATCATGCACAAGACAGAACAGGTGCAGTAGGCAAGTGAGCTATCTTGCTGGCCTGGATATAAAGAGCTTTTCTGTTTTCTTTTGCTAACAAAAGAGTGGAGACAAAGGCTTTGGATTTTGTTGTTATCTTGTCACTGCATTTGCTTTCTTAAAAGTGGATGTGAATGAAAGAGAGAGACAGGCTGGAAGTATGGACCTGCCAATGCCCATGTTCAGCAGGGAAGCAATTACAGAAGCCAGCCCTTCCACCTTCTGCACCCCATAATGACTCTGTGTCCATACTCCCAGAGGGTTAAAGAATAGGAAAGTTATCAGGGGAGGGAATGGGATATGGAGTTCTGGTGGTGGGAATTGTGTGGAGTTGGATCCCTCTTATCCTATGTTTTTTGGTCAGTGTTTCCTTTTTATAAATAATATATATATTTTAAAAAATTAGATGTGGCAGATGACTGCAAGACATTCACTGTGAACACTTTCATCACACCCTGGTTCTTATTCAGGGATGATCCGCTTTCTTTGTATAGAGAGAAACCTGTCCATCTCTGTTCCAAGGTCATAGAAGCAGATACCCTGTGGTGTAAAGTCCCTGAGGAAGGAAGGCATCATTTTAGCCATTCCTGCTATCTTGACTTTGGGGCTTTCATAGTGCAGATAGTTCTGTATTCAGATAGATTTGCTGAAGGGCTAATTAAAAAAAAATGTTTTAGAGCTAGACCTCCAAGTGACATCCACTATGGGGGGGGGGGGGAGAGAGAAAAACCTACACAAGCCACTCTTATATTCTCCCTGCATCTCTAGTCTAGGAAAGAAATGATTATATGTCACCACATTCTTTTTTAAGGTATGTCTTAGGGATAAATAAGAAGAAACATGCCAACTTTATGGATGAGGAACCTGACATGCCAGAAAAAAGTTACAGCTCTTTCTGTAGAGTATAAGAAAGTGCAATCATTATAGACAAGCCTTTTTGCAAATAATCATTTTCATCATAAACTTCCCTTTTAAAATACACTATCCTGACACTTTCCAGACCAGTGGGCTACCAGCTCTACTGACAACACACATAGAGAGAGAATTCAATTAAACGTCTATTTTTCAGAATAAATAAGAAACATCAATGTCTGCATTTGTGGAAGCCCTAAAAATCTTGGGAACTTCTGTCCGTATACACAAGCAAATGCTTTTGGAAAAAAATATAGATGGATATCAATAGGCATATGTGATCGTTTTTTAGCCATGACATGGGAGTGACACCAGGATCTATATAAGACCAGGGAAAATTGATTGTTCAAATTTCTCATCTAAAAGAACCAGAATTGAAATTACTCTCATGCAATTAAAAAAATTGGTCACTGTAACTTATAACAGGTTCACTGGTGACTAGGATGGTTTCCAGGATCACAGCACAGCGTAGAAATACATCTTAGGAGGCCAGGCAGTGGCATACCTGGTTAAATGCACTCATTACAGTGCACAAGAACCTAGGTTCAAGCCCCTGGTCCCCACCTGCAGGGGGAAAGCTTCATGGGTGGTGAACTAGGGCTACAGGTGTCTGTCTCTTTCCCTCTGTATCCTCACTTCCTGCTCAATTTCTCTGTGTCTCTATCCATCATAAGTAAATAAAAAGGATTTGGGGCGGGGCTACGAGCAGCAGCAGATCTGTTTCTCTCCTCTCCTGGATCAACAAGGAATACCAAAGGAGACCACCTGGGACCGAAACAAGAAAGGACTAGGACAACTTCAGGAACCCACAAAATCACTGGTGAGTGCAGACACGTGTGGCTAGTGGTCAGAGAGGAGCCTGGGGAGAGATTGGGTGGCTGGTAACAATCGGCAGTTTGTCAGTTGAGACACCACCTCCAGTCTGTTTCATCAACAAGGGGACAGGTGAAGGGAGGAGAGGACTCCCCTGGGGCTCACCAAATGCAACTCTGAGTCTCCATTGCTGCTGCCCTCAGAGTCTGGAACAGTGGTTGGGAGACCCTGGGCTGACACCAGGGGAAAGAGAACTAATCAGGAAACTCAGGAGAAGACCTGTACCTTGGTCCAATCTCTGTGGAGAACAGTCTGGAGAACTCTAGGAAGGCCAGAAATGGATATACCCTATGATCCTGCAATTCCTCTCCTGGGTATATATCCTAAGAAACCAAACACACCCATCCAAAAAGATCTGTGTACACATATGTTCTTGGCAGCACAATTTGTAATAGCCAAAACCTGGAAGCAACCTAGGTGTCCAACAACAGATGAGTGGCTGTGGTATATATTGTATACAATGGAATACTACTCAGCTATAAAAAATGGTGACTTCAGCATTTTCAGCCAATATTGGATGGACCTTGAAAAATTTATGTTAAGTGAAATAAGTCAGAAACAGAAGGATGAATATGGGATGATCTCACTCTCAGGCAGAAGTTGAAAAACAAGATCAGAAAAGAAAACACAAGTAGAACCTGAACTGGAATTGGTGTATTGCAACAAAAGCCTCTGGGGTGAGTGGGTTGGGAGAATACAGATCCAAGAAGGATGACAGAGAACCTAGTGGGGTTTGTATTGGTATGTGGAAAACTGGGAAATGTTATGCATGTACAAACTATTGTATTTACTGTCGAATATAAAACATCAATTCCCCAATAAAGAAATTTTTTAAAAAAGGATTTTTTAAAAAAGAAAGAAATGCTTCTTAGTAAATAGACTATTGTTTTGGTGGGTCAACAGACTGGCTGAACACTATGAAGACATTTGAGTTAGATGTGGTCATGGTACAATCTAAAGCTTCCAGAACATCTGGCGTGAAACACGTGTTATTTGTAGAACTAATTTCATTTCATGCAAAATGGACAGGTGGGGCATGGAAAAAGTAACACAAATAATGCTATCTGCATATAGAAATCAACACACTAATCCACAAGATTATTTGATAATATCAAATAATGAATAATATCAAATAATGTATAATAAATTGGTGGTATGATCATCTCTAACAGATAAATGCTGATTCACTCATTCTTCTATCTGCCATAAATTCCTACACCATTCCAAGTACCAGTTGTGGGAATTATGAATCCATTGGCAAAGGGACCAAGCAGTCATCTCTGTTCATGCAAACTGTGTCAGAGAAGGAGCTGGTTGAAGAGGTTACAGGCCAAAGACCATGCACACAGTCCTGGGCATGTATTGTAGACCAGAAGTTGACAAGCATTGCAGAGAAAATAAGTAAGTATGAAAGTACAGTGCGGGTTGAAAGAGACAACATAGAGGCCATCATGACTCGTTAGTTGATGTTCTTGTTAGTTGATATTCTTAGATGTCTTTATTGTGGAGCCACTTCTGCTAAATGAACACACAATTCTTGTTGAATAGCAACATCACTTTGCCCCACTGTCTGCTTCATTCAGCTCTATTTAGCTATGGCGTCAGCTACTTCACCCCAGCCATGTATATGTTTCTATCTTTTTAGGCTTTGGTGATATAAGGGAGAAAATCAAACAAACAAATAAACAAACAAACAAAAGAACTTGCTGTGGGAAGAGTGGAGTGGAGAGATATACAA
This sequence comes from Erinaceus europaeus, assembly GCF_950295315.1. Taxonomy (NCBI): domain Eukaryota; kingdom Metazoa; phylum Chordata; class Mammalia; order Eulipotyphla; family Erinaceidae; genus Erinaceus; species Erinaceus europaeus. The sequence goes on along the minus strand of NC_080164.1, from coordinate 107,092,913 downwards.
GAAACAAATTGATTTGTCAAATCAATACTACTACACATTTACTGTTTTCAAAACATTGTGGTCTTGGAATCAAAGTAGATATATAGGTCATTGGAATCAAATTAAGAACCCACAAACACAAACACACACACACACACACTGTAAAAAGGGAGTCATAAAAATAAAATGGAGAAAGTATGTCTCTTCAGTAAATGTATAGTAAGAAAATTATACAACCACATACAAAAGCATCAACAACATTATCACCTCACATCATGAAGTGAACTCAAAATGGATCAAAGACTTAAATATAACTTGAAATAGAAATGTTACACATGTACAAATTACTGTATTTTACTGTCAACTGTAAACCATTAATCTCCCCAATAAAAAAGGGGAAAAGAAAACCTTTAAACAATGAAGTAAAATGAAAAATTCAAGGCAAGCACTCCAAAGTACTAATGACAGATACATTCAGAGACAAATTTCAACAGCAGTAGAGATAGAGGCAAAAATGAACACATAGGATTACATCCAACTAAGAAGGTTCCATGTAGTAGTGCAAACTATCATCTAACACAAAAAGACACCTTACTGCACGGGAGAAAACATCCATACACCATGTATCAGACAGAAGGCTGATATCCAAGATACACTAACTCACAAAACAACAATGAACCAACATCCCACCCACTCCCCTCCCCCACCGGCCCAAGGACAAAAAAAGAGAGAGAAGATTTGGACAGACACTTTACCTAACAAGATACACAGACAAGCAAACAGTACATGAAAATGGATCATCTTGGGGACTGGGTGGTGGTGTACCTGGTAGCATGTACACATTACAGTGAGAAGGTACCCAGATTCAAGCCCTGGACCCCACCTGCTAGGGTGGAGAAAGCTTCATTATAGGTGAAACAAAGTGTCTCTTTTTCTCTTTCCCTCTCCATCTATCCCTGCTCTCTCAATTTCTGTCTCTATGCAAAATAAATGAATAAATAGACAAATAAATAAATAATGTATATTGTTAATAATATATATAATGCATATAAAATAATGATATATATAAATGGTCACCATCACTTATTATCAGAGGAATGCAAATTAAGAAAACACTGATGGTGGCTGCGTGGTGACATACCCAAGAGAGTGCACATGTTTCCTGTGCAAGGACTGGGTTCAAGCCCCTGGTCCCGATCTGCAGGAGTAGTGAAGCAGGACTGCAGGTCTCTCTTTTCTTCCCTCTATACCTCCCTTCCCTTTCAGTTTCTATCTAATATTTTAAAAATACATAAAGTCTCTGCCTCATACTCAGAAGCAAGTAGCTCTACACTTATATTCATCACAGCACAATTTTTAATAGTTCAAACTTGGATGCATCCTAGGTGTCCAATAACACATGAGTGGCTGAGAAAGTTATACACACAATGGAATACTACTCAGCTATTAAGAATAATGAAGCCGTCTTCTTTACTTCATCTTGGAAGGAATTATGTGAAGTAAGATCAGCCAGAAAGAGAAGGATGAATATGGGATGATCCCACTCACAGACAGAAGTTGAGAAATAAGAATACTAGGGCTAGGTGGTGGTCTACCTGGTTAATCACACACATTTCAGTGTGCAAGGACCCAGGTTCAAGCCCCTAGCTTCCAACTGCAAGAGAAAAGCTTCACAAATGGTCAAGCAGGGCTACAGGAGTTTCTCTGTCTCTCTCCTTTTTAAAAATTTTTTTAAAATATTTTATTTATTTATTCATGAGAAAGATAGGAGGAGAGAGAAATAACAGATATCACTCTAGTACATGTGCTGCTGGGGACTGAATTCAGGACTTCATGTTTGAGAGTCCAAGCATGCTTTATCCATTGTGTCACCTCCCAGACCACTCACTCTCTTCCTATCTCCTCCTCCCCTCTCAAAATTTATCTGCCTGTATACAATAATAAATAAAATACAATAAAATATTTAAAAAGAGAGAAATAAGAACAGAAGGAGGAAACAGAGAATAAAACATGGACTGGGTTTGATTTAAAGCACCAAAGTAAAGGACTCTGAGAGGGGAGAAGGTGATGTTAGAAAAGGACCCAAGTTGGGGGTTGAAGTGTTTGGCAGACACGTATCCTGGCAAGATGGTAAATTGTATCCAAGTACCAACAACTGTACTGTAAATCATTAATGTCCCAGCAAAAAAATAAATAAACAATTAAGAAATTAAGCAAGTAAGTCTGTCTTCACACTGTCCTTGTTTACTGACCTAGCACTTCAGCTGTCCCAGCTCAAGTCCCTGCTCATTTGTCTATTCCAACTGCTGGTGCCAATGTGGTCTCCTTGGACACAGCCAGAACACTCCTGTTGTCAGTGCTGCTGCCCTCTGTCCCCTGGGCTGACTGCTTTCCTGCCCTCATGAGGCGTTCTTCAAATGCTAGCATCATCCCATGCCTTCCTGCACCCGCTTTCCTCCCCAGCACTTAGCATATGATCTGCTTCTGATGACTCTCTATTTGACTTAGAACTTGCCCTTCCCACACAGAGCACAAGCTCTAGGAGAGCTGGGGTCACTCCATATTCTGCTTCTAGCTCCAAAGTCCATACCTAAAATTAATTGTTTCCCAAACCGAGCAAAGGCTTATTAAATATTGGGTTGTCAGAAAAGTCATGACAGGGGAAGGTAGTGGCACACCTGGTTGAGGGTATATATCACAGTGAACAAGGACATGGGAGTGCTGGTCACATATTCAAGCTAAGTAATATCAGTGAGTGGAGAAGCCCCTGCCCACAGATCCTCAACAGTCCTACTTTGACTCTGAGCTCTACATATTTTCTGCTGTCACACCAACCCTTACATTTTGTATTAAAGAAAAAAGGAGGATATGTGGGGAAGGGCCCACTGTCTGGGAAGTCCAAGCCATTATTTCTTTTTTTTTTTTTAATATTTATTTTATTTATTTATTCCCTTTTGTTGCCCTTGTTGTTTTATTGTTGTAGTTATTATTGTTGTTGTCATTGTTGGATAGGACAGAGAGAAATGGAGAGAGGAGGGGAAGACAGAGAGGAGGAGAGAAAGATAGACACCTGCAGACCTGCTTCACCACCTGTGAAGCGACTCCCCTGCAGTTGGGGAGCCGGGGTTTGAACCGGCATCCTTATGCTGGTCCTTGTGCTTTGCACCACCTGCGCTTAACCCGCTGTGCTACAGCCCGACTCCCCCAAGCCATTATTTCTATGAGAGTCTGAGAGGGTTGTCCCTGAGCCCTCTCCTCCTCAGAAGAGACGGTAGGCAGGTCCTCGCCTGATCTTGTGACCTTATGATAGATGGGCTTTTCCAGACTGGGAACCTTCCTGCACAAGCTTCCTCATCCCCTTTGAACAAAGACATGAATTACTGTGTATAGCCAACCAAAACCCACCACAAATATCCTGGCTTTGCTCAACTGCCCCCTAAACCACTGCCCTGATGTGTTTGTGATTCACCTTTACAGAAAAGACTACCTATGCATGGTGAGCTCTTGAGGAGATCTTACATGGTAACTCAAACAAACGCCTGATAGGTCAAAACTTAACCGTGTATTGTGTGTGTGGCTTACCGTAACCTTTTTTCTTTTTTCTTTTTATTTAAACATTTATTTTTATTATTTATTCCCTTTTGTTGCCCTTGTTGTTTTATTGTTGTAGTTATTATTGTTGTTGTTCTTGATGTCATCATTGTTGGAAAGGACAGAGAGAAATGAAGAGAAGAGGGGAAGACAGAGAGGGGGAGAAAAAGATAAGACACCTGCAGACCTGCTTCACCACTTGTGAAGTGACCCCCCTGTAGGTAGGGAGCTGGGGGCTCGAACCGGGATCCTTATGCCGGTCCTTGCGCTTTGCGCCACTTGCGCTTAACCTGCTGTGCTACCACCCGACTCCCACCTTAACCTTTTTCTAACCCTTGGGTGTATCTACCCACTTGTAGCCCTAAATAAACAAGTTGTCTCTCTGAAGCTTCTCCCGGAGGTGGTCATATGATTTCTCTCCCTGTGATTCCTCTCCATGCAGTCTCCCTAGTCAACAAGGTTCCCAGGACCCCTGGAGTGGCCCTTTCCCACTCCCCTCCTCCGAAGTCGCCCACTGATGCATAGAGGAGAAATGGGCCCCACATCAGTATTGCTGCAAAATGTTAAGTGGTTGCGTTCAGAGACACAAAGCAGTTCAGTTATGATACACTGTATGTGTTTCAGTGGTCTCATCACTGACAGCACTACACTATACAGAAAGAGAAGATAGTTTATCAGGGCATTCATACCCTTAAAGGTGAGGCACACTCACAGAAAAGGAGACTTTGGCCCAGGAAGTGGTGAGTGGGCAGAGCACAATACTCCCATGCTTTAAGCCTGGAGTCTGATTCCAGGCACTGTATGTGCCAGAGCAGTGCCTCTGGCCTCTCTCTCTCTCTCTCCCCCTCTGTCTCATGAAATCAATAAATAAATCTTAAAAAATTAAGAGAGAGGGCCTGCAAGATAGCTCACATGGAAGGATGCCTGCTTGGTTCTGTGCATGAGCCACAATCTAGTGCAGACTATTCTGCACAGAGGACAGCTTTGGTGCTGCTGTGTCTTCCCTTGTCCTTGGTCTCTTTCTGTCTGTCTTTCAGAAAATGTTGGCCTGGTGCGATGAAGCACCAGTGATGATAAGGAACAAGAACAAGAAAAAGGGAAAGGGGAAGGAAGAGGAGGGGGATAGATGGGTAGAGAAGGGGAAGGGGGAGAAGTAGGAGGAGGAGGAGGTGGAGGAGGAGGAGGAAGGGGAAGAAGTCCAGGTACAATTGAAAATTGCATCTACTTCTTGGGGGTAATATGCTCATATGCACTTGAGCATATTAAAGAAACTAAGAAGTTTTGCAATGAGGAAGGCTCCTTAGCTGTACCCAAGAAGTATCTTCTACACCGATTTGATTATACAACTGTTTTCTTTTTGCTTAATGAGGGTGCATTTAGCCTTTTCCTGAACATGAAATTAGTCTACTTTGAAAAACAGCAGTGCTTTTTTTTTTTTCTCTGATGTCTGAAGAATGTTTCCAAATGAAGTAAAAAACAAACAAACAAACAAACAAACAAAAAAGCCTTGTCTGGCCAGTCTCTGCTTCCAACAGCAGAACAAGTTAACATTGTCTCAACAAATTAGCAGAATAAACTCACTGAAGGAATGCAGTTGCACTTTCCTGGAACTTAACTGCAATCAGACTTAAAACAAAACAAACAAAAACACATAAAATCTTCTTTACTTTCAAGTAACAATCATCTTTGTTGCATCTTCAAAGAGAAATCTCTCTTGGTGTGCCTTGAAGCAAAAGAAAAATACTATACACTGGTAACTTAGGGGCAAAGGGAGAGTCAAATGCAAAGATGGGGGTTAGGGCTAGGGCTGGCCACTGTGTCACCAGGTTCCCCCCACAGGCCATGAGCTCCCCAGCCTCAGGGACCCACAAGCAGCAACTCACAGGCGATGCGCACATAGGCCTTCCGGCTCTTAGTGGTCCCTGCTGAACTCCAGGCCACACACTGACACCAGTAATCTTCGGGCCCAAAGAGTTCTTCCACCTGCTGCCGTGAAATCTCAATGGTCACTTCCCGGACAATGAGTCCTGCCAAGAGAAAGGATGAGTTGAGTTGGGAGAAGCTTGTAACCCACATAAATCCTCTGGTCATCATCATCTGCCCACTCGCCCTGGGGTGAGGCTCTTTCTTCTCAACACTGGAGATCTGCACCCTGATGCTGTGTCTCCTCCCATTTCATGATCCTTGATTCCAGTGATTCCACTCACAACACTTTCATTCTTGGCTATTTCATGGGTTCAGAGGAAATCAGAGTGGACTCCACTGAATTCCACCAGTCCCCTCTACCTTGGATAATATTCACTTCCCACCAAGTTATTTCATCCTATATATTATTTTAAAAAATTATTTATTTATTTTTATATTTTTTCTTTAATGGGGGATTAATGGTTTATAGAAAACAGGTAGTAAAACACAGTAGTTGGTACATGTGTGACATTTCTCAGTTTTCCACATGACAATCTAATCCCCTCTAGGTCCTCCGCCATCATGTTCTAGGACCTGATACCCTGTCCCACTCTAGAGTCCTTTATTTTAACGCAATAAACCAAACCCACAAGTTCTGCTATGTGTTTTCTCTTTTGTTCTTATTTCTCAACTACTGTCTATGAGTGAGATCATTCCATATCCATTCCCTACCAGGGATGTCACAGGGACTTGGTGTTTGCACACTGAACCAACTGCTGCTGGCAGCTAAATATTTCCCTTTCATTTTACATATTCTTACATAATCTTGAGTTTCACATGCTCTGAGACTTTTACCTTCATAACACATATCTTGGGTATGACAGTCATGGTTGTGAGCTGCTGTATAACAACTGGACCTTCCTAATTATTCACATAGCATAAGAACAAGCCAAAAACTCTAGTCATGATTATATCACCCATAAACATATCTCCATAGAACATCAAACATCACTCCACATGATCTAGAAAGTAGTAAATATGCAGTGACTATTTTTTATAAATATTTTTATCTATTTATAGGAAAGAATGAGGAGAGAGAGGGCACATTACTGGTCTACCATAGGTGGCATTGGGGATTAAACTTTAGACCTCACATGTGTAAGGAATGCTTCTCATGTGCTGGACAATCTCTATGGCTCTGTAACAAATATTTTCAACTAACTAGGTAACTTTAGGTGAGTTATTTTTCAGTTAATAAGGCACACTGGGCTTCTAGAGTGAAATTCTGACCTTAGCTAACAAACCTGATATCCTATCCACACAATGCCCAAGTGTAAGGGTTTAAAGTAGCATATTGTAAAAAATGCAAAGTGTAATAACTGTAAGGTAACAAAAATCCTGCTGTACAGTGGCCTCCAGTGAGAATGCCCAAGTAACTGAACTTTGTTTTCATAGCGTTATGTGATCCAAAATAATAAAAATTGAGAAGTAAAAAAGAAAAAATCCCCCCTCAAGGTTATCGTTTGGCCTAAATGACAAATCCACTGTACCAAGTGACCTTTTAGTTCCCCTTCCTTCCTCTTCCTCCCTTGCTCCCTTCCTCCCTCCCTTTCTTTTTTTTTCCTCGATAGAGACAGGTACATTAAGAGGGAAGGGGGAGATAGAGATGGGGAAAGAGAGAGACATCTGCAGCCCTACTTCATCACTCATGAAGCTTCCCCGTGCAGGTGGAACTTGGGGGATTGAACCCACAACCTTGCATATGTTACATGTTTACTCTACTGGGTGAGCCACTACCTAGCCCCTAGTGGCTGTCACTTTAGGTGATATGGAAAATAGCAACCTCTATTTCAGACATTCAGCCTGAATTATGACTCTTCACACTGCAGTAAGATGATGAATCATTTGAACATTGGGTGGACATTACCTTTCCGAGGAAGGAGAGGACACATTCTTTCACAGTGGAAGGCAACTCAAGGGGTAAGATGGATTTGCTCTTGGCCAAAAATGTGTGCTGTTCATTCATTTGTTCTGTCATTCATCTATTCATTATCAAATAAATGTTGATCAATTATCCTAAAGATGGTGCACTAAGGGTCTCGAGTTGAAGGAGTTGAAGGAAGCAGCCAGAAAAGAGAGACACCTATAGCACTTGGACCAAGGTTCTATGTATGATAATATGTGCACTCTACCAGTTGAACTGCAACCTAATTCTGTTATTGGTTAAATTTTTTTCCAAGTAACAGAAATATCTGAAGCTCTCACTTTTCTATAGATAGATTACTACAGTATGTAAACCAGTGTTCAAGTAGTAAAACAACGTCTACAGCAAACCTCTCAGCGAATAGCAGTGCTTCTCTCTGCATGTCTGTTTCTCTCTTCCTTTCTTCTAAAAATAAAGACAGAGAGAGGGAGAGAGAGGAAATGGGAGGGCAGGAAGGGGGAGGGGAGAGGCTACAAGAAAGAGGCTTCTTTTCCTATGGTGGGTTCTGGGATTAAACCTGGGTCCTGCTCATGGAAAAGTAGTACACTAAGCAAGTGAGCTATTTTGCTGGTCCAAATGCCACTTTCTTAGCTCCCTCTCAAGTCCTGCCTAAGCTTGTCACCTTCTTGCATTATTGTTAGCATCAATGCTTAAACAACTGGGAGAAAGTCTAAGGTGATCAGATATAGAGAGGACTACAAAAGTTGGATAAGAGCAAGAGAATGGCCCACTTAATAATGACCCTTTTTGGTCAGTATCATTCTTCTCATATCCAGTTACCTTTGCAGTGAAGCAGTTCAGCTTTCTCACCCCCCACCCCCACACTCCATCCATTCCTAATATTTTATTTCCACCTTCTTCTGTTTACTGCTTGTTTCTATTTTACTTGCTTATACTTTCTTTCAAATTCAGCTACTGGAAACCTTTTTTTTTTTTTTTTAACAGGTTGATGCAGTAAGTTTATAGCCTCCCAAGGACTGGTAAACCTCACATGTGTGAGTTTCCTTCAAACTCTAATGACAACTCTACAACACAGAGCTGCAGCACAGGGGCTCAGGTTGCCAAAACCACACATAGGTATTTTGTGTCCCAAGATGATGGTTTCAGGTTTCATTTTCTCCTTTCACTTAATGCAATTACAGGAAATCCTAAATGTTTGGGGACCTTGTGCGAGGGCTTCTGTGTTCATTATCCTACATAGGCTCATACTGTTTCTACCCACCAGTGAGTTATTGGCTTTTAAAGAGCCACAGATACACCCTGTAACCACAGGGATCCTTCTGAGTCTGAATGTTCTGAACTGTGGGGTTCAAGCTCCCTGTAGGTGCAAGCCTCAAGTACACACTGATTTTTGTCTTAAGTTTCACAGACGCTGCATTCAGGGGCTGACAGATTAATCACAGCTGTGTATAGCTATGCCCTCATACCCCCAAAACCAGCATTTGATCAACAGCACAAAAGTGAAAAGAAGCACAGAAGCCTGAAGTGTCTATACACTTATAGCTCAAAATTCTGCAGAAGCTGCTGTATTCTGATTCAATTAGAGCTACCTGACCGCACAAGCCAGACATGGGTGGTTATGTCCAAGTCAGTATGATCTTTCCTGTTGGACTGTGAAATTCCCAGTCTGCTTGAAGTCTTCAGATGAGAGAAGCAAGCTGCCTTGAAATCTGAAATGTCACTGGCATGACCTCCCAGTAGAGCACTTTGAAGGTTTTCTGGAAACCTCAAGTTGGCTCCAGGTTATCTGAGGGCAAGGATAAATAAATGCTTCAATCTATAGGATGTGTTCAAATACAAATGTGTGTTTGTACTTCTGACAAATAAAAGATTCTCACGGCCATCCTTCCTTTCCTAGTGGCATCTGAAGGGTTCACGCTTAGAAATTTGCAGTCCTTCCCATTTATAAACGGGATTCCTTGTGGCTTGAGAGTTGAGTGCAGGAAGGTTTTTAACATGCTACACCAAAAAGCTTTTCAGTGAATGTAATACTACCTTCAAAAGGATCTTAGAAATTCAGCTCCAACCTAGGTCAGATTGAGGAGTTTACAGTTTACAGTATCTCCTCATATTTGGAGCTACTCTCTACCCAAATCCTGCTTCCAAGTTCTACTCTCAATTGTGACACCATCTTCCCAGACAACATTTCTAGTCCACCCCCATGTGAGCTATCAAGCTCAAGCAAAGAATATTAAGACACAGGCTCGCAGGAACATTCGTAAAATAGATTTCCTGGCTGCCTTCTACATATATATGAAATGAAAGCATGGGGATCCTTTTCTTAAAATTCTTCTGCTTGAAGAACATTACTAAAGGAAATTAATTTTAAGTGAGTCTAAGAAATGCAGCTTTTAAAATGTATACATTTAGTTGTACTGTTTCTGAATGTATGGCTATCTTTCCAACCTATGGCCCCTACTTTTATCTACTCTATTCCTACTTTATGGTTCCTGTTTATTAATTTTTTCCTGCTTTATAGCTTACCAACTTTCAGTCACCAAGTTGCAGATGTTACCACAACACTATCCTGACTTCCCTGGGCAGACAACTTCACCGATATACCCTCATACCCTACCTCCCCAGAGTCCTACCACACTAGGAAAGATAGAAACAGGTACGGACTCACCTGCCAACACCCATGTCCATAATATACATATACATATACATATACATATACATATACATATACATATACATATACATATACATATACATATACATATACATATACATATACATATACATATACATATACACCCAGCTCCAAATACAGTCCTCTGACTGTATTTTGTGGCTATATGTAAAGATGGCAACAAAATCTGATGAAAAGCATTGATTCATCATCTTCACTGAATCACCAGCTTAATTTTGTGGGAGTGATCAGGCAGCACCGTGTATTTCCAGAAGATCATGACAAAGTGATCACAGATGCATGAGGAGTACTGCGGTGTCATTACCAAACAGAACAGGCACATCCCTTAGAAATGTCACCTGGAGCACTGGCAATGTATAAGGAGGTTCTCAAACATTACGTTTTAGAAAAGGAAAGCTTGGGCAAATGTCACTTCTAGATTGAAGTTGTTCACTTTTCATCTAAAACTGTCTTTAATAGCAGGTGATATTCTTTTTTAAATTTATTTATTGGGGAATTAATGTTTTACATTTGACAGTAAATACAACAGCTTGTACAGGCATAATATTTCCCAGTTTTCCATATAACCATACAACCCCCACTAGGTCCTCTGTCATCCTTTCTGGACCTGTATTACCCACCCCCGCCCCAGTCTTTTACTTTGGTGCAATATGCCAACTCCAGTTCAGGTTCTACTTGTATTTTCTCTTCTGATCTTGTTTTTCAACTTCTGCCTGAGAGTGAGATCATACCATATTCATCCTTCTATTTCTGACTTATTTCACTTAACATGATTTTCTCAAGCTCCATCCAAGATCGAGTGACAATGGTGAAGTCAGCAGGTGATATTCTAAAATCAAGCATCACCTTGAAAGAGACTTTTTTAATTTTAAAATTTTTTATTTGTTATTAATAGTTTGTTACAAGATTGTAAGATTTTAAAATTACACTACACCATATCCACTGCCATGGTTCTGTGTCCCCACTCTCTTACCTCCCCCAGATAACCTCTAGAGTTTCCATAAGTCTTACAAACAGTTTGCTGCTTCTGATTTATTTGGATTTATTTTTTTATACAAGTTCATGTAAATCAGATCTCTATATTTCATATGAGTGAAATCGCTCCTCCAGTTCCATCCATTTTGTCCCAAAGGACACAATATTGTCTTTTCTGACTGTAGAGTAACATTCCATAGAGCATATATCCCCTAACTTCATTAGCCAGTCATCTGTTGATGGGCATTTAGGCTACTTCCACTCTTTTGTTATTGTGAATAATGCAGCTATGAACATAAGGGTGCATGTGTCCCTTCTAATTAGTGTTTGACTGTCCACTGGATAAGCATGCCTAAGAGTGGTATTGCTGAATCATAAGGTAATTTCACTTTTATTTAAGGACTCTCCATACAGTCTTCCAAAGGGGCTGTACAAGTTTGCATTCCCACAAGCAGTGAGCAGAGTTCCCTTTTCTCTACAACCTCACCAACACCTGTCACTTCCTGGCTCACTGATGTAAAGCATCCTCTCAGGTGTGAGATAGTATCTCAATGTAGTTTTAATTTGCATTTCTCTAATGATAAGTGAAGGACAGCATTTGGAAAAGACTTTTTAAAATATACTTAGCAAATAGACAACTTGATGATTCCGGCATCTCTGTTGCTAGGAAGGATGTTAACACAGTAGTAGAAGAAGGTATCACTATGGATGTCCAGACTTTGTTTCTCATTCCCTTCAAGTATAATGACTTGTAGATTAGAAAGAGTTCAGAGACAAGATGCTGTGAAGATCTGAGCAACTCAACCACCTCCAGGACTCTCCCAGTAGGAAGGAGAACTGCCTAGGTCATGCTACCAAATCTCATTACAGGACATCCACAGCTAGGATGTGGCTTGGTGGCAATGTTTGGAGCTACAGTTAGAGTTGTTCAGGAACATATTATAGGCCATGATTGAATCAGTGGGGACTCTTTTTCATGCTTCCACCCAGTGTTTTTTTGTTTTTTTTCTTTTTTTGCCTCCAGGATTATTGCTGGGGCTCAGTGCCTGCACCATGAATCCACTGATCCCGGAGGCCATTTTTTCCTCCTTTTGTTGCCCTTGTTGTTGTAGCCTTGTTGTGATTATTATTGTTATTGTTGATGTTCATTGTTGGATAGGACAGAAAGAAATGGAGAGAGAGGGGAAGACAGAGAGGGGGAGAGAAAGACAGACACCTGCAGACCTGCTTCACCACCTGTGAATCGACTCCTCTGCAGGTGGGGAGCCGGGGGCTGGAACTGGGAGCCCTACACCGGTCCTTGAGCTTGGCGCCACATGCGCTTAACCCACTGTGCTACCGCCTGACTCCCCCACACAGTGTTTAATTAGATTAATTCTTTCTAATGTGATCTAAGAAATGAAATATATCCATTCTAGATACCTTCATTTAAACTAGATAACTTAAAATAGTAAACCATCAAATAAAAGCGAGCCAAGCTCTAAAAATAGGTAGTGATTTTAGTGACTTATAACTCTTACTAACCTAATTTGACAGCTTGAAAGACAGAAAATGCAAGACACTGTATGCCACAGGCAGTTATCTGGTAATCTTTGAATTAGAGCAAGGTAGAAAAGCAAGGTAAATACACACTTTATTAACTTTTTTAGGTTTTATATGTCCTTTGTATTTTAATTGTTTTGTGTAGCTGGAGTTTGCTACTTATATACTTATATTTTTCTCTGTGAGCCTTTCTTTTTTCTTCCCAGGATTCTTGCTGGGATGTCACACCTATAAGATGCCACTACTCTTGGCAGACACTTTTGTTTTTAATTTTTAATAATGATTTAATAATGATCAGCAATGTTGTAATATAACAGGGGTACAATTCCACACACTTCCCACTACATGAGTTCCTGGTCCTATCCCCTCCATTGGAAGCTCCCCTATTCTTTACCCCCTTTTGGGAATATGGACCAAAATCCTTTATGGGGTGCAGAAAGAGGAGGGTCGAGCTTCTTAAATTGCTTTTCTGCTGAATATGGATGTTGGCAGGTTGATCTATACCCCCAGCCTGTTTCTATCTTTCCCTAGTGGGGTAAGGCTCTGGATAGGAGTGGTTCCAGGACACATTGGTGAGGCCTGTCTGGACTGTCCAGGGAGGTCAGGATGGCATCATGGTAGCATCTGCAACTTGGTAGCTGAAAGGCAATATGACATAAAGTAAATTGTTCAATAAGCAGGCACCCAAAGATGGGAACAGGGCAAATGAAACTAGGTCTTCATGTGGGAGGAAGCTGGGAAGTCTTTTTTTAGTTATGTTCCATGTGGACCTGAGCCTGGTTATTAGCATGTGGGTGGACCAAAAGCATTGTCTGGGAAGATGGTGTCAGAGTTGAGAATAGGACTAGAAAGCTGGATCAGGGAAGAGAGTGGCTTTCAAATATGAGAAAAAGTATAAATATCATTAACGATTAACCCCATCAATCTGATCTAGAGCCCATGTCTATTCATATTTAGCACAGCAGGCTGTGTAAGCTCTGAGTCCCTGTCAGTCTAGGTTCACAGTCTATGGTCACAGCTGGGAACATTCTAGGCTACACTCATTTCAGGACCAGTCTTCCTTAAGTGGCAGAATAGGCTGACCCAATATCCCTTTGGAGAGTGGGGTAGTCCCTACTATTGCTGCTCTACATTGAGGGCAAGGTCCTAGCAAGGTCCACAAGAGGACTTATGATGTTCCTGATGGAAGTGACCAGTGATAGTGGTGAGAGGGATCTATTAGAGGGATCTAGGCCCATCATATCAATGTGGGAGTCCAAGCATTCATTCCCTGACAAGGGCACCAGATGATGGGGTAGCTTGGAATTAACCAAAAAGGCCATCATTAAACTGAAGATAAAACCATGGGGAAAAATGGGCAAATATACATAAACATAGATATATTGTTTAAGAAATAGTAGTCAACCCATATTTATGACCTTGGGAGAACTGCTGTAGCTTGCAATGGAAGGAATGAGGATACAGAACTCTAATGGTAAGAATGGTGCCTTGTAATTTTGTATTAAAATTAAAATTAATTTTGTAATTTTCAAATACAATTTTAAAAGGAAGTCTGTTGAATTTGGATTGGCAATCCTTTCAAATAGATTAAACAATGTGTGGAACTCCCCACAGTGAATAAAAATATTTTGCCATTGGAAACATTCTGAAAAACCTATAAAGCAAATAATCTAGGGATATGGAGGGAGACTAAGTCTGTGAGTCTGACACTAACTCATTGTTGGGGATGAATGCTTTCATGAGGAATCAAAGGTGCTTAAGGAAGTGGGAAAAAGTAAACCCAAATGCAGAGTTAAAAAATCAAGGCAGAGTGGTTTATACTAATTGAGTAAGGCAGTAAAATTGGAATTAGAGAGAAGAAAAATAGATGTGTCTTGAATGGTGCTTAGTAATTTGTTCTTTGTGGCAGGAAGTCTGTAAACATTATAAATCAGGGGTCTGGGTGGTGGTGCACTGGATTGAGGGCACACAGTACTAAGTGCAAGGAACTGTGCAAGGGTCCTGGTTTGACCTTGGCTTCCCACCTACAGGGGGGATGCTTCACAAGTGGTGAAACAGGTCTGCAGGTGTCTGTCTTGTCTCTTCTTCTCTATCTCCCCCTCCTCTCTCAATTTCTCTCTATCCTAACCAAGGATAAAATGGGGGGAAAAAGCATCCAGGAGCAATAAATTAGTAGTGCCAGCATCAAGCCCTAGCTATAACTCTGGAGGCAAATAAATAAACATTATTATATATCAAAGAAATGACTTTTTGTTTGTTGTCTGTACCAGAGCCCTGCTCAGATCTGGCTGGTAGAGGTACTAGGGATTGAACCTGGGGTCTTGAACCTTCAGGGAGGAAAGTTTTGCAGAAACAAGATGCTATCACCTAGCACAGAAATAACATTTCTTTCCCCAATGATATACTTTGAAAAGATTAATCTGTCTCTACTAGGAAACAAGACAGATCTGATTCACTTTAATAAAATTTTAATCATTCTAATTATTATTACAAAGGATTTTCAGTGAGTCATTAATCCTAACTGCCCCCAAAAAGTGT
This sequence comes from Erinaceus europaeus, assembly GCF_950295315.1. Taxonomy (NCBI): domain Eukaryota; kingdom Metazoa; phylum Chordata; class Mammalia; order Eulipotyphla; family Erinaceidae; genus Erinaceus; species Erinaceus europaeus. The sequence continues at coordinate 107,077,746 of NC_080164.1, read as the reverse complement.
TCTCCAAATAACCACTTACTGTTAAGCTTTCGTTTTACATATATCCCAGTGGTTTAGAAACAAACAAGTTTAAGCAGCATTACTAACAGTCACTCAAACATAGGCTACTGGGGACAGCTACTTGTGTATATGAAGAACAATGTATTTCATATTTTTAATTTAATTTTTTTATTGCCACCAGGGCTATGACTGGGCCTTAGTGCCTGCACAATGAATCTACCATTCCCAATAACCATTTTTGTTTTTTTCCTCTCCCCTCTCAATTTCTCTCTGTCCTATCAAATAAAAACTGGGGTGGGAGTGGGGGATGGGGTGGTGGGATGATCACCAGGAGTGTCGGATTTGTAGTGTCCTCACTACAAGCCTCAGCCAGCTATAGTGTGATTTCTGGACTTTCATCCATTTAGAGTCTTTTCTAAGACTCAGTCTTTAAGTTTGCTTACTCAGTTTTCCCAACATCATTTACTGAAGAAACATTCCTTGCTCCTTGTAAACTCTTGGTCACTCTGTCATTAGTTGTCTTATAAGTGACTTTACATGAACCTTCTTCATATTTTAAAGAAAATACAAACTGGATGAGTACAATTGTATCTTCCAAAGTCTTTCCTTTCCAACCAGAACATGCTTTTCAACATGTTTACATATCACCAAGGTGGAGGTTTTGGGGTTGTTTCAGGCTGTCATAGGTAATCAGGAAGCAGAGGAGCATGGGGTATGAAGAATAGAAATCCTAGAAATCCTACTTCAGTACAATAAATTAGGAAAATATAAAGACTTGGGGGGTGTTGGTGATGGACCTGGTTGAGGGCACATGTTACAATGCACGAGGACCCAAGTTCGAGCCCCCAGCCCCCACCTGAAGGGGGAAAGCTTTGCCAGTGGAGAAGCAGGTCTGCAGGTTTCTCTCTCTCTTTTTTTTCCTCTCTGTCTATCTCTATCTCCCCATACCCTCTTAATTTTGGACTGTCAATAAAAATTTTGGACAGTCAATAAAAAATTGACTGGATTTTAAAAAAAATTATGGGGGATTAATGGTTTTCAGTTGACAGCCAAATACAATATTTTGTACATGCATAACATTTCCCAGTTTTCCACATAACAATTCAACCCCCACTAGGTCCTCCTATGCTATCAAGTTCCGGGACTTGAACACTCCCCATCCCCACCCTAGAGTCTTTTACTTAGGTACAGTAAACCAACTTCAGTCCAAGTTCTGCTTTGTGTTTTCTCTTCTAATCTTGCTTTTCAACTTCTATGACTGAGATCATCCCATATTCATTTTGGCTATTACAAATTGTGCTACAATGAACATAGGTATACACAAATCTTTTTGGGTGGGTATGTTTGGTTCCTTAGGGTATATCGTCAGGAGAGGAATTGCAGGGTCAAAGGGTAGGTCCTCTTCTAGCCTTCTGAGGGTTCTCCAGACTGCTCTCTCCACAGGGGTTGGATCAATTTACATTCCCACCAGCAGTGTAGGAGGGCTCCTTTGCATCCACAAACTTTCCAGCATTTGTTGCTATTACCTTTTCTGATGTATGACATTCTCACAGGAGTGAAGTGGTATCTCACTGTTGTCTTTATTTGCATGTCTCTGATAATGACTTGGAGCATTTTTTCATATGTTTGTGGGCCTTTTGTATCTCTTCTGTAGTGAATATTCTGTTCATATCTTCTCCCCAATTTTGGATGGGGTCATTTGTTTTCTTGTTGCTGAGTTTGGTGAGCTCTTTATATATTTTGGCTATCAGCCTCTTGTCTAATATATGGCATGTACAGATCTTCTCCCATTCTGTGGGAGGTCTCTTTATTTGGGTGGTGGTTTCTTTTGCTGTGTAGAAGCCATTCAATTTGATGTAGTGCCACTGGTTTATTTTTGATTTAGTCTTTTTTGTAATTGGATTTGTTTCATTGAAGATGCTTTTAAAACTTATATATAAAAGAGTTCTGCCAATATTTTCCCCTAAGTATTTGATAGTTTCTGGTCTAATATCCAAGTCCTTGATCCTTTTGGAGTTTACTTTTGTGTTCGGTGAAATATAGTGGTTCAATTTCACTCTTCTGCATGTTTCAACTCAATTTTCCCAACACCGTTTGTTGAGGAGACTCTCCTTTCCCCATTTAATAAGACTGGATTTTCTAGACATCACAATGACAAAAAAATACAGGTTTTTTTTCTTTTTCTTTTTTTTTTTGCCTCCAGGGTTATTGCTGGGGCTTGATGTGTGCACCACAAATCCACTGCTCCTGGAGGCTATTTTTTCCCCTTTTGTTGCCCTTATTTTATCTTTGTTGTCGTTATAATTATTATTGTTGTTATTGATGTCGTTGCTAGATAGGACAGAGAGAAATGGAGAGAGGAGGGGAAGACAGGGGGAGAGAGAAATAGATGCCTGCAGACCTGCTTTACCACTTGTGAAGTGACTCCCGATCCCAGGTGACTCGAACCAGGATCCTAACACCAGTCCTTGTGCTTGGAGCCATGTGCACTTAACCCACTGCGCTACTGCCCTACCCTCCAAAATACAATTCGTAGGTCAAATGAAAAGTAGGCTTATTATTGTGTGTATGTTTTCATTACTAACAAAAGAGGTAAAGGTACAAAAAAATATTAGATTCAGAAGAAGAAATCAGATTTTTTTTAAGTGAACATCATTAATAACAGCTGGCAGGATGCTAAATTTATCATTTATATAAACTTTAAATTGATGAAAGAGTCCTTCTCCAGTGTACTTCACAGGATATAACAGGATCATAAGCCGCCTTGGAGAGAGCCTATTTACACAGATGTACTGAGATGTTCCTTCCATCTTCCCAGGAACACAACCTGCCCACATTTTTCCAGCTTCCTTCTGCTTCAAATATAGACACAAATACCATTAGCATCAACCACATGTGAGTGGAAGGGCAAGAATCTCAGGGTCAAGCTATTGAAGAAGCTGGCAGGTGTCTTCCCTTCCTGCTAGTTAGGTGCAGAAGGGATGAGGCCCAAGTGGAGAGCAGAGGCACAGACTGGAAGAACTTTGGGTCCAGACCTGATCAAAGGGCATATACTTGCTCTCCAACCAAGGGCAAGTTGCTGAGTTGCTGTGGAAATGTTATTCTATACTATTGCACTTGAGATATTCCCTGGAGGATGGAGGGGTGTCCATCTGATTGTTATGATGGTTTATCATCATGTAGACTCAAATAACACAACTGTAATATGAATGGTACCTAATAGTTTTTCCCAAATGTCTACTGGACATAGACAATACTGACAAATACCAAATTTGTCTTTTTTTAAAAAAAAATCTGACTTCATTTTTTTTTTTAATTTAAGTCAGGTAACATCTTGTTGGATGCAGAGAAGAATTTCTATTAGCTTTGAGTTTCCAGATGTCTGAATATGTGGTTACAACATGATGCTCAAAATGTTACAAAACAGGAATTTGCTTAGGATGTAACAGTAATACAATATGCAAAATATTATGCTTGCAATATTTCTCATAATATAATTTCCGGCATAATTGTTGAACAGATTAATATGGAAATTTAGGTAATAGTAAAAGTTACCTTTTTATTATTTTAAAAATTTATTTATTTATAAAATGGAAACACTGACAAAACCAGAGGATAAGAGGGGTACAATTCCCACCACCAGAGCTCCGTATACCATTCCCTCCCCTGATAGCTTTCCTATTCTTTAACCCTGTAGGACTATGGACCCAGGGTCATTATGGGGTGCAGAAGGTGGAAGGTCTGGTGGCTTCTGTAACTGCTTCCCCACTGAATATGGGTGTTGACAAATCGATCCATACTCCCAGTCTGTCTCTCTCTTGCCCTAATGGGGCAGAGCTCTGAGGAAGTGGAGCCCCAGGACACATTGGTGGGGTCATCTGTCTAGGGAAGTCAGCATTCCCCTTTTACAAATAAAAATTTAAAAAGAGAGTCAAAGAGAGAGAGAGAAATAACTATATGGCAACTAGACAAAGCGCACTTCACTTCTGAAAAGATGCACTAGGTTTGGATCCACAACGGAGAGGAAAGCAACCTTCCTCTCAGGCTTCCCCATTGCCCAGAGTAACCCAAACCCCAAGAGAGGGCATCTTTGTTAGAATGATGAACAGTGAAACCAGTGAAAAGTGGACACGATATTCATTACCAAGTCCAACATTTACATACTTCTCATTCCAAAGAGTTGGAATACATAAAGAATTATGGTTCATACTCCCAAAGGGATAAAGAATAAGGAAGTTTCCAATGGAGGGGATGGGGCAGGGACCTCATGTGGTGGGAACTGTGTGGAATTGTACTCCTGTTATCTTACAATCTTGTTATCATCTTTAAATCACTAATAAAAATAAATTTTAAAAAAGAAAAACTCAAGCAAGATTTTTAGAGAAGGACAGGGAGCTATCATTAAAAGAGAAGAATACAAACACTCGTCTTTCATGAATAATTTCCGCACCAGTCTCCCTCCTTTAAAGTCTGCCCACCTCCTACACTGATATTTCCTTAAATTATACAGTTACTTGCACCTGTTGAGAAATACCAACCCATCACCTCTGAAATTTCCTGCTACTCATCAGACTTTAGGCTTGCTCTAAAAATCTCTCATATGAGCAGACTGTTCCCAAATACTTAGGAGTCCCCTCTCTATTAAAAGAGACAGCTGAGGTTCCAAGAAAATAAAGACAGTGCAAGCCTATCACACATTCTAGCACTTTGAAGTACATCTCGCTATATAAAAAGAACAAGGGGCACCTGGGCCAAAGGGAAAGGGAAACAGGCTGAAGGGAAGCTTGGAAGGTAACAGGAACCATGTCACATCTTGTCCAAGTTTGTGCTTTACATAAAGCTGCAGTTGAGGCTAGACAAAGGAAATCTCTGCACTTTTTATTTCTGGTTCAGAGGATTTACATGCTTTCTCTAACGATCTGGGCCTTCAGTTCTGGGTAATGTCTCCCAGTTCCCAGCTTAGCACTCATGCAAAATTGAAGCAGTTTGGAGGTGGTTTAATAGCTGCAGATGAATCTCAATGTGCTGGAAAAGGCATAATGGCTGTTTAGCACTTAGTAGGAGAAGCCAAGGAAATAGGGGGGTGGGGTGGGTGTTGAACTCAGGCCATCTGGGAAGCTGACAGAGAGGGGCCACCTTAACCAGGCATGCATAGCCCTGTGGTGCTGCCAGGCCAACATCAGTGTGTGGGGGTATGGGTGTGGAGAGGAAATAAGACCATCTTGGGACACTTTTGAACTCACTGACCACTTCAGTCTGATGTGGGCAGCAGTGGGGAAGAAAACTTCATGCAAAAAGGAGCTCTGAGAATGGCCAGGTCTGTGTGAGTCGGGAAGGCCCTCAGAGAGGCCATGGTGAGGAGGCTGCTAGTGAGTGCTGTGCAGAAGGGCTGGAGGAGGCACCAGAAGCTGTATGGCAAGTGACACTGATAACTAGAGACACATGAGGGGATGGTATTCAGTGAGGTAAGTCAGAAGGAGAAGGGTGATTCTCACTCATAGGTGGGGTATAAGAAACAAGCTTTGTCCAAAATGGAGACCCCAGGTCTCATCTGCTATAGATTCCTGATTATTAAACAATTTGTTTTACTTAATATATTAATGCTTTTTCAGCCACCGAGTTGCAGATGCTACCATGATGCCAACCTGACTTCAATAAATTTTCAGTGCTCATAAACCAGAGCTGAACAGTGCTCTGGTAAAATAAATAAACAAATAAAAAGAAAAAAAGAAAAAAAGCGGAGGGTAGACAGCATAATGGTTATGTAAGCAGACTCTCATGCCTGAGGCTGCAAAGTCCCAGGTTCAATTCCCCACACCACCATAAACCAGAGCTGAACAGTGCTCTGGTAAAAATAAATAAATAAATAATAAATAATAAATTTTCTGTGCTGCTGGGGAAATACCAAGGAACTCAACATCAGGATCATTGGTTAAAGGATTGCCTGACTTTGGGAAACACATCACAGGGTTGGGTAGTGGCACACCTGGTTGAGTGTACATCTTACAGTGTACCTTTTTTAAAAAATTTCTTATCTTTGGGGGTTGGGCAGTAGCGCACAGGTGGTGAAGTAGGCCTGCAGGTGTCTGTCTTTCTCTCCCCCTCTCTGTCTTCCCCTCCTCTCTCGATTTCTCTCTGTCCTATCCAACAACGAAAGACATCAACAACAATAATAACCACAACAAGGCTACAACAACAAGGGCAACAAAAGGGGGAAAAAATGGCCTCCAGGAGCAGTGGGTTCATGGTGCAGGCACTGAGCCCCAGCAATAACCCTGGAGGCAAAAAAAATTATCTTTATTGATTTATTAGACAGATAAAGCCAGAAATCAAGAGGGGAGAGGGTGGTAGAGAGGGAGAGAGACAGAGAGACACCTGCAGCCATGCTTTACCGCACATGAAGCTTTCCCCCTGCAGGTGGGGGCGGGGGGGGGGGCTCAAACCCGGTTCCTTAACCACTATAATATGTATGCTCAACCAAATATGCCACCACCCAGCCCCTCTCTCTCTTTTCCACCCCTTCCTTCTCAATTTCTGCTGTCTCCATCCAATAAATAAATAAAATTAATGAAGAAGAAAGAAGACACATCATGGTGTCCAAGTGTCTAGAATGTATGTCCTCACCAGCAGTGAGTAAGCATTTCCATTGCTCCACACCCTGCACAGTATTTGGGGTTGTCAGTTTCTGCAATTGGGTCATTTATTAAATATTTTTTCTAAAGATTTTATTTATTTATTAGTGAGAAAGAAAGAAGAAAGAGAAAGACACCACTCTGGTAAATGTGCAGCCAAGGATCGAACTGGGGACCTCACAGTTGAGAGTCCAAAGCTTTCTCCACTACACCACCTCCTGGACCACCATTTGGGTCCTTTTAATCAGCATGCAGCAGCTTCTCACTATTGGAATTTGCCTCTTCCCTGACAGCATTCTTGTGAAGTGTCTTCTCACACACTCAGCTACCATTTGTTTCTATTCTTGGTGAGATGTCTGTTAAGATTCAATGCCCTTACAAACTGTCAAATATATTTTTTAATCAATTTATTTAGTTTTGATAGTAGCAGAGAGAAATTTTGAGGGAAGAAAGAACTAGAAAGGGGCAGAGAGACACCTGCAGCCCTGTTTTATCATTCATGAAACTGAGTGCCCCCCCACACACACCACAAGTAGAGACTAGGGGCTTGAACCTGGGCCCTTGCATACCTGACCCCTATCAAATTTATTAACGAGAGAGAAAGAGGAGAGAAGGACAGACAAAGAGAGAAAGAGGGAGGGGGAAATGCATTAATTTGGCTCTTATGCAAAGCCTGGAATTATATCCACAGGTCCAGGTGGGCAAGTGCTACTCTCAGCCACTGAGCTGCCTTCCTTGGTTGCGGAACTGACTTAGGAAGTGACATTTTCTTGACTGGCCTTTGGTCAATGTGGTGGGTTAAATGTGAACCCCCACCCCTACACACAAACACACACACACACACACACACACACACACACACACACACACACACACACACGTCTCCATCTGGATTCTCAAATAGATGAATGGCGCCTTATTTGGGACAAGCAAAGGCAAGGAAGAGGGGATTGGAAAATGTGGCCACAGGTCTGGAAGTACACAGTACAGGGAGCTGCCAGAAGAACTTGGAAGGAGAGGGAGTCCAGAAATCTTTGTGCTGAATTCCCTGAGGGAGGTTGACACTCACACTTCTGTTCTTCACAATACTGAGAGAGTGGTTATTTTTTGTTCTTTCTTCCTCTTCTTCTTTAGTATTTTTAATTTTATTTATTAGATAATAAAAATATTGACAAGGTTGTAGGATGAGGGGAATTCACAGAATTCCCACAGCCAGAGTTCTGCATCCATCTCCTTCATTAAAAGTTTTCCTATTTTTTTTTTTTTAATCTCTCTGGGAGCATGGATGCAGAATCATTCTGAGGTGCAGAAGGTGCAAGATCTGGCTTCTGTAATTGCTTCTTCCCCGGACATGGGCATTGACAGGTCGATCCATATCCCCAGACTAGCTTTTTTCCAAAATGGAGAGCGATTATCTTCTATTATTGCAAGGCCCAAAGTTTTGGGTCATTTATTTCAGAAACCCTGGGATGTGAATATAGTAACAGAGGGCACTGAGTCTCAGCCTTCATGCTCAGTGAGGCCTCTGAAATCCAGCAGAGCATAACATAAGAGCTAGGTGTTTCCAGTAAGTGGGCATGGGGGGCACTTTTAAGTTGCCAATGTCACTAGACATAGAAGGTAGCTTTGTCCAACTCCCCAAGGTTGAAGCTATAAAAAAAAGAGACCTATTAGAGAGGCCTTTATTCTAGCCCCTTACAAGAACAGCCAAGTCCAAACCACTCTCCTCCAGTCCCCTCCCATACCCAGGGTTTTTCCAGTAAGACTTCAAGTTATTCAGATCAGGATTTTCCCTTCTTTCCCCATGAGGCTGCTCTCCTTCAGCCTAGGAGCTTAATAGACAGAGATAAAGCCCAGGACACTGACTGCAGTGGGCAGGGCAGTTCACCAGGGAGCTCTGTATCCAGACAGTGAGGAATTTATATTCCAAATGAGGGAGACAAACTGAGAACACCATTTGGGAAAACTGCTCAACTGCATCTATCCCTCTCTCTCTCTCTCTCTCTCTCTCTCTCTCTCTCTCTCTCTCATTCTCACTCTCACTCTCTTCTTTTTTCTAGTGGTCTCCTGAATCCATCTGCTCTTTTCTGTGCTCTTCTCAGAGCACGGAGGGAAGGGTGTACCACCATGATGCCTGGGTAGGGTCTCTACCACAGTCCCTGAAGGCGGCTCAGTGTTGTGCTTCCAAGGGAATCTCCAAAGCCTGGCAAATGAGCACCAGGCCAGCTGTTTGAAGCCAGGGAGCCCTCTGAGGAAGAAAAGGCTGCCCCACTTGTTCAAGAAGTGGAGTCAGCACTTCCAGTGTTCCCAAATCTCACCCCCTAGTGGTTGTCAAACACTATCAATGTTGAACATGCTAAAAGATTTCTCTAAGCTTACCTGCCCCAGACTGACTTAGTTTCAGATAGAAAAAAGAGACTGAGACAGAGAGGAAGAGGGAAAATGTGGAAGCTGTCATGGTCAGAAATGACAGGAAGTACCTGGGGGAAGGAAACTGCAGATGTGGCTGTGGCTTAGAAAGGAGGTGAAGGTGGGGCTGAGATGTTTATAAGCTACACCTGTGAGCATAGCTCAATTGGTCTCTCTCTTGGCCTAACAAGAGAATGTTCTGAATTTTCCTGAATAAAATTTAAAACTCCTGGGAGTCTGGCTGTAGCGCAGCGGGTTAAGCGCAGGTGGCACAAAGCACAAGGACCGGCATAAGGATCCTGGTTCGAACCCCGGCTCCCCACCTGCAGGGGAGTCGCTTCACAGGCGGTGAAGCAGGTCTGCAGGTGTCTATCTTTCTCTCCTCCTCTCTGTCTTCCCCTCCTCTCTCCATTTCTCTCTGTCCTATCCAACAACGACGACAACAACAATAACTACAACAATAAAAAACAACAAGGGCAACAAAAGGGAATATATAAATAAAATAAAATAAAAAAATTTAAAACTCCTGAAAGTCATGCTTTCTCCTCAATTGTTTGTCGGTATTATGTGTAAAGAGTCTTTAAATACGTGGGGAACAAACTTGACCACCCAAAAGAGAAGCTTAATGCAGTGAGGTGGGGGGACAATGGGTGGCACGCATGACAAAGCAGGTGCACTAACTACATGAGCTACCCTGTCAGTCCACCAGATGGGTTAAAAAAAATTTTAAATCAGGGAAAGCCCTTGCTACAGTTAGGAATGGGTCCAAAGCTTCCCTAATCTGAATCTTGGTTGAATGATAGATTTTATACTCGATATGTGCTAAGATTATTTTTTCACAACTTCTGTGAGTTCATAGATGTAGCTTCCAGACAGTACTTTTCACAGGGACTGGTGTGCATAAGTACTTAATGCCTCTTACAGACTGTCAGAAGCCCAGTTAAATCAAGCTTCCTGTCTGGTGGTGCAACAGGGACTCCAAAGGCCCAGGGCTAGTAGAGACTTCTCCTCAAATACTTTAACATTAGATTATGCAGTGGTTGTGGGATTTCTCTGCACTATAAACATCTGAGGGTTGCCAACACCCCAACCGTAAATGGTCAGGTGAGGACTGGGAACACAGCATCAGAAATTTGAGTTGGCTCATAAGGGTTCAGAGTGAATCCCAACGAGGATAACATAGTATATAAATGCACGCGCGCGCACACACACACACACACACACACACACACACACAAGAATTTCTACAAAGGGGTTGGTAAGAAAGCTCACCTGGGAGGGTGCCTGCTTTGCCACGTGTGCAAGACAGGGTTGAGCCTGGTTCTTGCTGTAGTGCGGGAAGCTTCTGTGCTATACTATTTTTCCTTATATCTCTCTGTCTCTTCTCCTCTCTGATAAAGGCACAGCCCCAGATAATGACAACAACAAAATGGTGAAAGCTGTGCTCTTCTGAAATTATTTCTCTCTGTCCTATCCAATAAAATGAAAAAAAGATGGCCACCAGGAGCAGTGGATTTGTAGTGCCTGCACCCAAAACTAGTGATAACCCTGGAAACCAGAGAGAGAGAGAGAGAGAGAGAGAGAGAGAGAGAGAGAGAGAAAGAGGCACCTCCAGCTCACTTCACAGTGTGTGATGTTTCCCCTTGCAGGTGAGGAGAGAGGGCTAGAACCTGCATTGTCATGTATAACAATGTATGTACTTGACCTGGTCCACCACTTCCCAGCCCCAATAAATAAATCCTGAATGGCTTAAACACTTGTGTTATTTCTACCATAAGGTCAGCATATTTAACTCAAATCTACGGTTTCTAGGGCATAAGACAAAAATTCCGTACAACACAATCACTAATGTAAACTGCTTCAATTGCGCTGTTTGGCTAGCAAATAATACAGATAAAGTTTGTGTTAGATTCATGCTTGCGATTGCAGCTTCTGATTAGACCCAGGGGTGACTAACATTTGATTTTCTTTTCCAAACTTGGGGAAACAACACACCACTTATGCACATGCATATTGACTTATACTCATTTTCTTGATTCAATGGCATTGAGCAGTGGTTTCATCTCCCTGTGAGGAAGCAAGAACCCCAGCACCTTATAGGCAACCTAGACCAGAGTATCTATGGACGGAGATTTCCTTTGTCTTTATAATGTTAAAAATCTCCTCTTTATACAGTCTTCGAAAAGTTCCATTTCCCTTTAATGAAATTTAGCAGCTTGGTAAAAGTGAACTAAAAAAGGGGCCAGGTAGTGGTGACTCACCTGGCTAAACGCACACATTATAGTGTGCAAGGACCCGGGTTCAAGCCCTTGGTCCCCCCCACCTGCAGGGGGAAAGCTTCATGAGTGGTGAAGCAGGGCTGCAGATGTCTCTCTCCCACTCTCCCTCTCTATCTCCCCTCTCTCAATTTCTGTTTCTTTTTCTCCCCCCCCCCCCAGTGTTGTTGTAGGTATTATTGTTGTTGTTATTGATGCTGTCACTGTTAGGACAGAAAGAAATGGAGAAAGAAGGGGAAGACAGAGGGGAGAGAAAGACAGACACCTGCAGACCTGCTTCACCACCTGTGAAGCAACTCCCCTACAGGTGGGGAGCCGGGGGCTCAAATCAAGGTCCTTACGCAGGTCCAGGTCCTTGTGTTTTATGCCACGTGTGTTTAACCCACTGCGCTACTGCCCGACTCCCAATTTCTGTTTCTATCCAATAAATAAATAAATAAATAAATAAATAAAAATTGAATTGAAAGGTATCACATTTACTTGCTTCTATTTTCCAACCACTTACTGGGAAGTGCAATACAAAGTGTTTTACATTTTTCAATGCATTAAGTAATTCAAGTGTTAAACATTTTCTTATGGGATATATTTAAATTAATGTCACATGTTCTGCAAATACAGTATACTTGGTGTGATTGGTAATATGTACATGTCTCTAATAATGCTATTTACCAATAATGGAATTATTAAAAATTAACACTAAAAATGTTATGACAATTAAATTAGAAACAAACAAAAAGAACCAAATGTGTAATCTGGAGGGTTTTTTTTTAATGTTTTCTTATCTTTATTTATTTATTGGATGGCCAGCAATGGAAAGAAAGTGGGAAGACAGGGAGGGTCAGAGACAGAGAGACACCTGCAGCCCTGCTTCACCACTTTTGAAGCTTTCCCCCTGCAGGTGGGGACCAGGAACTTGAACCCAGGTCCTTGCACATTGTAACATGTACATTCAACCAGGTGCTCCACCACCAGGCCACTACTCTGGAGTTTTTCAACTGCTCACTTGTGTCTGTAGTGAGGGACAGGAGACAAACCAGTTCTATACTCAATGGCAGAGTCCAGATAGCTCAGTCAGCTTCATAAGAGAAGAAGGTAAAAGCAATTACTGAAACTTAAGTTTTGGAACACTGATCCAACTACAGTTTCATGGCTGAGCTGGAATTATGTGGGCCAAATTAACTGAGATGTTTACTCACTTCAAGTCAATGTGAAGCACCAATGAAAACTCAGTTGTGACTAGTCACCAATCAAGGATTAAAAAACAAAAAAAGTTCCTGTTCCAGAATATTTCATAGTCAGAATATTTCACAGTTATAGATAACTGTGTTATCTATAACTGTTGACTCCTATCCTGCCAATTTATCAGAAGGAATCAGGGAAAAATCAACATATACTATGGGATTTAGTGCCAATTTTCTATTTTTATTATGAAGCTAGCATCAGAGAGAAGAGAAAAATTATTTCTTTCTGATATTGAAATAAGTTTCTCCAAGGAGGAAATCAAATAAATGACTTAGACTCCAGAATCATTTATCTTTTTTAGTTGACAAATATATTACATCTATAAGACTCCATCCTTGCAGAGGAAATGCTCATACTGACTTAAATAGAAAATTTAGAAGGGACCAAGTGGGGGGTTTACCTGGTTGAGTACACATGTTAAAATACACAAGGACCCAGGTTCCAGACCCCAGTCTCGACCTGCAGGAGGAAAGTTTCATGAGTGGTGAAGCAAGGCTGCAGGTGTTTCTCTGTGTCTCTCTCCCTCTCTATCTCCCACTTCCTCTTGATTTCTAGCTGCATCTATCCAATAAATAAATAAAGATAATTAAAACTATGGAATAAAATATGAATAAAAGATCCAAATTCTATGCACTGTTGACTAGAATTCAAGCCAAATCCATCTAACTTTCCTCTGAAAATGTTCACTCTTGTTAGTGAGAACCAAACTTAAGTGATTTTTACATAGAAAATAGCAAATGATATGACAGGTGTAATCCATGTTTAAAATAATTATTCCCACAGAAGGTTATGTTATCTTACTGCAGTTCTCAAGTTACCTAGTCATATAATTTTCCAAATGAAAATACCATCAGTATGACTGGCTCAAATGTATTTCCTCAGATTTAGAAGAATGAGTGGTTGAAATCCAATAGAATATATTATGACCACCTCTTATTTTTAGAACTTCATTAAAATTTTAAGAAAAAAATTCTGACTTTATAAAACATAGTCTGTGCTGTGCAATTTCAACGTTACAGATGAAGTTGAAAGGATATTATACACATATACATATATAGAGAGACATTGAGTGTTTTATGAAATGAAAAAATCAGATAGACCTTAGTTAAAACTATAGCTATATACATTTGCAAATATTTCTTGATTCTTGATATATGAATATAATAATTTGTCATTTTGGGGCTTCAAAATGATTGAATATTGATAATTCTATATGGTTTCATTGAACAAGCAGACTTCACACTTAAGAACAGAATGATGGGGCCTGGTTGAGTGTACATATTATCATGTGAAAGGACCTGGGTTTGAGCCCCACTCCCCACCTGTAGGGGGGAAGCTTCACAAGCAGTGAAGAAGGTCTGCAGCTGTCTCTTTCTATCTCTCCCTCCCCTCTCTCTGTCCTATCCAATGAAATTGAAAGGAAAAATGGCCACCAGGAGCAATGGATTTGTAGTGCCAGCACTGAGCCCCAGTGATAACCCTGGTGGGAATAGGACACCTTCTGCACCCCCAAAAGAAATCTGGTCCATTTATCTCCCAGAGGGGGATAAATGTTAGGGGAAGGTGACTAGAGGGCTCTAAACTCCAAGTCCTAGAGAGGAAAAAGGGAAAAAGAAAGGTCATTCAGAAGCAGCAATACATATAGGTATGACTTAGAAAGGAAGAGAAGGCAGGACCATAGGAAAAAAGGATATATATAGTCAACCTATATCTATGACCTTGGGAGAATTACAGTTTCCAGTGGAGGGAATGGGGACAAAGAACTCTGTTGCTGAAAAATGTGTGGACTTATTCTCTTGTTATGTTGTAATTTTGGAGTTGAATATTAAATTACTAATAAAAATCAGTAAAGAAAAAAAAGAATAGAATGAAAATTGAAGTAAAATAAGAGAAATAGGGGCATCTTTATGTGTGATTTGGGGTGTTACAGTAGGAAACACAGTTATTAATGACTTAACACCAAGTTCAGCATAGTACCAGAATAGCTAGACAGACATGTTGGGGGTGGTGGTGGGAGGGAGACACACCAGGCTAAGCAAGCATAGTATGAAGCTCAAGGATCCACATAAGGCACAAGGATCTGGGTTTGAGCTCTCCCTCTCCCCACCTGCAGGGGGAAGCTTCACAAGCAGTGAAGTAGGTCTGCAGGTGTCTGTCTTTCTATCCCCACCCCCCTTTTCTCAATTTCTCTTTGTCCTAGCCCATAAAATGGAAAAAATGGCTGCCAGTAGTAGTGAATTTCTAGTGCCATCACCTAGCCTCCAAGAAAACCCTGGAGAAAAACAAACAAAAAACGTGCTATAACTATTTTTCAGCTCTCAATATTTAGACTTAAGAGGACAGATGACTTGGGAAATAAGAGGTGGTGATACATCCATTTGCATTCTTAAGCGGTTGGGTTTGTTTTCTAAAGTTTCATGGGACACATCGAGGATCCCTAAGTCATAATTATTAAAAAAAAAAATTGATTACACTCATTTCAATGGAGAACTAGTCAACTGTAATGATAGACTCCTAGCATAATGTTCCAGTAATTCTAACTCACAGAAAGATAAAGGAAAGAGTATTTATTGACCAATGAAACAGCCCAGTGGGTTGAGCATAGATCTTATATTTCTGAGTTTACTGACTCAGGAGACCAGACTTTTCTGACTTCTTTCATATATATATTTATCATGTGATTTAAGTAGTTAATATTTTTAGAGGAGTCCAGTTAAGCGCAGGTGGTGCAAAGCACAAGGACCGACATAAGGATCCCAGTTCGAGCCCCCGGCTTCCCACCTGCAGGGGAGTCACTTCACCGGTGGTGAAGCAGGTCTGCAGGTGTCTATCTTTCTCTCCCCCTCTCTGTCTTCCTCTCCTCTCTCCATTTCTCTCTGTCCTATCTAACAATGATGACATCAATAACAACAGCAACAATAAGTACAACAATAAAACAAGGACAACAAAAGGGAATAAATAAATAAATATTTAAAGAGTGCTTGCCTTCAGGTAATATATTTTA
This sequence comes from Erinaceus europaeus, assembly GCF_950295315.1. Classification (NCBI taxonomy): domain Eukaryota; kingdom Metazoa; phylum Chordata; class Mammalia; order Eulipotyphla; family Erinaceidae; genus Erinaceus; species Erinaceus europaeus. Next base: position 107,062,183 of record NC_080164.1, on the reverse strand, counting down.
TCCCCCATCTCCTAATTTTCCTTTGAATTTCCTAAATCATGAACTGCTGTGACACAAAGCTATCATTACATCTTAATAGAGGTTTGGTGAGATGAGGTTAGTTCCCAAATAAAGGTAGATTAAGTTTTTCAGGGTGAGGCTTTCCTGAGTTTTCCACTTGCAAATACATTTTATCAATATCATGATGTTATTAGTGGGGTTTTACCTCTCCTTTTTACATAGAAAGACAGACAGAGAGAAGGAGGGAGAGCTACTGCAGCACTAAAGCTTCTTCCAGTGCACTGGGACCAGGCATGAACCTGGATCCTGAACATGACAATACAGTGTTTAGGTGAGCTGCCTTGCTGTCTCTAAGCAATTAAATATGTTTCACAATAGTCTCCAAAGGAAGAATGATATCAGTCATAGCACTGTTTGCTAACCTACTTAACCACAAAGTGTTTTGGGGTTCTGATTTCATTCCTTAAATTCTGTTTAAAAGACACTGGTGGCTCACTGAACACTCTTAAGTTGAATAATATGGCTTCTTCATACACGGCAGTGATGTGTATGGTGAATCTGTTAGGCTAAGACTGGGAAGATTAACTGGGAACCATTTATACACAAAGTGGACTAGAGAATAAGGATGAAGAACTTTATCCAGAGGAACAGGGAGAGCCAGTACAGACACCAATGAAGAAAGGATAGGATGGTAAGCTTTTGCATCTGTGCTTTAGACCTTCAACTACCGTGTGACTGAATTACTGAGGAGAAAGGCTGAAACTGGTGGAGTTCATAAATAGTCTTATTAGGAAATATGTTCTTCATGTGTTTTCAATGGAAAATTGGGGGATAACGGGTAAATTGTATTAGATGAAGACACACGTGTTCACTTAAGTAATATTTACTTTATTACTTAAATCATACGAGAAATTTATATATATGGGTGGGGGTCAGATCACCACTCTGGTACATGTGATCTCAGAAACTGAACCATCTTTCCTTCTTTTTAAATGAAGATTTTTAAATTGTTTTTTTTATTATATTTATTTGGTAATTAGATAGAGACAGCCAGAAACTGAGGGAAGAGAGTGATAGAGAGGAAGAGAGACAGACACCTGAAGCACTGCTTCACCACTTGCAAAGCTTTCCCCCTGCAGGTGGGGACTGAGGACTCGAACCCAGGTTTTTGTAATGTATGAACAACCACGTGTGAGTGTGCTGCTACCTACTTCCTCCTTCCTTCCTTCCCTCTTTCCTCCCTCCCTCCCTCCCTTCCTCCCTCCCTTCCTCCCTCCCTCCCTCCCTCCCTTCCTTCCTTCCTTCCTTCCTTCCTTCCCTCCTTCCTTCCTTCCTTCCTTCTCTCCTTCATCTCCTTCCTCTCTTCTCCTTCTCTTTTCATTCTTTTTCCTAATAAGGTCCATCCTTTGCTAACCAGTCAAATGCTGAAGACTTTCAAGAATGAAAACAGCCATGAGCTGAGCACCAGCTGCAGCTATGACACTGACACTGTCACAGGGCCCCACAGATGACACATTTGACACAAGGTAAGAAGGCAGATGTGGACTGGTCAAACAGCTCACTTGGACAAAGTGCTGCTTTACCATCTGTGTGGCCCAGGTTCTAGACTGATCTCCACTGCCTTGAAGGAAGTTTTGGTGCTGTGGGCTCTCTTCTACTTTCTCCCTCTCTCTACTTTCTCTTTCTTTATCTTAACAAGAAAAAAAAAGTGCAAGTAAAAAAGAAGAAAGACATGTTTGCCTCACATTCCCCAACAGATTGTCTCTTCTAAGAAAAGGAATGATTTTGCTTTACAAGTTTTGCTTTGTTTTGTTCTGTTTTTTTTATTTTTTTATTTTTTTGTCTTGACCTCATATGCTGATTCTGTCCACACTTAGTTATGTGATTCAGGGCAAGACAGCTTCTTCATTCTGCTGAGTGTCAAGTTTCTTCTTTACAAAAGGAGGATCCTAAAATTATGTCTCAAGATGCCTGTGGAGACTGCATGGTACACCACACAGGATGTGTTCACTCTGAGGCTCGGAGCTCTTTCTATGATTCTTGCCTTGCCCCTGCGATGTTGTTAATAGAAGAATTAAAGGGTAACAAGGAAAATCTTGGGGACCTAGGTTTTTGAAACTCCCTTGATTCTTCATAGAAGAGTGATTTTTTTCTTTATTATTTATTTATTTATTTGGTAGTGAATCGTGGATACCATGGAAACAGAGGCTGCGATGACTTCAAGTAAACAGAAAGCAAGCAGGCAAACCTGCTGTTTTTCTTACAGATGTGTCCATCCATCTTCAGGAGATTGCGTGATGTTGTAAAGGAGCACAGGTCCCTACTGCTGTATAACCAAATTGACAGTCTTTGATTATTGAAGATCTCCCAACTACCTAACATATGGTCTATTCAGTTTTATAGTTTTCTTTATTTACTCACATATGTGTAAGAAATACAAATGCTTTTTTTTTTTTAAAGAGATTTACTTATTGGGACTGGGAGCAATGCACCCAATATAGCATACACATTACAGAGCCCAAGGCCCAGGGTTCAGGGTATGTGTTTGGGGGGCGGGTGGTTTACAAGACATCATGTGGTTCTGCAAGATTGCCTCTCCCATTGCATCTCAATTTCTCTCTATCCTATCAAATAAAAGAAAAAATCGGGGCAGGCGGTGGCACAGCTGGTTAAGCACACATATTACAGTGCTCAAGGACCTGGGTTCAAACACCTTGTCCCCACCTGCAGAAGGAAAGCTTCACGAGTGGTGAAGCAGGGCTGCAGATGTCTCTCTGTCTCTTTCCCTCTCTATCTCCTCTCCCCTCTCAATTTTTCTCTGTCTCTATCCAACTATAAATAAATGAAACTTGTTTAAAAAAGAACAAATGACCACTAGGAGCAGTGGGTTTAACACACAGGCACTTATTTTCTGTAACTTTTCTCTCTCCTATCATCTCAGAATCAAACGGATTTTTAAAATGCTAGGAAATTTTTCCTGAGTGGTAATCTAGTCAAAGACTTAAACTTTCCTAACATTTCTTGCTCTTAAAAATCCCTAAGTCCCTAGTGATTACTTTTCTGAGTTAGGAGGTTGGGAATAGAGTTGGTGGCATGTGTGGTGTGGAACTATATCCATTTTATGGGACATGACTAAGAGAAATTGAGAGAGGAGGGGGAAGTAGAGAGGGAGAGAGAAAAAGACACCTGAAGACCTGCTTCACCGCTTGTGAAGTATCGCCCCTATGGATGGGGAGCAGGGGCTTGAACCCAGATCCTTGAGCATTGTAACGTGCACTCAACCAGGTGTACACCACCTGGCCTCCATTATGGGACATTCTTTATGCACCTCTGCATGCCACAGTGTCTCCTTAGATCACTACTTACCATGTGTTCATATATGTTTATGAAAAAGAGAAAGAAGAAAGGTTCCTTGCACATGTCATGCCAGGGATCAAAGTTGGGACCTCATGTTTGAGAGTTCAACCTTTGGCTCACTGCACATGCCTTTTATTTCTTTTCCCAAATAACTTTGTTGGGGATATGATGGTTTACAAGACAATAGTTGATGCGTGGGTAGAATTTTTCATCTGCCTGTGGTAGGTGTCTCCACACCACTCCCACCATCAACTTAAATCCTTCTCCACCCTTCTGCATTGGGTCCTGTCCACCTGTTCCTATCTTTGTGGGTTCCTTGTTTTGGATATTTAAACTTAAAAATGTTTTTCTAGATGGGTCCCAGATTTTGGTCATCATTATCAAAGGCTTTATCGACCACTGGAATCTATCAACCAATCAATAAAATACACACAAAAAAAGAAGAAAATACAGTGATGATGATGATGATGACATTAAGTCATTACATTTAGAATTTATTTTCTTAGAAAAAATGAGATATAATCTAAGCTATCTAGTTTTTCTGGTTCTTTTCACTCCTCCAATTGAATCTTATACTTACTCCCACCATTATCTTTCCTTCTCCATTTTTTCCAGTTGAATACATTGTGCTTTCTGCCTGTATTGAATAAGTGATTTCTCTCAGTAACTGAGAGACTATAACATATTAGAAGATGTACTAGGTGTTTGGGTATTTCCTAGTCTCTGTTTGAATTCATTAAATGGATCTGGTAATTGCTTTATGTTGAACTATGATAAAATCAAACACTTTGAATTTTAAATAACTATTAAATAGGGGGCTGGGCAGTGGTGCATCAGGTTAAGGGCACATAGTATGAAGCACAATGACCTGCACAAGGATCCTGCTTCAGGACCCCGGCTCCCTACCTACAGGACAGTCAATTCAAAAGCGGTGAAGCAGGTCTGCAGGTATCTCTCTGTCTCTCCCCTCCTTTCTTAATTTCTCTCTGTCCTACCCAATAAAATGGGGACAAAAAATAGCCACTGGAAGCAGTGGGTTTATAGTGCAGGCACTGAGTCCCAGACAGGCAAAAAAAAGTCTTAAAAATAGCTATTAAGTAAGAATATATGTACCACTATATTCTTACTTGGGCTGTTTATAACAGTGAAATCATGGAATCAATCTAAATGATGATTCACAGGCAACTGAATACAGAAGTTGTGGGTTATGGGGCTGGGGAGACAGTATAATAGTTCTGTAAAAGACTTTCATGCCTGAGGCTCTGAGGGCCCAGGTTCAATCCCCAGCACTACCATAAGCTCCCCACCTACAGGAGAGTCACTTCACAGGGGGTGAAGCAGGTCTGCAAGTGTCTATCTTTCTCTCCCCCTCTCTGTCTTCCCCTCCTCTCTCCATTTCTCTTTGTCCCATCCAACAACAACATCAATAACAACAACAATAGTAACTACAACAATAAAACAACAAGGGCAACAAAAGGGAATAAATAAATATTTAAAATAAAAAAGAAAATGAGAGGAGAGGAAGAGATAGAGAGGGAGAGAGACAGAGAGACACCGGCCGCCCTGCTTCACCACTTGAGAAACTTCCTTCCTACAAGTAGGGACCAGGAGCTTGAGCCTGAGTCCATGTGCACTGGAATGTGTACGCTTAACTAGGAGAGCCACCACCTGTCCCCCTGGCCAGTATTTTTTCTATATTCTCTTAGCATTCTCAATTTCCCTTCAAAACTGTTTAAAATTTCCAGATGTGCACATACTACTTTTCACAAATGATAGCATTCTGCTGTCTCAAAATTATCTATCTTTTAGTTGTCTACCTTGTGAAGTGGCAGTGGATGGTATATGGAGATTATTATCCAATGGGACTGGTATATTCATCCTTTTTCTGGTATTAAATGTAACAAATGCTCCCAGTATGCCAGTATTTTGTTAGATACTACTCTTCTCTTAAAATTGGTGATAAAGATGCAATGCACTGAGATCTATATTGTATTCTATTCCACTTACAAGCCACAACAGGAGTGTGTAGGTATCTGAATCTATACAACCATCCCCAAGCTATCTGTCACCCAGAATTGACTGAAAACAGGTCAGACATCTGGGCTTAAAAATATACTTTTGGTCACTTCATAATGAACTGGTATTTTGTATCATGGATGCATCCAATACTGTTCTTTTTTTCTTTTAAAGATTTTATTTATTTATTAATGAGAAAGATAGGAGAGAGAAAAAGAACCATACATCACTCTGGCACATGTGCTGCCGGGGATTGAACTCGGGACCTCATGCTTGAGAGTCTAGTGCCTTAGCCACTGCACCACCTCCTGGACCACCCAATATTATTCTGATGTGGAAATAATAAAAATAGAATGCTTTGGTTGGGAAGTATAGATTGACCTGACAATGCCCGTGCCCAGCAGAGAAGCAATTACAGAAGACAGACCTTCCACCTTCTGCACATAACAATCCTGAGTCCATACTCCCAGAGGGATAAAGAATAGGGAAGCTCCCAATGGAGGAGATGGGATAGGGAACTCTGATGGTGGGAACTGTGTGGAATTGTTCCCTTAATCTTGTCAATCATTATTAAATCAATAAAAAGAAAAGAGAGAAAGCCAAAAAAAAAATCAAATGTTCGGGGGTCGGGCGGTGGCACAGTGGGTTAAGCGCACATGGCGCAAAGCGCAGGGACCGGCCTAAGGATCCCGGTTTGAGCCCCCGGCTCCCCACCTGCAGGGGAGTCGCTTCACAGGAGGTGAAGCAGGTCTGCAGGTGTCTATCTTTCTCTCCCCCTCTCTCTGTCTTCCCCTCCTCTCTCCATTTCTCTCTGTCCTATCCAACAACAAAGCAACGTCAACAATGGCAATAATAATAACCGCAACGAGGCTGCAACAACTAGGGCAACAAAAAGGGGGAAAAATGGCCTCCAGGAGCGGTGGATTCATGGTGCAGGCACCGAGCCCAGCAATAACCCTGGAGGGAAAAAAAAAAAAAATCAAATGTTTTACAAAAAAAGAAAGTAGCTTTTTTTAAAACATGTTATGTTTTACTAAGATGATTAACACAGCATGAAACTCCCAGAAATGGCTACTATCAGCATAGCTTTGTTCTTATTTCTCATCTTCCTACACAAGCATTTTTTGTTAATGCCATTAATCTTTCCTTACCGGCAACTTGATGACTTCAGTAAGGCTCTGCCTTAAATTTTGTTCCTCTTACCTTTCAAACATTCTTGCCTGAGAGTTTTACAAATGAGGAGCGGAAATTGCTAAAACTCAATTCGCCTGAGTTTCTGTGCACATCTGGTGGAGTGATTTGCAGAGTAATTAGACTGGGAGTTGGGATTCCGTGAAGCCAGTGACTGCAGCAGAATCCCCAGTACCTCACTGTTCTCAGCTGGTAGACCCTGGGCACCCTGACAGCTGAGTGAGCTGCCTTTCACTCCCTGAGACCATCATTAGCACAGCCCATGCCTTACTAGACTTCTCAGTCCACTCTATCAGCCTGATCTGTTCCTTTTGCTCCAGGACCTCAGTCACTCTTTAAGTGAGAGGCTTTGATTGGGATGTCTGTCAAGTGTTAGCTAATTCTCTATGCTAGCCAGGTTAATCCAGTATTTAGTTATAAGCATGAACTCAGGAAAAGCTGTATTTGATAGTCACATGATATTTCATTGTGGTAGGCAGAGATATTTGCAAAGGGAATTGAAAATGAAGAAGTGCTTATTCTGGGGTCAGGCGGTGGTGCACCATCTTAATTGAATGCATCACCATGCACAAGGATCCAAGTTCAAGCTCCTGGTCCCCACGTGCAGGAGATAAGCTTCATGGGCAGTGAAGCAAATACTATGGGTGTATCTCTTCCTCTCTGTCTCCCCCTCCCCTCTTAATTTCTTTCTGTCTTATGAAATTAAAAAAAAAGGGTGGAGATAAAACAAACACACAAAAACCCCAAAATACTGCCAAGGGGAGTGGTAGATTCCTCATGCAGGTACCAAAATCCAGCAATTAACCTAGTAGTAATAATATAATTAAAAAATATATTTTTTTTAGATTAGGGGGATTAATGGTTTACAGTCAAGAGTAAAATACTGCAGTTGGTACATGTGTGACTTTTCTCAGTTTTCCACATTAAAATCTAACCCCATTCCCCCCCGACCTCTTCTAGGAACTGAATCCCCCTCACATCCCAGAGTTCTTTATTTTGGTGTAGTACACACTCCAGTCCAAGTCTGCTTTGCGTTCTTATTTCTCAACTTCTGTCTATGAGTGAAATCATCACATATTCATTCTTCTCTTTTTGGCTTATTTCACTCCCATTTTAAAACACTTCTCAGAGGCCCCACAGTTACCAGCAGTGTGTGTGAATGAGAACTCCACAGTGACCTAGACAGGTGAAATTCACCTTTCAGGACACAGAGACCTGACACCTCCTGAGCACACAAGTAAAATCCAGGGCAGGTTTAAGACATTGAAGATTAATTCAGTCTTTAATCTCACTACTGAGCTTTATAAACATGAATTTTGTGCTTTTTTTTTTTTTATGTGGTACTGATAAATGAACCTAGGAGAGAGAGAGAGAGAGAGAGAGGGAGAGAGGGAGAGAGAGAGAGAGGGAGAGGATGTGTGAGAGAGAGAGTAAAAGGATAACGGGAGAGGCACAGAGAGAAATGGGACTTAAGGCCAGGTGGTGGTGGACCTGGTTGGGCACACGTGTTACAATGTGCAAGGACCCAGGTTCAAGCCCCCAGACTCAGCCTGTAGGGGGAAAACTTCACAAGTGGTGAAACAGTGATGTGGGTGTCTCTCTGTTGCTCTCTATCCTTCCCTTCCTCTCAATTTATGGTTGTCTCTATCAAATAAAGAAAGATACGAAAAAAGAGAGAGAGAGAGAAGAGGGACTCCATAGTCCATCCCCACCATGCACAGAACTCCTGGGTGCCACCCATGGTGCTTCAGTATGATACTGGACCCCAAACACAAGGCATGAATGCTGCCTAGTGAGGCATCTCCCACTGCCATAACTCCAGGTCATTCCAGTAGGACTCTAGTCAGAATTGACTGCTCCTATCTGACCATACACTGAGTGAAAGAAGAGCCCCAAGAGCACAGCCAGGCTGATCCAAAGCTGTTTGACAAAGCACAGCTGCCTTCTCAGTTCCACAAAGGAGGAGAACAGAGCAATACAATGATACAATGATACAATGATACATTGTATTGATACAATTGATACATTGTATCATTGTATACAATGATACAATGCTGAGCTCCTGGTTCTCAGCAGCCCTTTAAGGACCAGGGAAAACTCACCAGAAGTTTCATCCACCCTCTCATCCACGGTGTGGTCCTTCTGGTGCACCCACTCACTGTTGCACTTGAAATAGATTTGCGTGGCGGGGCTGGCTTTACAGTAAAGGTTCACTGGCTTGTTCTTCACGATATAGGCCTCTTCTGGCTCAATGAGGAAGTGGGGCAGAGGCTCCGGGGGGTCTGAAGGAAAACTTTCTGGGAGTTCGTGAAAAAAGTCATCATCTGGGCAAGACAGAAAGAAAGAGGAAAGGGTTAAAACACACACACACACACACATGTCCATGTACATTTGATTTGCTGCACAAACACAATTCATAAAGGATCTAGGTAGGCTGGTGTTGGGAAGTGAAGGTAATTAGCACATGGGTGACATCAGCCTGACAAACATACTACGGACTTGTGCAAACTCACAAGGGATTGTGGGTGTGCAGGAAGTGATTTAAGCCAGTGTCTGGCAGAAGTTCTCTGTTCCTGCTGCCCTTGCCTGCTCACCTTCTCCCTGGACCCACCATGCCACTTCCCCCTGGGCCTGAGCTTGTGTAGCTGAACCTAGATTCTTGTACATCATAGCCTGTGCACTCAAGCAGGTGTGCCACCATCTATGAATCCCCCTCCCTCTTTCTCTCTCTCTTTGGTCATCACTAGGGCTTCACAGCTTCAGGCTGACTTTCCCTTATTTTCTCATTTCCCTTTATTGGGGGTCCAATTGTTTTCAATACAGTCATTATCACACAGATACAGCCTCTCATCTCCCCAGGCTAGGTGTCTACAGACACTGTCACTCCCAACCTAGTTTCTTTTCCAATGGACCATAAGCCAGATTGACTTTTCCACATAGACAGAAGGAGACACTAGCTTGGGGATGGGGTGGGGTGTACTGTGTCTAGAGCACTGGATTTAAAAGCATGAAGTCTTATGTTCAAGCTTTCTTTGTTTATTTTAATAAGTCATTTTTAACAAACAAGCCAGCAAATTCTCTTCCACCAAAATGACAAAAGGAAACTTTTGCACATTGAAACATTCAACCAGGTTATAATGATTTGCACTTAACTAAGAGAAAATTATCTATAGCACACAGCCTCAGATCCAAGCTTCTCCGGGGAGATTTAGGACATCTGCCCTGTGCTTTTGCTCCACACGCAGAGAGAGGAATCAATTTGTCCATTTTTGCCAATGATTCTATGCAACAATTCTGGGTTTTTAATGCCAGCAATGTATAACAAATGCTGAATACTGGAATGAAATCCCTCTGAAGATAAGCAGTCACTAAATTTTATATATATGATAGAAACAAAAAAGGGGGGGAGAGAGAGAGATTGACACAGGGAAAGAGAGAGGGGGAGGGGTGGGGGAGGGGGAGGGAGAGGCCCTAGAAGCTTAACCTGGGTTGTGCACATGACAAAGCGGTGTACTATCCAAGTGAGCTGTTTCAAAAGTCACATTTTTATACTCTTGCTTTTCACAGATGCAGTATTAGCACTGGGCAATTTATTCAAGGTCAGTCACAATCTTATCAAAGCACTGATATTATACTAATGACAACTTCGATCATTTTTTTTTTTACCACCAGGATTGAGTTCAGCGCCTGTAGGGCTCAACTATTCCTATCAGTCAGTCTCTCTCTCTCTCTCTCTCTCTCTCTCTCTCTCTCTCTCTCTCTTCTACCTTTTGTTATAAAGTGAAAGAAAAATTGAGAGTGTGAGGCTGCAGATAGAACATAGAAGCTTATGGATGGCAACAAACTCATGCCTGAGGGTTATGTTCCAGATTCAATCCCCAGCACTACCATAATGCAGAACTAAGTATCTTTGTGATAGGAAGGAAGGAAGAAAGGAAGGAAGGAAGGAAAGAAGGAAGGAAGGAAGGAAGGAAGGAAGGAAGATAAAGAATGAGGGAGGGCCAGGTGGTGGTGCACTCGTTTAAATGCACATAGTACAAAGTGCAAGGACCAGAGCAAGGATCCCGATTCAAGCCTCTGCTCCCCACCTGTAGCAGGGAAGCTTCACAAGCAGTGAAGCAGGTATGCAGGTGTCTCTCTCCCTCCCCCTCCTCTCTCAGTTTCTCTGTCCTGTCCAAAAAAATGAAAAAAAAAAAAAGCTACTGAACAGTGGATTCATAGTGCAGGCACTGAGCCCCATCAACAATCCTGAAGGTAGAAAAAAAAGTGAGGGAGTGGGGAGAGATACAGAGAGAAAGACACCTGCAGCATTATTCCACCACTCCTGGAGTTACCCCCTGCAGGTGGGGATTGGGGGCTTGAACTCAGGTCCTCGGGCTTGGTAACATGTTCGTTCTACCAGGTGAGTCAGCACACAATTCTAGCTTTGACCATTCTTAAATGTTTTGCAAGGTTCTTTAGTATTTAACTGCAAGGTGGTGAGATCTACACTTGTAACATGGCTGAAAAATCCCTGTGACCTGAGCACACCTGGTGGCACACCTGGTTGAGTGCATACATTACAAAGTGCAAGGAAGGTTTGAGTCACCAGTCCTCTACTGCAGAGGGAAAGCTTTTCAAGTGGTGAAACAGGGCTGCAGGTGTCTCTTTCTCCCTCTCTATCTCCCCCTACCCTCTGAATTTCTGGCTATCTCTATGCAATAAGTAAAGATAATTGAAAAAGAAAATCTGTGATCCATGCAGAATGGAAAATCAGGGGTTCTTGTCCGAGTGGAGAAATAACTATGATGGTGATGATGGGGCATTAAGCCCATCACAGGACCTCTATAACAGTGCTGCTCCTCCGCCCAGGATGAACCCTGCTGCACATGTCAGATCCTGACAGTCTATTGCATGGGAACTAAAATGACACACTGATGAGTGTGGATCCTGCTTGGAACTCTCTTCCTAGCTCCCTGCTAATTAGGGTAATTACATGTTCTCTAAAACCCCACTACTTCTTTTTGTAGGTGGAAAGAAGGAGGAGGAGGTGGAGGGAGAGGCTCCAGGGACCATGGCACTGAAGCTTCCTTCAAGGCAGCAGGGGCCGGGTTCCACTGGGGTCATGAACATGGCAAAGCAGCAGCACACTATCCAGTTGCTATTTCTTTTCTTTCTTTCTTCTTTTGATTTTTTATATATTTATTTATTTATTCATTCCCTTTTGTTGCCCTTGTTGTTTTATTGTTGTAGTTATTATTGATGTTGTTGTTGCTGGATAGGACAGAGAGAAATGGAGAGAGGAGGGGAAGACAGAGAGGGGAAGAGAAAGACAGACACCTGCAGACCTGCTTCACCACCAGTGAAGCACTCCCCTGCAGGTGGGAAGCCGGGAGCTAGAACCGGGATCCTTAGGCCAGTCCTCGTGCTTTGCACCACCTAGGCTTAACCAACTGCACTACTGCCCATCTCCCTTTTGATTTTTTTTTTTTTTGTATTATCTTTGTTTATTGGATAGACACAGCCAGAAATCAAGAGGGGAGGGGGAGACAGACAGAGAGAGAGAGAGAGAGAGAGAGAGAGACCCACAGCCCTTTTCACTACTTGAAAAGCTTTTGTTCTGCAGGAGGGGACTGAAAGCTAGACTGGGGGCATGTGTGCCCAACCAGGTGAGCCACTGCTCATCCCCCACCAGGGGAGCTACTTTACTGGTCCTGTTAACCTAAGTATCTGAAGACAGTCCTACAGTGTTGTGAATGCTGGTCATTAGAGCAATGCCGAGCAGTAACTTCAGGCTGAGGACTCATCCCTAGCAGTACCCCACAGGGCTCTAAGCTGTATTGTGTCCAAAGGCACTACTGAATCACTGACAGCTGCTGTACTGTTCTTTGGTCAAAAAGAGGCAGCCAGTTAAGCTGATGACATATTTTGCTGTGTCTATGGAAAGGAGCAAAGCAATTTCCAGAGCTGGATTTGCTTGGTGCACTGAGTTCAATATGCACATCTGATCCAGAGGTGACATCATCATCCACTACCACTCTCTCCCAACACTTTACTTTCCCACTTTCTACCTTGACTCAATAACAGCGGTGTCATTCTTATTTTGTTTATTTATTTATTTATTTTGCACAGAGGCAGAAAGGCAAAATAGATAGTGGAAGAGGCCATAGCATTGAAGCTTCCTTCAATGCAGCAGGGGCTGAGCTGGAAGCTGGGTCCCACACATGGCAAAAGCAGTGCACTGTCCAGGTGAGCTGTTTCAGCCCTGGTGCCATTCTTACCTTGACCCCAGGCACATCTCATCCTTTTCCTTCCTGCTATTTTACAGGGGGATTTTTTGGTTTTGGCTTTTTTTCCCATTGATACCTATCAACAAAAACTTTGCTCTCTGAATTACTTGGATTACATGCTTTCATTTCATCTAATTCCTGACAGAAAATATTACACTGTGAAAAACACTAGTCTGGGAAGCTTTTAGAGGTTTGCCTGGCTCTGTGACTATCTATCAAGCCTTTATTTTCTTCAGCTTCATACAGAACTTTCTATACTTCAGAATCACAAGTCTTAAATTATTATTGCTTATATCATAAAATATAGGACCATTATCCTTTTTGTCTGAGACCTGAAGCGTATTCTTCTGAAATGGAATTTACTTCCAAATGATTCAAGAGCAATTTAAAATGAATGACTGCAAAGCTAATTTTATCTGCATTTGTCTCCCCATCCATCAGAGAGAAAATTCATGATCTATCATAGCGAGAGGCAACTAGAATTAAGTACCTCTATGAGACCCCAGCTTATTTTTTAATATTTTGATTAAAATATCCTTTGGAAGACAAAGAACATGGTCTATATTTCAAGCAGCATACTAATGGATCCATCATTTAAATTTAAATAGCTGACTGTATACTGCCTTAAAGGTACTGCACCGGCTGGAAGTACAAAATGATTTCTAACTCCACAAGAAATAAACTCTATCTGCTTTTGAATAAATATGTGTGAAGTCAGGCATATATATTCTTAATGGTGGCATGGAGTTAGCACACTCTGTGGCATACAACTGGGTGAAAAGTCTCCTATTTAGTTTATGTCTTCTTGATCTCTTCTACTTTTTCATATATATATATCTATATATATATATATATATATGAAAAAGTATATATTTTTAAAAGTATATTTGAAATATATATATATAAAGTATATATATAATATATTTATTTACTTTTGCCTCTGGTCACTGACAAAGAGAAATTGAGGGGGACGGGGGAGACAGAAGAAGAGAGAAAGAGAGACACCTGTAGACCTACTTCACCAATGCTACTGAAACGTCCTCCCTGCAGGTGGGGAGTGGGGGCTCAAACATGGATCCTTATGCAGGTCCTTGCACTTATACTGTATGCACTTAACCAGGTGTGCCACCGTCTGGCCCCTTGTTTGTTTGTTTGTTTACTGGTTAGCAGAGTGATTAATGGAACTTGGTAGCTGTACACACAGTTGTTGTTAAAATTCGGAGGCTCTTGCCGTGGGGGTCTAGTATGCTTTTTAGTATGCTTTTTGTCGTATGCTTTACATTGGTTTGTTCTAGCCCTCCCCCGCCAAGAGAATTGGATCAGTCCTATTAATTTCGCGGGCCTGCTTGGCCCCGCCCCAAGGAACCCCGAGAGAGGGTTCCTGAGTCAGAGAGTTCCTGAGTTCCAGAGTAAGGGAGAGGGTTCCTGAGTTCCTGAGTTCAAGAGTTTCAGGGTTACAGAGTAAGAGAGAGTTCCACAGTGGAAGAGTTTCAGAGGGTTCCCCAGTACCAGAGTTCCAGAGTTGGAGAGTTCCCGAGTTCCAGAGAAAAAGGGAGAGTGCTTGCGCCGCTGCAAAGAGACAGCAGAGTTCTGTTTGGTGATTAGTTTGGTTTAGTTTATGAATCGTTGTTTGTGAATAAAGAAATACAGCTTCCCTGCCCAGCCGTTATCTCCGCGTCTCTGTTACCTGCCTGTGAAGCCAACCCGCCCAGCCAGGTCCGAATATTAACAACAAATGGCGCCCACGTGGACCTGACCTGCGCATCTCTCAGATAAGTAAAGACAAATTGGCTACCTATACACTATGGCCTTCTCTTCTGCTTGTGAAGAGATCTCCAAAGGCCTCTGCTCTTTCTTCACGAGACTGTTTTGCTGTTTCTGGAACATTCATCTCTGGACCACTCTGTGGTTTCCACTCGCTCGGGCAAACTCAGAACAGCCAGCGGGAAGAGCCAGCGGGAGGGAGGCGAGGCACGGAGCTGCCATTTCCACCTGGTTAAACAGCCAGCCAGCCGGCTGCGCCCAGACAACCCCGCGCACTGCGCCCGCAGCCCCGCAGCCCCGCAGCCCGCAGGAGGCTGACACCAACATGCTGGAGCCCAATGCCAACACGCTGGAGCCCGATGCCAACACGCAAGAGCCCGAGGCCAGCCCACAGGAGCCGGCTCTCCACCGCGTGGCGCAGGGCACTGGACGCGTGATCCCTCCACACTGCTTGGCCACTGCGAGCAGGGCAGCAGACATGGCAGGGCCAGGGGGCAGGGCCGCAGCGGCCTATCATGGCTGCCACCCCTGGGCACCTAGGCCCACACCTTCTACAAAACTGGCCTGCCTGCCCTCTTGCTATGAATTCTGGAACCATCCCGGGCCTCCCGGATCCCCGGGCTCCCTGCCGAAACTGGGCACAGGAGATCTCCAGCCGCCGGTCCGGTCTGAAGGCAGACAAGCTGGAGTACGCAGAGATTTGTGCAGAGATCGCAACCTGCAATTCCTAAAAGTGAAGCTGCGCGGGAAGCCACCTCCGGATGGTGAACCCCCCCCCCCAACAACTAAGACAGTACAGATTTAAATTCGTGTTTAAAATGACATGTCTTCATAACAAAGGTTTCTCTCCTTATGTATTAATGACCATGTTTATGTGTATGTTTAAAGTTTGGTAAACAGTAGCTTTAAGGCTAAATTCTTACTAGTCAAAGTTAAATGAAAAAGGTTTTCAATGTAATTCTCATAAAGATAAAAATTAACTTACATTTAAAGTCTGAGGTAAAAATTAGTTAACAATCAATATATTTTAACTAAGTTGGTCTAAACAAAAGGTTAAATAGACTTGTTGATATGTAAAACACTACCTTCTCTATTAGAAATGGTAGATCGCACAATGGCTATGCTAATTATTCTCATGCCTGAGGTTTCCTCTCCGGCCCACACCTAGGGTGTGTCTCCATCTTGAATGGGTGTAACAAAAGGTTAAAAGACGTTGTTGATATGTAAAAGTCTCAAATTCCTTCTCTATTAGAAACGTTGGATCCTGCAGTAGATATGCTAATAACAAGTTTTGTTTCATAGTAAGTAAGTTGCAGCCAGCTGCCTGTGGGACTCTAGGCCGTTCCCCACCCCCATGCAATTGCCCGTCGAGGCAAGTAGCCCCCCAGAGGCAAGAAATGTTTTTTTTTCAGATATGGCCCCCTCAGGCCTTCCCTTGGCAACATGCTGGTTTTTGTTATATATGTTTCTGTTCACCCCACACCCTTGATACTATAGTCATTTAGTTAAAAAGAAAAGGGGGAATTGTCGTATGCTTTACATTGGTTTGTTCTAGCCCTCCCCCGCCAAGAGAATTGGATGAGTCCTGTTAATTTCGTGGGCCTGCTTGGCCCCGCCCCAAGGAACCCCGAGAGAGGGTTCCTGAGTCAGAGAGTTCCTGAGTTCCAGAGTAAGGGAGAGGGTTCCTGAGTTCCTGAGTTCAAGAGTTTCAGGGTTACAGAGTAAGAGAGAGTTCCACAGTGGAAGAGTTTCAGAGGGTTCCCCAGTATGAGAGTTGCAGAGTTCCAGAGTTCGAGAGTAAGAGAGAATTTTTGTGCCGCCGCAAAGAGACAGCAGAGTTCTGTTTGGTGATTAGTTTGTCTTAGTTTATGAATCGTTGTTCCTGAATAAAGAAATACAGCTTCCCTGCCCAGCCGTTGTCTCCGCGTCTCTGTTACCCGCTGTGAAGCAAGCCAGCCCGGCCGGGAAGAGCCTTCCGAAATATTAACAACACACAGTGACCCCACCACTCCCCTGCATCCATTTCGTTTTCTTTGACAGAGCTGAGAGACCGAAGGACATAGAGAGTGAAGGGGTCGGGTTGTGGTGCACTGGGTTAAGCACAACATAGTACAAAGCACAAGAGCCTGCACAAGGATCCTGGTTCAAGTCCCTGGCTTTACACTTGCAGGTGAAGCAAGTCTGCAGGTATCTAGCTTTCTCTCCTCCTCTCTATATTATACCCTCTCTCAATTTCTCTCTGCCCTATGCAATAAAAATGGGGAGGAGGATGGACACCAGAAGTAGTGGATTCATAGTACAGGCACTAAACCCCAGCAATAACCCTGGAGGCAGGGAAGAAAAGAAAGGAAAAGAAAAGGAAAGAAAAGAAAAGAGAGGAATACCAAAGAAGACCACCTGGGACTACAACAAGACAGGACTAGAATGACTTCAGGAACCCACCAAAACACCGGTGAGTGCAAACATGTGTGACTCCTGGACAACAAAAACAATAAAATATCTAGGAGTAAATCTAACCAAAGAAGTGAAAGACTTGTATACTGAAAATTATGAGTCACTACTCAAGGAAACTGATAAAGACACAAAGAAGTGGAAAGATATTCCATGTTCATGGCTTAGAAGAATTATCATCATCAAAATGAATATATTATCCAGAGCCATCTACAAATTTAAAGCTATCCCCATCAAGATCCCAACCACATTTTTTAGGAGAATAGAACAAATGCTACAAATGTTTATCTGGAACCAGAAAAGACCTAGAATTGCCAAAATAATCTTGAGAAGAAAAAACAAAACTGGAGGCATCACACTTAAGGTAAAATTCCTATGGCTAAAAGTCCACACCTACTTGGGATTGGCTGGGACCAGTCTGGCAGTTGGCCAGCTAAAACAGAACAGAATTGAACCTGACCTTAAGAGAGGTCATAAAGGTGTTAAAAAAAATGTACCCATTTTCTAGGCACAAATTGATGTGTTCCAACAATATATTAAGAGAATAAATAACCCATCATGACCAAGTGACATTCATCCCTGCAAAACAGGGGTGATACAGTACCTGTGAGTTAATCAATGTCATCTACCATCTCAACAAGAAGAAAGAGCTGATACCTTGCAGCTCAAGATTTGTACAGAGGAGTGTGATCTGAGGGAACACAGGGCATCTTCTATCCTTCATCGCTTTTTTTTTTTCTTATGAATGGCTTACGGACAGCTGTTGATGACACATGGGGACAATTTCTCACATCCCCATGATGATAACTGTCTGTAGAACATTCTCAACTCCAATTTAGGTCCTTTCCCACAATCCTGCAAAGGACCCTAAAATTCTCTCCTAGCCCCTTGTGTACCCTCCTTTACCAGAATCCTTTGCTTTGGTGCAATACACCCCACCTGGTCCAAGTTTCACCGTGTACTTTCCTTTCCATTTTTACACCAGCCTCAGTTGACACTTGCTCCATGCCCTCCTTAGTGGAGCCCCCCTTCTCTTTTGGGGACTGTACCCTACTTTCTTCAACCTTTCTTCTTTCTTGGCTGCTTGGCTAATGGCAGATACTGATCAAGGTCCTCTCCTGTCACCTCTACCTGGAGCATGGCAGCCACAGATTGGCTTCAGTTTTCAGATGGTGTCACACAGGTCACCTTCCAGTCCTCCGTCCTCCCACTTCTAAATACTCACTTGTGCCTTTGAATCGACCAGGATGAAATCAGATGCTTGGCTTGGGAAGACACTCATCTGTACGGCCTCTTTGCCTTGCTGTCTTTTCCTCACCCTGGACAGACAGGCTGGCTTCTCTGTCTTTGGACACAGGAAACTCATCCTACACCAGAGCATCTACACTTGCCCTTCCTCCCTTCATGAAATACCTCCTCTCTCCTCTCACCTTCTCATTTCAGCTTCAGACATCTCCTGGACAAAGAGAGAGGCTTCCCCACCCAATTCCATCTGAATGTGTCCCTCCAAGAAGAGGCCATCCATGCTCTTTTACTGGTTCTTACTAACTAGTACTGTCTCAAATTAGCCTGCTCCCTAAGGAGTCCCCTCACCACTAACTTACCTGTTTAATTTATTTTCCCTGCTACAAAGCCTCAACTACTTTGTTTGCTGGATCTGTCAATACTGATTGACACATCTTAAGTCTCAACTATATTCTCCTTTTTGATGACCAAATGACTCCTGTTTTCTGATGATCACATCATTTCTCAGTCAGCAAGACAGAAGCTGCTTTGCCAAGTGTGCAACAGAGGCTCAAGCTGGCTCCCAGCACGTGGAAGGAATTTTCGGTGCTTGGATCTTTTTTTCTATTTGCACCTCTGTCTCAAAAGACAATTTTCAGATCAACAGTTCACCTGGGAAAGCACCAGCTTTATCACCCATGTGACCCTGTTTCAATGCTATAACCCCCAAGGCACTGGGGAAACATTTGGTGTTGTAGCCTCTCTCTCACTAAAAGTCAACCTGAAAAAAGTAGTCTGTAGCAGTGAAGTTCTGGTGATTACAAAAAGGAAAAATAAATCCCTTTAAGGGTGGGATATACAAGTATTTATTAAGTAATATTATTTTAATGAGAGATAAAGAGCAAGATACAAACAGGGAGAAGACCAGAGTCTGCTCAGCTATGGCAGATGGTGGTGCTGGGGATTGAACTGGGGACCCTGGGAGCCTCAGGCAGGAGAGTCCTTTGCATTAGCCATTATGCTATCTGCCTAGTTATAAAATAAGTTCCTTTCACTTTAGGTTGTCTTTCTTTGCTTTTTTTTCAATTTTTTTATTGGTGATTTAATAATAATTAACAAGACTGTAAGATAACAGGGGTACAATTCCATTCAATTCCTACTACCAGAGTTCCATGTCCCAACCCCTCCATTGGGAGCTTCCCCATTCTTTATCCCTCTGGGAGTATGGACCACAATTCTTCATAGGGTGTAGAAGTTGGAAGGCCTGGCTTCTATAATTGCTTCTCTGCTGGACATGAGCTCTGGCAGGTGAATCCATACCCCGACCTATTTCTTTTTTTTTAAATTTTATTTTTTATTTAAGAAAGGATAAATTAACAAAACCATAGGGTAGGAGGGGTACAACTCCACACAATTCCCACCACCCAATCTCCATATCCCATCCCCTCCCCTGATAGCTTTCGCATTCTCTATCCCTCTGGGAGCATGGACCCAGGGTCTTTGTGGGTTGCAGAAGGTGGAAGGTCTGGCTTCTGTAATTGCTTCCCCGCTGAACATGGGCGTTGACTGGTCGGTCCATACTCCCAGTCTGCCTTTCTCTTTCCCTAGTAGGGTGGGTCTCTGGGGAAGCGGAGAGCCAGGACACCTCAACATGCTTCAGCTCAGACTGTGTCCAGAGACTTCACGTGTGGAATGACAACCCTTCAGCTTCATTACTCGGGTGAGACCTTTCCTTTCATAGTATTCTCTAATTCCATCCCAGGTGGTTCACTTTCTAACAAAGTCCTAAAACCTAGATATAGACCAGGTTCTGTGAGAGAGAGCATATGTTCACACGTATCCATAAACTACTGCAAAATATATACCTGAAAGCAGAAGTACACTAGAGTTTGCAGTGAGTACCCCCCTAACACTTCCTCTCCACTATTCCAACCTTTGGGTCCATGATTGCTCAACAATTTGTTTGGCTTTGTATGTTAACTCTCTTTTCAGCCACCAGGTTCCAGATGACATCAGGATGCTGGCCAGGCTTCCCTGGACTGAAGACCCCACCAAATGGCTGTTTATTTGATATTCGGACTCTCTCAAAAGCCTAGACCAAGTAGATCAGAGGCAACCAGTGGCACAGCTATATACAAGATACTGGGAACTATACAGCAAACCCTAACAAAAGGACTTTTCAAAGTTAACCCAATTACCAAATAATGTGATGATAACATTAATTATCCATTGTCTTTTTGAACCCTAAGACAGCAGGAACCTCACATCTCCACTATAGAGCCTATATTTCCCCCAGTCCTGGAACCTTAGGATAGGGCCCATGCCTTTCCCGCATGCCTCTCCCAATCCATATAAAATAATATTGCATCTGCCGATCGCAACCTAATCAACGCAATGATTGCCACCCCGACCTATTTCTATCATTCTCTAGTGGTGTAGGGCTCTGGAGAGGTGAGGTTCCAGGACACATCGGTGAGTTTGTCAGCCCAGGGAAGTCAGGATGGAATCACAGGCTTCTCTGTCTTTCTAAAATATGAGCATACTTTATAAATCAAACTTCAGAGCTTGATTTCTCATTGACAGTGTTTCCCTGTTCAAACTTCAGGTGCCAAGTGACTTGCCAGACAGACCTTTTCCAGGGGCTGCTCTGGAGCAGTTAGTAAGAAGCAGTGGAAACTGGAGCCTGAAGTCATGGTGGTGTTCCCGTCTCTCCCCACTGAAGGAATGCTTTCCACAAGTGTGGGGAGGAAGGTTGGGGTGTGTGTGTGTGTGTGTGTATGACCTGTGAGCAGAAATACAGGCTGTGTGGAGAGCAGAACCTTCTGTCTGGAAGCCAGTGCCACCACTGGGACTCTGGGAGGAGAAGGCTAAG
Organism: Erinaceus europaeus; assembly: GCF_950295315.1. Lineage (NCBI taxonomy): Eukaryota > Metazoa > Chordata > Mammalia > Eulipotyphla > Erinaceidae > Erinaceus > Erinaceus europaeus. Next base: position 107,041,039 of record NC_080164.1, on the reverse strand, counting down.
AGCCCAAAGGTAGGTACAGCTCAGAGAACTGTCCTTGCCTTGGAATTGGTCTCACTGGCTACGTGGTGGTCACATAGCTAGGGGGTATGAGGTATGGAGACTGAGAATCACTTGTGTTCTTTTCTTTTTTTTTGATATTCATTTCTTTTTTATACTGGGTGTGCTTAATGGTTTTTAGTACAGTCTATGACACATAGGCACAACATCTTATCATCCCATGACAGGTGTCTGGGAAACACTAACTCCCCACTCCCCAAAACTAATGCCCACTCCCCCAACATACACCAGAACCCCAATGTATCCCTCCTTTATCAGAGTTCTTTTTTTTTTTTTTTTTAACCAGAGCACTGTTCAGCTCTGGCTTATGGTGGTGCGGGGGATTGAACCTGGGACTTTGGAGCCTCAGGCATGAGAGTCTGTTTGCATAACCATTAAGCTATCTACCCTCCGTCCTTTATCAGAGTTCTTTACACCACACCCAATCCAAGTTTCACTGTTTTCTCTTTCTGTCCTCTTTTTCTTAGTTCCACCTATGAGTGAGTTCACTAGGTATCCCCCCCATTTTTCCCTCAGTTTATCTCACTCAACAAGGTATCTACAAGTTCAGACCAAGTTATTACAGAAAAAGGCAACCTCATATTTCATAGCTGTGTAGTATTCCATTGTATGTATATGCCACAGCCTTCACAGCCACTCATCTGTCACTGGGCATCTGAACTGCTTCCATGTTTGGGCTATTACAAACTGTGCTGCCATGAACACAGATGCACAGTTATCTTTGGGTGGATGTCTTTTGTTTCCCCTGGGTAAATCCCCAAAAGAGGAACTGCCAAATCATAGAGTAGGTCTAGTTCTAGGGGAGAACCACCTGTGTTTTTAGATGAAGACTTTGTTGCAGAATTAAACACCCACAGAATTTCAGAGTTGGCACTATGGTCTTATTCAGTAGAAGACAAGACTGAGGCTCAGCTAGCTTGTAGGTTCTTAGAGCAAGTAGAGCTGGTAGGACCCAGCATCTCAGGCCAGTGCCATAGGTTCCTATTTTCTCAAGATGTAAGCTCTGGGCCATAATACTCCCTTCCAATACACTGCTCATCTTCATATCTTTCTCCTACTCCAGCAGTTTCTATATTGCCACTTTTTCTTTATTCAAAAAAAAATTACCAGAATTACTGCATAATAACTCTGCTTGTTAAAATTCTACAATAAAGACTGCAAACAGAATGTCACTCCAATAAGCTCCTTTCCCCAGATCTGCCAGCTCTTGACACTAGTGTATTTTGTTTCAGACTGTTCTCTATGCAGTGACTTCACATGGACACATGTGCAAATGAGAGGAACCACACAGGTAGCTTTAAAAACATACAACTGGGAGCATGCCTGGTACGTTCATTGTTAAATAGCTCCCTGGAATGACTCAGCTATTGGAGAAGTCAGTGTTTCATATGGCTACTCTACACAGACCAGTATGTTTCATATGGTCTTTAGTCTAAGGTAACAGCCCAGAGTCAGGAAATAATAACCCTTTGTGTCTTAAGACTTTGGGACTGTTAGCATCACACCAGAAAGTGTGCAAGTATTTTCTGGCAAAACAAACATGGCATCTCCTTTATTGATGGTATTGCCCTCAGCTCTGGCCTCAGTTGGCATCTTGATACATTACTGTGTGTCATTTAAAGTAAAGAAGTCAGTCTCCACCTGGCGTGTGGTATAAATTCATGCTTTATGATTCTTGTAGGAGATGGATTCTGCCCACAGAGAGAGCCCATGAGGACACAAGCCCCTCACTTTCTTAAGTCTCTTCTCAAAGCGGTCACTTTTGAAGAAAATATAAGCAGGGCACTGAGGCAGAAAGTGAGGGCATGAATCCTTGAATGTTTCCTGGCCTCTGCAAAGCCAACCCCTAGCATGAGGTTACAGAGGTACTGAAAAAGTTCTTCCTTCTTCTCGGTGGGAGACTTCTCTTCTCCTTGACACTTGTCTGTGAGCCTCTGAGGATGCCTTGATGCCTCTCCCTGCCTTGGCCGCTGCAGCTAATCAAATCTGGACATGACTTTTGGAGAAAATGGTTTTCTTCAAAGTTCTTCATTCAGAGTTCCCCTGAAGGCATACCTTGTCACTTCAGCTTTGCCTGCCATCTTTACATGGAGTTGAAAGAGGTGAGCTATTTTTATGAGACAGAAAGCCTTCAAAGACCTAATGCTCAGCTGATGTCTCAGATAAAGACCTGATTTTGAAACAGGACAAATGTTTCAATGTGGCCAGAAGTTTATATGAAAACAAGAAGGTCTAAATTTTCCAGTCCCACTTTCAGACAGATATATATATATATATATACACACACACACACACACACACACACACACACACTTTGATATGCCTTCATGTAAAGTCCATAATGAAATTCTAAGAAAAATATGAATTAACCAAATCTAGCTAAACTCATTCTTCCCAAATTTTAAGGGAGTCCTACGAAATGTCAACATTACAATTTTAGTCCCATTATCTATTTAGAAGACTAACAGCATAGATAAAAAATAGGAAATTAATTTTGTGGATTTTTCCAATACTTATAAATATGTTCACTAGTAAGTGAATATTTCTGGGTTCTCAATTACTGTAGCCCTACTTCCACAGTTTACAAATACACAGAGCATGCCCCTTTTATTTTGTTTAAAAGCAGAAAAAAAAAAAAGAGCAGATGTCTAGGAAGCTGGATTAAGGCAGAGAGTAACTCCCAAAATGAGGAAAATATATAAATACAAGTAACTTCTCAACTCTGACACCATCTTCCCAAATAATACTTTTAGTCCACCTGCATGTTAGCTTTCAGGCACAAGAAAAAAATCACTAAAGTCATGTGCCACATGGAACATACCTAAAATAGATTTTCTAGCTTGTTCCCACATAAAGATCCCTAATTTAATCTGCTCTGTTCCTACCTTTGGGTTCCTGTTTGTTAAACCATTTGTCCTGCTTTATATTTTACTGCCTTTCAGCCACCAAGTTACAGATACTACCATGATTCGATCCTGACTTCCCTGGGCAGATGACCTCAACAATGTGTCCTAGAACCCCACCTCCAGAGCCTTAACCCACTAGGGAAAGATAGAAACAGGCTGGGGGTATGGACCCACTTCCCAACACCCATGTCCAGTGGAGAAGCAATTACAGAAGCCAGACCTTCCAACGTCTGCACTCCATAAAGAATGTTGGTCCATACTCCTATAGGGATAAAGAACAGAGAAGCTTCCAGTGGAGGGGAACTCTGGTGGTGGGAATTGCATGGAATTGTACCCCTGATATCTTACAATACTATTAATTGTCATTAAATCACTAATTAAAAGTAAAGTAAAATAAAAATAAAAGCAGAAAGCTCAGGCCAGTGCTTTCGCTCTTACTCAAGTGACCTCGACTTTAGGATGAAAGTCAAGTCACCAAGAGCCCCACCATACACTTGCTCAGGAGAGCCACAGCTACCCAGACTGTTCATAGGCAGTGAGGGAAGCTTGCTGAATGGCTCCAGTTGTGCCTGTGCTATCTGATAATGTTGGCAATGTAACATGCTCCTCCATTTACTCACTCTCCTGTGGGGTGTGACTTTATCAAGTAAGTTCCCAAGTTCTTACAGGTGGAAAGTTGAGTCCTGGAAACGTGAGTGTACTTCCCAAGACTGAAACAGTCAGGAGAGGAAGTGAGTACTGGTGGCTTTGTTAAGCATCAGTCCTCTCTGTTACACTGTCCCTACCCTGTAAAGACTTGCTTTTAAGACAATGTTCTCATATTAGCAAGAACATCAAAAGAACCACTAAAACCATGTTATAGGAGTCAGGTTGTAGTGCAGTGGGTTAAGCGCAGGTGGCTCAAAGTGCAGGGACTGATGTAAGGATCCCGCTTAGAGTGCTGGCTCCCCACCTGCAGGGGAGTCACTTCACAGGCAGTGAAGCAGGTCTGCAGGTGTCTATCTTTCTCTCCCACTCTCTGTCTTTCTCCTCCCCTCTCCATTTCTCTCTGTCCTATCCAACAACGATGACAACAGTAATAACAATAAAACAACAAGGGTAACAAAAGGGAATAAATAAATAAATTTAAAAAAAAAACATGTTACATGCTGCGAAGCATGCGCTGTGGGGTCTTCGTTCCCCCCCCACCGTGTGCGTGTGCGTGTGCGTGTGTGTGTGTGTTTGGCATCTATCTAGAGAAAAGAAAAGAAACAATGGCCACCATGAGTGGGGAGTTAGACAGGCACTGAAGTCCTCTGACAACCTGGTGGCAGGTGGAGGTGACAGCACAGTGCTTCTACAAAAACTTTTTGTGCCTGAAGCTCTGAGGCCCTAGGTTCAATCCCCAGCACCACCATTAGCTAAAGCTGAACTGTGCTCTGGTGAAAACAAATAAATAATCACCAATTCAACAACAGTCACAGAGGCATGGACATGCCAGTTAACTTGCTCACTAAAAACACGGCTAGTAAGGACAAGAAAAGCCCTTCAATGGACACTGGGCAAACTTTTCAGACATCCACAAATGAAAAATGGCCTCTGTGGAGTCTCTCAAAGAGGTACCAACACTCATTTATAATTTATAGGTCAAAATCAAGTTTGTTAGAAATGGTATGCATGTACAAATGTTTGTATTTACTGTTGAATGTAAAACATTAATTCCTCAATAAAGAAATTAAAATAAAAAATTGTTTGTTTTTAAATGCATAAAATTATACCAACTCTCTGTAGGTGTCTTCAGCATCGTAATGATTTTTTTTCTTTAAGTAGAAATTACCTGTGGTGCGGGGGATTGAACCTGGGGTCTAGACAATGAACCTGGGTTATAGACAATGGCATGGAAATCATTTGCAGAACCATTATGCCATCTCCTCAGACAATCACAATGATGCTCTTATTATTGGAACTTCATTCATGCCTGATTCCCTGCTCTAGAGGTTTTTTTTTAATCTTGTTTATTTATTTTTTTAATTTCAGGTAGACAAAGAGATAGGAGACACAGAAAGGAAAGAGCAGGCTGGGAGGTAGTGCAACTGGTTAAGCACACACAGTGTGTGAAGTGCAAGGACACACACAAAGTTCCCAGTTCAAACCTTCAGCTCCCCACCTATGGGGGTGGGGGTCGCTTCACAAGCTGTGAAGCAGGTCTGCAGGTGTCTATCATTCTCATCCCCTCTCTGTCTTCCCCAACTCTCTCAATTCCTCTCTGTCCAACAATATCAATAGCAACAACAAGAACAACAACAATGAATAAATGATGGCCTCTAGGAGCAGTGAATTCATAGTGTAGGCATCGAGCCCCATCGATAACTCTGGAGGGGAAAGAAAGAAAGGGAGGGAGGGAGGGACAGAGGGAGGACAGGGCAGTATCACTGCATTGTTCAGGAAGCTTCTCCTGGTACCATGCATGTGTCCATCTGGTATCAATGACTCAAACCTGGGTCCCCACGCATGACAGAGCATGAACTCAACCCAGAGAGCTATCTCCCATCTCAACCTTCTGCTCTTTTATTTTACTCATTTTCTGATTTATTCAGTCATTAACAGCTATTACAAATTACTTGCAAAGACTATTTTCTGAGTTAAAGATTAAAAGGCCTAGACTATTCTTCCCTCCACAGCATAGAGAAGGACAGAGAAATCTGAGTGGTATCAAATATGGTTAAGAGATTTGAAAATTGGGGCTGATGAAATATCTCCTTTGGACAGTGCACTGTTCTGCTATGTGTATGGCCTAGATTCAAACCCAGGCAGGACGTTTTTGAAGGAAGCTTCGATGCTGTGGTATTTTTCTCTGTCCTTCTCCCCTCTTCTCTCTCTCTCTCTCTACCTCTCTACCTCTCTCTCCTTGTCTCTACCCAACAAAGAGAAAAGAGTAGAAGGAGAATAGGAGGAGAAAGAGGAGAGAAAAGGAAAGGAGAAAGACATGGAACTTGTTAATAACTCCAGGGAGTAAGCTATCAGCTCTGTTTCAATTAGTTACAAATAAGTAAACACATAAAGTCAATCTGAAAAAAGATCATAGTGGAATCATTTTTTGAAACTCAACCCCAGAAGGCCACATCTTCTGTCAGCACTCTTAGCTTGCACTTTAGTGACCAACAAAGCACTACCAGATCTGTGTGGTGCAAGTCATGTCCTGAGCAGACACAGACTGAGGCCAAAGCGAGAGGGTGACCTGTGGAAAGACAGGTCAAGAGGAGGTAGTCTTCTCTGAACAGTGTTCACTTTCCTGTCCCTCAGCACCTCTGACACTTTTTGCAAAGAAGACCAAGATGGGTGGGAAGCAGAAACTCCAAGCTTTCCTCAGGCTAAGTGGCCCTGCCGTCAGCAGTGCACTCTTCCTGGGACAATCTGGGTGTCTGGGCAGCTGGGGTCATTTTCAGGAGGTGTCTGCTGGTCTTTCATGTCAGTGCCCCTGGGGAGGGGGAAGCCAACTTTCCAGTTCAGTCCCCCCACTGACATCCTCACCACTCTGTCTGCCAGTCCCTGTTCAGGGTGCCATTTGCAGTGCTAGCTTCCTAGCTTCGCGGGCAAGAGACAGATGACCAGGGACTCATGGCTGAGCTGGGAAGCAGTATCTCGTTTATTAATCAGATACATCACCTTTTACGCATTTCTTCACTGGAAGTCACAAGGGAAAGGAAATGACTAGGAGAGGGGGCAGAGCAAAAAAAAGAGCACGAACAGAACATAGAAAGCTTCCATCTAACCAGTGGGGATTAAAGCAATACCCTGCAGGCAGGGTGGGACCCAGGTAAAACAGTGATTATGTAAATAGACCACATCGTAAGTAATACAAGCAAACCTAATGTGATGATCAAAACAGAAGGTCTTATAAGCAGAATTTAGAAGCATACAAACTCTGTCTCTGTCTTCTCCCCAAAAGTTTGAGAGCATCCAGGGTTGATCTAAGGGTTCACATGGGCAGGGCAGGCCAGCAGGTTTCACATGGTTTTCAGAGAATCTCAGACCATCATACTCGCTCAAGACTTCAGGGAGCTGTGACACACCAGTGTCTGGGCTACAGGTATCCACCTACTAGCACCTCTTAGGGCAGTCAGTTGGTTTGTGGTTCTCCTGCTCTGTGTGTCAAGCCCAACATTTAGGACTCAGGGAAGATTCCCCCCCCCCCAACTTCTTTCTGTGGGTGGGTATATCTCCAGTTCCTGGGAGTCACTGACCTTCCCCAGCCCTCCCAGACTGTATGCTGAGAAAGAATCAAGCAAATAAGGCAACAGAGCTGGATGGAAACAAATTATGGGCACTTGGTTAGCAAATGTGGAAGCAGAATCACACAGGCACCAGACCTTGTGTCCTGGAGGCAAGCAGGGTGGTGGCATACCCAGTAGAGTATGTGCATTAGCCCCAGTTCAGTGGCGACGCGTCAGGAACTGTAAGTTCTACTGTGCTCTAGATATCTCTCCTCCCCACTTCTCTTTTCTTCTTGGTTTCTCTCTGTCTCTCACTCACTAACAACAAAAGGAAGGAAAAGGAAAGAAAAAGAAGTGATGGCTGGAATCAGGGAATCTGAGCAGGCACTGAGTCCTAGTGATAATCCTAAAAAAAGTGGGGGAGGGGTGAGTAGGGCAGGAAGGGAAGGGGAGGAGGAGAAAATAAAGTCTCCCATGTGGTGTGTTTTGTGTGTAGACCAAGACTATGTAACACAAGCATAAATCCTCAGCCTAAGTACTGTTCTACTCTCACCTCAACCAGATCTCTGTCCCAACAAAAGCAAACAGCTTACTTCCAATATGAGAGAGAAAAAACAAGAATTCTACTTGCACCTGCCAGCTCTGGCTGAAATCAGGGTCTGTGCTTCAGAGAAAGCTACACTTACATGGTCCATCATGTACATCACTCTGATTGTCAGGGCAAAGGAGCTCTCCTGCACTGCTGGTGGGAATGTAAATTGGTCCAGCCCCGGTGGAGAGCAGTCTGAAGAACCTCAGAAGGCTATAAATGGACCTACCTTCTGACTCTGAAATTCCTCTCCTAGGGATATATCTTAAGAAACCCAACACACCCATCCAAAAAGATTTGTGTATACCCATGTTCATAGAAGCACAATTTGTAATAGCCAAAACCTGGAAGCAACCCAGGTGTCCCACAACAGATGAGTGGCTGAGTAAGCTGTGGTATATATATACACAATGAAATACTACTCAGCTATTAAAAATGGTGATTTCACCTTTTTCACCCCATCTTGGATGGAACTTGAAGGAGTCATGTTAAGTGAGATAAGCCAGAAAGAGAAGGATGAATATGGGATGATCTCACTCACAGGCAGAAATTGAAAAATAAGAACAGGAGGGGAAAACACAAAACAGAACTTGGACTGGGTTTAGTATATTGCACCAAAGTAAAAGACTCTGGGGTAGGGGTGTGTGTGCAGGTCCTAGAACATGGTGACAGAGGAGGACCTAGAGGTAGTTAGAGTGTTATGTGGAACAATTAGAAATGTCACACATGTACAAATGACTGTATTTTACTGTCAACTGTAAACCATTAACCCCCCCACCCCATAAAGGAAAATACAGTAAAATGAAATAAAAAGGTTTCACACCCTGGACCATCCAAGTGAAGCCTGGAAATTTCTTGTAGCAGAAAAAAAGTGGATTTCTGGACAGATGGGCTCTGAGTATGGCCTTGATAGCCATGTCGATGAGGGCTGGCAAAAGCTAGCTTGATTGGCATCATCACAGAGAAGGCAGAAGGGAAACAGGCAACAAGAGTCTATTGAGGCCATGATTTAGGTCAAAGGATCTGGCTGTGTATGAAGTCAGACAGACTCAACTTTGGCCTCGACTGTCATGTGAGCATGACATGGGCATTTTCTGCCTTTTGACTATTCCTGGTTTTGTCTTCCATTATCTGCTGTATGAGGCATCCTAACACCCCCAGATAAAGACAGAATGGACATACCAAGGCAAGCAGCACTTCTGGGAAGTTCATATTTGTTGAACACAAAAGCCCAAATCCTTGATTTTACAAAAGAATTGACACTTTTTTTAATTGGCAACTGTTGTTGTCAAGGGGGTTTAAAGTTGCACATCTCCCCAAGAAAGGTGTCAGCAAATTGTCATCTCACCCCAGCACAGGGTCCCCAACCAGTTTTACTCCACACTCATTCACATCCTTCTGACTGTCCAAATGTGCTAGAACAGACTCTGGTTTATGAGTATTTCACCCTATATCTTCCCTCATTTTGATTGTTCAGTCTATCCTATGACTAACTTCAGCTAGCAATCATTCATCTCTTTTTGCCTTTTTCTTTAAGCTCGAGGAACAAGCTTTAAGTCCCACCCAGTGCCATTCATGGTCTACCAGAGCTTGGCAATATGAAGGCTGAGAGAATGAAAGGGGCCATAAGAAAGTAGGAATCCACATGTGTATCAGAGTGAGGGAGTGTCTCTTGATCTGTATCAATCAAACAAACAAGGCAGGTTGGCAGCCCAAAGAAGTGAAATAACAGATGTAGTAATCCAGGTAAAAGAAAAAAAAGGAAGGAAGGAAGAAAGGGAGGAAAGAATGGAGGGAGGAAGGAAGGAAGGAAGGAAGATAAGAAAGAAAAAGAGGGCTGGATAGTATAATGATTATGTGTAAAGGCTTTCATGACTGAGGCATCAAGAGTTCCAGATTCAGTCCCCAGCATCAGTACTGAACAGTACTCTGGTAACTAAAATGATAAAAATAATAATCATGATGAAGATGATGATGACGGTGATGATGAAAGACTTAGAGGGAGGGAAGAGGGAGGGTTGGGTGGGGGGAAGGAAGGTTCAGGTCCTAGAACATGATGGCAGAGGACCTAATGGTTATAGTATTGTTATGTGGAAAACTGGAAAATGTTATGTATATACAAACTACTGTTTTTACTGTTGACTGTAAAACATCAATTCCACAGTAAAGAAATTTTATAAAATAAATAATAATAATAATAATAAGTAATAATAGCAACACTAAAAAAAAAAAAGATGTCAAGATGCTATAAACACTGCAGTTGTCACATTCCATGCTCTAGGGAGTACTATCACACCAAACTTGTGCAAATGTCACCTTGGGAGGAGCCTTAGGTCAATTAAGCTGTGAGCTGATAGAGGGGACCAGCCAAACACCAGCACTTGCTTGAACTTTCAGTCTCCACAACAGTTCATGGTGCTTCCGGTTTGGGAGCCAAACTGACACCTGCTCATTATACCTGCATTTTGAAGGGAGTTGCTGGGAAACAGCTGGGGCACTGCTTTCCCACTGTGCACAAACCAGACACTAGGCCACTTGATCTTCCCACCCTGCAGTCATAAGGTAGCGGGCGCTGGCATCACTAGATCTGCAAGCAGAAAGTATCAAGTTGGCTGGGGACAGCAGAGGTCTCTGGCCTGTGGGAGAGCTGCAGAATGTCCAATTGAGCTTTTATGACTCAAAAGTCACTTGAAGCAACATCCTTTCACACTGTTACCTCAGTGATCATACTTCACCTAAAGTGGCAAAGCCACACGATAAGTAAATTAGTGACCAAACGAACCCAACAGCTGTGTTCTGATAGTGATTCATATGTACTGTGTAGTAAGGGCTTTTCTTCTCACTTGTTCTCAATTGGAAAAGGAAGAGGCAGAGAGAGAGAAGGAAAAGGGGGAAGGGAAATGCCTCTTTAGAAACTGTGTCATAGTAGTTTATTGTTTAGTTACAAAAAACCATTCTGAGGGGGCCAGGAGCCTGGTGGTACTACACCTGGTTGAGCACACATTACAACACGAAAGTACCCTGGATGGAGCCCCTCACTCCCTACCTTCAGGGGGAAAGCTTCATGAGTGGTGAAGCAGTGATACAGGTCTGTCTGTCTGTCTATCTACCTATCTATCTCCCCCTCCCCCCTCAAGATTTCTGGCTAACTCTACCCAATAAGTAAAGATAATAAAAAAATTTAAAAAACATTCTGAGTCATTTAGGGATGCACTGCTTGTATTCTGTAATAGAATGGTCACCCCAACCATGCCTGCCATCTTGGAGAGTTTGAAACCTCACCTTTAAGGACAAGGTTGTGAGCACAGCCCCCCTGGCCTGGACTATCTGCATTGTCTTTCTTAGGTATCTTCCCTCTTCTGGAAGAAACAGCTGTATCCCAACATCTGAACTAGCCAAACTCTTTGATGTCAAGATTAGTACTAGATTGTCTGCAAGTTCCAAAGCACCTACTTCCCTTCATTCCTTAGCTTGTCCTTCTGCTGTCACTCTTGCCCATGGTCTAGGAGTTTCTAAAGCACCCTCTGGCCTGCATATCAGTAAACATCAAAAGTTTAGAGGCTGGGAGATGTAATTAGAACCTGAGCTGGCAAACTGTACCCATATTTTGAGCCTTGTGCAGACTGCTGACCACACCAACAACTACATAAGCTACATTGTCTCTGTGGAGGCTAAAGAGAGAGGTCGTCTTCTGAGGTGTTCAAGTCATAGGAATATGCTGACACCCAAACATATGGACACCTACAAGAGCTAGATCTCATTCTTCAGTGTTGGATGGCAGTCAACACTTGGTCAATTTCAGCCTGTCTTGATGGGAGGCAGTGCAGATACACCTATAAAATATGCCATTGACTAGTTCCCAGAATGACTGATATATTGATCTAAATGACACCATGGTTTTGCTGCTACTTTGTTTCTTTGTTTTGATTATTTAAAAATAAGATTTCATTCTCAGATTCTCTTTCCTATAGTTCATTGTTTGCATGGAGAAATGCAATATACTTGAGTACCTTGAATCTGTTTCCTTCTTTTATTATTTTATTTTATTGTTACTTTTTGCCACCATAAGTGTCACTGGGGCTCAGTGCTAGCACTATAAATTCACTGCTGCTGGAAGTCTTTTTCCCCTCCCCCCAATTTATTTTCTTTTTATTAGCTAGGATAAAGAGAATTTGAGTGAGGCTGGGAAGATAGAGAAAAGGAGAGAAAGACAGATCCTATAGACTTGCTACACCATTCCTGAAGCAGACCTCCTACAGTTTAAGAGCAGGGGCTTGAACCTGGAGCCTTGTGCTTGGTAATATGTTTGTTTAACCAGATGTGCTATTGCCTGGTCTGTTTCTTTCTGCTTTACTTTATTCATTTACAATTACCACTAGCAGTGGAACGAGGTGGAGGCCTGTCTGGTGGAGTGCACATGTTATAATGCACAAGAACCCAGCGTCAAACCCCCAGTCTCCACCTACAGGGGGAAAGTTTCCCAAATAGTGAAGCAGTGCTGTAGGTGTCTCGGTCTCTCTCCTTCTCTATCTCCTCTTTCCTCTGGATTTCAAGCTCTCTCTATCCAATATATAAATAATTTTTTAAAAATTAAAAAAAATTATGGTGGCTTTATGTAGTGGAGTTGGTAATACATTATCATGTCACCTATAGATGGAAATATATATTATAAATGGTAATACATTATGTCATCTATAAATCATGATGGTTTTGATTATTTCTTTTTTCAATTTCAACCCCTTTAAAAAATATTTTGATTCATGTATTACTTGATAGAGACAAAAAGAAACTGAGAGGAAGAGGGAAATAGAGAGGTAGAGAGTCAAAGAGACATATGCAGCCCTGCTTCACCACTTGTGAAGTTTTATCCCTCTACGTAGGGACCAGGGGATTGAACATGCATCCTCATGCACTATATTCTGTGCCCTTAACCAAGTGTGCCACGTCCTGGCCCCTTCAATTTCAACCCTTTTATATCTTTTTTTTTTCTTGCCTGATTTTTCGGGCTAGAAATTCTGAAAGTTTGTTGAAGTATACTGGTTAGTAAACTTTCTTCTACTTCTTTCTTAGTTTTCTCTAGCTCATCCTCTGTCTGGCTAATTCTGTTTTCTGCTTCTATTAATCTGCTTTCCCTTCCCTCAGCTTCCTTCTTCAGTTATTATAGTATTAGCTTGTTCTGCTAATTGGCCTTTTAGCTCAGCTATTTCAGCTTTCAGTTCTCTAATCACCTCTAGGTAGCTAGTATTTCCTTGAGGGTCTCATCTGTTGTTTCCCTACTTCTGATAGCTCTTTCCACCATAGTTGTCTACATTTCTGTGATTAATAGGTTTATTATTGCTAGCATAGTTTTTAATCTGTGGTTATTTCTGACTGATTTGGAGTTTCTTCTGGGCTCTGTCCTGATTCATTGTGGTAGCAGTTTTATTCGCTCTTGATTTAATCTTATTTTTTTTTAATTGATGTGGTTTGTATTCTTCTGTTCTGTCATTCTTCAGTTGTTGTGTTTTGAGTACAAACCATGCTATACTAAAAACTTTTCACAAATGCTGTCACAAACCTCAGAAATTACAGCAATAGCAACTGAAGAAAGGATTGATGCAGTTCACCCAATACCAGTTGTTACCAGTCATCTCTATCAGGAACAACACAACAGACCCCTCTGTGGGCCCCCATAGGACCTTGCCCTCAATGTGGATCAACAATAGCAGAGAATGTTCCATCCTCTGAAGGGAGGCTGGACAACATACTCTATCTTCCACCTAAGGAAGATGGGTCCTGAAACTGAGGCAGCTTGGAACATTGCTACTCATGACCACAGAATGTGAGCTCAGATCTACAGGAATGCAGAGTCCAGCTGAATATGGGCCCCAGATCATATTAAATCAGTGGGATTTACAGTCAACATTATTTATACACTTTTCCCATATTTTGGAGCTATTCTCTTCCCTGTTCCAGATTTCTGGACCTTTTTCCAGCCATCATCTCCCCAGATAATAACTTGGATCCACTTGTATATCAGATGTCAGGCTCAAAAAACAAACAAACAAAAAAACCTAGCATAGTCATAGGCCCTTTGGAATATAACTAAAATAGGCCAACAACTACCTACAAAATATAGAAACCCCTCCCCATCTTCTGAACTATTCCAGCCTTTAGGTTCATGATTAGTCAATAATTTGTTTGGCTTTATATGTTGACTCTTTTTTCGGCCACCAGGCTCTAGATGCTAAGATGATGACGACCTCACCAATGTGTCCTGGATCCCCCCTTCCCCAGAGCCCTGCCCCACTAGAGAAGACAGAGACAGGCTAGGAGTATGGATCAACCTGTCAATGCCCATGTTCAGCGGGGAAGCTTCTTCTGCACCCCATAATGACCCTGAGTCCAATAAAGAATAGGAAAGCTGGGGGAGTCAGGTGGTAGCACATCAGGTTAAGCGCATGTGGTGTAAGGATCCTGGTTTGAGCCCCTGGCTCCCATCTGCAGGGGAGTCACTTCACAGGTTGTGAAGCAGGTCTGCAGGTGTCTATCTTTCTCTCCCCCTCTCTGCCTTCTCCTCCTCTCTCCATTCCTCTCTGTCCTATCCAACAATGACATCAGTAACAACAACAAAAGTGACTATAACAATAAAACAACAAGGGCAACAAAAGGGAATAAATAAATAAATATTTTTAAAAAAGAATAGAAAAGCTATCAGGGGAGGGGGATGGGATACAGAGTTCTGGTGGTGGGAACTGTGTGGAGTTGTACCCCTCTTATCCTATGTTTTTTGTCAGTGTTTCCTTTTAATAAATAAAAATTAGAAAATAGAAAAATAAGGAAAAACAAAATAAGAAGGGGAAAAAAAGAATAAACTTTCTTGCAGTGTTTCTAATCATAAAGGGGAAAACTAAATCACTAACTAACTAAATCATTAACATCACACACAAAGCTTAACACCAGATGAATTAAAGACTTAGATAGAAGACCTGAAACTGAGAAAATCTAGGTGACATACTCTTGCTTTTAGACCTCAGAGAAATATTTGGACACTCAACTCCAATGAAAAGGGAAGGAAGTAAAAGCAGGTGGGACTACATGAAACTAAAAGGCTTTTACACAGCAATGAAAACCAGCCCCCCCCAAAAGAGGCAACCTTTGGACTGGAGGGATCGGAGTAATGGTAGCATCATAAAATGTGTTTCGGAGATTGCTCCCCACTTCAATAGCTTGGAAGAATTTGAGTAATATGGTTGTTAGTTCTTCTTGGAACATCATGTATAATTCATTAGTAAGTCATCTGAGTCTGGGCTTTTGTCATTAGGCAGACCCCCCATTTTTATTTGTGATTAATATTGGGTTACAAGATTGTAAGATAACTATGTACTGTTCCACAGTGTGCCCACCACCAAAGTCCTGTGTCCCCACCCTCCCACCTCCCAGAGATAACCACCAAAATTCTTAGAAATAGTTTCCTTCTCTCTCTTTCTCTCTCTCTCTCTGGCAAGTTCCCAGATTCTTCTAAGTCTTGAGGAATTGCTTCACTGTCCAATATCTCCCATTAAAAGATTAAAAAAAAAAAGCCTACAGTAATAGCTTGTCATCACGTTCATTATGAAATATAACAAAAGCTATTATTAGTAGGACCTTTGTAGAAGTAAAACACTACCTGGAAACCGAATTCTGCAATCCTGCACAGAGTAGTTCCATATTAAAAATTCTGTGACATTTCCTGACTAATTAAGTCCAGTTGAACTTAGTTTTGTCTTGTTCAATTGTTACACTGATTATTTTTTTTTTTACATGAAAGAGCAGAGCTGAGCATTGTGGTGTTATTTAAAAAGAACAATAGTGTTTCTCTATGAAGCATTGTGGACCCAAACATTGCTATGTGTGCCCAAGTTTAATTTGCAATTATATCAGCTCTTCAAAGAAGCAAAGGAGGAAATACATAATACGACTTTAAAAGAATTTGGAGAGTTGGGCTCATAATAATGTCTAGTCATTTAAAGTTCAAAAAGACCATTCTAAAACCTATCTCATTTGAGTTTCACAAAGACCCTGTAGAGAAGTCAGGGGCATAATTATTCACTTATTGTACTGCTGATAGTACTGAGGCTCACAAAGCTTAGTGACATTTCCTCAAATCATAACATCAGTCAATATTAAAGCAGGATAAAGTTTTGGTCTTTTCACTTCTCCAGCCCCTTTCAAAAAAAAAAAAAAAACCTATCCACGTCATTCGAATTTAGAGGGGAAAATAATCTCAGGCATTTCATGACAAGTGTTAGCAAGGATATGGAGAAAGTGCAGCTGTATTACATTGCTGGTGAGAACACAAACTGGTACAGACATTATGAAGAACAGTAAGAAGGGTCCTTAAACAAATAAAAATGTAAATACTTTATGATCCTGCAATAGCACTCCTAAGCATGTATTCAAAGGACATGAAAACACTAAAGGGACATATGCACCCCTATGTACACAGCTGCATTATTCACAGTCGCCAAAATATGGAAGCAACCTAAATATTCACCAAAAGATAAGTAGATAAAGAAATATGGGTCATATACTCAATGGAGTATTATGCTGGGACAAAATGAAAGGGCCTGGAAGTGATCACGCTTAGACAAGTAAGGAAGTGAAGGACAACTACAGATGGTTTCACTCATATGTGGAAAATAAGAGACTTGTAACACATGAACTTGTAAAAAAATTCTGTGTACTGAATATCTATATTTTTCTCTAAAATTCTGGTCTCTCCTTGCAGACTTCATGTGTTACTTCTAGAAAACTGGAATACATTAAGTTCCACAAAAACTTCTTAATTAATTTGAGCTTTGGAATATTATTTATCACACCTTTTTTCACTGTGATGTTTCTATTCCTCCCCCCCCTCCCTCCCTCCCTCTCTCTTTTCTGCAGGTAGGGTTATTGCTGGGCTCAGTGCCTGCATCTACTACTCCCAGTGGCCTTTTTTTCCTTTCTGTTTTTATTTGACAGGACAGAGAGAAATTGAGAGGGGAGGAGAGGGAAGGTAGAAAGGGAGGAGAGAAAGACACCTGCAGACATGTTTCACTGCTCATGAAGTGATACCTCCCTCCTCCCCCAGCAAGTGGGAAGTGGAGGCTCGAACCCCTATCCATGAGCTTGGTAATATGTGTGCTTAACCCTTTGTACCACTGCCCTTTGCTCTGATGTTTCTCCACCCTATTGTTTGAAATTTCCAGGTAGTTTTTTTTTTTTGGAAGGTTTATACAGATTTCAAGGATAGAGATCTCATGACCCAACACACTGATTCATAGCAGGTGCTAAAGGAATGAGCTTTTAGCTAATTTCTAGCTAAGGATAACTTTGTAATCGACATTAGCAATGGGAGACAAAGAGCAGGTTCAGGAAATTATCCTGCATCCTCTGCCCGAGATGCTGACAAATTCATTCTGATGAAAGACAGAGGGGGCACAGTGAAAAGATGCTTTCACAGAAAATTCACAATCTGGGGAACTAACCCAGCCCTGCTATAATCACTCCCCTCTAGTGTGCAGAAGACATGCACACCCCTGCCTGATCTAAACACTACACCACCCAAAATAACATGAAATCTAGTTACCTGAACAGTACACCATTCCCATGGGCCACAGATGAGTGACTCGACTGAGTATAGGAGTACTGAGAGGGAAGTTCACAGCTATACAAGCACACATTAGGAAACAAGAAAAAGCACAAATAAACAGCCTGACTGCACATCTTAAAGACCTAGGAGAAGAACAAAGGAACCCTAAAGCAACCAAGAAAGAAGTAACTAAAGCTAGGGCAGAAATCAATAACATTGAAAATAAGAAAACCACATAAAAGTTCAACGAAAGTAAATGTTGGTTCTTCAAAAGAGTGAACAAAATCAAAAGACCTTTAGCCAGACTCACAAAACAAAAAAGGGTGAAGACCCAAATACATTGGATTATAAATGAAAGAGGAGATATCATAACAGACATTGCAGAAATTCAGCATATCATGCGAGACTTCTACGAACAACTATATACCATCAAGCTAGAGAGCCTGGAAGAAATGGAAAATTTCCTAGATACCTACGAACTTCCAAAATTAAGTAAAGAGGAACTAGATAACATGAACAGGCCCATCACAGAAACAGTTATCAAAAACCTTCCCCAAAATAAAAGTCCTGGACCGGATGGTTTTACAAATGAATTCTACAAAACCTTCAAAGAAGAACACCTCAACTTTTAAAAGTCTTCCAGATGATTGAAGACATGGGAATACTCTCTTCCAGCTTCTATGAATCCAACATCACTTTGATACCAAAAGCAGACAGGGACACAACCAAAAAAGAAAACTACTGACCGATATCTCTGATGAACATAGATGCTAAAATATTGAACAAAATTCTAGCCAACCGGATACAACAGTCTATTAAAAAGATTGTTCATCATGACCAAGTGGGGCTTATCCCAAGCATGCAAGGTTGGTTTAATATATGTAAATCAATCAGCATGATCTACCACATCAATAAAAGCAAGACCAAAAACCACATGATCATATCAATAGATGCAGAGAAAGCCTTTGACAAAATACAACATCCCTTTATGATGAAAACACTACAAAAAATGGAGTAGATGGAAAATTGCTCAAGATAGTGGAGTCTATATATAGCAATCCTACAGCCAACATCATACCCAATGGTGAAAAACTGGAAGCATTTCCACTCAGATCAGGTACTAGACAGGGATGCCCACTATCACCTGTACTATTCAACATAGTGTTGGAATTTTTTGCCATAGCACTCAGGCAGGAGCAAGGAATTAAAGGGATACAGACTGCAAGAGAAGAAGTCAAACTCTCCCTATTTGCAGATGACATGATAGTATACATAGAAAAAACCTAAGGAATCCAGCAAGAAGCTTTTGGAAACCGTAAGGCAATACAGCAAGGTGTCAGGCTACAGAATTAACATTCAAAAGTCTATGGTATTCATCTACGCAAACACTAAGTTAGAAGACGTTGAAATCCAGAAATCAATCCTTTTACTATAGCAACAAAAACAATAAAATATCTAGGAGTAAATCTAACCAAAGAAGTGAAAGACTTGTATACTGAAAATTATGAGTCACTACTCAAGGAAATTGAAGAAGAGACAAAGAAGTGGAAAGATAGTCCATGTTCACAGCTTGGAAGAATTAACATAATCAAAATGAATATACTACCCAGAGTCATCTACAAATTTAATGCTATCCCCATCAAGATCCCAACCACATTTTTTAGGAGAATAGAACAAATGCTACAAATGCTTATCTGGAACCATAAAAGACCTAGAATTGCCAAAACAATCATGAGAAGAAAGAACAGAACTGGAGGAATCACAATCCCAGATCTCAAATTGTATTATAAGGCCATTGTAATCAAAACTGTTTGGTACTGGAACATCAATAGACACACTGACCAGTGGAATAGAATTGAGAGCCCAGAAGTAAGCCCCCACACCTATGGACATCTAATCTTTGACAAACGTGCCCAGACTATTACATGAGGAAAGCAGAGTCTCTTCAACAAATGGTGTTGGAAAAAAATGGGTTGAAACATGCAGGAGAATGAAACTGAACCACTGTATTTCACCAAACACAAAAGTAAATTCCAAGAGGATCAAGGACTTGGATATTAGACCAGAAACTATCATATACTTAGAGGAAAATATGGGCAGAATTCTTTTCCGCAAAAATTTTGAAGTCATCTTCAATGAAAGGAATCCTATTACAAAGAAGACTAAGGCAAGCATAAACCTATGGGTCTACATCAAATTAAAAAGCTTCTGCACAGCAAAAGAAACCACTACCCAAACAAAGAGACCCCTCACAGAATGGGAGAAGATCTTTATATGCCATCCATCAGACAAGAGGCTAATAACCAAAATAAATAAAGAGCTTGCCAAACTTAACAACAAGAAAACAAATAACGCTATCCAAAAATGGGGAAAGGACATGGATAGAATATTCATCACAGAGAAGATCCAGTAGGCACATGAAAACACATGAAAAAATGCTCCAAGTCTTTGATTGTCAGAGTAATGCAAATAAAGACAATAATGAGATACCACTTCACTCCTGTGAGAATGTCATACATCAGAAAAGGTAGCAGCAGCAAATGCTGGAGAGGTTGTGGGGTCAAAGGAACCCTCCTGCACTGCTGGTGAGAATGTAAATTGGTCCAATCTCTGTGGAGAACAGTCTGGAGAACCTCAGAAGGCTAGAAATGGACCTACTCTATAATCCTGCAATTCCTCTCCTGGGGATATATCCTAATGAACCCAACACACCCATCCAAAAAATATCTGTGTACACATGTTCTTAGCAGCACAACTTGTAATAGCCAAAACATGGAAGCAACCCAGGTGTCCAACAACAGATGAGTGGCTGATCAAGCTGTGGTATATATACATGATGGAATACTACTCAGCTATAAAAAATGGTGACTTCCCTATTTTCAGCCAATCTTGGATGGAGCTTGAAAAAAATCATGTTAAGTGAAATAAGTCAGAAACCAAAGGATTAATATGGGATGATCTCACTCTCAGGCCGAAGTTAAAAACCAAGATCAGAAGAGAAAACACAAGTAGAATCTGAAGTATAATTGGTGTATTGCACCAAAGTAAAAGATTCTGGGGTGGGGGTGGGCATGGGGGTGGGCGTGGGGGTAGGAGAATACAGGCCCAAAAAGGATGACAGAGGACTTAGTGGGGGTTGTATTGTTATATGGGAAACCGGCAAATGTTATGCATGTACAAACTATTGTACTTACTGTAGAATGTAAACCATTAATTCCCCAATAAAGAAATTTAAAAAAAAAGTCCAAGTAAGCTATTCTGCCAACAAGGATCATTTTTTTTCAAACCAGATTTGTAATAGATAGCTTCATCTATTTTCCTCATTTCTACTTGTCTCCTCCCTCTAGAATGTCATCATTTCTGTTCCTCTTGTCCCATACTGTTCCACTTGAAATCTGTCTTTGTTTAGACTTGTATGGTCTATATACTGCGCTCTAGTCATATTGAAGAATGCCGAAGTGAAACCCTTGCCAGTGTGCTATGGGAATTAATTCTTCATTCCATTTCAATTCATTTTAATTAATAAAAAAAATGCTGGTTTCAAACATTAGCAATGAAAGATTTAGGGTGCCTGTAACATTCTGAAAGTTCAAATCTACTATAGTTATTTAAAGAAATATCAAATGAAAAAGGAGTGTCAGTCAAGTAATTCCCGTGAAAATGTAGTGCTTGGATTGAAAGTACTTTTTTTTTTTTAATTTATATTTGTAAAAAGGAAACAATGAAAAAAGCCATAGGATTAGTGGGATACAACTCCACTTTAGCATATGTAACGCCAGAGATCACACTTGGGACTTCCTGCTTGAGAGTTCAACTTTTTGTTCGTTTGTTTGTTTTATTAGTGATTTAATAATGATTGACAAGACCATAGGATAAGAGGGGTACAATTCCATACAGTTCCCACCGCCAGAGTTCCTGGCTCCCCATGTGCAAGGGATATGCCTCACAAGCAGTGAAGCAGTTCTGCACATGTCTACCTTTCTCTCTATCTCCCCTCCCATCTCAATTTCTCTCTGTCCTATCCAATAAGAGAAAAAGCTGTCCTCCTGGAGCCTAGATTTGTAATGCTGGCATCGAGCCCCAGTGTCAACCCTGGTGGTAATAAAAAGAGATAAAGAAAGGAAGGAACAAAGGAAGAGAGATTATGCATTGGATACAATACACAATCATATATATTTTTTATTTTCTTTCTATTTTGATAGAGAGTAACTGACAGAGAAATGGAGAGAGAATCAGAGAAGGAGAGATACAGCATTACTCCAATATTCCTGAAGTTTCCCCTTTGAGTGGGGACAGGGGTCTTAAACAGAGTAGTGTGTGCTCTACCAAGTACACTAACACACAACCCCTTAGAATCTACTGCTCCTGACAGCCACTTTTTTTCATTGTTGTTGTTGTTGCTGCTGTTGTTGAATAGGAAAGAGAGAAATTGAGAGGAGGGGAAGACAGAAATGGGGGAGCCAGGGGATTGATCCAGGATCCTTGTGCCAGTCCCTGAGCTTCACACTATGTGCACTTAATCTGGTGTGCTACTACTGCCCAGGCCCCTATAATCTTATTATTAAAGTTCATCCTATAGGCTCCTTTTTTAAAAAAAAAAAAATATATATCCTTTTTATTTGACAGACACAGCCAGAAATTGAGAGGGAGAGAGACAGAGGCAGAGATAACTGCAGCCCTGCTTCACCACTTGTGAAACTTTCCTGTGCAGGTGGAGACCAGCAGCTTGAACTAGGTCCCTGAACACTGTAACATGTGCACTCAACTAGGTGTGCCACCACCTGGCCCCTTACAGACTTTTTGCATCTTTATGCAAATACTAGAAATGGACATTCTGCCCTGGCACACCTGCTTCTCTGAGAAAGTGCTCTCTGGAGAGCCTGCACTTTGTAGCAGCCCAGAGTGAGCCCTGAGGAGGCAGAGCCTGAGCTCTGTGGCATGTCACACTACTCTCATCCTTACCAGGAGAGCACAGGCTCACAGCCTTATAGAAAGAGAAAAAGAGAAGGGGGAGTGGGAGAGACTCCACAGCAGCAACACTTCAATGTAGTGGGGTCTGGGCTCAAACCTGGGTCATATACATGGCAAAGCAAAGCACTGTCCAAATGAGCTGTTTCACTGGTCCTAGGTTTTCTTCTTAATGGCTTATTTATAATGGCTTGTTTCTTGTTAATGGCTTATTTATATATGACAGAGCATCACTCTGGCACAAGAGATGCTATGCTGGTAAGTGAACTCAGAACAACATACTTTTTTTTTTCCCCACCAGGGTTATAGATGGGGCCCTGTGCCTGCATGAGAAATCCACTACCACTCCCTATGGCCACCCTTCCCATCCACCCCCTTCTTGGTAGAGATAAAGAGAAATTGAGAGGGAAGTGGCACAAAGAATCAGAAATACCTGTTGCTGCACTGTTCCACTGTTTGTGAAGCTTCTTCCCCCTTACAGGTGGGGACCAGGAGCTTGAACCCAGGTTCCTGCATATGGAAATACGTGCTTTCTACTGAGTGAACTACTGTCCAGACCCAGGACCTCATGCTGGAGAGTCCAACATTCACTGTGCCTCCTCACAGGCCCTGGGAAGCCAATTTTGATTTCACTCTGTCCAATTCTCAAGTAAACAACTTCTTTCCTTCCTTCCTTCCTTCTTTCCTTCATTCCTTCCTTTTTAATAGACACAAAGAGGGAGAGAGAAAGCTTCTTTCACTGTGGTACAACTGGGCTTGAACCTGGGTCACACACATGGCAAAGCAGCGAACCATCCAAGTGAGCTATTTCACCAGTCCTAAACACCCTAATATGAAACCAAAAAGGAGCAACAGATGTGTGTCTACCCTGCCTTGTAGCACTGCTGCCATAATCCTCTGAGGGCATCAAGAGAGGAGCCCTCTGAATATGAAACCATCAGACCTCATTAAAAACTCATAATCAAATATGACCATTTTTTTGACAGGAAGCCTGAGAGGACAGGAACATTTCGAAGACCGGGGTCAAGAGACACATCCACTTCAGCCTTTGCTTTTGGAGAGTTGATGAGGTTGCCTGTTGATGGAAATGGAGCAGAGTAATGCGATTCATCTTTTTAAAGGTTAATCTTGCAGGAAGAGAAGAAGCTGAATGGCAATTTATGTCAACACTGCCTGGAGCACCCTATGTAGGTATCTGTCTACACAGAGTTCAAATCTGTAGAGCAGCACACACTCCACTTTTCAGAAATAATTGTTGCCAGTGCCTCCGTAGGTTGACTTTCTAGAGGGATACAATTGGGAGACTAACTACATAGTCTCTGCCTTTGTCTTCAAATTATTTACTCAAGATCTTAATTATAAATAGAAAAGCCATCTTGTTCCAGTATGGAATGTTAAAGACATGGGGGTTTTTCATATACTTGGCTTTCTGAGGAAAATGTAAGAAGTGATGGCAGAGATGGAGAGGGAAATAAATCATGTATGACCGCCATGTTTAACATCCATCAATCCAAGGATGCTCTGACTCACTTTCACCTTGAAGCAAATGGTATGGGATTATTCTTTGTTTCAATGGCCAATATATGCCACTTCCTACTCATTGCCTCAACTCCTCTCCCAGAAGGAACTGCCAAAATTTGAGTTAGGCATTGTAACAAGGTTAGTGGGCCTATGGTATAATGAGCATTTCCTCCTTATATACTACACGACCTTCTCCATTCTTATCAAGCTCAAGTGCAGACATTCTGACACCATGAAGAAAACAAGCACAAGCAAGTGCACTTTTCCCAAGGTCAGATAACATAGTTACGAGGTCATATATGGAAAACAGAATGCTGGAGCCCAGTGATGCTGCACCTGGTGGAGTGTACATGTTATAATGCACAGGGACCCAGGTTCGAACGCCTCATCCCCACCTGCAGGGAGAAAGCTTTGTGTGTAGTGAAGCAGGGCACCAGGTGTCTCTCTCTATCTCCCCCTTCCCTTTTGATTTCTGACTGTCTCTATCCAATAAATAAAGCTTAAAAGGGAGTGGGTGGTGGTGAACCCAGATAAGCACACATAGTACTAAGCACAAGAACCTGAGCAAGGATCCAGGTTCCAGTCCCCTGGCTCCCCACCTGTAGGGGGCACTTCACTACTGGTGAAGCAGGTCTGTCTGTGTCTGTCTTTCTCTCCCCTTCTCCCCTCTCAATTTCTCTCTGTCCTATTCAAAAAAAAAAAAAAGATTTAAAAAATGGAATGCTTTTCTGTTTGACATTAGAAATTGAGCTTCCCAGTACTACCAGAAAAGTAGCTATGCAAGAAGGACATGAAAGCTTAAGGTTGTATTACTACTTGTTAGCTCTGAGCAGAGTACTAGTCTGGGAATACTGTCTGAAGAATAAAAACAACATTATTGATGATCACCAGTAAAGGAAAATACTGCCAAATCTTCCTTGTCTTAGACAAATGTGTATTTCTTAGTCTTTCCAGAATCTGCAAGATGAACAACAGATATGATTTCGAGACTTAAGTTTTCAACAGCCTTATAGCTTCTACTACATTTAGAGTTTCTTGTGTCCATTTGCAGAAGTAGCCCTGGGTTCCATCCCCAGCATTCCACGTGGGCACCAGAGACTAAAATGAGTGGCGCTCCACATGCGCTCTCTCCCTCTCTCTAAAAATACAAAGTAAGATAATCTGTGCCAGGGAAGGGACTCTGTCCCTGACAGTGCATTACAAATAGATGACTGAGGGCCAGTGAAATACCTCCATTGGAAAGTGCATTGCTTTGCCATATCTGCAACCCAGGTTCAAGTCTGGCCCTCATCACACTGAAGAAAGCTTTGGAGTTGCGGTCTCTCTCTTTTGCTATGTCCTTCTCAAAAAAAGTTGGGTAGATAGATAAATAACTCCCCAAAACAAACTAGAAATCTCATATTTCTAGTCCTAAAGGACACAATAGGCCTGTATTTTACTGACACAAAATTTTAAAGTTACAAAAATTTTCACTCCTAATTCATCTTCTCAATGTTAGCACTGATTTCAAGCAATTCTTAAATATGTTTCAATGAATCTTTACAACAAACAGGCTTTACATCATCCAGGCAAGAAACAACAGGTGGGAGTTCGGCTGTAGCGCAGCGGGTTAAGCGCAGGTGGCGCAAAGCACAAGGACCGGCATAAGGATCCCGGGTCGAACCCCGGCTCCCCACCTGCAGGGGATTCGCTTCACAGGTGGTGAAGCAGGTCTGCAGGTGTCTATCTTTCTCTCCTCCTCTCTGTCTCCCCCTCCTCTCTCCATTTCTCTCTGTCCTAATCCAACAACGACAACAAAAATAATAACTACAACAATAAAACAACAAGGGCAACAAAAGGGAATAAATAAATAAAATAAATATTAAAAAAAAGAAACAGCAGGTGACTGACATAGTCTAATGAAGCCTTCAGTCTATGGTCTGATCATAAATTGAAGGACTATCTGGTCAATTTCCTTCTCTCTCAGTGTTGACCTTTCCATGTTTATGGCCTTCTGAAAACAATGGAATAACTGTCCAAGTAATTTATTATCACACACACACACACACACACACACACACACACACACATACACACACCCTTATACACTTTACAGGAAAATCAGAAGGCATTAATGAAAAAAAAATTTCAGGGTGGTGGTGCACCTGGTTGAGTGCACATGCTGCAATGCACAAGGACCTCAGTTCAAGCCTCAGGTCCCTACCTTCAGGAGGAAAGCTTTGCAAGTGGTGAAGCTGAAGGTATCTCTCTGTCTCTCTCCTTCTCTATCTCCCCCTTCCCTCTAAATTTCTGGCTGTCTCTATCCAATAAATAAAGATAATGAAAAAATAAAAAAGGGGGCAGGTGGTAGCACAGTGGGTTAAGCACATATGGCGTGAAGCTCAAGGAGTGGTATAAGGATCCCAGTTTGATCCCCCAACTCCTGTGGCTGTGGCGGTGGGGGGGTTTGTTTCCCTTCACAAGCGATGAAGCAGGTCTATGGGTGTCTTTCTCCCTTTTTGTCTTCCCCTCTTTTATAGATTTCTCCATGTCCTATCCAACAACAGCAATAACAATAATAACAACAAAGGCAACAAAAATGGGGGGGTAAATGGCCTCTAGGAGCAGTGTATTTGTAGTTCAGGCACTGAGCCCCAGCAATAACCCTGGAGGCAAATAAATAAATAAATAATAGGGAAAAATGTTTATTATAATAAGGCAAACTGTAAACATCTGTGATTTTTTTACCCTTACTCTACTGTATAACTGAGCATATTTGAAATGAACTGAAATAAAAGAAAGTAAAAAAAAGTCTCATAATGAATATTAAATGATCAGGATTCTGAGTAAAGAACAAGGGACACATTCCCACTTTCATATCCCTCTGGTGGCATGAAACTGACACTCTTGTCCAGTGCCACCATTCCACCTAGTGTGACATCTGTCCTCTTGCAGATAACATATGAAGGTGCAGTAACCTCCACCAACCTCTGGTACTATGATTTGCCTTTCCTTGTAATGGTGTCCAAGACAGCTGTCTTTCTAGTTTCAAAATGATAATGTAGCCCACAATTCCTGGCTAGTGACACCATTTCCTAACAGCTACTTCTGCAAGACAATGCCCCCTAAAATATGCAACAAGCCTCTCAAACATAGCACTGCAAGAGCCCAGACACCTTGCCTGTGGTTGCTAGCTAATTTCCTGGAGCTTCCTAAAAGAGATTGTAACTGGCAGCTTAAATTAGGGACCAGCTGACCCTGCACCAGTGTGGGCCCCCGAAAAGGAATCTCCCAGAGATGCCTAGGCTTTATCTTTCCAAGAGCAAGGTGTAACAAGGCCCACTGGAGGACATGGTTTGTTTAATGCAAAATTAAAATTTTATAAGGCACATTACCTAAAGTAAATTGTCTAGTGCATTTAGAAAGAACAGCAGCTTTGGAAGGACTTGGCATCTCTTTGTGTGTGTGACCCAAACTAGGAAAAGCCAGGGACACAAAGTAAGACAGAATCATCCCCCGGAACTTCATGGGTACAAAGACTGTTTTCAAATCAAAATGACTTGCTTTGTCAGGCAGCCACTGACTCCAAAGAGATTTCCTTGTCCACCCTTTTCCTCTGTGGAGCTGAGGAACAGTCTGATTGTTTCACAAGGTGAAACACCCTGCTTTGGGATTTCTTCAGTCTTACTTAGGTAAGGCCATGTTTATTTGTTTGTTTTGTTTTGTTAAAGTCCATATTCATTCTCATTTAAAAACAAATCTTAGATGTTATATAGTAAGCAAATAGGAAACATAAGTTTGAAAATGAAGCTGGGGACTGGGAGATAGTTTAACCAGCAGAAAAAAAATAAAATAAAATAAAATGGGGAAGCTAGCCAGTAATATACTTGTTACCATGCTCAAGCACCTGGGATCAAGCCCCCAGTTCCCATCTGCAAGAGGGAAGCTTCATAAGTGGTAAAGCAGGGCTGCAGGTGTCTCTCTACCTCTCTCGGTATCTGTTTCCCCCTACTCTCTGGAATTCTGTCTGTCTCTATCAAATAAATAAATAAATAAATAAATAAATAAATGCTGAAGAAAAAAAGGACAATTTGCTTTAGGTAATGTGCCCAGAAACTTATAGAAATTGGATTGTGAATGAACTCAGAACAGCACATGCTCCTGCTGCTTCAAAACAGAACACCCAGAGGATGCAGCTGTCACAAGAGTGCCCTCCACAGCCTGTGGGCTGCATGGACTGAGGGACTCCATGCAGTTGGGGCTGAGTCTGCACCCTTCTGGCAGCTCAGGTGACAGAAGTGGGTAAACAGGATTCTGCCAGCACTCCCTGCAGCCCAGCTTGGGGAAGAACTGATTTCTATAGAAGAAAATACACCCCACTGAATGTTGACATACACCCTTCGCCATCTGCTCAATACACTTAGTGGGAAGCCCAAGTTCAGAGGCCTTTAGCTTGCAGCACAGGGATGAAAGGTCCCAGCACAAGCCACTCCTTTACAACATAGGGGTGCACACAGCTCAGCAACCCTGGGACCCCCCAGAGCTTCACTATACTAGGTCTAGATACTTGTAGGCATACAAACCCACACCACCTCCCTGCCTTACCCTGTCCCCCACTCTGACCCTCTTGGTCACAGCCACTAGTCTGACCCCAGGGCTTTCCTGTTATCCATAGTGGGGAACAGTCCCCGGCCCACTCAATCTGCTTTCTTAACATATCTAGAACCTTCTCTGTGATCACATCATCAGGAAGTCAGCTCTGCCCATCTCTGGATCCTTACTGATAACCTCATTGTTTATTTGTTTGTTTGTCACCAGGGTTATCGATGGGACTCAGAGGTGGTACTGCAAATCCACCCCTCTTGATGTACATTTATCCTTCTTTTTTTTTTTTTCTTTTTTCTTCCCCTTTCCTTCTGCTATACTTGGTAGGACAGGACAGACAGAAATT
This sequence comes from Erinaceus europaeus, assembly GCF_950295315.1. Taxonomy (NCBI): domain Eukaryota; kingdom Metazoa; phylum Chordata; class Mammalia; order Eulipotyphla; family Erinaceidae; genus Erinaceus; species Erinaceus europaeus. Next base: position 107,012,283 of record NC_080164.1, on the reverse strand, counting down.
GAGAAGGGAGGGAAGACAGAGAAGGAGGGAGTATGGTAAGACACCTGCAGACCTGTTCCACCACTTGTGAAGTGTCTCCACTGCAGGTGGGAACAAGGGGGCTTGAACCTAGGTCCTTACACATAGTGACTCTGTGCGCTTAACCATGTGCGCCACCACCTGGCCCTATAACTTCATTCTTTGCAATCACTGTTACTATGGCAAATGTTGAATTTTGACTTTTTATTACAATTTTTAAAATCTAATCCCCCCTTTTAAATATATGAAAGTATAGATTTCACTGCTCTCCTCAGCACCAGCAAAGTGACTGGCAAACAGCAGGCTCAAACAAGTATAAATGAGGGAACAAACCTTCTGTCAGTGGGAAATGAATGGCTTAACTGCTGGACCATTTGACAAAGTGGAAGACTCTGCCTCTTTTCATACATGAAGGAAGATAGAAGAAGACTCCTGTCAACTCCCCTTTGTTAAGGGGGAATTGTCGTATGCTTTACATTGGTTTGTTCTAGCCCTCCCCCGCCAAGAGAATTGGATCAGTCCTATTAATTTCGCGGGCCTGCTTGGCCCCGCCCCAAGGAACCCCGAGAGAGGGTTCCTGAGTCCGAGAGTTCCTGAGTTCCTGAGTTCGAGAGTTTCAGGGTTACAGAGTAAGAGAGAGTTCCACAGTGGAAGAGTTTCAGAGGGTTCCCCAGTAAGAGAGTTCCAGATTTCCAGAGTAAGAGAGTTCCTGAGTTCCAGAGTAAGGGAGAGGGTTCCTGAGTTGGAGAGTTCACAAGTTACAGAGTAAGAGAAAGAGTACTTGCACCGCCGCAAAGAGACAGCAGAGTTCTGTTTGGTGATTAGTTTGTCTTAGTTTATGAATCGTTGTTCCTGAATAAAGAAATACAGCTCCCCTGCCCAGCCGTTGTCTCCGCTTCTCTGTTCACCACCGTGAAGCAAGCCAGCCCGGCCAGAGCCTTTACAAATTTTAACAACAAGGTAGCTTTTCAGACTCTTTAATTTCACAGAAAAATATACATTTATACAGTATCAAATAGGTTGGAGGAACCAGTAATGCATTATTTTAAAAAGAAGCCTTTATCAGGGAATGTGTAGATGTGTTTTCTGCAATAAGAAGGAAAGGAAGAAAGGAATAAGAAAGAAAAGAGGAAGGAAGGAAGGAAGGAAGGAAGGAAGGAAGGAAGGAAGAAAGGAAGGAAGAAAAAGAAAGAAAGAAAGGTAGATAGACAGACAGATAGGTAGAATGAAGCTAGGGCTGGTGAAATAGCTCACCTGGCTAGTGCTCTGCTTTGCCATGTGCACAATCCAGGTTCAAGTCTGGCTCCCACCATGTTGAAGTGAACTTCGGTGCTATGGTCTCTTTCTTTCTCAACATTTATGAATTTAGTTCACGAATTCATTTCTTCAGATTTTGCCTCTGAAATGGAGTGAAAACTCATCTGTGTGCACATATACACATAAACAAATCCATTCATATAAGTACACACAGATAATAAAATTTATTTCCTCGACATCTTGGATTATTATTGAGTGTTGAGGTGATTCATAGTTTCTACTCTAGGAAGCATGCTATCTAGTTTTGAGAAGAAAGAAAACAACTGCTTAAATATTAGTATTTTCCCAATATTGTCTATTAAGGAGTAAGCATACTAGCCCAATGTCTCAGTTCTGTTGGTTTGAAAATAGGTCTGCCTGAACCAGGAATCAAATTATTGTTATTACTAATATTATTTTAGATAGAGATGGAGAAGGAGGAGAGAGAGAGACAGAGAGATCAACCAAGGCACCAAAGCTTCTTTCAATATACAGTGTGGGTGGGGCTTGAACCTGAGTCAAACACATGTCAAAGCAACACACTACAAGTGAGCTATTTCTCCAATTACATCATTCCAAATTGCAAGATAAGTTGACATTAGATCAATAATAGCATGAAATAAGGAAGAGATTATAATTACACAAGGTTTGTCTTGATTAAATCTTGCAAAGTTACTTTGAGAATCAAGTAATGTTGCTATTCACAACTCATACATTCACTATGTGAATGTTACTATGTGGTTAGAAATACACATTTGATGGGCCAGGCACATTCAGTAGAAAGCATAGCTCACCATACCAAAGACCCAGGTTCAAATCCCCAGTCCTCACCTTAGGGGGACAAAGCTTAACAAACAGTGAAGCAGTGTTGCAGGTATCTTTTTCTCCCTCACTTTACCTCTCTCTTTCCCTTACTACTTCTCTCTGGCTCAATTAGAAAGAAAAAAAGGGGAGCTGGGCAGTGATGCACCCAGTTAAGTGCACACATAATACTCTATGCAAGGATCCACACAGGGCTGTAGGTTTGAGCCCCCACTACCCACCTGCAGGGAAGAAGGTCTTCAGATGTCTATCTTTTTTCTCTCCCTCTTTATCTCCCCCTCCCCTTTCAATTTATCTCTGTCCTGTCCAATAAATGGAAAAAATAGCTGCCAGGAGCAGTGGATTAGTAGTGAAGGCACCAAGACCCAACCATAACCCTGGAGATAAACAAACAAACAAATAAGATGAAAACCAAAAGGGTACAGTCAAGTCATGCAGACACTGAGCCCCAATGATAACACTGAAGGCAATAAAATAATATTTTGCACTTATTCATTTATGATATAAGCCAAGTGCCAAAAAAAAAAAAAAAAAACAGTTTCTTCTTACGAATTAAAAGAGCAAAAGGAGAAAGTCAGGAGGATCCCTAGAATCCTGAGATAAAGTCTGGCTGATATGCTTTTCCTTTGGAGTTTTGGGTTGAATTTGATGAAGCCTAATCTCTCTCTCTCTACTTCTATACCTCAGCTCTGCAGAATGACTTAACAGTGGACAGCGTTTGCGTAAGCAAATCCCTTTTGCGTGATGCTCAGGGAATGCAACCAGGGGCTTGATTATATTTTGGAATGTAACAGCGGTGAGCGAAGAGAAGAATCAAACAACTCTGACAAAAAGGAGCAGGAAGGAAGACTTAGTGGGGTGGGGTGGGGAGGGGGGGCTGCCTTCCCTACCCTTCCCTTCATTTATTGTAAAATTACACATCTCAATTTTGCTCTTCATAATGAACTACAGCCAATTACTCCCCATCAACACTGATAAAAAGAACTGTCGGGCTGTTCAACATTTGCTCTACTAATTGAATGATCAATTATTCAAATAAATTCTCCTTCCTTTCCAGCTCCAGAAATGTCTCAGGCCATTGTTTTGAAGTCCTCTACATACCAGAGAGTGAGCTATGAGAGACCAGATCCAGAAAGAATTCTAAATGAGAGAGAGAGAGAGAGAGAGAGAGAGAGAGAGAGAAGGGGGAGGAAAGAAAGCCCTCTATTTTGGCCAAGATTTATGGCATCAGCCAGTAGTTTGACATCTCATGGATTCCCATCTTCTCAGAGACAGTTAATCTCACCGCCTCCTTGTCTTATTTTGGTGATTAATTCATTGGCAAGTACATTGGCTCCTTGAGAATATGCACTTTGTTAGGTAATGGGATTTAATGATTGCTCGAAATGCACTCTGGGCTGGCCAGTGGGGAAAAGACTTCTCCCTAAGTTATCTGAGCCCCAGGAGGACTTTGTGGGGAGAGGGGTGAGGTAGGGTAATTCTCAGCTGACAGAAGCCAGATGTGGCCAGCTTCACACCCCCACATTTAGATGGATTAATAATAATTATAGATCGATCATCTTCTGATTTGTTCCTTGAAAAACAAAAAATGACTTCTGGTCAACTTCAGCCAAATGTGTAAGTTATACCAAGCCATCTTGTATTCTGAAAGATGGCTTTTCCAGAAGCCATAAGCTATAATAATACACAGGCATACCTAAACCAGCAGATTTTTTACCATTGGACAGATATGGGGTATGGGGGGGGTTAAGCTAGAAAATTACTAGTTATTTTAAACCGCACACGTGTATGTGCATGTCTAAGATTCTTTGCAAGGGGTCTGGACAAGAGCATTTTGAATGATGCTGGCTTCTTGCCTTGTACCAGAAGATGTGTCCCTTTTCTTTATCTACTCTTTGCTCAAGTCTAAGAGCAACTAGCTCATGGAAGAGATGAGTAGTAGATGTGGAGAAGGGCTTAATACTCCTGTGCAGGTTCTGCCATTCCACCAGAACACACTCATGGGAATGAAAATTACAGCTTTTAAATCCAGATTAGTTTGCAACTAAATCATCCATGTCAAAAGCATCCCATCAAAGCAAATGTGCAGCCCGTTTTCAGAACTGGGATTACAAATTGGCTTCTGGGAGAGAGAATCTATTAAGAACATGGGCATTTGCCAAACTGGGCAAAACTGCATCTCAGGCTAACTAACTAACTGCACTCTGCAATGGTTTTATAAGAGTCCAAGGCTGTGGGTTATTTCCAAAACAAAAAAAACAAACAACAACAAAACACAAGTCTGAGTCTCTGAATGTATAACAACATGTCTTATGTAAATTTACTCAGTAATAGTTTCCTGTAGAAGGATTGAGGAGATAGCATCACAGTTACTTTCATGTCTAAGGCACCAGAGGCTCCAAGTTCAATCTCTAGCACTACCATCAGACAGAGCTGAGTGGTACTCTGTTAAATAAATAAAACTAAATGAAGAAATAAAAAAAGGAAAAAGGAAGGGAGGGAGGAGGGAGGGAGGGAGGGAGGGAGGAAGGAAGGAAAGAAGGAAGGAAGGAAGGAAGGAAGGAAGGAAGGAAGGAAGGAAGGAAGGCAGGCAGGCAGGCAGGCAGGCAGGCAGGCAGGCGGATGGGAGGGAAGGAGGGGGTTAGGGAGGAGGGAAGGGAGTAATAGTTTCCTCTAGAAACCTTATGACTGACAGATATCTATGGATGGAATGAATGTATCATTCCAAATCTTGTCACTATTTCAGTTTAGCTACTTACTGTCGCATAATAAACTTGAATGCTAGTTTGTAATGCTAAAATCCTAACAGAATTAAATGAAGAGCCACAAATTCTAAAATTGTATAAGTGATTTCCCATAGACACCAAACACAGTAAGAAGCAGTTGGCCCTTAATCTAGTTATATGGCCTCTAAGGTGAAAACATTAACTGCTCTTCAGAAACCAAGAACCCTCATCTAACATTTCACCAGCATGTCTTAAGTGTCAATCTGGTTACTTGCTCACATGGCTCATTTAAGAATTTAAATCTATTTATTATCTGTTCTGTGAGTAACAACTAAATGCCCATAGTAAGAACGGTTTTTGGTTCTGATACCCAGCATTTAAAAACGATTGTTGCTGAGTAGGAGAAGAAAGATAACAGAGGCCATGAGCAGATAGATGATAAAGAAATGGGCTGATCAATAATAAATAGGATACTCAGCAACTCCCTGGAGACTCCCTGCCTCCAAGTTCACTTAAGACTAAACGTACTTTACATTTCAAATCATAGCTCACAGGACAAGTGATAGGATTACATGGCTAAATCCATAAGCATTGATTTTCATCTCAGGCACAGATGCAGGCTGGGCACTATTGGAAAACTCACTTGAATAGACTTTAGGCTGGGCAGGGATGACTGCATAGCAAGCCTTAGGCCCAGGAACTTGCTAAAGTCTTTCATTAGCAATTATCTCAGCTTTAGGCAACAGAGAATCATGCAAACCTGCTCTGAGCATGCTCAGGATTTGTTCTGTTTCCAGGATTTTCTGTGACTGCCCTGAAGAATCCCCAAGAGGGGTCTCCTGCTTTCTGGAAATCACAGCACACATGTGTGAGCTTTCAGGGTGTTTTTAGGGAGTCTCCCTTGAGGACTCTGGAGAGCTTGCCTTCCGGTCAGAGAGAAAAGAAGCACTCAAATGGGCTATTATTTTCACTGATCGGTTGACCCCAGTCCTTGTGGAGTTCAGGATTCAGTTTCGCATGGCTTAGTTTCATGTGGGGGCAGATCAGTGCTCAGCCACCATCAGCGTGACAAGGTCTCGGCACCTCTGAGCCAGGAAGAGGCTTCTCAGAGTACAGATATGACTACAGGGAAGTGACAGCATGATGGCACTGCCCCAGGCCTACCTTGGATCAACCAGCTACCTCTGAGGAAGGGCTGGCTGCTCCATTCACCGGAGCATAGTCATATGTAGTATTGCAAATTCCTCTTTTCATTGGTAGACTCTTTCTCCCCCCCCCCTTTTAGAAGTATTCTGAAACACCCTCATTAAAATTTCTCCTTTGAAAACCTTCTTTCCTTTCTATCATCACTGTGTTCTTAACTCTGTTGGATGAAAGGGAATCCCATTCCATCCCGTTTTCTCATGCTCCAGTTTCTGTTTCTATTGTCGTCTAACAACTTGTTTCTTGATACGCCTTTTAAGTGCATTTGAAATTATTTTTACTTTTAATACTTAAGCTAATAGAGACCCATTTCAGTGTATTTAGAAATAAAACAGAGGTCATCAATTTTCATTTTACATCTCATTACTGAAGGTAGATTTAGAATGGATATAAATACTGCATTAATAAAAAAGCACTTTATTTCCTGTGTATCCATCTTTAACTTAACTGCTTAAAATTAATCATTCATGGGGCTGGGCACACTTGGCTGAGCACCCATACTATAACGTGCAAGGATCTAGGTTCAAGTCCCTGATCCCCACCTGCAGGGGATGAGCAGTGAAGCAGATCTATAGGCATCTCAATATCTTTCTCACATCTCCTCCCTCTCTCTCAGTTTCTCTTGGTCTTCTCAAATAAAAGGAAAGAAAGGGGGGAAAAAAGGAAAAATAGAAGGGGGGATGGCTTCTTGGAGAGGTGAATACCTCATTCAGGCACGAAATCCCAACAATAGCCCTGGTGACAATAAGAAAAAATAGAATATTCAAAAAATAGCAGATCTCCTGCAAATCAGATCCTGGGACTCTTCATTAAGTTGTTTCCCCAGCTTCCTGCATATGACAAACAACTCCCTTTTGTGAAAACTCTGAAAGAAAACTGGACTTTCTTCAGAATTCATTGCATGATCATCTCTAATGTCTATGATTAAGCACTCAGCTTCAGATTTTGCATGTAGCTAATAGCACTGAGCTTGCTTTCATTAAATTAACCTCATTAAAGTACGGATCTCTCTCCTGGGGATCTTATGAAAAATGGGATCTGAAAGTTCTTATTTTCTTCAATTGCATCATGCCAATTTAAAAACATCACTGAAAGAACATTATTAGGTATATAATCTATACTAGAAAAAAATTCACTTAGTACACAGTAAAAAGAAACATGTTTTATATGTGTATTTGAAATATATATATATATATATATATATATATATATATTTCTGGTACCTAAATTATCAAACTGAGGAATATATTATTAGTGAACTTTTCTTCTGAAATCAACGTATTAGTTTTCCTCTGAGACAGCATGACTCCTTTTGGAGTTGTGATCAGAAATGGGTTATTTTATTTTTTAAAATTTTTTAAAAGGTAATCTTTTTTTAACTTCTTTAAATTTTTAAAAATATTTTTATTTATTTTATTGATTTACTATTGGATAAAGTATTGAGAGGTGAAGAGAAATAGAGAGGGGGACACCTACAGCCCTGCTTCACCATTTCTGATGCTTCCCCCCTACAGGTGGGGACTAGGGGGCTTGAACCCAGGTCCTTGCACACTGTCATGTGTACACTTAACCAGGTGCACTATCACCTGGCCACTGATCAGCTCTGACTTTGGTGGTACAGAGGGTTGAACCTGTGTGAGAATTTGGAGCCTCAGGCTTGAAAGTCTCTTTGTATAACCATGATGCCATCTCCCCCACCCAGAATAGACACATTTTTTGATTTAAATTTCAGAGCACTATCATCAAATAACAGAAAACAGCCTGGATTATTGAAAGTCATAGACTAGGTTTCATTGCTTGTGAGTAGGCAGCTCATGATTACTGAGTCTCCATGTGTTTCTAAGTGAACCACTTTGAAGAGGTACATCATGAGGGTGGCTATGCTTTAACCATGAGAGGACAGTGTGTATATCCAGATGAGCACTATTTTGCTAGTAGAACAGGAAGTGGTGGGGTACACTATCCTATTCTTCTACCTTTCCAAGCACTTCAAACCAGTATGCCTTCTCTAACTCTGCCAAACAACAACCACACCACCACCACTCACTCACCTCCGTCCTGGGCAAGGAACTCTGAGATGCTTTGATATTAACAACAAAAGTTATTCAACTTTGAAGACTGTGTCTGGAGTTCAGAAATCAAGATGGTCATTTCCACTGTACAACTGAATTATTTGGCAATCTGGACTAGCAAAACAGGTCACCTGGGCAGGTGCTTGGTTTGACAGGCCTACATGATCTTGGGGAATCATGGATAACATTTCTGCCTTTTTGACTTAATGTGGAAAAAAAAAAGTAAGGGTCCAGGTAGTGGTGCACCTGGTAAAGTGCAAACAAGATAGTGTACAAAGACCCAGGTTCAAGGCGCTGGTTCACACTTGCAGGGGAAAGGCTTTACAAAAGGTGAAGCAGTGCTACAGATGTCTCTTTATCTCTCTCCCTTTCTACCTCTGCCACCCCTCTCAATTTCTCTTTGTCTCTATTAGTAAATATCTAAAATTTTAAAAATTTGAAAATATACAAAATCTTATTTGTGATTACCTAAACCATTTAAAAGATTTGTGCCACATTGATTAACTCTGAAGAATCCTATCTTTTACTTACTATTTTCAAAGAAAAAAAATAATGTAAGCACTCACATTCAAAGCAGTGTTCTGTCAGTTTGAGAAGTGAAGGCATCTTTCATCCCTTCAAATGTGTAGCTTTTTCTGGCCCATTAGAGGAGATAAGCATCTATAAGGAGACGGACTGTCCTTGGCTTTGCTTTTCAGATCCCACCTTTGCAGAGTGAGATCATCCACTATTCACTGTTTTCTTTCTGGCTTACTTCATTCAACTTGATTCTTTTCATTTCCACCCATGTGTCATGGGGAAGGCAGAATGAGTCCTTCATGGACTGTGGTTTATTAGGGCAGATTGGGGTCTCACATGGGGACTAGGGGGAGAGTTGGGAGCCTAATTCCCTGGGGTGCAAAAGGATGACAGTTTAGTGGAGGATATAATAAACTGACACCTGTCCTGGGGAGATGTGAAAATATACCCTCCTGACAACAACAGTCCTGTAAACCACCACCCTCTCCATAAGCTGATACCAAAGTTGAAAAAAGAAAAAGAGAAAGGGGTTGGGCATTGATGCACCCTGTTAAGCACACATAGGACAAGGACCCATGCAAGGATCCAGGTTCTAGCCTCTGGCTTCCCAACTGTAAGGGTGTCGCTTCACAAGCAGTAAAGCAGGTCTCCAGTTGTCTATCTCTCGCACTCTCTATCTCCTTCTCCTCAATTTCTCTCTATCCTATCCAATAAAATGGAAAAAATGACCACCAGGAGCAGTGGATTCAGTGTTGGCACTGAGCCCAAGCGATAACCCTGGAGGCGAGAAGAGAAGAGAAGAGAAGAGAAGAGAAGAGAAGAGAAGAGAAGAGAAGAGAAGAGAAGAGAGAAAAGAAGAAAGAAAGAAAGAAAGAAAGAAAGAAAGAAAGAAAGAAAGAAAGAAAGAAAGAAAGAGAGAAAGCAAGCAAGCACAAGGCACATGTTTTCCAAAGATCTTTGTGAAGTCACAGACATCAGCTTGCCTCTGGTTCCTTTGTGCCCTTCAGGAGAGAGAAGTGAGCACTGCCCCCATGTCATTGTGCATAAATGAATCGTGTGGGAACAGTTAATAGCTTAGCTTTTAATCAGGCTTATTAATATGTGAGCGAGCTGGCACTGAAAGGAACTCAAGCTATAGATGACCCTAATTTGGGCAAGTTGAGAGTCCAAGGCAGGAGCCTGTGCCCTGCCAGCATCCGCTTTTGTGAAATGGGTTTAAATTGTCCTGCCATCACTCGATTCCTACTTATTCCTCCAGGTAACCAGTGTTTTATCAGTGCTTGGCTGAATGGAAAACTGGAAGTGAGGGCACTGTCTCTGATGTCAAATGCTCCATTGTCCAAATAACATGGCTTCCATAGACTTTTTACTAAGAAATCTTACTGTAGCATGGCACAGTCTTGGTTGGGGAGTGTGGGGGACTCCAAACCTGATCAACTTGCCGCAGACACATAGCAATGCCTACTGTTGCTATAACCCAATTTCCAGTGCCTGTGTTGTAATAGGGCACAATAGCAAAGGCACTAGACAGTTTTGGGATAAAACTGAGAAGTGTTTAGTGATGCAGCATCAGAGCTAAAGATAAGTCTAGGGCAAGGGTAGATAGCATAATGGTTATGCAAAGAGAAGCTCATGCCTGAGGCTCTAAAGTCTCAGGTTCAATTCCCCCTCCTCCCCTAGCACCACCATAAGCCAGAGCTGAGCAGTGCTCTGGTAAAAAATAAATACATTATAAAATTTTTAGAAAATTTAAAAAAGAATATTAAAAAAGATGTCTCAAAATCATTAATAAAAAGAAGAGGACAAGACAGCAGCTGGATTATCAAAGCACTGCCAGGTCTTCATGATCCTAACAAATGATAAATTAGTTAGCTGAAAGGCAGCTGAGATCCTCTTTACAAGCACACGTAAATATATTTTACATATATAAATATTTGTATACACACACACACTCACACACACACTTAAAGTACATGTAGCCAGGTAGCTTCTACAAATGGATATATATTTTTTAAATCTCCAGGGATATTGTTGTGACTCAGTGCTGGCACTATGAACCCACTGCTCCTGATGGCCATGTCTTCCATTTAATTGGATAGGACATAAACTGAGAGGGGAGGGGAAGATAGAGAGGAAGAGAGAAAGAGAGACATCTATGGACCTGCTTCACCACTTGTGAAACATCCCTTCTGCAGGTGGGGAATCTGGGGTTCAAACCCAAATCCTTGTGCAGGTCCTTCAGCTTAGTACTATGTGCGCTTAACCAGGTGCACTACCACCAAGCCCCCTAATTTCTTTCTTTTTTTCTTTTTAATTTGACAGAGAGAGATGTGGATGGAAGGGAAGACAGAAAGAAAGAGAAACAAGTGCAGACCTGATTCACCACTCAAGAAGTTTTCCCCTAGAGGTGGAGACCTAAATATGGCGATGAGTACATCGGATGAATTGTGCCACCACTTGGCCCCCTAGATTCTCTTGATTGTGGCTTTTAGATATATGAAAACAGTAGGCATCGGCAAAGCTTGTATCTTCTGGTGATTGAACCTTTTTCTCTTTTTCAACCACCACCCCCACACTAGTCATTCTCAAGATTTCTGCCTTAATTATTAGTTTGTTGATAAAATACAACAACTTAATGAGGAGACTGTTTACCTAATTTCAACTGCTTATTTATATAAATGACAGGAAAACAGCATACCAAGGAGGTTTCCACAACAAAGGGAAAGCCAGGCTGTTTGCTTCTTATTCAATAGGAGGGAGCGGAAAACTTGACTTAATTGAATCATTACCTTCAAGACGAGACCAAACATCAATTCTAATACTGTAGTTGCAGTAATATTGATATCCATATTCACTGACTTAATGAAAGCATGCCAGGTAGCTTTAATATAAACCTCCTGATTTCTAATAAGCCATAGCAGAGACATTCTCATTATGTGTTCAACTAACTCTACCTGGAAACGTTCATCTGAATTCTCAGTACAACACACTGAGAAGACTCAAAAATCTCTGTACTCTCCTTGGTCTCAGTGTCTGCACAACAAGTTCACTCCATCACCATTCCTTTCCATCCTTTCTGAAAAAAAAATTATTATCTTTATTTATTTACTTATCTATTTTAAAATTTTTATTTGTTTATTCATCAAGTATGATAGCAGGAGAGAGAAAGAACCAGCTATTACTCTGGTACATGTGCTGTCAGGGATTGAACTCAGGACCTCACACTCAGGATCTCAAGCCTGAGACTTTGATGCTTTTCCACTGTACTACCTCCCAGACCACTTACCTTTATTTATTTATCGAATAGAGTCAGCCAGAAATAGAGAGGGAAGGGGTGACAGAGAGGGAGAGAGACAGAGAGGTACCTACAAACCTGCTTCACCACTCGCAAAGCTTTTCCCCTACAGGTAGAGACTGGGGGCTTGAACCCAACATGGGTCCTTGTGCATTGTAGCATGTGCATTCAACCAGATGTGCCATCACCTGGCCCCCCCTTTAGTTTTTAAAATAGAGACAGAAAGCTATTTAGAGGGAAGGAGAATAGAGAGACAGACACACTTGCATCATTTCTTCACTGCTTATGAAACATCTCTCCAGCGAGTGAGTACCAGGGCTTGAACCCAGGTCCTTGTAAGTAATAATGTGCACTCTACCAGGTGTATCACCTCCTAGTCCCAGGACTTCATGCTTGAGAGTCCAACACTTTATCCACTGTGCTACTGCCCAAGCCCTGGAAAGTTCTTCTTATTTTTCAAAATGAATTTTAAATTTTTTATTTATTTAATAGGACAGAAGGAAATTCAGAGAAGAGGAAATAGAGATAGAGAAAGAGATATATGTAGCACTGCTTCGCTACTTGTAAAGCTTCTCCCCTGCAGGTGGGGACTGGGGGGCTTAAACCCAGGGTCCTTGTGCATGGTAATGTATGCACTCAACTGGTGGGCCATAGCCAGACCCTTAAAATTTCATTTCTTAAAAATGGCTAGATTATTTATTTTAAAGGAGATGAATTTATGGATTTTCATGAGAGAGAGATTTTCATGACCAGAGTGCTACTCCATTCAGATCCAGCATGTGGAGAAGCCTGGGACTGAACCTGGAGCCTCTGAGTCTCAGACACACAAAGACTTCAAATCTCCAGGTCTTGGATGCTTCCAAAATATCATTCTACCTTAACAAAAACACACTATTAAAATGATTTTTAAAAAATTGCTAGTGGTTTGCAATATTATGTGGATCTAGCTTTACACCTGCATATGTGGGTATATAAGACACCACTGTTGTAATTAAAATTGAGACTTGGCTGTGGTGTATAATAAAGGACTCAGCTTTATGTGGAGTGGCTGGGAACGGGTTCAAACAATCAAAGCTCTATTAGGTTGTACAGTATTATGGGATGTATATTTTAGGTATGGCAAAATAAGCAGTTATAGGCAGGGGCAAATAAGTTAAGTCTCATAAGCCTGTGAATTAGTTACCAAAAGTTCATCCCCATGAGATAAACAGTTGTCGGCAGAGGTATAGGTTATTTATATGGCTCTAAAGGAGTCTAAGAGTTTACCGGCTAGCTGACTCACATGTGTTCAGTTGCCAGGAGAGGCAGCCATGGTGGGCACCTCGAGGACCTTCAGCAGAGATATGTCTGAGCAGGAGAAGAAGCAGGGGCCAAAAGGGCTGGACTTCTGCTTACCTTTGCTTAAGTCCATTTGATCTACGCACAATCCATTGTGCATTTGTGTAGTATGTTCTGTTGCCAGGCTATGTGCTATGTCCAACATCCTATCGTTGGCCGGTATACTACATCACAACAATTCCCCACTTCTTAGTATCATGAACAAGATGCTCAGAGTCTGTATAAGTATTGGAGAACAAGCGAATCTGCAGTGTTTCTAGGGTTTCCTCTGTAAGTCTTGACTTCACCCCCAAAAGTGTGGTCACAATAACTGTTAGCATGCAGACCTGTGGCCTGGTATCTGTGTCCCAGAGACAGTCCATCACTCAAGGAAGTTCAGAAGAGAGACTTACAGAGGTGTCCCTGAATTCAGATGATTCTTGGGTGGTGACCATGGCATATTCAGAGTGTTCTATATACTTCTGTGATATTTAATCAAAAGAGAAAACAATAAAAACTGTACCTACCAGTGTTTGGAATTCCTCTCCCCAAAGGTTTTACTAATGTTTTGCCACTGTGCCCTAGTTAACCTCTATAATATTCAAGTGAAAAAAAAAAAAAGAAAGAAAGAAAAGAAAAAGAAAGAATGAAAACAGCCAAGTCTTAATTTTCAGTTATAAAACATCAGCATACCACACCACAAAGTGCCAGTTTCTATCATTCCTCCCAGCATCCACCAGAGTTCACAAAGCCCAGGACTACCAGATTGGCTACTATTTTTCTGCAAGTTCATTTATTTATCTGCATTTCACATAGTTGTGAAACCACTGAGTTGTTGTCATCACTTTATTTACTTGACTTGACATAGTCACCTCTGTTTCCATCCATTGTGTCCTGAATAACACTATCATTTTAAGCTACAGAGTGCTATTCCATTACACATATATCTCACAACCTCTGTTTTTTCTTCTAGTTTATTTTCTTCACATATTGGAGACTGTTACTATTTTTCTTACAAGGACTATCTCATAACTATTTCAGTCTGTCATCTGGCGGTGGTCATTTAGGCTGCTTTCATGCTTAGGCTGCTGTGAATGGAGCGGTAGTATGAATCTTGTTCAATTAGAATTAGCATGTAAGTATCATTAAACAAATGGCTTCATATTATATAAACCTTCATCTTAAAGATTTAGTTTATTTATTTTTTAAGTATTATCTTTATTTAGTTATTGGATAGAGACAGCCAGCAATTGAGAGAGAAGGTGATAGAGAGGGAGAAAGAGACAAGAGAGACACCTACAGCACTGCTTTATCACTTGTAAAGCTTTTTTCCTGCTGGTGGGGACCAGGGGCTTGAACCTGGGTCCTTGTGCATTGCAACATGTGCACTTAACCAGGTGCACCACCACCCTACCCCTTATATAAACTTTCTTAAACTGGTAATAAAGTTTTAAAAAATAATTTGCTCTAAAATAAATATTTAAACCCACATTTTACCACATATACATATGTATATTTAATTAAATTCACATTCAAAGATATGCCTGGTACATGTATCATATATATAAACATAAATATACATCTATTTTAATGGACCTGTTAAAATATATTTTATCTGTTTTACTTTGACAAGATAGATCACAGTACTTCTCAGCTTTGGCTTATGGTGGTGCAGGGGGTTGAATCAGGGACTTTGGAGCCTCAGGCACAAGACGATTTTTTCATAACCACTGTACTGCTTCCCCCACCCAGTGGATTTTCTTTTTAATCAAGAACACTGCTCAGCATTGGCTTATGGTGAGTTTTCAGACATCAGCTTTATGCTAATTATGTTCAGGTCCCATAATCCATTTTGCTCACTGTAAGAGCAAGGTTCCCAACACCTCCCCAAACAGACAAACAGCAAAGTGAACTCAGTCCTGCCTGTGGTCAAGCCTCTGGAACCCCAATGCAAAGTGGGTTTTCATTTGCACTGACAGACACTCCCCCATACCCCCCTACCCCACACACACCCACCCACAACCCAAGTATTTTCACTTGTAATAATCTGATTCTCTTGAGGAGTTTGTTGCCTAGTAGAAAGTGTCTAAATGACTGACGGCTTTTCAAAGTATGGAGATAATTTCCAAGCTATGTTGTCAAGGCCGTTATAGGTAATAAGCAAATCCCTCAGGAATTCCTACAAGAGATGGGTAAGTTACACATTTGTTCCAGAGGGACATTTTTCATATTCAATGAGTAAGTGCATTTGTTGGAGTACAGAAAGCTACCTGGGAGAGATGATCTATTTTAAGCAAGCGCTATAAACACGCTACATTAATAATAGCACTACAGAAAATGGGGGTCCTGAGAAATAGGAATCCGAGAACGTGAAGCATGATGGAAATTTAAAAAAACGCAACCAACAGTAATAAAAGGACAGCAAAAAGTACCATAATTTACCTGTCTGGCAGTGCAAAACGACTGACTAGCATATGTACTTGATGATGTTTCCCTTTGCAAGAATCTTAAGGATATGAAACCATCCCAGGATTAAAAGTCTGATCTATTATACAAAGTAGCATTTGAGAGAATTTGTTTATAAGCTCTTATTTCAAAACAGATGAGAACCTGTCATTTTGGAATAGGTAGAAAGAGCACAACGCTTACCACGAAACTGCTGCTGCTTATCTCTTGCCTCTTGAGAGAATGGTCATGCACACTAATCTGAAACTATAGAAAGAGAGGCCAACAGATGGCTCACCTGGTAGATTGCACATGCTATCACGTAAGAGGGAGGACCTGGGTTCAAACCTTGGGCAATCACATGGGAGAATCTGTAAAGGGGAGGGGGTCAGAAAAGGCAGAGCAGTGCTGTAGTGTTTCTCCTTCTAGATCTCTCTCTCTCTCTCCTCTCTCTCTCTCTCTCCCTCCCTCCCTCACTTATCTAAAGAAAAAAAAAAAGGCTGCCAGTTAAGTCCTGCAGGCATTAACCCTGGGATAACTGTGGAGACAAACAAACAAATCACAGCTATAGCAACAACAAAGCTAAGTACCCCCCCCCACCACCACCACCACCATAGTCAGGGCAGTTTCTGTGTCTCCTTTTCTCAGCCAGACCTAGGAGGTGGATTTAAACGATGGCAGTGCCAGAACCTCTAGCAGTATTTCACACCACCAGACAGGCCATGCCAGGCAGAGGGCTGAAGTCCATTTAATCTCTAACAAATCTCTAACAAAACCATTATGCATGTTCTGTTCCTACTGAAACCCAGTTCATAAAAGGCATATCTTAAAAGTTAAAAATCAGTAACACACAACTGTTGGTAAGAAAAAGCAAGAATGCAACTTTATTAAAAGAAAAAGAAAAACCAGAACTAAGACATTATTAAAAGAGAAAAAACATTGGCCCATGAGGAAATAGGAGATAGGAACTCAAACCTTTCCCTCTCCTCTCTTTCTCTCTCTAAACCATGTAATTTTGGCCCTCTACACCTGCTGTTTTCTTCTCTACAAACACCAATAGATATTCAGGAGACCAAGGTTTTAGCTTAACAATATGGATACTAATCAGTTTCCTCTCCCCATGCTTGACATCAATAGTTGTTTTTCATCTAAAGTTCTTTCTCTATGGTAATGTTAATTAGACTGGATTTCTTTCCCTTCCATCACTAATAGGTACAGGCCAACATCTTTTACCTTAACATTAATAAACAATAATAGAGTGGGGTCTAGGAGATGGTGCAGTGGATAGAGCACTGAAGTCTCAAGCAGGTCTTATGTTCTATCCCCGGTAGTACATGTTTCAGAGTAATGTTTGGTTCTTTCTCTCTCTCCTTCTATTATTCTCATTAGTAAATAAAAGAAAGGAAGAAAGAAAGAAAGAAAGGAAGGAAGGAAGGAAGGAAGGAAGGAAGGAAGGAGGGAAAAACAATAATAGATACACTGATATCTTAGCAATAGTAGATGGTAACTTCAATTTCTTACATATATATATATATTTGCCTCCAGGGATATTGCAGGCGTTTGGTGCCTGCACTATGAATCCACTGATCCTGGTGGCCATTTTTTCCATTTTATAGGATAGAACAGAGAGAAACTGAAAGGGAAAGGGGGGGGATAAAGAGGGAGAAAGGCAGACGCCTGCAAATCTGCTTCAGTTTGTGAAGTATCCCCCCTGCAGGTA
Source organism: Erinaceus europaeus (assembly GCF_950295315.1). Lineage (NCBI taxonomy): Eukaryota > Metazoa > Chordata > Mammalia > Eulipotyphla > Erinaceidae > Erinaceus > Erinaceus europaeus. Next base: position 106,994,850 of record NC_080164.1, on the reverse strand, counting down.
GGGAGCCAGGGGTTCAAACCCAGATCCTTGAACTTAATACTATGTGCACTTAACTGGGCTTGCCACCACATGGCCCCCTTAATATATATATATATATATATATATATATATATATATATATATATATATATATATATATATTTTTTTTTTTTTTTTTCTGATTGTACTATAAAACTAACCCTTCGTTACAATGAGGTGACCAAGGCTTCTATAGTAAAGTAACTGCACTAATAGTTATAAAAGTGCATTTGAATATAAGTTCATTGTGCATGGGAACTTTTTTCCCTTAAAAAAAATAGACCAAGTATAGGACTTAGTTCAAAACTTTCCCTAAGCTTATGTTTAGGAGCTCCCAGCTGGAAATTTGATAGCCCTGTTATTTTTCACAAACACCTGTCCTTAGCATTATGTGAGTAAGCCAGGAAAGCAACAATTTCCTTCCCCAATAGTTATGGGAGACATGAGTGCCTGGGGAACATGTGTTCTGGTGTGAGGCAGCAGTGTCTGTGTTCCCCCGGTTCTTTCTGTTCATTTCCGGTCTCAAGGCTGGGGAAAGTCACAAACTGCTCAGACCCATTGAGAAAGGCAAATTGGCACAAATTAAGGACTGCTCAGGCCAGTTTGGCAATCACCTTCCCATCATCTCTTATAATGGGTGTTTTTCTACTCAGTATGTAAAGAAAAACCTAAGTAGTTACTTAGAAGAGGTGAGGAGGGTATTTGCATCACCAGTCAATGTAACAAGAGAAATAGATAGGTGTTTTTTTTTCCTTTCTCTCCCACAGAGCTAGGGATAAGGTACAATAGAAGCCTTTAAAGTCTAACAGACCCTCCATGATAGCCACCATCATGTGGTGAATGAACATTCAGAGTCAGGTTATTTGGTACACCAAGTTTACAAAATCAATCAATATTAATTGACAAAAAAATTAAAATCAACAAGTCCTTGATTCAACTGTGAGAGAATGCGTTTTAGATCTTTAGAACCATTGCGGTGTGTTCATATATCTTTTCAAATGCAGATTTTATAGTCATATATACATGTTGTATTTCCAATGGAAACTTAGCATCTAACATAAAAGGTATTAAAGACATAAACTATACAGTAAACATCAACAAGGAGAACTTACATCTTTTAAAGAGTTTTAAGTAATGAGAATATATTGTAGCCATAGAATGAATATACAAGTTAAGGTAATATGAGGTTGATTTTTGGCTGATCTTCTTTACTCTTTACTAAGGCTAGGGGCTATGTCATGATGATGTCTGCAGTCTACAACATAATTGTATTAAATGGGACATGGGACTACTCCAGAAGGCTATGGGTAAAGGGTAAAGTCCACTTCTTGTCTCTAAAGCACTTTAAAAGGTACCCCAGGTAGGGAAGGGAAGTGGTACACCCAGTTGAGTAGGGAAGTGGTACACCCAGTTGAGTGCACACGTTACAGCACACAAGGACTTGGGCACAAGCACCTGGCCCTCACCTACAGGAGGGGAAGCACCACAAGTGGTGAAATAGTGCTACAGATATCTCTGCTTCTCTCTGTCCAATCAAATAAGGAAGAAAGAGAGAGGGGGGGGGGAATGAAAGATGGAAAGAAAGGAAGAAAGAGAATGAATGAATGAATGAATGGAACAAGGAGAGAGAGTATGTGAGTAGAAAGAGAAATAAGAAAAGGAGAAAAAGGAGGAAGAGTGACCTCCATGGCAGTGGATTCATCAAGGAAGCATCAAGACCACATGATAAACATGGTGGTAATATAAAAAGGGAAGAAGGAAAAAAACAACAACAAAACCCCTCACAACTTATGCAAATGACAACATATTATGTAGCTATAACCTATGTTCCCACTGCTGGGCAGTGTAGAGTCTCCTTCTTGTTCTTTATTAAGTAGATCTGTTCTTTATTAAGAGAGAGAAACTGACTCAGCAAAAAGCAAATCCAAAGACTATGAGGTGTCTAAGCGGCTTCACTGTCTGGCAGAGGACTAAAGTTAGAGTCAGAATCTAGGCATGTGAATAGCTTAATACTAACTTAGGCAAAACACACTGGTAGCAAGTTCAGAAAGAGTATGTTCTCCTGAGGTGGTACTATTTATTATATATATAAATGTCTTTATTAATGTATTTATTATGTATTTATTAATGGTGGGTGGAATGCCAGAATGTCACTTTGGCACATGTGATGCCACAAGTAGAATCCGGGACCTCACGCTGAAGAATTCTTTAGTTTTTAAATTATTTTATTTGTTACTTATTGGCTAGTGACAGAGAAATTGAAAGAGAAGATAGAGAGAGAGAGATCTGCAACCCTGCTCACAGCTCATGAAGCTTTCTACCTGTATGTGGGAATCTGGGGCTTGAACCCGGGTCTTAGTGCATGGTAACATTATAATGGATCCACCACTGCCCAGCCCCAGAGTCTAAGTCTTTATCCACTGTGCCACCTCCTGCACTGCTCCTCTGGAGTTTTAAAATGGGAGTCTTTCTTATTCTTTCTTTCTTTTTTTTTTTTAGAGTCTTATTATTATCTTTATTTATTGGATAGAGACAGCCAGAAATTGAGAGGGTAGGTGGAGATAGAGAGGGAGAGAGACAGAGAGACACTTGTAACCCTGCTTCACTACTCACAAAGCTTTCCCCCTGAAGGTAGGGACCAGGGGCTCAAACCTGGATCCTTGCACATTGTAACATGTACACTCAACCATGTACGCCACCACCCAGCCCCAAAAGGAGGAGCCTTTAAATGAAGATAGGTAGCACTCTACTCTTGAATCTTACATTTTTCAGAAAATTCCCATTTCTTAGAGACCCTTGTGGCCTTCTAGCTTTTGGACTTCACACTGAGGGTAAGTAACCAAAGACATCAAGTAAGTAAGAGGCATATGCAGTGTGTCCAGAGTTCTGACCTGAGGGACAGGGACAAACTGTTGAGTTTGTCCCCTTGTTTCCTGAATGGAGAGAGGGGCTATCCTTATCTTCAAAGTCATCTCCAGCTAAAAGGGCTGGTAAGTATAGCCAAGTAGAAATCCCCTGGGGGTAGAACATACATGTCTCCATGAGTGAGGACCTGGGTTCAAGTATGGAGGGAAGGAAAGAGGGAGACAGAGAGAGGAAGGAAGGAAGGAAGGAAGGAAGGAAGGAAGGAAGGAAGGAAGGAAGGAAAAAGAGAAAGGGAGAAAGAGAGAAAGGGAGAGAGGGAGGGAGCGAAGGAAGGAAAGAAGGAAGGGAGGGTAGGAGAGAGGAAAAAAGGAAGGGATGAAGGGAGAAAGGAAGGAAGGAAGGAAGGAAGGAAGGAAGGAAGGAAGGAAGGAAGAAAAAAGAAGGAAGGAAGGAAAGAAGGAAGGATGGATGGAATGAAGGATGGAAGGAAGAAAGGAAAGAAAGAAAGGAAAGAAAGAAAGAAAGAAAGAAAGAAAGAAAGAAAGAAAGAAAGAAAGAAAGAGAAGGAGGGAGGGAGGGAGAAAGAGGTATGGAGGGAAGGAAGGAGGGAGAAAGAGAGAGGAAGGAAGGAAGGAATGAAAAAGAGAAAGGAAGGGAAAAAGAGAGAAAGGGAGAGAGGGAGGGAGTGAAGGAAGAGAGGGTAGGAGAGAGGAAAAAAGGAAGGGATGAAGGGAGAGGAAGGAAGGAAGGAAGGAAGGAAGGAAGGAAGGAAGGAAGGAAGGAAGGTAGAAAGAAAGAAAGAAAGAAACCCCTGATACAGTCTAAGAAAGTTAGGAATGGTGCCTGGCTCACAAGGGGTCCTGAGTTCAACTACTGAGCACAGGGAGGCTCTGGACTGTTCTCTTGAATCTTTAAAAACCACATACACTCTAAGTAGAGTAATTTTCTCTCCTCACAGTACATTTACTTCCTTACTTCTCAATAATTTGGTGATGTCTCTTCACTGCTTTGCCCAGGGGAATTCAGAGAGACAAAGAGGGATAAGTGTTCTCCAATATGACACAGTTTTAGACTCTGGGAAATTAGGGGCTGTGGCAAATCCTCCCAGGCTGTTATACAGATTGTCATTTTCTGACAATCACAGAAATTATGCAGAATGGTTTCCATGTATTAAATCATTAGGAAAGGTGGGCCAGGGATTCAGAAGTTGCCATGCACAAACTTTGTCTTCTCTCACTGCCAATGCCATGCATATCACAGTATGCTCTTACAACTTGTGAGAATAGTTGTTAAATAGAGACTATCAAAATCTAGTGGGCAGTGTCACATCCTCTTTGAAAACTTTGGAAAATTTCTTATTAGTACATTCTTATTAAGTTTCTTAATGTCATTTGAAAATAAATCAAGAAAAAAACAGAAATTTAACTTGGAGAGCTAAACAAAGCTTGGCAATTAGTTTAAAATTCACTCAATATTCAACTAAATTTGCCTATGTGTTCAGCAACCTGCTTCTTTAATGAGCAGTGTACAGTTAGTTCTGACATTTTCTGTAAGATAGTAGAAAATCATGTAATGGATAACATTTCTAGGCTAAGAGAAAGCTCTCCAACTAAAATGACTAGTCATTAATTAGCCTTTAAATTGTACAGATTTTTGGCATGATTTCAACAGCTGGCAGAGTGATTTCCAAAAAAGTCTATGTGACCTAATTCAACAGACTGTTCTACACCAGCAACTGTACTGTAGCACATGATATCAAGTGCCACAGGACAAGAAATCAGAGGATTTGAGTTCATTAGATGTCTAGTAGACTGATCACCACATAGAGGAGGGGTTGAAAGGACGAAGGTCACATTGATTGAACTGTGACTGTCTAAAAAGGAAGAACCTCCCAGGAGACTCTCAAAAAGAGATAGGCATCTCACATCTCCCCTAGGGACATTCCTGCAAATCAGCATGTGGGGTATTAGGTGTCCACAGATGCGGCCTTTAACCTGGGAACAAAAGAGAAAAGAAACAGAAGGGTGACCTAGCCTGGGGGAACACTGGCCATCAGTGCTTAGATTTAGTGTTCTGTGCTTCTGCCATGTGTAACTTCATGGTAAAATGCAAGGTGGATGAGGACAGATGGAGGGGTTCCAAGACTCAGAAGGAATCTCAGAGTCATGCCTGCTGACTGAAGTGCACCTACTCACTTCCTCCATGAAGAGCCCTCATTATTAAGGGCTCAAAGGATCAAACATAACGTGTTGATTGACTGTTAGTAACTTGAATTTTTCAAGAGGCAAAAATTTGTAAAGGAGAGAGAGAGAGAGAGAGAGAGAGAGAGAGGGCATTTACCTTACAAGGCACTATAGAATGTTATAGATGAGAAAGGTGAGCTCACTGTATAGGGCATGTGCCTGTCATATGCATAGCCAGGGTTTCATCCCCAGCACCACATGGGCAATCCATGGCACCACGGGAGGTTTCTGTGCAGTCATCTCTCCCTCTCTTTATCTGAAATGCAGAGATGAGAGAGCTGGCCAGGGAGCAGTGAAACTGCAGGCACAGATTCCCTACCTCCCCCCCAATGAAATAATAAACAAATAAAAATTTTAAAAGAAAGAAAGGAGCCAGGCAGTGGCACAGTGGGTTAAGCGAACATGGTGCAAAGCACAAGGACCAGCATAAGGATCCTGGTTCGAGCCCCTGGCTCCCCACCTGCAGGGGATTCATTTCACAGGCGGTGAAAGCAGGTCTGCAAGTGTCTATCTTTCTCTCCCCCTCTGTCTTCCCCTCCTCTCTCAATTTCTCTCTGTCCTATCCAACAACGACATCAGTAACAACAACAATAATAACAACAATGATGATAAACAAGGGCAACAAAAGGGAAAAATAAAAATATATATATATAAATTTTAAAAACGAAAGAAAGATCACTCAAAAGTTTCACCAAAAGCAATGCCCACAAGGCCTCCTCCCCTCCCCTCCAGAATTACTGCTGCGGCTTGGTGCCAGCACTATGAATCCACCGCTCCTGTGGCCATTTTTTTTTCTATTTTATTGGATAAGACAGAGAGAAATTGAGAGGGGGTGGGGAAGATAGAGAGGGGGAGAGAAAGACATCTGTAGACCTAGTCCACTGCCTGTGAAGTGACCCCTCTGCAGGTGGGGAGCTGGACTCTTGAATTGGGATCCTAGAGTGGATCCTTGCACTTAATGCTATGTGCACTTAGCCCAGTGAACCACCACCCAATCCCCAAAGCCTGCTTGACACACTTCAGGAGGTGACCAGCATACATGATCCTAATGCTGGAAAGGTATGTGCTTTGTGTGTCCTTGCCCCCTCTAACATCATAGGCAGATACTTTAATCCTCATCTTGGGTTCCCCTGCAGTTTGCTAGAAGGAAAACTCTGAACATGGTCTAGAAGGTGGCTCAGTGAAAGCACTGGACTCTCAAGCATTAGGTCCAGAGTGATGTCTGGTTCTTTCTCTTTCTCTTCCTATCTTTCTCATTAATAAGTAAATAAAATCTGAAAGGAAGAAAGAAAGAAAAGAGAAAAGTAGAGAAAAGAAAAGGAAAGAAAAGAAAAGAAAGAGAAGAGAAGAGAAGGAAAGAAAAGAAAAGAAAAGAAAAGACAAAACAAAAAAGAAAAGTACACTCTGTACCCAAACACTACTTGGAAGATATACTACAGCCCAGCCAGCACCAAAAGAGTGAGTGAAAAAAGAAGTAAAAAAAAAAAGGAGTAAAAACCTGAGAAAGAAATGACCTCATTTTCAGCTATTGCTAACACTTAAAACAATAGGCTGAGAAAATGGTTTCATTAAAAAATAACAAGGTAGGGCTCACAAGGGTCCAGAGCAAGATGGGCTGCATCAAAAAAATCTCTCCATCCTCACTCGAGGAGGTCAAAGAGAATTCACCACAAAGGTAAAGACTCATTGTGTGGCCTGGCCTCTGTCTCCCACCTGTGGGTGCCTCTAGCCCTCTTCTCTGCCCTGGAGTGAGATGAAAGGTTGAGCCTTGCACACTGGTGTTCACATGGCCTGGAATCTTCCAGACTAGAGACTTGGAGCCAACAGCATTTGCCTTTTAGCCTTGTGCTTCCTGATTTATTTTAGGAACACAACGACCCTTTTGGTTGTACCGATCTTGATCTTACCACTACTTTTCCATTGTACCAAAGTCTAATAATACTTGATTTACTATGTGTTGCCGGAAAAGTAATGACACATTTTTGCATAGGAAAATACCTCACAATGTTTCTATCTCTCTCTCTCTCTCTCTCTCCCCTCCCTTTCTGTCTCTGTCTCTCCATATATATATATGGGGCCAGGCAGTGACGCACCCAGTTAAGTGCACATAGTATAAGCACAAGGATTTGGTTTTAAGCCCCTGCTCCCCACCTGCAGGGGGGAGATTTCCCAAGCAGCAAAGCAGGTCTGCATGTGTCTTTCTTTCTCTCTCCCTCTCTATCACCGCTATTATCTTAATTTCTCCCTGTTCTATCAAATAAAATTGGAGGGAAAAAATGGCTGTTGGGAGCAGTGGATTCTAAGTGCAGGCACCGAGCCCAGCGATAACTCTGGAGGCTAAATAAATACATAATATATACATATACACAATATTCTTTATTTTATGATTAATGTTTGTTTATTTATTTATTTATTTATTTATTTATGAAAGTGTCAGAGGGAAGGAGACAGAGTGTGAGAGAGAACCAGAGCATCACTGGTTGATGCTCTGAAATCGAATTGGGACCTTAAGCTTGGGAGTCCAACACTGTATCCACTGTACCACATCCTGGACAGCTGAAATGTTAGTTTTTAGATCATTTATTGATTTATTCTCCTGAAAGAGGGAGAACAGAGTGCTGAGTGAGGACTGAATTGGACCTATCTGGAGCCTCAGGTATGAGAGTTTGTTCCACTACTGCTTTGCAATCTCTCAGGTCCCCTTGATGATGATGATGATTTGCAATCATTACCAAGTCCCTGCAAACAGAACCCAGAGGGAAAAATCCAAGCACAGTAATCTATAAAATCCTTCATGAACACTTCACCAGAGATCCCAGGTTGAACTTTCCAGAGCCAACTGGTTGACCTTCATGAGCCATCCAGGCAGACAGAGATGAAAGAAGAGGAAGACAGAGAGGGGCAGCACTGAGAGATTACACTTTTTTTTTAAATTTTTATTTATTTATTTTCCCTTTTGTTGCCCTTATTGTTTTTTTATTGTTGTGGTGGTTATTGTTGTTGTTACTAATGTCATCATTGTTAGGACAGAGAGAAATGGAGAAAGGAGGGGAAGACAGAGAGGGGGAGAGAAAGATAGACACCTGCAGACCTGCTTCACTGCCTGTGGAGCGACTCCCCTGCAGGTGGGGAGCCAGGGGATTGAACCAGGATCCTTCCACCGGTCCTTGCGCTTCACGCCACATGCACTTAACCCGATGCACTACCGCCCAACTCCCTATGGAGACCACTCTTAAAGCTTTTCCTGTGCAGGTGGGGACCAGAGACGTGAACTTATGAGCCTGGTAATTTGTGCTCTACTGGTATGCCACCACCTGGCTTCTGTGTGATCTCCAAGAATTCAGCAGGGTGATTTATTTCTGCTCTACAATGCTGAGATTATGAGTACACACAGAGTGGCCTACAGATCCCTCCAATCAGTTCTTTAGCTAAATGCCCATGCACAGAAGAAACCACATGTGTTTCCACTGTCTTTCCAACCTTTAAACACAGCCTTCAGGGAATAAAGCAGAGTGAAATGAGTTGTGCAAAGAAGCGAGAGGAGAACCAGGAGACAGGCATCAAAAGCATTTCTTCAAAACCCTCATCTATATTTTACAGCAGGGGGTATTATGAATTGCCTGCATTCTGCTCTGTCTTCATAATTCAGTGTGTCCAGATCTACATCTGTTGATAAAATTGGCATCTCCATTGTACCCTTGGGACACAATTACCCAGTAAGAACAAGGCAAAGGTAGACATTATTATTATTGTACCCTATGAGATACAATCTCTACTGTCAAAGAAAAGGAAGAACATTCATGTCACTAGAGAGAAATAAATTAAAACAAAGCATTTTATGCTTATGATCAGAACGATTCACCTGGGTCATCTAGATGGCTGTGGGGCTCTGTATAGAGTCATATGAGAAGGGACAATGAGCCAAGCTACTCACCACCATACAAAGATGCCACCCATGAGTGTACCTAGTTAAGCACACACATTACATACAGTGCACAAGGAACCAGGTTGAAGCTCCTGGTCCCCACCTGCAGGGGGAAAAGTTCACAAGTGGTGAAGCAGGGCTTCAGGTGTCTGTCTCTTTCCTTCTCTATCTTCTTCCCCACTCCTCTCAATTTCTGTCTCTTTCCAATAATAAATAAATAAAAATATATTTTTTAAAAAGATACCACCTGCAAACCATCATTCCCACCAGTCCTGCCTAACTCTGCAAGTAAGACTCTGCCATAGATCTTCCAGATTAGGGAGAATAGTAGCTGCAACTACCAAACCTGATTTCTTGGCATTTTTGTTCATTTGTTTTTTTGTTTTGTTTTGTTTTGTTTGGATAGACAGAGAAATTGAGAGGGGGAAGAGGAGATAGAGAGGAAGAGGAACAGAGAGACACCTGCAACCCTACTTCACCACTTGTGAAGCTTTCTTCCTGCAGGCAAGCACCAGGGACTTATACCCGGGGTCCTTGTGCACTGTAACTGTGTACTTAACCAGGTGCGCCACTGCCTGCCCCCCCAAGCTTGACTTCTTTCAATGACTTATATATTCATTCAACCACAGTTTCCTGTCAGCTAAGCACTAGGAAGTGAGGAAAGTTCTACAACTACAGAAAAACGTTTCTTCCTTATTGATTGTCCAAACTCAATTCCACACCACTGTTCATTTGCTCAACCTGCCCATCTGGAAACGAGATCTTGCATGTTAATTTTTTTTTTTTTTTTTTTTTTTTGGTACGCAGAGCAACATCTAAACTACAAATCTGTTTTGCTCAATCTTCTTCCTTTGGCAAATTACATATTGCTAGAACACAATGGGCTGCTGATGTTCAAGTCTAAGTAAACAGGCTTCTGGTCTTTATCTTAATGAGATAAAGTTTAGCCTGGACTTTCTCATTGGGATGGATTTTGTGATTTAATTGGTAGCCAAATAATTGTGCTGTGTGTCCTTTTTCTGCCAACAGTGAATTCTAGGTGGGGATAAGATTGCTGTACAGCTTTCAGATATAAATGGAGCTTAGAGCTAATTAGATATGAGTCACAGGGGAAAATATTGTTTATTATTTGAGAGGCAACTGAAAACAGTACTTCATGCTATGAACTCACAGTACTTCATGCTATGAACTCCTTGAATAGCACAAAGAAAACAGACCTGAAATTCTGTTTTTCTCCACTGAAATCTTCCAAAATGAGGTCACTTGGCTTCAAAGATGTTATTTATAGAGATTTTTTTCTAATAGTTTAGACAAAGTCAGCACAGATATGAGGAAAATTATATCACTTATGAAGTTACATCCCCCAAATAAGATGCAACTAATAAAAAGGGCAAAATACATGACATAGGAATTCTCAGGCAACAAAACCCATTTTCCAAAAATGTCAATGGAGGCAAGATTAAATACAAATCCACTTAAGTAGAGCCTTCCTTAGAGACTCTGGAAAAGTTTGCTGTCAACTCAGCAGAAAAAGCAGGGTGGGGTATTACATAGTGGTTATGTAAGGAGACTCTCATGCCTGAGGCTCCACAGTCCCAGGTTCAATTCCCCCCACATCACCACAGGCCAGAGCTGAGCAGTGCTCTGGGAAAAGTAAAGAAAGAAAGGAGGAGGAGGAGGGGAGAGGAGGAGGAGAAGGATGGAGCAAGGCACAGCATATGCCAGCCAAGGACCCAGTTAGTTTATAGGTAATTTAAGAAAGAAATGTGAGACATTTTTTGTCCTGCAATATTTTCAAGTGAGTCATGGCATTTCAATGCTGAATGTCCTGCATTGGGTTAGATGTGAAAAGCCTGTCCTCATCTTCCCCCCCACACACTGTCCTCCAGAAGCACAAACCACTTTCAGACCCAACCAAAGTATTGGACCTTCTGCCTCAGGGCTTTTGCACTGCTGCACTCTGCTGAAAATGTGCCTTTGTTCCTGCTCAATAGGTTCTTTGTGTTCTCTAGGGATCAAGTAAGATCTCCTTAAAGAAGTATGCCATGATTTAGATCCGGAGTTCCTCTTTTTTTTTTTTTTTTCCTAGCCATCCATGCCCACAACCAAATCATTCATTCTTTTAGTTAGGAACATGCTTCTTCACAGTACTTATCAGAAACCGAGAATATAGAGAGAAAGGAGATTTTTCAGTTATTTGCTTGTTTAAAAGTTAATCTTGTGGTCCGGGAGGTGGCGCAGTGGATAAAGCAATGGACTCTCAAGCATGAGGTCCTGAGTTCAATCCCTGGCAGCACATGTACCAGACTGATGTCTGGTTCTTTCTCTCTCTCCTCCTTTCTCATTAGTAAATAAAATATATTTAAAAATTATTAAAAAGTTAATCTTTTCCTACCACCATATAAATGCCTCAGTGTCTCTGATGATTACTCCAACCTAAAAGAAAGCCTGTATCCATCCCCATGTCTGTTGCTCAAAATAATGGCTAGTGTTTCAATCATTGCACTGAGTTCCTAACAACTCTATTAAAGTAATCATGTGCACAAATATGTACATATTTATGCTCATGCTTATTACATGTTGACATGCATACATTTAAATGGAGTGACAGAGAGAGGGTAGTTGACTCTCATGGGTCTCATGTGTGAGATCCAGGTTCTAGCCTGGTTCCTACCCCACTGAAGGAAGCATCAGTGCTGTGGTCTCTTTATTTTCCTCTCTGCCTTTGTCTCTTTGTGTACATCCAAAAATAATAATAATAAGACTAAAAAAGAAAAGAAGAGAAATATCACTAGTGGAACATATTAAAGGCCTGTTTGATTGAGTCCACAGCTCCCAGGCATGCAGGGGACTGACAGCTGGGACTAGACTCCACGTTTTCTGGATGACTTTTCCTCCTCTTCCCACTGCAAGATGGGGACAAAGAGTTACCTCATCTAACACAAAAGGTAACACCTAGAGAGTGTCTATACAGGGAGGCCAATATTTCTTCTTCTTCTTCTTCTTCTTCTTCTTCTTCTTCTTCTTCTTCTTCTTCTTCTTCTTCTTCTTCTTCTTCTTCTTCTTCTTCCTCCTCCTCCTCCTCCTCCTCCTCCTCCTCCTCCTCCTCCTCTTCTTCTTCTTCTCCTTTGTCTTCCCCTCCTCCTCCACATTTCAAATCCTGGTCCCCTCCTTGAGCCCCTGTGCCAATTCTAAATACAACCCTTTCACCATGGAGACAGAATGCAGATATCTTTTCCACACTCACAGCCGGACCCAGATGGACTACAATGTTGGCTGTTCATTTCCTTTATCTTAGTCCAGCTGATTCCATTTTCTTCAATTCTAGGTCACTGTCTATTTTCGCTGCTTGGGGATCTCTTTTCTTTCTATCACTTTATTGTGGGCTTATTGTATTCCAGGACATGTACTCAGACATAGGGACAGTCTCTCATCTCACTGTGATAGGTGTGGGCAAAGCACTCCCACCCCCAGGGTGGGTCCTTTCCCATCATCCTGCACCAGGGCCCCAAAACTCTCTCCACCCTCTAGATCTCACTCAATTCCTTCTTCCCAGGATTTGCTTCAGATGATAGTAACAGGAGGAGACACTGATATGTTTCCTCAGTGGTGTGTCCTGAGCTAACTTTGCAAATTCTCTCTCAAATAAGAAGGACTTATAGGAGGATCTTTCCAGAGACAGTAGGCCTCCTCACAGATGGATTGCTTTCCATCGGGAGAACTAACTATCTTGGGGGAAGATAAGTACTCAGCCTCCTGTGTGGCAAGTGCATTAGGCATTTATAACACAATAATTAAACTGATGGAGAGTCAATAAACACTAAAGGACTGGGAGGAGAGACTCTGGCAGCACACAGCCATTCCTCTTGGTTTCCCTTGAAGATAACCACTCCCAAGCCTTGCCAACTGGCAATACATAAGCAATACAACTGCTCATAACCCTGAATGTTCCACTTTTTCTAACCATCATCATCATCTCCTGGAAGAGATCTAATAGACTCCATCTTCTAAGAGTTGGATCTAACCCACCAATCAAGAGGAAGAGAGTGTTTTTGGGCAAAACTACACAGACCATTCCAGAAAGAAAAAAAGAAGGAAGGGAGGAAGGAAGGAAGGAAGGAAGGAAGGAAGGAAGGAAGGAAGGAGGAGAAACAAAGAAAAGTGAGTTGTTTCAATCTAATTTCAGGAGCTGCCCGAATGGCTGAAGTGATTTGTGCCTTTATCAGTGCCTAGCTGACCCAGCCTTATTTCATTTCTGACTGACCTATGTGTAAAAGCTGGCATCCTGATGTGACCTTCATTTCTTTTTTTTCTCTCTCTCTTTAATATTTATTTATTTCCTTTTGTTGCCCTTGTTGTTTTATCATTGTATTTATTATTGTTGTTGTCACTGCTGGATAGGACAGAGAGAAATGTAGAGCGGAGGAGAAGACAGAGAGGGGGAGAGAAAGATAGACACTTGCAGACCTTCTTTTTATCTTTTTTAATGTATTTTAATTTAGTTAGTGACATAGTATTGATTTACAAAATTACAAAACAACGGGTATAACTCAGCACTGTTCCCTTCATCAGAGTTCTGGATCCCCATTCCCTCCTCTGAAAGCTACAGCAGTTCTGCCAAGTTTGCAAATATGGGTTGACTTATTATTTCTACAACTGTCTATATGTGTGTATGTTTGCCCTTTATTTTTTTTTCCCATAGTCCCCTCTTCTCTTCCTAAGTCACACCTACACTGATTACTACTTCTGAATGCCCTTCCTTTTTTCCTCGTCTCTCTCCGGGTCCTGATGGAGTCGGAGTTCAAAGCCTTCTGGTCACCTTCCCCCAATCACTTCTCCCCCGCTGGGAGTATGGGCCAAAAATTATTTTTGGGTTGGAGAAAGTGGGAGTTTTGACTTCTGTAATTGCTTCTCTGTTGGACATGAATGTTGGTAGGTGGATCCATATTCCTAGCCTGTTTCTATCTTTTCCTAGTGGGGCATAGTTCTGGAGAGGTGAAGTTCTGGAACAGATTGGTGAGGCTGTCTGCCCAGAGAAGTCTGGAACTCTCATTTACTTTTATAGGCATCATACATTCAAGAAAAACTCTACCACAACATAGTGGAGAAAGAAGAATAAGGTGGACAAAAAGTCCTGAGGGTCTGAATGAATCCTCCTGCTCAGGTCATGAGTCCCATACATTTGCTACAAAACTTTTTGTTTTCTTTTCTTTTTTTATTCTTAAATATTTCTTTATTCCTTTTTGTTGCCCTTGTTGTTTTATTGTTGTTTGTAGTTATTATTGTTGTTGATGATGTCATTGTTGTTGGATAAGACAGAGAGAAATGGAGAGAGGAGAAGACAGAGAGGGGGAGAGAAAGATAGACACCTGCAGACCTGTTTCACTGTCTGTGAAGGGACTCCTACAGGTGGGGAGCTGGGGACTCGAACCGGAATCCTTACGCCAGTCCTTGCGCTTTGCGCCACGTGCGCCTAACCCGCTGCGCTACTGCCTGACTCCCTGTTTTGTTTTCTTATTCATTACACAAGTGCTGCCAAGAGGTGTTATTCTGCGGGTACTGCCAGCTCTAGAATTGTGTGAGATGAAGTCAGTCAATTCTTGAGGAACTTCACTGTGTCTACGGGGTAAGTGGGCCTTCCATCAATCACCTCCTGCTGCTTCATAACCCTCTCTTTGCCCACCTGCATCAAATAAAAAATGACCCACACATATATTAAGTACCAGAAAAAGAAACCATATAATTATAAAATAAAGAGTGGTTTACTAGGGGGCCAGGCAGTGGTGCACCCGGTTAACTTAAGTGCATGTAGTAATAAGTGTAAGGACTCACTCAAGGAACTGGGTTTGAGTCCCTGGCTCCTCACCTACAGGGGGAATGCTTACAAGTGGTGAAGCAGGTGTTTCTCTGTCTCTTTCCCTATCTCCCCCTCTTTTCTCAATTTCTCCCTGTCCTACCCAATAAAATGGAAAAAATGGCTGCCAGGAGCAGTAGATTCTTAGTGTATACACCAAGCCCCTGGAAGCAAAACAAAACAAACAAAAAATGGGGAGGGACGTTACTAGACAAATCTGACCCAGGGGCCAGGAGAGTGGCTCTGTGGTAGAGGTTCCGTCTTGCATGCCTGAGGTCCTGGGTTCAATCCTCAATACCACATGACATTGAAACAAAGTGAACTCTAAGAATGGTGAAGTGTCTTTCTCTCTCTCACATTCCCCTCCCTGCCTCAATCCTATGCTTTCACAGAAAGGAAAATAAAGGGTAGGGGTAGATAGCATAATAGTATGCAAAGAGATTTTCATATCTGAGGCTCCAAAGTCACAGGTTCAATCCCCTCCACCATAGTAAACCAGAACTGATCAGTGCTCTGATAAAATAAATAAATGAATAAATAAAAAGGAAAGGAAAATATATATGGGTAGGAGACATGGCTCAGTGTGAGCACTTGAAAGAGAGCTTGGGTTCAATCTCTAGCACCATTTTTATAAAGGAAAAGGATGAGGAGGAGATTGATTGATCTTCAGTTTTTAAAGAATGTCTATTTTTAAAAGAAGGTTTATTTTTTAATTTTTATTTTATTTGTTCTTGGATAGAGACAGAAAGAAATTGGGAAGGGAGGGGGAGGTAGAAAGGAAGAGAGGCACAGAGATACCTGCAGCCCTGCGTTACCACTCATGAAGCTTTCCCCCTGCAGATGGGGACCAGGGGCTTGAACCCGGGTCCTGGAGCACTGTAATGTGTGTGTTTAACCAGGTGTGTCATTGCCTGGCCCCAAAATGCCTGTTTTTACCATTGTAGGAGCAAAGGGGGAAAAGTGGGAGAAAGAACAGAACACTGATTAGCTCAATGGCAGTGTCAGGGCTTGAACCTGGAACTCCATGCATGCAAGTCCTGTGCTCTACCTGCAGAGTGACTGCCCCAATCAAACTCATTTTTGACAAAGAAACAAAATGCATGAAGAAGCAAGATGGCCAGCCTGTTTCCTGCACTAGCTGTGACAGAGCTGAGTCCACTCCTCCGTCTGTCACTTGCCCCAGACTTTCTCAACCTCAGCAGCATGTGCCTGTTATGTGTGGTGTCTGACCAATCTGTTCACCACATGGACTGTTATTTACCCATTTATTTAGTTGTAATTAATTCAGGGTTTATCTTGAGTAAGTTCTTGCTTCTCTCATCAACCCATTTGTGGAAACTGTCACTTAAACACCTTAGTTGGGCCTTGGGGAGGCTAGCTCTTCCGCACCAACATTTCTGTGTTATCTTAGGACCTTTATCACAGGAGTTTTGTCATCACAGTAAATGCAAAGCAGCAGCATCTGCCTCCAAGAGTTAAGATACATAACAACACGGCACTTCCCCAGCTAGGTAGACATGTTTGCTTGCCTTGCCACAGATCATGAAATTCAACGCAATTGTCTTTATGTAAAATGAAGATTAGAAGTCTTAGCAGATAAGTCATTAACAATGGAAAAAAAAGAATTTAGAGCTGAGTCATGGGCATGCCCTGTGTACATATTACAGTGCTCAAGGGCTGGGGTTCAAGACCCTGGTCCCCACCTGCAAGGGAGAAGCTTGATGAGTGGTGAAGAAGTGCTGCAGGTATCTCTCTGTCTCTTTCTGTCTCTCACTTTTTTTTTTTTTTAATCACCAGGGTTATTGCTGGGGCTTGGTTCTGGCATTATGGATCCATAGTGCCATTTTTTTCCTTTTTGTTTTCTTTCTATTTTATTTATTTTTTTATTTGACAGGACAGAGAAAAATTGAGAGGGAAAGGTAGATAGAGAGGGAAAGTTAGACACCTGCAAACCTGCTTCAGCAATAGTGAAGCATCCTCCTTGCAAGTGGGCTACCAGTGGGGAGCTCAAACCCAGATCTTTAAGCATGATGATATGAGCACTTAAGTGGTGTGCCACTGCCCACTGTCTCTATTTCTGTACCTCCCTGTTCCCTCACAAGTTCCCTGTTCTATCAAATCTAAAAAGAGTAACATAGGCAATAGAGAAAAACTATGTAATGAGGACTACAAGCAAAAAGGACTCTACTTTGGAGCTAAATCAAGGTTTGACTCCAAGGAAAACTGTTCCCCAATAGTCTAAGCTCCTCCCTGCACAGCATATGAGAGTTGCTAGTTGTAACTCCCATTCTGCCCTTCCCCAGTCCCCTGCTGTCCACTTACAGAACCATCTCATCTACATCCTGCATCTGGGGCTGGGAGAACCAGAAGCTTTATTCTCATGGTCTATATAGTATGAATGTCTCAAGACAGTACAGCAAGCCACAGGCACTGTGGCAGGCTTGTCAAAGACCTTGAAATCATCTGAGAGTGACTGTTGGATTCCATTAGGGCCAGCCCTGATCTCATTTCTCTACAATGAAGCCTGACAACTCTTATATGCATGTCTTATATGTTATGCAACTAGGGCAGGGTTGATTCATAACCCAGATTTACCAGAATATGGCAAAAATAGGTTAGCGAGTCTAAACTGGGTCATAACCTAGGGTTTCTTTATTTCTGTTTC
Source organism: Erinaceus europaeus (assembly GCF_950295315.1). Taxonomy (NCBI): domain Eukaryota; kingdom Metazoa; phylum Chordata; class Mammalia; order Eulipotyphla; family Erinaceidae; genus Erinaceus; species Erinaceus europaeus. The sequence continues at coordinate 106,977,280 of NC_080164.1, read as the reverse complement.
CTTAAGATAACCTACTTAAGGGGCCAGGTAGTGGCACACCTGGTTAAGTGCACATAGTACTAAGTACAAGGACCCATGCAAGAACCACGCTTGAGCCCCCCAGCTCCCCACCTGCAGGGGAGATGCTTCAAGAGTGGTGAAGAAGATCTTCAGGTATCTCTCTGTCTCTATCTCCCCTCCCATCTCAATTTCTCTCTGTCTCTATCCAATAAAATGGAAAAAATGGCCGCCAGGAGCAGTGGATTCATAGTGCCAGCACCGAGCCCTAGCAATAACCCTGGAGGCAAAAATAAATAAATAAATAAATAAATAAATAAATAAATAAATAAATAAAATAACCTATTTAATGGACAACATTTATTCATTCTTCCTTCCCCATGCTTAGCTTTCTGGGTATGATTTATAAAGCAATCTAAAGACAGAGGAGTAAACTGTACAGAGTGCTTTTGAAAAACTGAACTGGAATGTAGGTTTGGATGTTTACAGTTGTCTCTCTAGGATCACATGGGAGCAGGTAACAGGGGCCAAAATAAAAAGAAAGAAAGAAAGAAAGAATGAGTGAATGAATGAATGAATGAATGAATGAAAGAAATTTAAGTCTTTCTTTAAGGACTTCAAGTATAAGCACAGGGTAATCTTTGATAGTGCTAGAGTAACCTTCCTGGCGTGAAATTGAAGTTCTTTCCCCTTGAGCCCTCAGTTTGACCCCATTCATGTCACACAGAGGAAACAACAAAGGCTAAAGCAGGTGTCCACAGCAAAGCACCTTAAGCACCCAATTGGTGGGGGTGGGAGGGTTAGGGGTGGACTATACCTTGACACAATTGGGCTAATTTCAACAACTGAACTGTAGTCTAGATGACTATAGCCATTCCTTCACACCCTTGCCAGTATCCATGTCTTCATAGAGCTAAGATGCTTAGCAAAAACTTTTCTGTCTGTCAGACTCATTTACCATCAGGCAATCCTTAGGAGGCTAAGTGACAGATGCTGTTATCTTCATCCCAGTAAGGAGAAAACAAACTCAGAGAAACCAGCGGCCCCTTGCTCCTTGGAAAGGGAGAAGCTACGGGTCAGTGCTCCATTCGTCCTCTGCCAGCCATCTTGGGGATGATTCTGCTAGCGATTCCCAACAATCTGGCTTCAGATGATTCAACTCAGGGGGACTTTGAATAAATTTCAAGTCTCCAAATGCTCAAGTGCACATGCCAGCCCAACTTTATCAATAGATAAATCAACGATATGGCCTCTACCTCTGCAACCGTCTACTTTCCAAGTCTCCAGCCCATGTTACCCCCATGCATACAATTGAAACATTGCGGGGGTTGGGTGGTGATGCACCTGGTTGAGTGAACAATGCACAAGGACCTGGGTTCGAGCTTCCAGTCCCCACCTGCAGGGAAAAAGCTTTGAAAGTGGTGAAGCCGTGCTGCAGATGTCTATGTCTGTCTCTCTCCATCTCCCCCTTCCTTCTCAATTTCAGGCTGTCTCTATCCAATGAATAAAGATAATATAAAATAAATGTTTTTAAAGCTACAATTTAAACCTTTGTGTCAAAGCTTTATTATCATCATTCTTACTATTAGCAGAGAGGAAGAGAGAAAATGAAAGAGGCAAAGGCATGGGAGGCTTCCTTTACACTGGCTCTTTGTAAAAGCTTCTTATGGAAGTCACAGTATTCTTTCAACATAGTATATTCTCTAATACATGGAAAAGCAAAGTACCCTACTTATTCTGTGGAAATAGTCAAAATTGTCTGAAGTCAACAGTTACCTCCTCATCACACAAACATTGCTTTTGTCCTCTGCCTTGCTCTGGAACCCACCTCTCAGTTCTCTCTCTCTCTCTCTCTCTCTCTCTCTCTCTCTCTCTCTCCCTCCCTCCCTCTCTCTCTGTCTTTCTCTCTCTGCTGCCAGCAGAGCTGTCTCACTCTTCAGGCCTGCCCTGTGACGTAGGAGTGGCCCTATATGGAAGGGCCATTAACGTACTTGCTCTCTCAGCGGGATCCTCGCTCTGTCCTCCTAGAGGTGAGATGACCACACTGTGAAACATAAATAAACCAGCTCTGTCTGAGAGAATGGCAGTGGCTCTCCAGGTGTCAGGGTGCTGAGCACACCCCATGCTTTCCCCACTGGCCGGCCGCTGTGTTCTCTCCATCTGCAAGGCGAGTGTGACGGTCTCTGCTGTGCAGGCATCACGGGCAAGTCTCAGGGCACTCAGGCACAGCAACCCCGGGGCATACAAGCAGTAAGTGAGGCTCTATCCTGTTACTTCTCTGTGTGACTCTAACTCCAATCTTCACCAGTGAAACAGCTCACCTACATGGTGAGCTGCTCTGCCATGTGGGTGACCCCAGGTTGAGCCTGGCCCCCACCACACTGAAGGAAGCTTTGGTGTTCTGTTCTCTTTTATTTTTTTAAATTATCTATATTTATTGGATAAAGACAGCCAGAAATTGAGGTGGAAGGGGATGATAGAGAGGGTGAAAGACAGAAGACACCTGTAGCACTGCTTCACGACTTGCAAAGCTTTTCCCCTGCTAGTGGGAACTAAGGCTCGAACCTGGGTCATTACACACTGTAACATGTGCACTCAACCAGCTGTGCCACCACCTGGCCCCACTGTGGTCTCTTTTATTCTCTCTCTTTGTCTTAAAAGAAAACTAAGAACTGAGGGGTGGGGTGGGCAGTGGTGCATCCAGCTAAGTGCACATAGTGCTAAACACAATGACCTGCGTAAAGGGTCCCATTGGAGCCTCCACTCCCCACCTGCAGGATTTAATCCCCCAATAAAGAAATTTTTTTTTAAAAAAAGGGAAAAAATGGCTGCAAGGAGTAGCAGATTCATAGTGCTGATACTAAGCCCCAGTGATAACTCTGGAGTCAAAAAATTAATTAATTAAATCAATAAAATCAAATAAAAAACTAGGGGACTGGGAAGATAGCAGCATGGCTATGCATAAGACTTTCAGGCTTGAATAGGAGGTCCCAGATTCAATTCTGGCACCTTCATAAGCCAGAGCTGCTGTGCAGTGCTCTAGTTTAATAATTGATAATTAATAATAATGTCAGACCCTACCCGGGCCCCTTGGCTTCTCTTGTGCATGCACCCCTCCCAAGGTTGGAAAACTCACATTAAGTCATTGCCTTGTTCATAAAGAGAAACACACACCACCGCCCCACCCCCCAGACTCCCCACCTGAAGGTGACCCATCTGCCCTTGTTTCTGCTAAAGGCCCCACCCTCCTTCTAGACACCAGCAGGCCTCTCAGCATCCAGTGAAACCTTGAACCTTGTCAGGACTTTTTCAAGCATCTAGCAGAGGGGGAGTCAGGGAAGTAAGGTGGAGCAGAGGTTGACAAGGGGGAGTCTGTGGTGTGGACTCAGCTTTGGGGATGGAGCTGGGGGTTAGATACTGGCCCATCTGGAGCACATGAATGAGGTACTTTATGACAATGGGGGTTGAGGGGGAGGAACATACTGGGGGTGCAGCTTCCAGAGAAGAAAGGCAGCACTCAAGCAACAGTGCCTGCTCTGAGCTCTAAAGAGGTGACAACAGCCTGGGCTCTGAGGCTCCACAGCACCCAAAGGTGTGTCCCCAGACTCTATCCCAGCATCAGTGCCCAAGGCACCTGGCAACTGGGTGCTACTAGGCTGACAGGAGTTTGCCTGGGCCAGTCCCCAGCACCCAGTGCCCTGGGGACCTGACAAAGGTGCAGAGGGCAGGGGCCTAACTCGATTTGTCAGGAAGTGGACAAATGTCTCAATAACTATGTCTCTACAAACCTAGTGCTGGTAGTGTTTAATTGTCTCTCTAAGTCCCCTCCTCAATGTTCTGCTGGATCAGCTGTGGCACCAAAAGAAATTATTTTCTCATAGCTTATTGAAATTTTTCAGGAAAACAGGGGCTGTGTTTCCCAGAGGACAGGGCCGTGGTGGCCAGGGCAGGGAAGATGGATGTCTTCCAGGATGGTGACATGGCTGACTTCAGGATATTGAGGGGCCTGTCTGAGCTCCCTGCTTCCCATGTCTTCATTAGAGGCTCAAGATTGATGCCTTGGGTCTAGGAGGCAAAAGCAGCCAGCCCCCCCCCCCCCCAGGGTTTCCCCCTCTACTCCCCAGTTATGTGATCAGAGACTCAGGAGGACAGAAGGGCAGAGAAGACCCTGTCCTTAGTTGTGGCCAGGTCTCCTCTTTCCTGTCTTGCTCTTGCAATCTGCTTGCACATGGGCTATGGAGCCTTCTGGCTGCATTTGTTTTTGGTATAAGTCCTTGAAGGAAATACGAACTCTGCAGTTTCCTGACAGTCAAAAATGAATGTGTGCATCTGCTTAGCACCCCTGTAAGACTTCCCTGAAAATCTACAGAGGGAAGGGAAACTGGCTCTGTTTTCAGGAATTCATTGCTACCAGCAGAAGTTCATCAAATGGAAAAGCCATAATGGAATATTCTCCCTTCCCTCATTTCTTTTCCTTTACTTTCATCTTTTTTTAAATTTTTTTTTAATCATCATAGTTATTTCTGGGGCTTGATACCTACACAACTCCACCATTCCTGATGTTTGTTGTTGTTTTTTTTAATAAAAGGAAAGAGACAGAAAAAGGGACAGAGAGAGAGACTGAGAAAAAGAGAGACACTTGCATTAGTCCTCCACCACTCATAGAGCTTCTTCCACTGAGCCCATGGGGGCTGGGGATTTGAACCCAGATCCTAATGTAGAGTAAAGTATGTGTTCTACTTGGTGAACCAGCACCAGTATAGTGCCCACTTGGACAACCCTCTCTCTCTTGTCTGTGTTGGCAAGTTCAGAATCCACTGGGCTGACCAATTAGCCTCCAGCAGAGCCACACTGATTATTAATTTGGAGCTTTTCTAGAAAAATCAATTATAAATTGTTCCATGCTTATTTTCCCTCCACCATATCCCCTTGACTTGTATTGAGGCCTCTGCTAAATGAAAGCCTGGTCACTTCTTGCCTCTCACCCTAGAAAGATTCCTGCTTGCCTCCAACCTCTGGTTCTCCTACTCTTTCACAAGGATCTGTTCCAGAACACAGCCCTAACCAGGTCAGATATCTCCCCTCAGCAGCCCCTGGACATGCTACCAGCTCCAAACGTGGCCCAGGCTCCTGCAGAAGCTTCTAAGCTCCTTTCTCTGGCCTAGCCTGTAGCTGCTCAAGCTCTAGTTGTACCAAGCCACTGGAGTGTCCTTAAAAGCAGCTGGTGTTTTTAGTCTCTTGATGGCACTGCCCTCCACATGGTTCAAGGATGACCACAGAGGCATCTCTGAACACGTTGCTCTAGAAAAACTGCCCCACCCAGTTCCAGTTGTACCTGCTTTTTCTGTCACACACTTTAGCAGAATCCAGTTCAGCTCTCCTCCAACTCAGAGACTAGCTCTTGGACTCTGGGCTTCTTAAAGGCAGGGCCATTCATCCTCAAGTTAGCTTCAAGGCCTAAGAGCTGCTTCCTCCATAAATCAGCAGGTAGGCAATTCTTGGATACAAAGCAGCCTTCAGGATACAACACTTTGCAGAGAGACAGCATAACAGTTTTGCAAAAAGACTTTCATGCCTGAGGCTCCAAGGTTCTATGTTCAACCCCCAGCAACACCATCAGTCAGAATTGATCTCTGATTAATAAACTTGTTGAGTGAGATAAGTGAAAAAGAGAAGGATAAATATCAAATGATCTCACTTATTAGTGGGACTTAAAGCAAGGGACAGGGAGGGAAGAGCACAAAGTGAAACGAAGACTAGACATGGTATATTGCATCAAAGGAAAGGGATCTGGGGAGGGAGGGGGAACTAGGAGGAAGAAGGAGAGGAAGAAAACTCTAGGGGCCTGTTACATAATGAAATTGTATGCATGTGTCAATGACTGCACTGTAAAGCCAAAAACCCCTCAATTGAAAAAAAATACCATTAAACAATAGTTCTCAACAAAAAGTAATAAAAATAAAATGAAATAGGGGAAAAAAATAAGGAAAAAAGGAAATACCGCTAGAAAGAGAAAGCAATAGCTCAAAAATGTCTGTCTGGCCATTTTTCAGAATGACAAATTTTTTAAGTCAGTACCACCCCAGATCCCACTGCACTGAAGGAAGCTTGTGTGTTGTGGAGTCTTTCCTTCTCTTGGGCTCTGTTTCTGTTGACCGAAAAAGTCAACACAGATCCTGGAAGGTCTCCAAGGCCTAAGGGTGCATGCAGCACCTGGCTTTGCTCTGGATCTTGTCCTCAGGGATTTAAATTCTGTTAGGCAACGGTCTTCCCTGACACAGAGTTGGAATACCTAACAACTGAAATGCTTCCATACAACTGCTACTGTTTTCTTTCTCTCTTTTTAATTTAATAATGATTTAATAATAATTAACAAGATTGTAAGATAACAGGGGTACAATTCCACACAGTTCCTACCACCAGTGTTCCCTTGTTCCACCCTCTCCACTGGAAGCTTCTCTACTCTATCCCTCTGGGAGTATGGACCAGAATTCTTTATAGGGTGAAGAACTGGCGTGCAGAGGTTCTGGTTTCTGCAATTGCTTCTACACTGGACATGGACCTTGGCAGGTGGATCCATATCCCAGTCAGTTTCTGTCTTTCCCTAGTGGGGTAGGGCTCTGAGGAGGTGAGGTTCTGGGACACATTGGTGAGGTCGTCTGCCCATACTTTCAACCTGAATATAGACATGATTACCCTGTCACCTCATGATTATGAACACTTTTGAGACAGATTTGTTTCCTGACTCTTAGCTCAATTAGATACTAATAAAATACACACGTATTGTAAAAAGGAAAAAAAGATAATTTAATGTAAGTGTTCTTCAACTCAAGAATAGGAACGCCTCAGGCACAGTCCATACAATGCAGTTGTCCAGGCAGCCACTCATAACCAAATATTTGGAGGTATTTATTCAAGTTCAATAAAGTGCCTTTGAATTTAAATATATTTTCTTCAAGGAGGTTGTAGAATGCAGTGAAGGAGAAAAATGATCTGGATAATTATGCTGAAAATATAAAGAAATAATTTTGGAGATTATTGTGACCTTTCTTTTACAAGTGGGAAATAAAATAAAGTCCAAATCTTCAGAACAGTAATATTTACTCATCATATTACATTCATATAACCTTAAGCCTCTCCCTTGATTATAAACTCAACTGAGCCCCAGCCACCACAACAGAGTTCTCTTGTCTCCTACCTTCTTGCTACTTTAGTCTGAGCTGTCACTTTCCAACCCTTTAAGACACTGCCAGATACATACATTTTAAAAGAACCAAGTAAATAATTCATAAGTATGGCACATATGAAAGTCTCATTAGTCATTAACATGTGTCTCCATAAGGCAGTATTTTAGAAATATTTCTACTATTAGTGTTTTAAGAACAATTTACAAACTAAGATTATCTACCTTTACTTACTCCTAATGTCTTTCTTCCAGCCATGATTTGATGTTTAATCAATGATTTATTTTTGAGCTCAATGGAGAAATAGTTGACATACATCACTGTGTGTCTAAGGTGTAGACAATGAGAGTTTGATAAGCAGATGGTGAAATAATGACCAAAGTAGCTCTGGTTAAAGTCTTTCTCATATAGATGCAAAAGACTTCCAGAAGTTTGGCTATGGAGTAGCAGCACCCAGGTTTTGCTCTTCTGAATCAAGTAGGAAAAGCAATCAAAATCACTGAAAACTCAACAAAATACGACCAGGATCCCTTCAAAAACTCTTCAAGCTACAAGTGAATACAGACACATGAGGCTCATGGACAGAGAAGGGGGTGAGGGAAAGATTCCCAGGACTCAGGGATGGCTGGCACCAGACTGGAGTTTGGCAATGAGGTTTACCACTTCCAGGTCTGAGTTAAAGAAACAAAGATAAAAGGATGAAAGAAAGAAAGAAAGAAAGAAAGAAAGAAAGAAAGAAAGAAAGAAAGAAAGAAAGAAAGGGAAAGGAAGAAAGGGAGGGAGGAAGAAAACCAGCCAAGTCACAGGTGAATTTAGACATAGACAGCTTATGGGCAGAAAAGGGGTGAGTGTTTCCCAAGACTAAAAACTGGTGCTCACAGGCAGCAGGCACCAAATTAGATTGGCAACTGATATACCTCACTTCTGGGTCTGAGTTTTAGCAACAAAAAGACTGTTAAAAAGAAATAAAATCATCTAAAGACTCACCAACTTACCACTGTGACTTCTCCAGTCTCCACTGCAGTTGCTTCACAGAGAGGATGGAACAGCAGGAGGGAGACCCTATATTGAGATAAAGTCACAGGACCAGCCCAGTGACTCAGGATAAAATCTGCCTTCCCCCACCAAGATATATAAAGGAAAACCTTAGCCACATTGCCTCCTGCTGGCACAATAATGAAATCCATACTGAATGAAGAAACTGAGAAATACACAGACAGCAATGACAGAAACACAAATGGCCAGATGTAAAAAGGGAATAAACATGTCCTCCTCTGATGATGTGATGGGAGACCATGGGATTCATTGTTCAATATCTGCCCTGTGTGTTGCCCAGCCATGTTGGAGAGAGCCTGAGTATGTACATAACTCCCCTCCATATACATATCCAATTAACGCTAGGTGTTCCTGTTGTCTGACACCCATACTGACAAGTCTGATCTCTTCCTGTATGAATTTAGATTTCGTTTCCATTGCTTTTTTGAGAAGACATGTATATGTAAGAACATCCAGTATGCAGTATGCATTCCCTTTTCAGGTATTTAACGTGGCATAGTGTCTTCAAGGTTCACTTAAGTTTTTACAGATGGTAGGATTTTCGCATTTGGAGAAAAAAAAATTAGTAAGACCTACCTACATATACTTTTTCCCAATTTTCCAGCTTTTAATTTAATTACTTGATTTTCTTAAATTAAGAATTCTTCATGATGTTGTCCATAGTAAAAGCCTGTCCTGATTTATTATTCCACCAACAATGCTCAAAAATTTACTTAGTCTACACATCCATGGTTTCATTTGCTATCTATCTATGTTCATTCTAACAGGTGTGAGAAGGCAATAAAGCAATATATATATATTGAGAGAGACACACACCGAAACACCAGAGTATTGCTCAGCTCTGGCTTATAGTGGTGTGGGGCATTGAACCTGGGACTTTGGAGCCTTAGGGAGAAAGTCTACTTGCATAAGCATTATGCTATCTCTCCCACCCACACCAGAGATTTTTTTGCAATGAACCCAGAGCCTCAAGAAGATATTCCTATGTAGCCTCCTGGGCCAAATTTCACCTTTTCCTCCTCTTCTCCTTCTTCTTTACAACTCTCCTTTCCCCTTATCCTCCTCCCCTACCTCCACTTCCTCCTTCCCATTCTTGTACTTCTTTAGATACAGGTAAGGAGAAACAAAGAGATAGAAGAGATATCACAATGCTGCTTCACCATCTATAGATTTCTTGTAGAGCTGTCCCTGATGCTTCCAGGCAGTGCTAAGGCTCACACTCAGTTCATTCATGGCAAGGTTTTCTCCTACTGGGGATATATTCATTCTTGCCCTTTTCATTGTGTTTTGTGTTTTTAATCTGCATTTCCCTAATGATGACTGGTACATACAGAATATCATTCCATGAACCTGTTGGCCTTTCACTTTTTTTCTTCTGTTTTAGAGTTGTATTTGTTAATGAGAAAGAGAGAGAACTGTGAGGGAATTTCCAAAATTTTAGCCTTAGAATATGTTTATAATAAGATTGCAGTGTGTTTATAAGAAGACCCCCAACTCAGAGTAGAAAAATAAAAAATATAATAGAAAGGCTGAGAATGTGCAGGCAGGTGGTTGTGTAGAAGTAGAAGGTCAAATAAGTGAAAACGAAGAATTGAGACAGAGAAGGTCAGGCTGAACTCTATAAGCAGAGGGCCAAGAAAGTAAGGTGTTTAAATAAAAAAAGAATGTGCCTAACTGTATCTATAGTAACTGAGGTTAACTGCCCAGATGCAGCTGTACAGAAAAGATAACAGTAAGTAAGGCAGCCAGACCCTGAGCAATGGGTACAAGTCCCACCCTATTAACCCTGCAGCCTCTGCTTCTGTGACAACATTTTCTACTCTCAGCCTGCACCCCCTATATAAGCTTGTACCATCCCTTTGTGGCTGGGGATTATCATAGTGATCTGAACTCTCAGTCCACATGAATAAAAATTCCTTTCTCATCCACCCACCTTGGCTCCAGTCTTTTTGATTTCCAGCATATTTCCCTAATAGAACCAGAGTATCACTCTAGTATATATGCTGTCGGGGTTCAACTTTGGTGTCATGCTTGAGAGTTCAATGCTCCATCTACTAGGCCACTTCCCAGGCCACTCATCTATCTTCTTCAGAGAGTTTCAGATGCAGATTTAGATGTTCAGTTAGTCATGAGCTATTCATTCATCTACTTTGGCTGTTTTAGTTTGCAGTGGTTCCACTTGTCCACTTTGTATTTTGTGGCACTTTGATGGGAGAGAGGAGAATGGACTACCCCCAGGAAGGGTGCTGCCAGGTGAAGACTCAATACTTCCTTTTCAGTCATTTGTGTTCAATGTGTGTCTCCCACAGGGGAGATCCGTGACCTGTCTTCTGTTGTCTTCATTATCAATCCCCCCATGTCTGATAATGAGCACTTTTTGCATAGTGATTTTTATACTTAGTGCACAAGAAGCATCTTCCTCATTATGACCATTTTATAATTCTCCAGTGCACCTCCTCCTCGGGATGTTGTTCGGATTAATGGGACCTCACTTAGAGAGAAAAGGAGGCCATGTACCTTCAGCTCCTCTGCTAATTAGCATCAAAGTCTCTGAGACAGACTTGAGATTTCATTCATGCAGTGAGTTTTGGAGAAAGTGGATTTGTTTATTAATGGAGGGTGAGGAGGAGAGAGAACCAGAGCATTGCTCTGGCATATGTGATACTGGGGATCAAACTTGGGACTTCATGCTGAGAGTTCTCATGCTTTTTCTACTGTTCCCCTTCCCCAGATGCTTCTTAGTGCAGAGGTTATCAGGAGACAACTGTCCCAGGAAGGAAATAAGGAGAAGGTGCCCATCCTCCCAAGTTTCATATGCTACGATGAGAATATGACTGTCCTGTGATTTTGTCAGAGACAAAATGGCCACCCCTCCCTCTCCCTTGTTGCAGACATAGTCAGACTGACTCGATATGAACACAGAAATTGCAAGGCCATAGTGAGACTCCACTAGGGCTGTAGCATATTCTGTGGAGTTCACACAAAGATTTGTGTACGCAGTAGGTTCTGGGGGAGAAGAGTGCCCTGCTTCCTCTCTATCAAATCAAGTGTCAGAGACCAAGAGGACAAACCCAAATGAAGAATCTAGGTTCATCCTCAAATACATTTTTTTCTGAATCCATTGGCCTTTTGTTAGTTGTAGAACCTGAAAACAGATACAGTCTTCTGGCTCACCAGGTTTTTCACTTTATTTAAATTAAATGCATTCATTTATCCAGTGAGTATGCAAACACTAATACGAAGGGACATATGCACCCTTATGTTCATAGCTGTATTATTCACAATAGCCAAAGAGTAGATGCAGCCTAAATGTCCATCATAACATGACTGGCTAAAGAAGTTATAGGATATATATTCCATGAAATGCTAATCTGCAATCAAAATAGATGATATTGTGTCCTTTGGGACAAAATGGATGCAACTGGAGGTGATAGTGCTGCATGAAACGAGAAAAGAGATGAAAGATGGTTTCACTCATGTGGAATCTGGAGATCTGATTTATTTGAACTTGCCAAAAAGAAAAAAAAATCCAAACAAAACAGAATCCAGCAAACTGTTTGCAAGACTTCTGAGAAAGCTGGTGGTTTTCTTTGGGAGGTGGGAGGGTGGGTACACAGAACTTTGGTGGTAGGTGTGGTGTGGAACTATACATTGTAGTCTTATAATCTTTTAACAAACTACTAATAAAAACTGAAAAATAATAAAATTAATAAATGCATTCTTTCCAAAATTTCATGGGTGTGTTTTGCTGTCTATTTCTCCCTCTCTGTCTCTCTGTCTCCAGGATTATCATTGGGGCTCAGTGCCAGCCCTCCAAATTAATTGTTTCTGGTGGCCAGTTTTGTTTTTTTTTTCATTTTATTTGACAGGATAGAAAAAAATTGAGAGAGGAAGGGGAGACAGAAAAGAAAAGAGAAAGAGAGATACCTGCAGATTTGCTTTGCCACTGTGAAGCTTTCCCAACCCCCACCTCCCCTGCAGGTGGGGAGCCAGGGACAAGAATTGGGATCCTTGTGCAGGTACTTGCATTTAGTACTATGTGCGCTTGACCAGATGTACAACTGCCCCACCGCTCTTTCTCTGTTTTTGGTCTCTTCTCTTTCCAGTAACCCTCCATCCTCTATATTACTCCCTCTCCCTCACAAAATATGCATTAAAAACTGGACTTTAGAGAGTTGGGCAGTAGTACAACGGGTTAATCGCATGTGGTGCAAAGCACAAGGACAGGCATAAGGATCCCAGTTGGAGCACCCTGGCTCCCCACTTGCAGGGGAGTCACTTCACAGGCAGTGAAGCAGGTCTGCAGGTGTCTATCTTTCTTTCCCCCTCTGTTTCCCCTCATCTCTCCATTTCTCTGTCCTATCTAACAACAATGACAACATCAATAACAACAACAATAATAACTACAACAACAATAAAAACAACAAGGGTAACTGTTGGGTAGTGTGCCAGCTCCCCCCCCCCTGCTTAAAGCTTCTGTCTCTAATCCTGCTTAACTAAGCACCAGCATGCCTGCAGGGCATTGGTTTGAACCCACTTAAAGCTGTGGTATATTTTCATAAACCACTGTTAACTAAGCACCACCCTCCTCCAGGGCATTGGTTTAATCCCCACTGGTTCAGGATGTCTTTTTGCTCCACCCCCTCTCCTAGTACACCCTGATCTCCACCAGTCTTTTTTCACTCCACCCTCTCTACTCACACCCTGTTTCCACCCTACTTGGCTAGTATATATACAAGCTGCTTTTCTGAGTAAAAACACTTGGAATTGCTTTCTGACTCCGAGAGTTCCAGAGTGTATCTACTGCAATGTTAGCGAGGCACGAGTTCCTGATCCCTCTCCCACACAGCAGCCTAGATTGGCTCCAGTTGAGTTCTCTCCAACCCAGAGAACACTTGCTCGGGTAGAAGCACCCTCAGGCTATCCCGGCAGGCAACAAAAGGGAAAGTAAATAAATAATTAAAAAATCTGGACTTCATTGGTGAGGTGCACATGTGATCTTGCTGGGTTCATTCTCTGTCACCACATAAACAAAGATTGAGATGAGGAAATCAAATGCTTGACAAGGAATCGTGCTCAGCCCAAAGGGCACAGTGTAATAAGGTGGCCAGGCTGCTGGGTGTGTGTTCATGTGGTGGTGGTAGTGTGTGTGGGGGGGTATCCTGAAGTCTGGCTTCCTCTACAACTCCATAAATATGACTTATTGAACAGACACCAGATGCTCTTGTGCAGATGCCTGACTGTTCACAAAAGGAGTGAGAATCAAGTGTAAAGCTCTAACAAGGGTAATAATAATAATAACCTTCTCCAGAAAGGTGAGAGTTCTAAGTAAGTCCCCATCCTCATCTCAGTCAGAGGACACTATCAGTCAACTGTCCAGGGAAAAAAATTCCTTCTCTCTGAGTTGCCCACCGTGCATTCCAGCTCCCACAATTTCAGATTATTCCTCTAATGTCAGGCCTTGTATTAATCACTGCCTTAGAGCTTTGTATTATTATTATTGTTATTATCTTTACTTATTTATTAGAGACAGTCAGAAATTGAGAGGGATGGGGGTGAGAGAGACAGGGAGACACGTGCACCCCAGGGGCTCAAACCCAGGTGCTTGCCCATTGTAACATGTGCACTCAACCAGGTACACCACCACCTGGCTCCTCTAATGCTGTCTGAGGTCACTCACTTATTAGTGTGACAGGAGAATCTCTAAGAATGCTGACATTCCTTATCTTTCTCATATTGATATACTAAAAATTAAGGGTCTGGGAGATGGGTCACATGGCAGTGCACATGCCTTTTCATGCTCTGCTATGCTCAAAGTCTCTGGGTGTCAGCATCAGCACCATGGACAGCACTAGGGATACTCTATGGATGGCGGGCTATATTAAATTGTTTGCTCCTCTTCTCCATCATCATCATCATCATCACAAAACATTGGGCTGTGGAATTATGCATTCATGAGTTATTCATTCCCCCAGCATCACATTTAAAGTAAATGAATGAATTGAGATAATATAACAGAAAGAAAATACGGACTTTCTAAAAAAAATATATTCCACCATCTGAAACATCACAGCATCTATCAACCATGTCATTAATGATTGATAGAGGCGAGGTTAACAGTATTTAGGTGGCTTCCTGGTTGGTTCTGATGGCTCAAGCTCACCCATCTTGAGTTAGGAAATTCAGCTGAATTGGATTTGCAATTCACAGAAATAGAATAGAGAAAGCACTCCTAGCTTCCCGAAGTGATAAAAAACCACCACAAATTTCAGTCATCTGAACACAAAGCACTGTCTTCCACATGCCTTCTCATCTATTAACTCTTCATGATCACATGCAGTTTGATTTATATTGAGTTATTTTACTCAAGAGCTCAGAGTCTGGGCTCCTCATTGAACAAAAGTAGATGCTAGGAGAACCTGTCATGATTTCCTGGGAAATATGTCATGATTCTTAGTAGTCTGATGCAGCTGGCTGCCAGCAAGGGGGTTCTGGGATACTCTACTTCTGCTCACTGGGTTGACATAAACAGATCCTTAATGAGTGCCACCAAGTAAGCCAGTCCTCCCACCCTGCCCTATAGACCTCTCAGAATCCTACACCCAAGGTGCTGCTTTTCTGGCTCATGGTGACTGACTGCTGAGAAAATACTACTCCTGACATTATAAAGAGGTACCGGATAATACAAATTACTCAAAACACAGGACTCTGGCCCTTGAGAATCACATTTCTGCCATATAACCTCAATAATCCTCACAGACATGGGAAGCATAGAACTTGTTAGCAAAAGCTAATGAATCAAAATATACTTATCAGACAACACTTTGTTTCCATAATATCTGATGGGCTTTTCATGAAGAAGCAATATTTTAAAAACATTTTTAATATTTATTTGTTTATTGGATAGAGACAGAGAGAAGAGAGAGAAGGGGAGAAGGGGGAGGTAGAGAGGGAGAGAGACAGAGAGTCACCTGCAGTCCTGCTTCACCACTTGTGAAGCTTCCTCCCTGCAGGTGGAGGCCCAGGGCTTGAACCAAGGCCCTTGCACACTAGAATATATTCGCTTAACCCTATGTGCCACCACCTGGTCCCCAGAAGCAGCATATTTTTTAAACATCTTCTTTAAAAAAAAAAAATTTATTTATTGGATAGAGACAGAGAGAAATCTATAGGGGCCGGGGAGATGAGTGTGAAAGAGCCAGAGAGATGCCTGTAGCCCTGTATGAATGCTTAAAAAGCTACCCCACTGCAGGTGGGGACTGGAGGCTTGAACTCAGGTTCTTGCACATGGTAACATGTGCACTCAATAGGGTAAGCCACTGCATCTTCTCTTAATAGATCTGGAGAATAAGTAATAATAAACGTGAAAGCAAAGCACTAGCATACATTTAGACCATGATCCTTTATCCTGCACTTATTATGTGCCTGGATAAAAGATGGATGTGGTCAAATAATGAGCATTAATGAAAAGTATTTTGAATCTACACCCACTAAAACATGAGCAAGTAGTGTACTGCAGCAAAGTAAATGACTCTGGGCTTGTTGGAAGTGTTCAAGTCCTGTAACATGATGGCAGAGGAGGACCTGTTGGGGGGGGGTAGATTGTTATGTGGAAAACTGAGAATTGTTATGCATGTACAAACTACTGTACTTTCCTGTTGACTGTAAACCCTAAATTCCCCCAGTAAGGAAAAAACAAACAATAAGACATACTTTTCTGTTTATAAACTAGCTATGAGAAAAAAAAAAAAAAAACATGAGCAAGTTCTGGGGCTGGGGCATCTTGCTTATGAAAAAGGACTTTCATGTCTGAGGGGCCGAACATTTCAGGTTCAATTCCCAGCAGCACTGCAAGTCAGAGCTCTAGTTAAAAAAAAATGTGTGGAGTTGTACCCCTCTTGCCTTGTCAACCATTATTAATCACTAATAATAATACAAATAACCTCAAATAATAAAGTAATTAAATATAATGAAGTCTCACTGAGCAAGTGTGATGACAGTAACTTAACACTCCAGAAGTCCCTTGCAACTTTCGCTAGTATTCTCTAATATAAATTTTGGGCAGATTCAGTCTTAGGAAGTTTTTCACTGATGGTGTCAGATGTAGCTGTGTTAGGGGAGCTGTGTCACCAATAAAAGTAAAAGTAATGATTCTAGATATTTGATCTATTCTTGCTGCTAATCTTGCACACTTGAACTTTTGAATGGGAGACTGATAAATATTTCTCAACAAACTTTCTGCAACTGCAATAAAAATTGGTGCATGTGCTGAAGTAGATAAAGTATTTTAAGGGTTCTAAATTGATTTTAACTCATGTTATATGTTCCTTCTGTTCTTTTATTCCTTGTTTGCCTGTTGCTTTATTTTGATGTGTGAGAAACTAAGCCTTACACACAAGTGGGCAAACCTGTCTATTCTCCTTCTGCTCAAATAGGAGTCATACTGAAATGTTTATTCTTATCAGTGCTAAACATGAAAAAAAAAAATCAGCAAATCAGTGGCAACAAATTCCTAAAGATATCATAGAAAACAATGATTTCTCTTTTATGGGAGCATCCATTCGTTGTCAACTGAACCACTTGGAAAAGATTCTCATCACCCAATGAAGTGTAAATAAAGCAGATCACATTTTATATGGGTTTAGATGACTAAAAACTCTCCAACAAAGAACAAATCAATTTTTATCAGAGTTTGTAAAATCACATGGTGAGTGCCTCAGATGAGCAAATTAATGTTGTGCAGAGATGGGATGCCAGGTACATTATCCATTAGATGTTTCAATAAGTGGTGACTTCTCAGAGAGATGTAGCTATCTTCTATCTCTACAATGTTCTAGTCAGCTTTTCCTCCATGTCAATGCAAATACAAGTAACAGGCCTCACTTTATTTTAAGACACCCCTTTTTCACTAAGGTTTCTACTGGAGATATTATTATTATTATTATTATTATTTCTTAGGGTGATTAGTGGCTTATAGTCGACATTAAAATATAATAGTTTGTACATGCATAACATTTTCCAGTATTTCACATAACAATACAACCCCCACTAGGTCCTCCCCTGCCATCATGATCCAGAACCTGAAATCTCCCCCTAACCCCAGAGCCTTTTACTTTGGTGCAATACACCAACTCCAGTCCAAGTCAAGTCCAAGTGGTTTTTCTTCTGATCTAATTTTTCAACTTCTGCCTTGTTGGGAACATGTGTAAGCCTGATAGAGCTTAGGGAGAACCACCCCCATCTTTGGATGGAGGTCTGAGAAGATAACCTCTTGGTAAGTCTCTCTCAACCGAGGTGAGCATAAGGGGGGAAACTCAGACTTGGTTCTTTCCTTCTTGACTCTCAGGCCCACAGATACCCCAGTACTTCCCTCCATTAACTGCAGGCCACATGGCCACAGATTCACTCATTCAAAGTCACCTTCTGATCACAGAAGAACACACCTTATCACACACTTCATCACACATCTCAGACCCCAGACAAGAGAAATTCCAAACTATATGGCCTTTTGATATTCATCTTCTTTCTGTCTCACCCTACGGGTTTAACCCCTATGCTTCTCTCAAATACCTTTGGATAATTAAGTTGCTTGTGTCATGGAAAATAACTGTTTTGTATCTCATCAATTCCTGTCATACCAGCCCCCTACCTTGGGGGCATGCTGACTGTTAAGAAACCTGTAATTTCTGTCATATTTCAACAATAATTACCTCCGTTGCTTTTCTATTTAACTCATGTCAATTTTGCTAATAAACAGACTATAGGATTCTGGGACTGTAAGGACTCAGATTCTAGATTCACACTAAGAGTCCCCTGGTGTCTTTTACTTCGTGTCACCCCTGTCGTGAGCGAGAAAGAACCAGCCCGTTACCTTTCCCCTGGAGGACACCCTGCCGGAGAAGGAGAGAGACACCCCGAAACTGCCTGTGAATGAGATCATCCCATGTTCATCTTTCTATTTCTAACTTGTATTACTTAACATGACTTCTTCAAGCTCCATCCAAGATGGAGTGAAAAAGATGAAATCATTATTTTTAATAGCTGAGTAGTATTCCATTGTGTATATATACCACAACTTACTCAGCCACTCATTTGTTGTTGGACACCTGGATTGCTCCCAGGTTTTGGCTATTAGAAATTGTGCTGCTAAGAACATATGTGTACATAGATCTTTTTGGATGGGTGTGTTGGGTTCCTTAGGATATATCCCCAGGAGAGGAATTGCAGGATCATAGGGAAGTCTATTTCTAGCCTTCTGAGAGTTCTCCAGCTGTTCTCCACAGAGGCTGGACCAAGTGACATTCCCACCAGCAGTGCAGGAGGGTTCCTTTGACCCCACAACCTCTTCAGCATTTGTTGCTGTTACCTTTTCTGATGTATGACATTCTTACAGGAGTGGAGTGGCATTTCATTGTTGTATGAATTTCTCTTCTAATCAAAGACTTGGAGCATTTTTTCATGTGTTTCTCAGCCTTTTGGATCTCGTCTGTGGTGAATATTCTGTCCATGTCCTCTCCCTATTTTTGGATGGGATCATTTGTTTTCCTGTGGTTGAGTTTGGCAAGCTCTTTATATATTTTGGTTATTAAACTCTTGTCTGATGTATGGCATCAAGTTGATATTCTTAACCAAAACAGTTCTCCAGACTGTTCTCTACAGAGTTTGGACCAATTTACATTCCCACCAGCAGTGCAGGAGGGTTCCTTTGACCCCACAAAACTACCTCTACAGCATTTGTTGCTGCTACCTTTTCTGATGTATGACATTCTCACAGGAGTGAAGTGCTATCTCATTATTTTTGTTTTAATCTTCTTCATAACTGGATTCACATCATTGAAGATGCCTTTAAAATTTAGACTGAAAAGATTTCTGCCAATATTTTCCCCTAAGAAAATCCCAAATCAATGGTGATGCAGAGACCAGAAATAGAGAAGAGGGAAGTCTTTGGCACTTTCTCTTATTTATTTGTTATTTGGCAGGGGGTGGGGGGTTTTGCCTTCAGGGTTATCACTGGAGCTGGGTGCTTGCACTTTGAATCCACTGCTCCTGGCAGCCATTTTTCCCATTTTATTCAACAGGACAGAAAAAAATTGAGAGAGGAGAGGGAGACAGAGAGAATCCTGAAGACATGCTTCACTGCTTATGAAGTGTACCCCATGTAGGTGGGGAACTGGGGCTTAAACCCAGATCCTTGTTCAGGTTCTTGTGCTTAATATGCAATTAACCCAGTACACCACCACCCAGCCCCTGGCACTAACTTTCTCTGTCTCTAATGTCTGTCTTCCATCTCCACAATACAGTGGTGTTAGAAAAATACAAACTCACATCTATGTTTACTGAACAGCTATTTGAATGCTTAGTATCATTTCAGGTACTTTGTTTTATGCTCCTGCTTTTAAGTAGTGATATCTATTATTTGGTATTTGATCCAAATCAAGATGAGAAAGTTAGAGCATGATCAGGAAGGATTCTGGGACTCTGTACAGTGCAGACATTACTCTGTGGTGCCAGGAACCAGGTTCCTCATCTGTAGAGGGTAAGTTAAACAAACTGTGAAGCAGTACCAAAGTGCCTTCTCTCTCCCCCCCCCCCCATTCCCTATAAGACAAAAAAGAATATGAAGGAGGAGAAAGAGAAGGAGAAAGGGAAAAGGAAAAGGAAGGGGAAGAGCAAGGGCAAGGAGAAGAAGGAGAAGGAGAAGGAGAAGGAGAAGGAGAAGAAGGAGAAGAAGGAGAAGGAGAAGGAGAAGGAGAAGGAGAAGGAGAAGGAGAAGGAGAAGAGGAAGAGGAAGAAGAAGAAGAAGGAGAAGGAGAAGGAGAAGGAGAAGGAGAAGGAGAAGGAGAAGGAGAAGGAGAAGGAGAAGGAGAAGGAGGAGAAGGAGAAGAAGAAGAAGAAGGAGGAGGAGGAGGAGGAGGAGGAGGAGGAGAAGGAGAAGGAGAAGAAGGAGAAGAAGAAGAGGAAGAAGAAGAGGAAGAAGAAGAAGAAGAAGAAGAAGAAGAAGAAGAAGAAGAAGAAGAAGAAGAAGAAGGGGAAGAAGAAGAAGGGGAAGAAGAAGAAGAAGAAGAAGAAGAAGAAGAAGAAGAAGAAGAAGAAGACATAGCTGCTGGGAACAGTTGATTAACACAGTCACTGAGCCCAGTGATAATGCTGATTGTAATGAATAAATAAATAAATAAATAAACAAGGACAAAAATCATGTAACTCTTACATACAATTCAAATTGTTGACACAACAGTTGTCATCAGAATATGAAATAGAACTGTGTTTGGCAAACAAACGCTTATGAATCATTTAGTATAACTAGCCCAGGTCCCAAAAGTAGCAGGTTTGACTGTTTTCCCAAGCTCCAAGTTGACTGTTCTCTACTGTGGGAGAAGAGGTTCCCTAGGTTCACCTCTGCATGTCATTTGTAAAGCATGTCTTCCCCACCTCCTTACACAGAACTCAGCCTCCTTTCTCTCTAAGGCTTTACTGCTCTGACAGGAAATCAAGTTGATCACAGCTCTTTGGTCTGTTTCCAGGAGGGAAAGCCCTTTCTTTGTAAGAGCGAGGGCCAACAGATCACAGCACACGAGTGAGCTATGCTCACTAGTCTCCAGACAACCGGCGACAAGCCACAAAAAAGAGAAGTCCTGGACCTCTCAAAGGACAAACTGTAACCCACTCCGACCCCCACATCCCAGATTGAGTGACATGGAGCCCGTAATAGAAATACCATCTTGGAGGTTTATTTACTAATATTAATTAATTATTAATTTGTTTATTATTAATATTAATTTCTGGGACTGCATGAATTTGCATAGCAATAAGAAGTTGGTCTCCTTGACCTCAATTAGAAATTTCATTGTCATACCTGAGATTTGGGGAAAGCACGGAAAGAGGGGGGCTGGAGAAACCACAACATTAATTGAGCTTATGACAACCATTATTAATTTAATCAAAATCCTGGAGGCAGAGGGCAAGAGCAAGCTGGGGAGACAAATATTTTCAAAAAATGAGAGACAGCTTCTTCTCTAAGTTTCCTGTGCTTTTTATTTCTCTTTCAGACACTCTTTTTTCACTAAATTGCACCCCCTCCCTGAACCCCACTCCGGAGACTGATTAAATCTGAACTAGGGGCTTTAATTTTTTTTTCTAAACTGGAGGATGTTTTCCTGAATGGTGACAATTTTACAACAACAGCCCTCACCCCTAATCTGCTTAGCTGCCTTCTCTTCTTATGACATCTCAATTAGTCCAGGCCCACTGTGCCAACGAGAAAGGCTGTGTATCTCAATTGAGAGAAAGCCCAAGAGAGGAGGCTTGCTTCTCAGTGGGCATGTTAATGTGTCCTTCCACAAACCTGGGCTGTCAATGCATAATCCTGTTACATGTGTGTATTATATGTGCAATCACATGCATGTCTGCACATATGTGGACAGGTATGTTTCAACTTCTAGGGACAAACAAACAACATTAACTATGAGTGAGTCACAAAGGACAGAATCTTCTTAAAATGGGATTCAGACAGCCAGGCAGTAGCACAATGAGTTAAGCACACACAGTCCAAAGAGAAAGGACCAGCACAAGGAACCCAGTTCGAGCCTCCAGCTCCCCACCTATAGGGGAGTTGCGTCACAAGCTGTGAAGCAGGTCTGTAGATGTCTATCTTTCTCTCCCCTTCTGTCTTTCCTTCCTCTCTCACTTTCTGTCTGTCCTATCCAACAACAACAACAACAACAACAACAACAACAATGGAAAAAAGATGGTCACAAGGAGCAGTGGATTCATGGTGCAGACACCAAGCCCCAGTGATAACCCTGGAGGCAAAAAACAAAATAAAGCAAAAGGGGGGGGGGGGATTCTAGAAGTTGTGTACTTAGTACAGAAAAAAAAAACACTGTCACAGAATCTTAAATTTGATAACTGAAAGCTCAGCAGCATCACTATTATGAAAACTTCATAGAGTCATGGTGGCCTTCCCTCAACACTAAGACTCCCTCTTCCTACTTCCCTGGAATCCCTTCACCAGTTCAGACAAATCCTTGGACAGGGCAATAAAGGCATCCTCTGCACTAAGAGCTATTATCTTCTTCTAGGCAGAACTTCCTCTGGTGGGAATCATGGAGATATTCCAGTAAGGAACTGTCTGGGAGTTACTTAGAGGAAACTAGACTATGCTGAATCTCTGAGGTGCTACGCATAGCAGTAATTGGGCCACGTATCCCAAAATATGAGTGCCACCTTAACTGGTGCTCACAGACTCCCTGATTTCTGCAGATACTTCCAAATAGCAGAAAAATAGCACATGGACTGCTCTCATCTTGCCTCTCTAAGTACAGCCAGACTTTGCACCTCACCCAATTCATTTAAAAATGTTCCATCAGTATCCGAACATCTTAGCATGGAGATATGTAATTCCACAATTGCAGTAGAAATTAAACCATGGGGGTGCATATGGGTACAATCCCCTGGTTTGTACAGTGTTCAATTCCCTGGTCCCCACCTGCAGGGGGAAAGCTTCAAGAGTAGTGAAGCAGTTTTGCAAGTGTGTCTCTCTGTCTCTCTCCCTCTCTATCTCCCCTTTCCTCTCAATTTCTGGCTGCCTGTATCCAGTAAATAAAAATAATTTAAAAAAACTTTTAAAAAAGAGATTAACATCATTTGCCAAGGGCATAACAAACCAGGAACATATTCAACAGAAGGTTCCCCTTACATCTCCATGGCTTTCTCACAGGTTCTGATCCTTGTTGGCCTGTTTTATGAAAATGCTGGTGATTAAATGCCACATCTTTCCCCTGCAGAGTGGTAGGTGTGCTGTGGGCATATAGCATGCCTCTGAACATGATTGCATTTCAGGCTGAAATGAAGCCATCTGACTCCTCAGGGACAGACGTGGAGTGAACAGATACCCCTTTTTTTCCCTTCTTCTTCTTTTTAAAAATTGTTTTCATATTTATTTATTTATTCATTCATTCATTTATTGGCAAGAGAGAATGGGAGGGCTGTGTAGTGGCACACCTGGTTGAGCACACATTATTTATTTATTGGATAGAGACAGCCAGAAATTGAAAGAGAAGGAGGAGATAGAGAGAAACAAAGAGACACCTGCAGAACTGCTTCACCACTCACAAAGCTTTCCCCCTCCCTGTAGGTGGAGAATGGGGGCTCCAACTTAGGTCCTTGCACATTGCAACATGTGCACTCAACCAGATGTGCCATCACCAAGACCCTTATACCCTTTTTTTCCCACAGTAACCTGTCCTCTGAAACTTCCTCCATCTTGCCTCTGGGGAAGAACATTAGAAGCCAGGCTGACAGCAATTTTCAACAGCTGGTGGGAAGATGAATGGAACTAATCCCTATGGAGAACAGTGGAGATTCCTCAAAATACTAAAAATAGACCCACCATCAGACCAAGCAGCTCCTATCTTAGGTTTGGAACCCAAAGGACCCAAAATACTCATCTGAAAAGACAGCCCGCTATGTTCATGGCAGTGCTATTTGCAACAGCCAAGATTGAAACATGACCCAAATGGCCAAAGGCATGTAAGGAGATAAAGAACTTGTGGGAAAAGCCAGGAAAAGAGCTCCTGGCCCAGGTTCAAGTCTGGCCCCCAGCTTATTAGGGGAGGAAGCAGTGCTGTATTGTTTCTCCTTCTCTCCCTCCCTCCCTCTCTCTCTCTCTCTCTCTCTCTCTCTCTCTCTCTCTCTCGCCTCCAGGGTTATTGCTGGTGCTCGGTGCCTGCACTACAAATCCACAGCTCCTAGAGTCCATTTTCCCCATTTTGTTGACCTTGTTGCTATTACTGTTGTTGTTGCTATTGCTATTGCTATTGTATAGGACAAAG
This sequence comes from Erinaceus europaeus, assembly GCF_950295315.1. Taxonomy (NCBI): domain Eukaryota; kingdom Metazoa; phylum Chordata; class Mammalia; order Eulipotyphla; family Erinaceidae; genus Erinaceus; species Erinaceus europaeus. The sequence continues at coordinate 106,953,213 of NC_080164.1, read as the reverse complement.
AGAAACTGAGAGAGGAGGGGAAGACAGAGAGAGGGAGAGAAAGATAGACACTACAGAACTGCTTCACAGCTTGTGAGGCAACCCCCCTGCTGGTGGGGAGCCATGGGATCCTTATACCAGTCCTTGCGCTTTGTGCCATGTGCACTTAACCCGCTGTGCTACTCACCAGCCTGTCTCACTCTATCTGAACAAGTCCATATTGAAGAGAGGAGTCCCAATGATGACCACCAAAACAAAAGAAGTCATGATATATGTGCACAGTGGAATGCTACTTGGCTATGAGAAATTGTAAGAACCTGTCTCTCCTTGCATTGTGGAGAGAGAGTTGGAAAAAGTCTTGCTCAATGAAATGAGCCAGAAATAGAAAGTCAAAGACAAATACTAGGTGAACTCAGTCAAATATGGGATTTAAGAAAGAAAATAATGGAGGTGAAAGATAAATATCAAATAGTTTCACTTTTAAGTGGTATCTAGAAAACTGAAAATCATAAACTTCTGAGACAGAGAAACGGAGGGAGGGAGAAAAGGAAGGGAGGAGGGAAGGACAGAGGAAGGGAAGGAAGAAGGAAGGAAGGAAGGAAGGAAGGAAGGAAGGAAGGGAGGAAGGAAGGAAGGAAGGAAAGGGAAGAAAGGAAAAGAAAGAAAAGAACCACAAGTCTCTAAGGTTTTGTGAGGATGATAGCAGTTAATACAGGAAGGGTGGGGCCATGGAACTTGGGTGGTGGGTCTGGTGTGGAACTATACCATGTAATCTTACAATTTTGTAAACCACTATTAATTCACTACCCACCCCCCTGGCCATGCGATAAATAAAATGGCTATAAAGAAAGAGAACCAATAAAGTTAAACATTGATAAACTCTTGGTTTATCTCAGCAGATCTGAGGATACTAATGGAAGATGTAGTGTGGGAAAGGGGATAGGGGCCCAGTGCCCTGGAGGAGAGAGAGCTGGCAGTATGGCGGCAGGCAAGGTGTTCAGGGCTGTATTTCAGGAGTTAAAGTGTAATCCTCACATAACTTTAGTTTGACAAAAACCAGTCTTCTAAAAGACCCATAGTCCTCTGGTGTGCTAACAGGGATTTCAAGAAATCCTACTAAAAACACCAAAAACACACTTAGCCTTCCTCTGAACAAAAGGACATTCCATGCTCCTAGAGACCCTGAGTAGAGCACCCCTTTGCAAAGCCCTGAGAGCTTTGTAACACCATGGATTCAGGCTAAATGTCAAGTGGATGAGCCCTGTCACTCCAGCTTCCTAGAGAGCAGCTGCCCTTGCTGTGTCCTGGCTGGTCCATCTGTAGAAGCTCTTAGACCCCCAAGTCCAGTGGCAGGTGGGCCCCCTAATTGGACCACCAGTAAGTTTCTCCTTCCTGCCAAGGACTGCCTTTCAGTTTCTAACAGTGGCTTCCGGGAGATATCTAAACCTTTCTACCTTGAAGATGAAGAGGAAAACAGAACCTAGGCCTCATATGCCTTCCAGGACTTCACTGACCAAAAACCAGTGAAATCAGGAAAGGAAGACCTTTAATTCTTCACTGGGTGGGGCCTGAGGGGCAAAACTGAGCAACACTGGGCCCTAAAAGCAGCTGACTTGGATAGTGAGCTGCTTTGCCATGTGTGAGATCCAGGTTGAAGGCCAACCTATACTGCACTGAAGGAACCTTTGGTGCTGTAGATGCTCTCTCAATCTCTCTCTCTCTCTGTCTCTCTCTCTCCCCCTCCCTCCCTCCCTCACCTCATTACTTCTCAACTTCTTTCTATACAAAGAAAATGGAGGAAGGAGGGGAAAAAAAACAAGGCTACCAGGAGCAATGAGTTCATTTTGTAAGCACAAAGCCCTGGTGACAAAAAAGGAATGAATGAATGAATGGATGGATGGATGAATGAATAAGGGACAATGCACATGAGCAGGGAGACTCAGTGTAGAGGTGAATGTGTACACAACAGGAATTCTTAGGGAAAATGATACTTACCAGTTTATTCAAAAGTTATGGTACTCAAAATGAGTGATGAAAAAAAAAATGTCTGTTTCAGGGTCAGTTGGTGGTGCTTCTGGCTAAGTGTACACCTTATGATGAACAAGGATCCAGGTTCAAGTCCCTGTTCTCCACCTACAGGGGCAGGGGGAGGCTTCACAAGTGGTGAAGCAGATCTGCAGATATCTCTCTTTCTCTCTCTTTTACTAGCTCCTCCTCCCATTTCAAGTTTTGGTTTTTTTAAATACTTATTCCCTTTTGTTGCCCTTGTTTTTTTATTGCTGTAGTTATTATTGTTGTTGTTACTGATGTCATTGTTGTTGGACAGAGAGGGAGGAGGGAAAGACAGAGAGGGGGAGAGAAATACAGACACACCTGCATACCTGCTTCACCACTTGTGAAGTGACTTCCCTGCAGGTGGGGAGCTGGGGACTTGAACTGGGATCCTTATGCTGGTCCTTGCACATTGCGCCACCTGTGCTTAACCCACTGCACTGCCACCTGACTCCCAATTTCTCTCTGTTTTATGTAATAAAATAGAAAGAACAAAAAAAAAAAAAAGGAAAAATAAAATAGGAATAGTGAATTCATTGTTCAGGCATTGAGCCCCAGCAATAATCCAATGGCAAAGAAAAAAGATAAAATAAAATAAAATAAAATAACATGAATGCCTGGCTTGCTTTCAGTTAGCAAGTAGAAAAAGGAAAAGACACTTAAAAAAAAAAAGATGAGGGAAAAAGTGTGTATGTGTTTTCAAGAGAACATCATCTAAGACAGACATTTTAATTAGCACCATCTCATCGACTGAGCACAGATTGAACAGCAAAGATACCAGGGAAGAAAAAAGACAAACCAAGGGCACACAAAGCACAGAGGGAACAGGAAATGACAGGGAGTGGGGACACACAGCCCAGAAAATGCTTGTGTAAACACCAGTACTAGTGAGGAGAGTCTACCCATAGGAATGGCCCTGCAGGCAGGGCCTGTGAAGCTGCATTTTTCCTGGCTGGTCCTGGCGCTGGTTCACTAGCAAAGGTTCCAGTCTATGAGGATCCCAGCTACTTCTGCTTCCATCATATCCACAGTCTCATTGATCTTTGCCCAATTGCTACTTGCAATGGTCACTGGATTATTTCCTAAACAGGCCCAAATTATAAAAATATGCAGTTTCCTATGAATCTACAACAAGACTTAGTTTTGAAACTGTCTGATAGTGTCTCAGAAAGGGGGAATGACCCTATGGTTTCAGAAGCTGAGTGATTCCTTCTCGTGGCTTTTGGCCATCTGCCTACACCAAGAAAACTGGTGTTTTGCAGGGAGCGGTCAGCTGGTCCCTAACACAAAGCTTGTTATGCTCACTCACCCCCCTTCCTTCTGCATAAGCAGACCTCACAGTGGATGTCCAAACCCTGCTGGAGAGGGAGGAGGACAAGACCACTTACACTTTCTGAGAGCCAGTGAGAGGCCCTTGATTTACAGGTTTAATAAAGAAACCCTGTTTTCTGACCTCAAAGGGGAAAGAAGAAGGAAAGGAGGAGGAGGAGAAGGAGGAGAAGGAGGAGAAGGAGTAACAGAAGGAGAAGAGAAATCAAGAAAAAAGGGGGAGACAGAGGAGAGAGGCACAGAGACACTTACAGCACTGCTTCACCACTCACAAAGCTTTCCCCTTGCACGTGGGGACTAGGGGCTAATACCTGGGTCTTTGTGCATTATAACATATGCATTCAATGGTGTGTGTGCCATCACCCAGGCCCTGAGGTTCTTTTTTTAATGCCACTGAAGCTAGATAAAAATCTGAAAGACAATCATAAGTGAAACTCCAGGTTCTCATACATGGAAACCCTACAGTCTACCTACTGAGCCACTCCAAGGACTGCAAAATTGTTTGGGGCTCTGTTTTCTTTATTTAATATCAGTGTACTTCACAAGAGTATAAGGTCTGTGACTGTTGACACTATAATTTTAATTCACAGCACCACATTAGAAAATGACAAAGAATAGGATGGGGGCAGGTAGCATAATCATTATGCAAAGAGACTTTCATGCCTGAGGCTCCAAAGTCCCAGAATCAATCTCATGCAGCACCATTAACCAGAACTAAGCAGTGTTCTGGAGGAAGGGAGGAAGGAAGGAAGGAAGGAAGAAAGGAAGGAAGGAAGGAAGGATAGAGATGATAGAGAATAAGTGAACAAGAGGCAGATGCTGACTGAGTGAATTATAGTCACCACTACTTTCTCTACTACTTTCCTCATTATTTCTTCCTTTTTCACTTTATTGGGAGTTTAATGTAAAAAAACCTAGTTATAATAAAAAAAATCCCCCAGGCTCCCATAGCCTATAGGGAAGAAAAACAACATAAGAGTGTTTAAAACAGCCACTGTACTTCAACTCAGGGATTGAGGTAACATTTAAACAACTGTTAATTTCCACAACTGTGAACTCTTTAAGTACCTTACTTAGACACAAGTCAATCCAGGCAAGAGTGTGATCAGTGGACTGAAAAGTGCTGAGAGAGGGACCTCATAGCACACTTTATACAATGGTTAAAACAAGAAGAAACATTGTAGGATTGAACTAGGAAAAAAAGCCCAGATAAAAGCCCCACAAAGATAAAAGCACATAAGAATGAGGGTAACATCCAAACATGAATTGAGGCATTAGTCACAGGAGTAAGGAAAGCTTTTTTGAAAGTAATAGCATTAAAAATGGGGAAACAAATGAGACTCTTAAAGAAAACATTATCTTGAGGTAATTAGAGCTAAAAGCTGAAATAGCTGAACAAAGAGCACAACTAGCTGATCAAAATGCTACAAAAAAAATAATGGAAAAGATGGAAAATTCCTCAAGATAATGGAGTCCATATATAGCAAACTGACCATCAACATCATACTCAGTGGTGAAAAACTGGAAGCATTCCCCCTCAGATCAGGTACTAGATAGGGCTGCTCACTATCACCATTACTATTCAACATGTGTTGGAAGTTCTTGCCATAGCAATCAGGCAGGAGCAAGGAATTAAAGGGATACAGATTAGAAGAGAAGAAGTCAAACTCTCCCTTTTTGCAGATGACAGGACAGTATACAGAGAAAAACCTAAAGAATCCAGCCGGAAGTTTTTGGAAATTATCAGACAATATAGTAAGGTGCCAGGCTACAAAATTAACATACAAAAGTCAGAGGCATTCCTTTATGTAAATACTAAGAAGAAGAAATTCAGAAATCAATTCCTTTTACTATAGCAACAAAAACAATAAAATATTGGGAGTTTAATGGATTACAGTACAGTTGTTGATAAACAGGTAATATCTTTCATCACCTCAGGATAGATAAGTGTCTGCAAGACACTGTCTCCCCCAGTCGAGGTCCTTTTTCACCATGATGTACCAGGACCCTGGAACCCCTCCATCTCTGCCCTTCCTCTCCTTTCCCAGAGTCCTTTGCTTTGGTGCAATACACCACACACAGTCCAAGCTTCACCTTATGCCTCCCCTCACTAACCTTGTTATTTCTTTTTTTTTAATTTTTTTATATTTATTTTATTTATTTATTCCCTTTTGTTGCCCTTATTGTTTTATTGTTGTAGTTATTATTGTTGTTGTCATTGTTGGATAGGACAGAGAGAAATGGAGAGAGGAGGGAAGACAGAGAGGAGGAGAGAAAGATAGACACCTGCAGATCTGCTTCACCGCCTGTGAAGCGACTCCCCTGCAGGTGGGGAGCCGGGGTTCGAACCGGGATCCTTATGCCGGTGCTTGTGCTTTGTGCCACCTGCGCTTAACCTGCTGCGCTACAGCCCGACTCCCCTAACCTTGTTATTTCTTAATCAGCTTGATTATCTGTTTTTTATTTCTTCACATTCACCTTTTTAAGTTACATCCATTCTCTTCATACACATCTAAAGATTTTTAAATTTTTTAATGAGAATGTGAGACTGGAGCAAATTTGAGCTCTGATGCATGGCAGTGTAGGAGCCTAAACTTGACAAAGCATGCACATGGCTGATGGTTTTGTGTGTTTATTAAGGAAATCTCACAGGCAGGGAGATAAGTGTGGCTCTGTGTCTTATAGCAGCAAACAGGAAGCAGTAAAACACAACACAGCTGGAAAACAGTGGGAAGGGAAGAAAGAACAACTCAGTGGAAAGGCAAATGGAGGAGAGTACAGTCCTTAAGCCTGGTCTGTAGGCTCAGAGTTGGAGCAAATCTCACCATCCTTGTACATCTTTACACATGCAAATCCAGACCACCCCCCCTCTCTCATGCTGAGCTCCCTAGCACTTTTATCAAGGTGGACTGCTGTGCACTTTCTGCCTAGAGGAAGAGGCTGTTATAAGGTGTCACAAAGACTCCCACTTGGCCACTCAGTGCAAGTAACATCTAGGAAGAGTTCAAAGCTGTGATATATGAACTTTTTCCACATTGGTGGTCTCCTTCCTGGGTATCCCACTGTTATTGGAAAGTTTTAGCTCAAAGAATTGGTTATTTTCCTTCTCTGCCCTAGAGTCTGGAATATGAAAACACATCGGCCATAAGGGGGCAACAAGTGCAAGGAAATCTTTAACGCTCCCTATTCTTGGGGTACCTCAACACATCACAGGGGTGCTTTTTCTCTTGCAGGGAAATAGTTAGAGCATACCAGAGTTGGCCCAATCAATTTTGCATGTCCTTCTATTTCACTTACAACTTTAAATTCATGCATCCAAACAGAGGACTGGGATACACAAATTTCAGAGACAGATCAGAAGGATACAAAACTGAAAGAGATGTTATAGAACACTGCCTGAAAACTCAATGATCTCTTCAATTCATCCCAATACAGGCAAGATGTTGAGCCATAGGGCAGATTGATGGGGTAAACAATTAACGGTATTTTACATACTTTCCTCATGTTTGGAAGTTCCTTTCTTTCCTCATCCAGCTTTCTAGGTCTATTCTGTGACACCATCTTCCCAGACAATACTTTTAGTCGACCTGCATGTTAGCTATCGGGCTCAGGCAAAAATTACTGAAGTCATGGGCAACATGAAACATACCTAAAATAGACTTCCTAGCTTCTTTCCACACAAAGACCCTTAGTTTCATCTGCTTTTTTCCAATCTTTCAGTTCCTGTTTATTAGACAATTTTCCTGCTTTATATCTTACTGCCACCAAGTTTCAGACGCTACCATGATACCATCCTGACTTCCCTGGGCAGACAACTTCACCAATGTGTCCAGGAACCCCCTCTTTCCAGAGCCCTAGCCCACTAGGGAAAGATAGAAACAGGATGGGGTAATAAACCCACCTGCCAATGCCCATGTCAAGTAGAGAAGCAATTACAGAAGCCAGAACTTCCACCTTCTGCACCCAAAAAGAATTTTGGTCCATACTCCCAGAGGGATAAAGAATAGTGAAGCTAGGAGTCAGGCGGTAGTGCAGCAGGTTAAGCACACATGGCACAAAGCACAAGGACCAGCATAAGGATCCAGGTTCGAGCCCCCGGCTCCCCACTGGCAGGGGAGTCGCTTCACAAGCGGTGAAGCAGGTGTCTTTCTCTACCCATTCCCATCTTACCCTCTTCTCTCCATTCCTCCTGTCCTATCCAACAATGATGATAACAATAATAGCTACAACAATAAAACAACAAAGGCAACAAAAGGGAATAAATAAATACTTAAAAAAAAAAGAAGAATAGTGAAGCTTCCAATGGAGGGGATGAGACATGGAACTCTCAGGGTGGGAACTGTATGGAACTGTATTGTATCTCTTATCTTACAATTTGTTAAAATTATTATATCATAAAAAAAGACATTAGTTCTCCAAGCAAGACCAGTTTGAAGGAATGATTCAAGTCAAATGAAAAGGGTAGAAGTTCCTTTTTGGATGACACTAAATGGAAATACCAGTAAGTCACCCTTCAGTTCTACTTAAGTCAGTAACCATGGTGGACACTCACATCCTTGAACAGTAAGGCTCATCTTCAATAAGAACTTACGTGTAACCATCCTTCAACTATAATTCTGATATTTAATATTACCATTTCAGTTTTTTTAAAATACAAATTCCCAAAAGAAAAGTATGAACATGACACAAACATCCCACACTTCACTGTCATTTTCAAGTTAAAGACAAAAGATGAACAGTAAAACTACACCAAATGTATTGAATGGACACACACATGCACACACCTACCAAACACACACACACACACACACACACACACACACACACACACACACCAGCATTTGGACACCTTAGACATATATTGTGGCATCACAGCTTTCTGTCCAGGTTCAAATCACCCTTTTTCCCACCTGATCATACTAACTGTAACATAAACAGACTTCTGGCTTCTTCCAAAGGAAAGTCCTTCACTGTCACAGCATTTAAATATTTAATTGTTTGTACCTGTGCATGTGTGTGTGACCCAGAGTTTGAATGTTATATTCCAATCCTATCTTTTCATAAGCACTTAGAATTGTTTAATTTTACACCTCTGTATAGTACAGTGAATTTCAGTAAGATGGTATCCAGGTGGTGGTGCAGTGGATAAAGCATTGGACTCTCATTCTGGCCCATGTTCTGCTGGGAATTGAACTCAGGACCTCATGCTTGAGTCCAATGCTTTATCTGCTGTGCCACCTCCTGGACGGTCATCTTACTAAAATTCATTATACTATGGTTGAGGTCCTGATTTCAATTCTCGATAGCACATGTACCAGAGTGATATCTGGTTCTCACTTTCTCTCTCTCCCCTCCTATTTTCTTCATGAATAAATTAAAAAAAAAAATTTCAGTAAGATGTGCCATAATAGGAGTTACATAATTTCCAACTGCTGTACAGCTGACTTTCATAGCAACCCCACCCACAATCTGAAACTACCCAGCCTGGGGCTGGTGAGATAGCTCATCAGGTCAGGTGCCTACTTTGCCATGTGCTGACTCAGAATTCAGCTTAGCCCCTACTGTACTAGGAGAACCCTTGGCACCATGGTGTCTCTCTTTCTCTTCCTGTTTCTCTGTCTCTGCCCTTCTATCTGAAAAATACTACGATAGTCCTAATATCCAGAGAAACTAGAAATATTAAAAATTTAGAAAACTAATTGAGGAAAGATGTGAGGGAGGTATCCCTAACCATGATCACTTTTCTAGAACCCAGTCAATATTATGACCTTAGAAATTATCATCTTTAGTGGAATATCATGCGTTTTGTATTTCTGTATCGTGAAATTTTCCTGATGTTTAAATGAAGATATTTTTGAAGTGCTCTGAATTAAAAAATTCTTTCAACTGGATGTCAGTTCTTGCCCTTTTGTTTCTTATTAAAAAACAAAAATGAAGATGAATCTAAAGCATCAGACCTGTAACTTTCTGAATAAAGGAATAAATAAAGAAGAAAATCCTGATAAAGGATCCCAACCAATTAAGCTGAGTAAAATCTGTTTTAAAGTGAATAAAAGCATAGCTTAACATGAACCATGTGTCAGGTGTTTATGTGTATAAGTCATGTAGCATTAACTGTGAAATTTACAGTCATGTATTCTGCCAACCTTAGTACAGCCATTAGATTTTATTAAAGTTCATTTTCATATGCCCCCCTAATACCTGAACTAGTATCATAATACAATCACTTGTTGTGATGGTGGTGGTATTGTTATTATTTTGTTATTAGATGAAATTCTCAAGAGATTCCAAAATGAAAGAAACTTTCAATTTGAAAGTCAAATTACTTAATCTTCTCAAATTTTAGTATCACATCTGGGAGAAGATAAAAAAAAAAAAAAAAACCTTTGCTCTGTGGCCTATTTTATTAGGGAAATTTAGGAGTTTACAAGATGGAAGAAATAACCTCTAGTAAATACAGAATACAGCACATCTATCCTATATTAAAATATAAAACAAGAAATGATTACATAAATAGCTAAAGATTTTGATTAGCATAGATGGTCATATTGGCTAGAAGGTAGAATTGATAATTAAGGGCAGCTGAATTTAGAATTGTAACTAGCTTTGCTACCACACTGTTGTTTAATTAATCAACTGAATAACCCGTGTCCAATTACGAAAACAGCATTCCAACAAGAAAGAGTCTTCAAGTATCATAGGATCTTATAACAAATACAAAAGTCCACCAAAGAAAATTTTGCTAAACAGTTTTTGCAGCATCAAAAAATATGCACTCAAGTGATAAGATCCTTCCTTGTCAGAGCCAATGACTTAAGCGTGATTAATTTCACCGGTCAGGCAATGTTTTCTGGAGTACAGAAATAAAAGCACAACTGCAAAAGACAACGATGCACCTTCAAGTTTCCAAACCATCCATCTATGTGTATGTAGATGTGATTTTATTTTTCCTATCACTATAACCAAACCCATGGTAAATTGCCACCACCCTACAAAAATCAAAATTTTGCCTCAGTTTTTCAACATAACTAAAAACTCAAATGTGTTCTTCAAGGAATTGCTGTTTTTTCAGTAAGACAGAAGCAGAGAGACGGTGAGAGAGAATCAAAAAGACCCTAGCACTGAAGCTACCCTCAGTGCAGTGGGGCCTGGGTTTGAACCACAAGGCAAAGCAGTACTATTCAAGGGAGCTATTTCGCCTGCCCAGGAATTGCTATATTTTTTAACAAGACACAAAAATATGACCCTAGATCTGACCTTGCAAATTCCACAACCACTTCAAAGCAACACAAATGAGAGAGAAAAATTTCTTCCTCCTCTATTAAAGTAAAGCTCCCACGTAGATGCATGTAACTACTTAGCAGTCCAACTTAAAAGAATAAATTTCCACAGTGTTCAGCTCAAGATGACTGTCAGGGCATAATGCCTTCTTAATAATTCAGATATTTCAAAAACTCTTTTTTTTGAAGTACCCATAAATAAAATGTAAAAATGCATTTGACATTTTGAAGCAAAACAGATTACTCAAAAAAGATAAATACAGTTTGTCAAGAACACTCTCACTTTTCACTGAAAAAAATATGATAGAAAAAATAGTTATGACTCAATGACAATAGCAATAACTACAACAACAATGGAAAGCAATGGGTGCAGCAAAAGGGAAAACAAATATTAAAAAATTAAAAATTAAATTAAGGACTTAGTGGGGGTTGTATTGTTATGTGGAAAACTGAGAAATGTTATGCATGTATAAACTATTGTATTTACTGGTGACTGTAAAACATTAATACCCCAATAAAGGAAAAAAATGTTTAAAAAAATTTTTTAAAGAGTTGAAAAAAGTAGTTATGACTCAACCTTAAAAGATAGATAAAACTCTTCTACCCATCTGTGTTTTGTATCTCAGAAGTCATCAAAGATGTACTGGCATCAAAAAGGATTATTATCGTGGGGGTAGCTTCCTAAACAGATGTTTTTATTAACTGGTTGTTTTGTGAAATTTACAAATACAAGCAAAAATTTCTATAGTATTTAGTTTCCCATATATGAGTTGCAAATTCTACTTTCTCCTTTTCATGCTACTTGCAAAGAGTGAGGGAACTCAACAATGAACTGAGACTCATATGTGCCATTGCCACTTTATCACATCCTTAGTGTATCTTCTTTCCCCCAAGTGAAGACAACACAAAGTGAATTTGCTTTTAATCCCTACTGCTGTGAAAACAGATTTCAGTCTGCTTCTGTAGCAAGCAAATAAACTGCCTGACAGACATCTAAGCTCACAAACCAAATTCAGCTTATTATTATCTTTGTCTTTTACAGGAACTTCCAATAAAGGAATTCATGATACCTAGTCTTCTTCATCGAGGCTTTTCTCCACAAATACAGAGAAATAATAAAACAGCCTAAGCTTCTAGAACGTAAAAGATTTATGATCATGGCAGGCAAAAGTGACGTGAAGAAGAGTCTAGAGGCCTTAAGAGCCTGAATTGTTTAGTTAAATAGTGTTATGTGATAGTTTGACTTTCCTCCTTCGGACATTTTATGTATTAAGATAAAGTTCATTTTACATTGCATACACAGATCCCACCCCCACCACTCCCTGTTATCTGATACGGTGTCAGAGATGTGCTCTGAGAGATGAAAGTTTTGCGAAACAAAACTTTTTTTACTTGAACTGTCTTCGAAGGTGAACTCCCCAAACAGATCAGATCACTGACTTCCTTGCTTGTGTGGTATTTTGCAAGTGTAACTCAACCTTTGAAAGTTCCATCCTGTAAAATGCATTCATTCTGTGGAACATTAGCTGTAGAGACGTGATGTTAATGGTGCTTCGGAAAAGAGGAGTGTTCAAGGTCAAAGAGGTTTAGGAGACAGAAATGTCAACTTAGATTTCCTTAAAACTGAACACTCCCAGGTCGAGTGGTTCATTATGTGAGAAATACAACCCCTGTGTCAGAGCATGTAATGATCCCACCAGCACAAAAAAAGTCCATGGTGCTATTCTTTCAGCTCCTTCCCAAGGCTGAAGGAAGGGAAGGAAACAAGAGAGGCAGCCACCAGAGAAGATGAGCCGAGAGCCTGTATATCCCCAGATGTTTATCTCCTCTGTTGACATGTTTCTTTTGCCTTCCAGCTTCTTCTAGTCACACATTTGAACACTGTTGCTGATTTCTATTTGCTTAGGTAGCCACCCTCTGACATTTCTGTCAGTGTTACTATGTAGACATTTTCAAATCTTGGATACGTTCACCCCTGTGATTTCTAAACTGGACAGAGATGCCAGAAATATGTGAGATGGAGATCTGTATAATGAGGAATATGTGTCAATGGATGAAAGGAGATTCTTTCCCATGCATTTAATTTTAATTCCATGCATATTGTCTTTTCCCCCTGATGGATACACACTGCTAATTAAAGAAGGGAGTAGAAACACAAAAATAAATAGCCCAGATGGATAACAGTACCAATGAATCAACAGTCTCACGCAAACATCACACATGGAGATAGTTCATCTGGTACAGCACAGACCTAATCATGTGGAAAGGCCCAGCTTGGATTCCCACCACCACCTGGGAGCAGCAGAGATAGAATCAGAAGGAAGCTCAATGAATGGTGGGGTGGTGGAGTAGTTTATCCTCTCCTCTCTCTCAATCTCTCTCTCTCTCTCTCTCTCTCTCTTTTCATCTGGAAAAAAGTAAAAACAAAAACTGTTCTAGGAACAGTTTGCACATGCAAACATATCGTATTACTCTCTAAATGTAAGATTACTATTTTATAATCTCCATTAATAGTAATTTAGCAGCCTCTGTTATATTATCTACCATTAAAAATGACACCAGTATTCTCTCTCATGATCTGATATGCACATGTGTACTTCTGGCATGAGTTTAATTACAATCAATTACAATTCATAAACAAAGTATGAGAAAGCTCTAAGTGCAGCTTCGCAGCAGAAAGACAACCGTGCTTATAAATAAAGCCAGTCTCATTCACCTATAATTTTAGGTGTGGAAGAGGCTTAGCTGATAATAATAGTGATGGATAAGAGTCAGTAGAATTTCCATAACACTTAAGAAACTGGTACCAGGAGCCAACAGATGACTCAGTGGGGAAAAGTGTGCCCTTTCCCCTGCACATGGACCTGGGTGTGACCCTCAGCACTACACAGGGACATTAAGGACTGGGTTGCCATAGATGGTGCAGTAGTGCTTTGACATCTCTCCCTTTCTCAATGATATACACTAGTATGTTGGCTGGGAAGCTTCTTCAGCAGTATTATCTCTGTGCAAAGCTCTGGGTTCATGACAATGTCTCACAAAAAGACAGGAAAAATAAAACTAAGCTGAGGAGATTCTTAGAGTTCCTGGACAACACTCAATGTTTCTGTAGATTTTTGGAAAGAACTCAGTGAACTGGAAAGTGTTGATCAGCAAACACCATTCTACTTGGTGTTCTGTAATAATTTAAATTCAAACCTAAGCATCTAGACCATAGTTTTTCATCATCATTGAGGTACTTCACAAACAACTTCAACAACACTCCAGACAATTAGCAGTAACACATTGCATTTACATGGCTCATGTGAAGAATTATAAAAGAACTTTAGAGGGAGTCGGGCAGTAGCACAGCGGGTTAAACGCAAGTGGCACAAAGTGCAAGGACCAGTGTAAGGATCCTGGTTTGAGTCCCCGGCTCCCCACCTGCAGGGGAGTCGCTTCACGGGTAGTGAAGCAGGTCTGCAGGTGTCTATCCTTCTCTCCCCCTCTCTGTCTTCTCCTCCTCTCCATTTCTCTCTGTCCTATCCAACAAAAATGACCACAATAATAACTACAACAATAAAACAACAAGGACAACAAAAGGGAATATAAAAAAATTAAAAAAAGAACTTTAGAGATATTAAGCACACCAAAATAAAGAGAACTTAGAGAAGAGAAAGAAGAAGACTGAGAAAAATTGAGGAGACCACTGGAAGTAGACTTGACTTAGTGCTGGAACTAAGAAACCCTGTTCTCCCCATTGGGATTCTGTCCACATAGAAAAAGCAAATGACCCCATCCAAAAATGGGCAGAGGAAATGAACAAAACATTCACCACAGAGGAGATCCAAAAGGCTAACAAACATATGAAAAACTGCTCTAGGTCACTGATTATCAGAGAAATGCAAATCAAGACAACACTAAGATACCACCTCACTCCTGTAAGAATGGCATACATCAAAAAGGACAGCAGCAACAAATGCTGGAGAGGATGTGGGGACAGAGGAACCCTTTTACATTGCTGGTGGGAATGTAAATTGGTACAGCCTCTGTGGAGAGCAGTCTGGAAAACTCTCAGAAGGCTAGACATGGACCTTCCATATGACCCAATAATTCCTCTCCTGGGGTTATACCCCAAGGACTCCATAACACCCAACCAAAAAGAGGTGTGTACTCCTATGTTCATAGCAGCACAATTCATAATAGCTAAAACCTGGAAGCAACCCAGGTGCCCAACAACAGATGAGTGGCTGAGAAAGCTGTGGTATATATACACAATGGAATACTATGCAGCTATCAAGAACAATGAACCCACCTTCTCTGACCCATCTTGGACAGAGCTAGAAGGAATTATGTTAAGTGAACTAAGTCAGAAAGATAAAGATGAGTATGGGATGATCCCACTCATCAACAGAAGCTGACTAAGAAGATCTGAAAGGGAAACTAAAAGCAGGACCTGATCAAATTGTAAGTAGGGCACCAAAGTAAAAACCCAGTGGTGAGGGGTAGGCATGTAGCTTCCTGGGCCAGTGGGGGGTGGGAGTGGGTGGGAGGGATGGGTCACAGTCCTTTGGTGGTGGGAATGGTGTTTATGTACACTCCTAGCAAAATGTAGACATAAAAATCAGTAGCTAATTAATATGAGAGGGGGAAATCAATTGGATGTCTCAAAGTTTCTCAAAAGACAAACTGAATCTTTTTAATATATAGGCTATGTATTTGATATGCGGACTCTCTCAAAAGCCTAGACCAAGTAGATTAGAAGCTTCCAATAGCACAGCTATATACAAGATACTGGGTACTGTCCAGCAAACCATAACAAAGGGACTTTTCAAAGTTAACCCAATTAACAAATAATGTGATGATAATATTAACTATTGAGTGTCTTTTTGAACCCTAAGACAGCAGGAACCTCACATCTTCACTATAGAGCCCCTACTTCCCCCAGTCCTGGAACCCTTGGATAGGGCCCACTTTCCCGTATGCATCTCCCAATCCAAACCAAATAACATTGCATCTGCCGATCACAACCTAACCAAAGCAACGATTGCTACCTCAACATGCTTCACCTCAGAATGTATCCAGAGACTTCACGTGTGGAATGACAACCCTTCAGCTTCATTACTCGGGTGAGACCTTTCCTTTAATAGTACACTCTAATTTCATCTCAGGTAGTTCACTTTCTAACAAAGTCCCATAACCTAGATATACACCAGTTTCTGTGAGAGAGAGCTTATGTGCACACGTATCCATAAACTACTGCAAAATATATACCTGAAAGCAGGACTACACTAGAGTTTGCAGTGAGTACCTCCCTAACACTTCCTCTCCACTATTCCAAGCTTGGGATCCATGATTGCTCAACAAATTGTTTGGCTTCATATGTTAACTCTCTTTTCAATCACCAGGTTCCAGATGCCACCAGGATGCTGGCTAGGCTTCCCTGGATTGAAGACCCCACCAATGTGTCCTGGAGCTCAGCTTCCCCAGAGTCACACCCTACTAGGGAAAGAGAGAGGCAGACTGGGGGTATGGACCGACCAGTCAACGCCCATGTTCAGCGGGGAAGCAATTACAGAAGCCAGACCTTCTACCTTCTGCATCCCTCAACGACCCTGGGTCCATGCTCCCAGAAGGATAGAGAATGGGAAAGCTATCAGGGGAGGGGGTGGGTTATGGGGATTGGGTGTTGGGAATTGTGTGGAGTTGTACCCCTCCTACCTTATGCTTTTGTTCACTAATCCTTTCTTAAATAAAAAATTAAAAAAAAAAAAAATTAAAAAAAAAAGTTCATAATGAAAAAAAAAAAAAAGAAAAGAAAAAGTCCCTCAGGAGACAGCAGTGTTCAAGAATATTTGAGAGAGGGATTTGAAAATGGATACGAAGAGGAGTAATTTCGATTTAAAGTTATCAGACTTCCACTGCTTAGTTCTGTTCACTTCCTCAATAGTAAGATGGGCTATCTCCTCATTATGCCATTTATGGGAGGAAGCAATGGCAGTGCTAATGTGAGATCACATTATATATACCCCTAATGGACTGTAAGTAAATGCACTGCTTTCCTTGCAGTGATTTTTAACTTCCAGTATTGCATGTTTTAGAGACAGCACTAAAATTGTACCACAGTTAATTAATAGCAAAGGTGATCTCCTTGGTTTGTGGTTAGAATTTTTATTCAAGGTGGTTTTTTTAATAGTATTTTTCCATTTTGGATGAGTGATTTAACAGTATTTTTCAGAATTATAAAATTTCAGGGATATACTCACACACTCAGAGGAGTAACTGCACCCGGCACAAATGTTCTGTGTCTTCAAGAGCCCTACCCCACTAGTGAAAGATCAAAACAGGCTGGGGAAGCTTCCAATGAAGGGGATGGGACATGGAACTCTGGTGGTGGGGACTGTGTGAATTGTACCTGTTATTTTGCAATCTTGTTAATCATTATTTATTAAAAAAAAAAAAAAAAGTTCTGTGCGGCCCCATTCCCACCATGCACCTCATTTCTCTGAAAGCCCAGGGGCCATTTTGCTGCCATGTTTTATAAGTTCCTTTGCTGTAGTCCTCTATTCCACATGTTAGCAGAGTCACTTGGGGGTTGCCTTCCCTCCTACTTCACTTGGCCCAATCACCTCCAGTATCATCCATTTTGTCCTGTAGGATACAATTTCATTAAAAAAAAAAATCCCACAGTAGTGAACACACAAATTTTTAAATTAGAAGAGAAATCTTTGATTATTATGGCCAAGTAGTCTTGACTTAACATGCCAGTACTCAAGTCAGTACATTATCCTAAATGACTGTTCAAAGCAATGCTTCCAGAGTTTATAAAAATTAGTACACTTATACTGAATAACATACATCACTCATTTACTTAATCCTCACAGGAGAGTTGTTATTACCATTTTGCGTATGAACTGAGGGACAGACCTATAACCACCGTCACTGAAATAAATCTATTGAGCACTATTCCAGAATGAGTCCCTTCCAAGGAGCCAGCAGCATCTAAGCAGACACCAAGAGCAAAACACACTAGGCAGGTGGATCCTGGAGATGCAATCACTGAGGAGGGGGAAGTGGCTGGGGACATGGGGAAGGTGCTTGGGTCTCATTCAGAATCTCAGTTTAGAGAACTGCTTGTGTGGTCTACGCAGCACTGTGGCTCTGTGCCCTGGGTTACTGTGGGTGGGTATGTGATTGGCCTTAGCTGTACAAGGGAGAGAAAGAGACATCTGTAGCCCTGCTTCACCACTTGTAAAGCTTTCCCACCTGCAAGTGGGAACTAGGGGCTTAAACTGGGTCCTTGCACACTGTAATGTGTGCACTTAACCAGGCAAGCCATTATGTGGTCCCATAAATAGTTTTCTAACATACAAAGAAATTTATGTTTTATGAGAGAAAGACCAGAGTCCCTTCTTAACTCAGGCATATGTTGGCACTGGGGGTTGAACTGGGGAGGTCTCTTGGGCTTCAGACATGCAAGTAAGTATAATGTTTTAGCACTGCACTGTCTTTTTGATCCTAGTATGCTAAAGTGTGTCATAACATATGTAAATGTGACATTTGTTTAACTATCCTAAGACTTACGTGTGCTAAACACACCTCATTGAGCACAGACACACACACAGACACACATAAACACACACACACACCAGTACATTACATAGCTTTTTCCTGTATCATTTCTCAGGCTAGGAATTCAGACAGGTGTTTTCTTGCTTTAGGTGTGACAATGAACACAACACTCCTATCTGTCAAAGAGCTTACAGAACAGAATGTGTGCTACATTCACTGCATACATTCTGTGGATGGATCTGTAAGGAGATGTTCTCCTTGGAGATGAAGATCAAGCAGGTTATATCACACTGTCTTTCAGCCACCAAGTTTCAGAGGCTGCCATGACGGTGTAAATTTGTACCTGCCTGTTACCTTACAATCTTGCTACTCATTATTAAATCACTGATGAGAGAGAGAGAGTGAGTGAGAAAGAGAGAGAGAGAGAGAAGAAGAAGAAGAGGAGGAGGAGGAGGAGGAAGAGGGAGAAGGAGAAGGAGAAGGAGAAGGAGAAGGAGAAGGAGAAGGAGAAGGAGAAGGAGAAGGAGAAGGAGAAGGAGAAGGAGAAGGAGAAGGAGAAGGAGAAGGAGAAGGAGAAGGAGAAGGAGAAGGAGAAATAAAAAGATCAAGCAGGAAGCTGGTAGCAATAGGGTGGGGGAAGCGGGGAAGAGCAGATGACATGGCTGGGGCTTCAGATTAGCAGAACTTCACTGGATCAAGCTGACTTTTACAGATAAAGAGATAGATGGACCAGGACAGAGAGACAGAGAGGGAGAGACATCCCAGCACAGGTGCTTCCCTAGTGTTAGTGCACATCAGGTTGAAACATGGACCATGAGAGAGTGGATGGGTACGGTCTCCTCCAAGGTGAGCTATTCTCCCGACCCTGTAGAGAAGTGTTATGCCCATGGGATGATCATCTACCTGCCTCAGACTTACTGAGGCCTGGGACCTCCAGGTCTCTGAAGGCTCAGCATCAAAATGCAAATGACACCACACCACATTACCTCTATTAAAAAATTAGCTGAAAATGATACTGAAAACAGTCTTCAATTCTATTTTGAAAGGCACAAAGGCAGGCAGAGAAAAGCAGCCTGGCACTTCAGCGCTAATAGAGGCTTGCTGGCAGGTGGGATCACACTGTAGATAACCCCACCAAGGGTTGTGGAGGCAGAGGCAGACACGTCACTCAAGAAGGAAGGGGAGAACAAGACCAATTAAAAAAAGTGACAGAGCTGCCTCTGCACTCGGCTTGTTTGCAATCCTAGTCGCCTCTCACTCTTCTATTTCTGCAAAAGGAGAGTGTTCACAGACAATCCGCATGCCCAACCCAGATCTGAATTCAAGGAGTGCTTTTCAGACTGAATAACCAAGGTCTCTTCTTCCCTGTCCTTGCTTGGAAGCAACTATCATTATTTCCACTTATTTTTTCTGAAATATTATTCTGAAATATATTATTTTTTTCCACTTTATTTTTCTCATCTGTTGTCCTTGCCTTTTCCTTTTTTTTTCCTCCTCAGATTCATGAATTAATTATAGGAAGAAAATCTCCCCTCCCACCCTCACCCCCTCTACCCCGTGACTAACAATTTAAAAGGGTAGCAGGTGTAGCTTCAGGAAGTTTAGATTTCTGCTCCTCTCCATCTGGAAGCAAACAGGACTTCTCTCTGGCATCCTGTGACCAAAACCATCAGAATGCAGACTGTGTGTTTTTAATCACAGGCTGTGATACAGCCAGAACAGTGTGCCAATTCAGTGAGCTGATGCTCTCTGATATGTTGCCCTATGACACTCAATCAATCAATATCTAAACCATTTGTTGGCTTGGAAATCAAGTACTTAGTGTGAAAGATGACCACATCTCCTGCAGGCACTTGATAAGCCTTGTTGCTGAGCTGGACCAATAATTAATATCACGCAGAGATCACAAAAGGAAGCAATGTGTGAATTGTCTGAAAAATCTAAACTAGAGAAATCAAGATCAGCATAGTCCTCAAATGAGTCCTTGTGGAAGAAGTAAGTCAGAACATTATTTTCTTACGGTGGCATGGAGGATTGAACTTGGGACTTTGGATTCCCAGACACTCTTTGCATAACCATTATGTTATCTACCCCAGCTCTACCCTCTTAGTATTGACGCACAGTTTTAGACCTGACAAGACCCAACAACTACTTGTAAAGAGAAGAAGAAAAAAGAAAAGATCATTTTCACTTATCTCTTAATAGCAAGGCTAGAAGGTTGTTTTTTGTTTTGGAATTCTACTCATATTCTGAGTTTGTCTAAAACACAGAATCCACCATCCTTTTACTAACACCAGGATTCTAAGCTTTGTATAAAGCTACCCTTAAAATGTTTGCAGTCACTCTTGTTATAATAATTTAGAACTAGTTGAGTTCCTATTAACTTCCAGATAATGGATTATGTGTAGGGGTAGCAGAAATGAACATGGTCAACTTTTCCCCTATAAATCTGGAGGATCCCCAACACTGTATATAATGTATCACTGTATAGACAGAACATACAGAAAAAATACCTAGAATTATGCATGCACAAAATCTCCAACACATTGGTAGTGTTGAAGTTTAATATTCTAACTAATACTGACACCGTGCAATATAAAGATTATATTTGTGTCACAGAAGAATGAGAAATGTATAACCCAGCTAGTTAGTTGGGCATCCTCTGACAGGAGATTTTAAGCATTCAGTTCCCTGGAATCTGAGTCTGCAGTCTAGCTACTTTGGCCCTGTCAGTGTTTAGTGAATTAAATGACTCATCTAAATAAACTGACCTGTAGAGACTTTATTCAAAATGGTGAGTGCTGCTGATTTCAATGAGGCTTGAAATCCACCCTAGCAGTTTGAAATTTTTCCAACTCACATAAGTAGGTCGATAAGTACTATGAGAAAAGACCCATTAATTGAAGCATATGAGGAAAAAGTAAGTTATAGTTTCTGAAGAAAAAAGAAAGAACTGAAAACACTTCCATCAAACTTATCCAACCCAACACCTCCCTAATACATTAAAGTGGAAAACTGATATATTAATCATTGGGCTTTACTGACAAGGTGGTCATGGCTATTTTTAGAGTCAAGATATTAAAAACGGTTGATATCATAAATATAAATCAGGAAATACAGACAGTCTTTAACATTTGCTAGATCTCAATCTTGTTTACCATTCTACTACTAAGAAAACATATTATCTTATTACTAGTGTTTTCTCTGAAATATGATGGATGGAAAGTAATAAAATACATAGAACAAGTGCACAACTATTTCTCAGCTTAGCCAAGTCAGGAAGCTACTGTTTTTATTTTTTCAAGAAAGAATGCTTTGATGCAGAATTATTTTAGTGCTATTATAAGCACTGTGATATACTATGGTCCATGTTAAATTATTGATGGAACTGCTTCAGAAGCTGTATTTTATTTTGTACCTTGTATGTCTTAGAATTTGACAGAGAATTCTTTGGAAAATAATGTGGCAATCATTCTTAGAACAATGTGTTAAGTGATAAGTTAGGAAATGGCATGGGGGGTGGTGGACTGGGCAGTGGCGTACTAGGTTAAGAGCACATAGTATGTAGCACAAGGACCCACAAGGATCAAGGATCCTGGTTCCAGTAACCGGCTTACTACCTGCAGGGGGATCACTTCACAAGTGGTGAAGCAGGTCTGCAGGTGTCTGTCTTTCTACCTCTCTGTATTCCCATCCTCTTTCAATTTTAGTGTCCTAACCAATAAAATGGAAAGAACGGTTGCCAGGAGCACTGGATTTATAGTGCCAGCACTGAGCCCCAGTGATAAGCCTGGAGAAAGAAAGAAAGAAAGAAAGAAAGAAAGAAAGAAAGAAAGAAAGAAAGAAAGAAAGAAAGAAAGGAAGAAAGAAAGAAAGAGATAAAGAAAGAAGGAAAGAAAGAAAGAAAGGAAGGAAGGAAGGAAGGAAGGAAGGAAGGAAGGGAAGAAGTTGAAGGTAATTAGATCTAATATGCCCCCCATGCCCTACACACACACACACACACACACACACACACACACACACACACACGACAGGATATTGCCTAAAACAGAGTCTATGTTGCATTAGAGGCATCATTTTGTTTTAAAACTTTGCTTCCACACACGACAGGATATTGCCTAAAACAGAGTCTATGTTGCATTAGAGCCATCATTTTGTTTTAAAACTTTGCTTCCATATTTTCATTTTCCACAAAGAAGTGTTTTAATGAGAAGGATTGGTTAACTCAAAGTGAACAGGCCAGGGCACTTGCTTTAAAACCCTGCTGTCAACTCTTTGCATCTAACTTTTTAACAAGAGCAAGAAGAAAGAAAGAAAGAAAGAAAGAAAGAAAGAAAGAAAGAAAGAAAGAAAGAAAGAAAGAAAGAAAGAGAGAGAAAGAAATTCCACATAATTCATTTTCCCTAAAGATCAGCATGAGGTTTCCAATCCCCTGCTTGAGCACATAAAATATTAAGAGCCAATTTTCAGCTGCACCTCTGTCACTTCCATTATCATTCGACACATCCAGAGGTGATAATGGACTCTGCAAATTGCAGTCTTGTCCACCCCAGACCACCAAGGCTTTCACCAGGAGACAGTCTCACACAAAGGGGGGTCCATATGTATGCTAATGGCACGAGCAGTAGACAGGGATGTCACAAAACAGGCTAAGGACATGTGTGGCCCAGAGGAGAGGCAGGACGAGCAGAGAACAATTTCCTCAGGACCTCAGCATCAACAGTGTACCACACCTGCCCACAGATCCATGTGTGGGACTAAACTAATGATTCTCACACAACCCTAGAGACAGAAGATGAAGATCTGCCTGCCAGGCCCCACCCGGGAAGAGGCTGGCTAGACCAGCTCTGCACAGTGGGGAATGTGAGGAGGAAGGCTGCTATTTCCCACTGACTTTTTAATTTAAGTTAATGTTTTACTTTATTGGGTGGTAAATGGATGATCACAGAACCACTGCTGACATGTGGGTACAATTTCCTGTCTTCCTGGAGTATGTGTCAGCAAATTCTCACCCCCAATTTAGGTCCTTTTCCACCATCATACATTCACTGTCTTTTTATTTTCATTTTTAACATATTTTCTTTAATTATTCTTTATCAGCTAGAGCCAGAGAGAAATTGAGAAAGAAGGCGGAGATAGAGGAGAGAGCCAGAGAGACACCTGCAGACCCAGTACACCACTCATGAAGTTTCTCCACTGCAGGTGGGGACTGAGGGCTTGACTGTGGTCTTTGTACATGGTAGTAGGTGCACTCAGGCAGGTGTTCCAGCTCCCCTAGTCCCCAGTGACTTTTTTAAAAGACATACTGAAGAGTTCTGCTGGCATCCACAGATTTCATTTCCAACACGATGGGCAAAAAAGAGCAAGAAAGGCACAGGTGGTGGTGCACCTGGTTGAGTGAGTACACATGTTACAATGCACAGGACCCAGGTTTGAGCTTTGAGCCTGTTTGGCATTTTTTATTTGGGGGGAGGGGTGTGGTGGAGTGGTTTGTAAGTGATGAAACAGTGCTGCAGGGTAATTAGATCTAATATCCCCCCTACTCTAAATTTCTGTCTCTATCCAATAAATAAATAAAGATATTAAAACAATTTTTTAAAAAGAGCAGGAAAAAGGAGAAGGCTCACCATGCCCATAGCTGCAAGGCCCCACCCACCCTTTGCCTGCTAGAACAGGCTGATAATGAGCTGATATGAGACCTTATCTTTAAAAGACGGCATTTGTGGGGTCCGGGTGGAGGTGCACCAGGTTAAGAACACATAGTGCAAAGCACAAGGACCTGCACAAGGATCCTGTTTAGAGACCCTGGCTCCCTACCTATGGGGGGACGTTTCACAAACAGAGAAGCAGGTCTTCAGGTGTCTTTCTCTCTGTCTTCCCCTCCTCTCTCAATTTCTCTCTGTCCTATCCAACAACAGCAGCAACAACAACAACAATAAGAATAACAATAACAATGGAAAAAGATGGCTGCCAGGAGCAGTGAATTCATAGTGCAGGCACCTAGCCCCAACAATAAAGCTGGAGACAAATAAATAAATAAATAAGATGTTAGACATGTGTATGTCATCACCACCTACAAGGTCATCAGAGACGCTGCTGGAGTCCATACTTGCAAGGTCGCTTTTATGCCACAGATGCATTCAAGAACTACTTCTATATTCTACAGAATAACTTTGGAATATTAGGCAAAAACAGGAAAAAAAAAAAAAAAAAACCACAATAAACTAACTACCAGCAGTAGCACCACCACTGGATACAGGATATGAAGACAATGAATCCAAGGGTTGGGTGGTGGTTCACCCAACAGAGAACATGTTATCCTGTGTAAGGATTTGGGCTCAAAGCCCTGGCCACCAGTTGCAGGGGAGAAATTCCTAAGAAGTAGAACACTGTTGCAGGTGTCTCCTCACCTCCCCCCACCCCTTCCTGTCTGTCACTCTCTATCTGGAGGAAAGAAGATAATGGCCACTGGGAATGGTGGAGTCATACAGGCATTGAGTCACAGTGAATACTTGGGTAGAAGAGCAAGAATGAAGGAAGGAGATAAAAAGGGAGGGAGGGAGGGAGAGAAAGAGAGAAAGAAGAGAAATATCAATCCAGTGCAATTCTTTCTCAACTTAGTGATTTAAGGTCCATTTAGGTTTTCTTTCCTCCATTCTCTGCAGCAGGAGCTCAAAGAGTCCAGGTAAGGTGTCCAGCACAGGGCTGGAGTGAAGCAAACTTCCCCTGCAGTGACAACATCCAGAGCAGAGGAACCAGACAAGCAGGGGATGGGCAAGACCTGCCAGGGAATAGGAAAGCTGCCTTGGAAAACATGCAGCCATGGGCTAAGTCTCCAGGACTCATCCTCAAAATTGTCCATCCGACATCTCATCCTTCTATCTTTCTCCCACCTCTTTCCTCAAGAAAAGAATGGGGTGAAGATGAACGCAGGAACAGAAATTCTAATGTATATCTCTTCGCATTTCAAATCACTGATGCTCTGAGAGGGGTGTGGCCACAGAAAGAGGCCTCAGGAAAGGTTCTGAGGAGAGAGGGGGAGGGACATGCGGTGGTGGTGACTATTTCAAGACAAAGCAATATTTGGGGGTGAAAACAATTGTTTCTTTTTTCTTTGCTTTAGAGAAAGAGAGAGAGGAGGGGGTCAGTGGTGCACACAGTTAAGCACATGTAATACTAAGTGCAAGGACCCATGGGTTTGATACTTCACAAGTGGTGAAGCAGGTTTGCAAGTATATATCTCTCTCCCCCTCCTCTCTCAAATGTTCTCTGTCTTACCCAATAAAATGGAAAAAAATGGCACTAGCAACAGTAGATTCAAAGTACCGACACCAACACTGAGCCCCAGCAATAAGAAGAGAGAGACAGACTGACTTCAAAACACTAGCTTCTTTCATATTTTTGGGACTCAGGCTTGAACCTGGGCTGCACACATGGCAAAGCAGCACACTTACCAAGTGAGCTATTTAACTCCCTCTCCCCCCCCCAAAAAAAAAGTCTTTGAACTCGAGAGGGAAGTGGTAGCTTTGTAAACATGTATTAAGAACAGGGGCTCACTGAACTACATCTTTGTCAGTGGCAGCCTGTCTACCTCATGAACTTTCAACTCAATTCAGCTCAACTGAAAGACTTGCCATGGAGTTTTGTGGCACTGTTTGAACAAATAATGAGAAGCATCCAGAAAATCCACAATATCAATCTCTTCTCCATGTTCTTCTTTCAAGCTCTCTCTGTAGAATAAATGTGATTCTGAGAAAAATCAGTTAGAAAATTTGCTTATCACTGAGTAAGTAATAAGAGCAAAGTTAGGGGCTGGATGATGGCACACCTGGTTGAGCACACATACTACAATGCTCAAAGACCTGGGTTCAAGCTCCCTATCCCCACCTGCAGGGGGGAAAGCTTCACAAGCAGTGAGCAAGTCCACAGGTGTCTGTCTGTCTCTCTTCCTCTCTTTCTCTTTCTTTCCTCTCAATATTTAGGTGTCTCTATCAAATAAATAAATATAATAAAGTTAAAAAAATATAAGCAGGGGTGCCAGGCGGTAGTGCAGCGGGTTAAGTGCACATGGCACAAAGCACAAGGACTGGCATAAGGATCCTAGCTACCCACCTGTGGGGGGGGTCGCTTCACAAGTGGTAAAGCAGGTCTGCAGGTGTCTATCTTTCTCTCCCCCTGTCTTCCCATCCTCTCTCGATTTCTCTCTGTCCTATCCAACAACAACAGTAATAACATCAATAATAACAACAATAACAATAAGCCACAAGGGCAACAAAAGGGAAAAAATAGCCTCCAGGAGCAGTAGACTCATGGTGCAGGCACCAAGCCCCAGCAATAACCCTGGAGAGAAAGAAAAAAAAAAAAACGAGTAAAGTTAATTTTTTGCCATCAGCATTATCTCTGCGGGGCTTGGTGCCTGCATAACTACATTCCTTCTAGTGGCATATCCCCCCCTATTTACCTTTTTCCCTCTTCCTTTGCTTTTGGATATCAGAAAGAACTTGAGGAGGAGGGTAGAGATAGTGTGAGAGAGAAGACTCACTACTCATGAAGCTACTCCCCTGCACATGGGGACTGGAGAGTTGAACCTGGCTTGTTGCAATGGCAACATGTACACTCTACTGAGTTTTTTTAAAGCTCAGAAGATCCTAACAGCACCATAACATAACAGGCGCTACCATGATTACATATGCCGGTGCTTCCCATGAATTTTTAATGATGCAAGTAATTTTTCAAGGTCACTGAGAGAGCAAGCAGTTATTCAGACATTAAATTTGTTCACAGTTTCCTGGCAGCTTTGCAAGAAAACAAGCAAGTGGGATTTATGGAGGAGGAGAGTGGTGTTCTGAAGAACAGGTGAACCAGAAGCACTATATAATTAGCAGCAAGTATGGCTGACTCACGCTTTCACCTTGCAAAAAATATCCAAGTGTTTTTGAATGTAGATGGGGACATATAATTCATGATGTGCTGGCTACCCTCCTACATAAACATATATACTTACAGCTTTAGAACAGCTTATATATTTAAAAGTAAAAAACTCATGTTCTGTTTGTTTGATCATGTCAACCGCTGTGTATCTACTGACTATTTCTAATTTTTACAATTAAGTCTACAGGAAGGGCAGTTGGAGACAAGCGTGCCCATATTGGCACCCTAAAATGAGATAATCCTCAGAGCTCAAAAATAACAAGAAATGGTGTTACTCTCTCAATGGGAAACTATGACATAGAACAACAGAGAGGCATAAGTAATGTACATGTTTCAAGAGGTGTTTTAATCACTGGAGAAATCAGAGGCATTACCCAGATGCATGATCATGTAGATAGGAACCACAGAAATTTAAAAATCAAAGCATCCATCCAACAAGAGAAACTTTAGAGAAAAATGCGACTTTCCTGTCCAGATAAAGTCATGTCAGAGCTAGACATCCTTTCTCTCTCTTCTCTTTTCTTTCTTTTTTTTTTTTTTTGATATAAGTAAAAGACATAGAAATAGAGAGAGAGTGTGAGAGAGAGACAGAGATGAAAAGATGGAGAGAGACCTGCAGCACTGCTTCATAGCTCAGGACACTTCCTCACTGCAGGTGGGGGCCAGGGCTTGGGTCCAGGTTCTCATGTATGGTAATGAGTATGCTCTACTGGGTGAGTCACTAGTCATCCCCCTTTTAGTAAGTCTTCTCTATAGCATTTTATGACTGTAACAGTCCAAAGCTATAGGGCCTTCCTAACTCTCCTTATCTTGGCAGCAGGCAACAATTCATACTAAACATTCTGTGGACACCAGTGCAAGAATGAAAACACCTCCCTCACACAGAGACTGAAGTCTATGTTCTGAGCACTTCTGGTTGAAGAGTATATTGACATCTTACAAGAGTTGATCTCTATGTGTGAAGGCTCTGGGGAGAGAATGCATCATCCAGTGTCATAAGATAATGATGCTTTTTTTAAAATTGGAATTGAAATCTTGGGGTGCTCCATCAATATGCCCAAAGAAAGAATGAATCCATTGTCTTCTGAAAGCACAAGCCTGCAAGCCCAGGCTGAAACACCACAGGTCATTTGCTAAGACAATGGTAGTTGTCTAGAGTTGTCAGTAGATGACAGCTGAGGGCTATGTCCCAGAGGAACTGCACAGAGTCCCCTACCCTGAGAAGGGGCTCCTATAAAAATGCTCCTTACCCCAATTCCAACTGCTGTGAGTATGGTCAATAAAACACTAATTCAGAAGAGAGTGTTAATAATTGGAGCAGCCCACTGGCAGAGATGACAACCCCAGATGAAGTATCAGACAGTGACGGGGACAGCTGATAGCCACAGTGAAATCTTCTAGGTGAAAAGAAGATGGACAACTCTGGACTGCAGAACAGACAGTAGTGAAGACAGACATGGGGCATGCTGAGTTAAAGAGAGCTGGCCATAGTGAGGGGAGAAAGAGACTTGTAAGTTCCACCATCTTAAGACTCCATTGTGTGTCATTTGAACTCACCTGCTTTGGAGACACAAGAAACTGGCTCAGGTCAGTGTTCCCAGGGATTTGAGTACTGAACCAAAGTGAGGTGAATAACTTTACTTAGACTTGACTTTCACATAACAGACAGAGACTTCGCTAGAAAAATTAATTCTGGAGACCAGGCAGATGGAGGAAATTGGAAACGTTCAATGACTGATCCAAAATGTGGACACTGGAGGACTATGATAGGTGGCTCACCAATTAGGAGGCAGATACTGCCCTACGTGTGGCCTGTATTCCCAGCCTGCCACCACATGGGAGTGCCAAGGCAAGAAGAAGTCCACTGCTGTGCTGTCTCTCTTTTAGTTGAATTAAAGTTTCTGTCCAAGAGCAGTGAAACTGTGCATGTGGCAAGACCTCAGATTAGAAAAAAATAAATCAATAAAGGGATAAAAAGAGTTGGACAGAGGCCAGGCAGTGACACAACTGGTTAAGAGCACATAGCACAAAGTGCAAGGACCTGCACAAGCATCTAGGTTCGAGTCCCTGTTCCCCACCTGTAGGAGTGATGTTTCACAAGCAGTGAAGCATCTGTCTGTGCAAGTGTCTGTAGGTGTCTATCTTCCTCTCCCTCTTTCTATATTCCCCTCCTCTCTCAATTTCTCTCTGTCCTTTTCCAATAATATGGGAAAAAATGGCCACCAGGAGCAGTGGATTCATAGTGCTGGCACCAAGTCCCTGGAGACAAAAAAAAAAGGGGGGGGCTAGGGGGTTTGGACATTAGAATCTCAAGTGAGTTAAAGGTAAAGTTATGTATACTGTAGAAGAGGGAAGGTTTTCTTTTTTAAGAACACACTACATACCTTTTAGATCTAATGGGCACCAACAGGCTCCTTAATAAGAGATCTAAACAAATACTATTGAAGGTTCGTAATTTTCCACCAAATGTCAAATAGCAATCTATTTGCTTAGAAAAATAAAAGCAAATGAGAATCAGTTCTAAGTCTGTAAGTACTTCAAAGCAAAGGCATTTAAACACTAAACTACTGTGTTCATTTCTAATTTCAATGTTCCCAAAAAATGTACTGTATTTCACTCCTTAATAGATAGCCTTGAATGAATTATAAATCAGATGACCTAGTTTAAAAGTGCAAAAAAATAATCCCTTCAACTGCACTTTTATGCACACATTTTAAAAATCATCTAAGTAACCATCTGATAAGCTTTTTTTTTTTTTAAGTGCATCCAACCTAACTTTAAAGCATTTGGGATACACTCATTTTGTTGTGGTGGTTACTACCATTTTCTAGATCTGTTATGCACTTATTGAAAACAAATATTTGATTTATTAGAGAAGGACACTACTTTCCACACAGAACACAGACTTATTCTGAATGTGATTCAGACTTATTCTGAATGTGAATGAGCTTCTTGAGACAGAGTCAAGAGCACTTTTTCTCATCCTCTTTAAATATCTACCAGATTTCTGCTGCCCAAGAGCAAGGTGCTCATGAAGAAGGCCGCTCTTCCTTTGAGAAATGCAGGTGTTATTAGTGGTCTAGGGGTAGCAACAGGACAGGAGCACACAGCTTCAAAGCTGCTGCTCTGAGTCCCAGGAGACGGGAAGGTGTCTAAGGTG
Organism: Erinaceus europaeus; assembly: GCF_950295315.1. Classification (NCBI taxonomy): domain Eukaryota; kingdom Metazoa; phylum Chordata; class Mammalia; order Eulipotyphla; family Erinaceidae; genus Erinaceus; species Erinaceus europaeus. The sequence goes on along the minus strand of NC_080164.1, from coordinate 106,922,931 downwards.
CTGAACTCTTAAACCTGATGTCCTGTTTGCAATTCCTGGCATCACACATTCCAAAGTGATGCTCTGGTCCTCTCCTCCTCTCTCATAAATAAAGACACAAGGGAGGGAGGGAGGGAGGGAGGGGGGAAGGAAAATTCTTATTTATTTATTTCCCCCTTTAGTTGCCCTTGTTGTTTATCGTTACTGTTGTTGTTGTTATTGCTGTCATTGTTGTTGGATAGGACAGAGAGAAATGGAGAGAGGAGGGGAGGACAGAGAGGGGGAGAGAAAGATAGACACCTGCAGACCTGCTTCACCACTAGTGAAGTGACTCCCCTACAGGTGGGGAGCCAAGGGCTCCTTATGTTAGTCCATATGCTTTGTGTCACCTGCGTTTAACCCGCTGAGCTACTGCCCTTTGACTTCAGCCTGAGTTGACTGAGCAGTGAACCTGACTAGCCCATCCCTCCTCAGAGTGCTGTCCTACAAAACTGGGAGGGACATGAAAAGCTTTCCTTGAGGTGCTATCCTTAGGCATTCTCCAGTTTCCAGTCAGCCAGGTTCGCTTGCTTCCTAAGGAATGGGGAAAATATGTGAAGGGCATGTACATGCTGGCATCTGGTGTCTCAAAATAGGCACTCATGATGGAGATATCTCTCTACTTTATCTGTGTTTCACTTCTATTTCTGCTCCTTCATGAACATATGTGAGGAGTACATTTTACCACCTCAACTATACATTTTTATTGCACTGTTTCAAGGCAACTTACCAGGAATCTGGGGCTCCAAACTGCACATTTAGCCATCTAAGGACAGGCCATATGTTGGCAGGGGCATTAAGAATTTCCTATGAAAACAACTGGGAAAATCAGTGAGAGGGAACAGCTCTGTAAAAACAATACTTCACAACAATTACAGATACACATAACAGAACTTATTCCATTAAATATTGATTTTCACCTGAGTTTCACCACAAGATAGGGGTCAGTCAGATAAATAAGCAGAGGTTGTATAAATCACATTTTTCCTGTTATTTATTTATCTACTGGCATCACTGGGGCTTCACAACTCCAGATGGACATTTCAGATAGAGAGAAGAAGAGAGACACAGGGAGGGAGGAAGGAAGGAAAAGGCATCACATCACAGACACTTCCTTCAGTGCAGTGAAGGTCAGACTTGAACCTAGATCCAGCAAAGCATGCAACCTCCCAGCTGAGCCATCGTGCCAGCCTAACAGCCTTCAATTAGCATATTTTCTTTCTTTTTTTTCTCTTTCTTTTGCTGATTTTCTTTCAAATAACCAATAAAGAATAGAATGTTTTGAGTGCCAGAGAACCTTGGTCACATGCATGGCAAAGTAGCACACTATCCAAGTCAGTTGCATATTTAAAAAATTGCTGTTTTGAGAAGCCAGGTAGTGGTGCACCTGGTTAACTGCACACATTACAATGCTCAAGGACCTATGGTCAAGCCCCCCACACATGCAGGGGGAAAGCTTCATGAGTGGTAAAGCTGGGCTGCAGGTGTCTCTCTGTCTCTTTCCTTCTCTATGCCCCCTCTGCTTTCAATTTCTGTATCTATCCAATAAAAAGTAAATAAAAATATTTTTAAAATAGATTTTTTGCCAGAACTCTTCAAGATCTTTCAAAATCAAGACTCTGCTTTTGTTGTTATTTGTTTGATTGTTTTGTTTAAAGTTAATCAGTAATATATATTAAAAAGTCACCTATTGGACAGATAACTGCCTCTCACAGAAATTTGCTTTAAAGGAATAATACTGTCCAGGCTGTACTAAGTAAGGTTATTGAAGTTACCTACTAACTCCTTTGATCCTCACCATGACTCCATGGATAAGTTTTAGTATCATAATTCTTTTTTAAATTTTATATTATCTTTATCTATTTATTGGATAAAGCCAGTCAGAAACTGAGAGGGAAGAGGAAGACAGAGAGGGAGAGAAACAGCGAGACACCTGCAACACTGTTTCACCACTTCTAAAGCTTTCCCCCTACAAATGGGGGCCAAAGGGCTTGAACTTGGGTCCTCGAACATTGTAACATGCACTCTCAACCAGGTGTGCCACCACCTGGCCCCAGTATCATTATTCTTTATCAGAATAATGACACTCAGAGATAGCCTCTTCAAATAGAGTGACAAGCATTTGCAACTTTTTTCCAAAGTATTATTCATGGATATGTAAATGAATTGACAAACTCTAAAATTAGGATTTTCTTTGATGTTTTATTTTTTTTATTTTTATTTATAAAAAGGAAACACTGACAAAGCTATAGGGTAAGAGGGGTACAACTCCACACAATTCCCACCACCAAAGACTCCATATCCCATCCCCTCCCTGATAGCATTCCTATTCTTTTTTTTTTAATTTTTATTTATAAAAAGGAAACACTGACAAAACTATAGGGTAAGAGGGGTGCAATTCCACACAATTCCCACCACCAAAACTCTGTATCCCCTCCCCTCCCCTGATAGCTTTCCCATTCTTTATCCCTCTGGGAGTAAGGACCCAGGGTCATTATGGGGTACAGAAGGTGGAAGGTCTGGCTTCTGTAATTGCTTCCTCGCTGGACATGGACATAGATAGGTCAATCCATACTCTCTGTCTGTCCCTATTTTTGCCACCATGACGATAACTAAGGCTCAGTGCCCACAGAAATCTACTACTCCTGGTCGGCCATTTTCTTATTTCCTTTTATGTAGAGACTATGGACAGATCAAGGTAGGTAGACAGTGTGAGACAGATCAAGAAGGACAAGCATTTACAGTCACCTCACTATTCTTCAAACTACCCCACCCACAGGCACCCCATGTGGAGTCCTGGGGTTTGAACTGGATCCTTATACGTAGTAGTATGAATGCTCTATCCACTGAGTCACCTGCCCCTAGCCTGGTCTTTTTCTAAAGGAAGCTCTTGCTACTCTCATCTTGCAGTTCTTAGCATCTCATCATTTGTATCCCAAATAACCTCAGAAATCCTGGGTTACTTACATACTACTTTATAGATCAAGAAGGGGAGAAAAAGAAGAAGAAAATGAATTAAAAGTAATCTGTGTCTCACTTGAGAATTTTCTGTGACTTGGGGGGGGGGTATCTCACCAATGTGTGACAAACATTTATTTATTTATTTATTTATTTATTTATTTATTTATTTATTTTTACCACAGACTGCTCAGTTCTGGTTTATGGTAGTACAAGGGATTAAACCTGAGATTTTAGAGCCTCAGGAGTGAGAGTCTCTTTGAAGAACTATTATGCCATATACATGCTGCCCCCACCAGTGTGTAACATTTATTCTGTCCCTTCAACTTTTAGATATACCTTTGTCCCTGGTAAGTCTATAATAAGACTGAACACACCTGGAATTCATATATTTCCCCAAGGACGATGCAATGGTTACTTCACGCTCTCAAAAAATAAACAAACAAACAAAAAAAAACAATGATGTTGGTTTCCATCTAGAGATTTTTTTAAAAAATCAAATGCACCATGTCTCTGAGTAAACTGACACTATATGATTCCAGTAATCAGCGTGTTAAGAGCCCCCAGAGACCCATCAAGGTGCCAGACTGCACTGGCTCCAGACCCGCCACCACCATCTATCTGCGTTAGGTAATGATTATGCACATGCAATTGAGAGAATTCATCAGACCCATAAGTTGCCTCATAAATGAACAGAGCCCAATAAATGTATACACACTGACCCTGATTACAATTCTACTCAATACCATGGATCTGATGAACTTCTCTGTGAGTTATAAATGTTCTAAGGGCCTTGGAAATGACTGTCTGCAGCAGTACTCACAGGGGACTCCAACTTTGCCCAGAGTAAGTGAGGGCCTGGGATGGGGTATCATCTCACGTCATCCCACAGAGAAGGTGGGTCCTGGGGTCTCAGGGAGCCTGAAAGAACACCCCTAAAAGACACTCAGTAGAGAACAGTGGTATTTACTATGACAACATTCACAGCACTGTGAGTGGTAGACTGATCTCAGCTTTCTCAACTTTACAGACAACTGTGTTCTTAAAAAAACCTGTGTGTTCTTAATGTTTTTTCTGTAGTGGTGACATGCTACTCATTGCTGAATTAGGAAGAGGAAGAGGCTGTGATTCTTTTTTTTTCCCTGTATTTATACATATATGCCCATTTTCTTTTTTTTTTAATTTTTTTCTTTTATCTTTATTTATTGGATAGAGACAGCTAGAAATTAAGGGGATGATAGAGAAGGAGAGAGACAGGGAGACATCTGTAGCCATGCTTCACCACTTGCCAAGTTTTCCCCCTGCAGGTGGGGACTGGAGGCTTGAACCCAGGTCCTCGCACACTGTAATATATGCGCTCAACCAGGTGCGTCACCACCTGGCCCCCCATATATACCCATTTTCATATGGTTCTGCCATCTCTTCCTACCTACACCTGTTACTACTTCTGGGTGTCCTTCCTTTTTCCCTCTATCTACATATATATATATATATATATATACCCATTTTAAAAAATTATCTTTATTAATTGGACATGGACAGCCAGAAATTGAGACAGTAAGGGGAGATAAAGAGGGAGACGGAAAAAGACACACCTGCAATCCTGCTTCACCACTTGCAGAATTTTCCTCCTGCAGGTAGGGAGTGGGGACTTGAACCTGGGTCCTTGTGTATTGCTACATGTGTGCTCAACCAGGTGTGCCACCACCCATCCCTAACACTGTAATTCTTTTTTTTTTCAAATTTTATTTATAAATTAGAAACAATGACAAGACCATAGGATAAGAGGGGTACACCTCCACACAATTCCCACCACTAGAACTCCATATCCCATCTCCTCCCCTAATTGCCTTCCTATTATTTGACCCTCTAGGAGTATGGACCCAGGGTCATAATGGGGTGCAGAAGGTGGAAGGTCTGGCTTCTGTAATTGCTTCCCTGCTGGACATGGACGTTGACAGGTCGGTCCATACTCCCAAGGCGTGTCTGTAATCCTTACCATGTTAAGAGTGGATAAGTTTTCATTTTCCCTGTTCCTTCTTTGATTGATTTAACATTTTTTGAAAACTTTAAAAAGATGTATTTGTTTACTTTTTGGTTAGAGACAGAGGGAAGTCACGATGAAGGGGTAGATACAGAGGGAGAGAAAGAAAGACATCTGCTGTACTGGTTCACAGGTGGAGAAGCCTCCCCCTGCAGGTAGAGATTGTGGACTTGAATCTGGGTCCTTGAGCATGGTAACATGCACTTAACTGGCTGAGTTAACCACTCATCCCAGATTTTTAAAAAATATGTATTTATTTATTTATTTATTCTCTTTTGTTGCCCTTGTTGTTTTTTTATTGTTGTAGTTATTATTGTTGTTGTTATTGATGTCATCGTTGTTGGATAGGACAGAGAGAAACGGAGAGAGGAGGGAAAGACAGAGAGGGGGAGAGAAAGATAAACACACCCGCAGACCTGCTTCACCGCTTGTGAAGCAATCCTCCTGCAGATGGGGAGCCAGGGGCTCGAACTGGGATCCTTACGCCAGACCTTGCACTTTACGCCAGTGGCACTTAACCTGCTGCACTACCGCCCAACTCCCTCATCCCAGGATTTAACAGACTTTACAACATTCTAAGACTTCAGGGGTATATTTTCAAACTGACATAGGATTTGTGTAAGCACCGCACTTTTCAACAAACTTTCTATTTCCTTTCTTTTATTTGACAGAGATAGAAATTGACAGGGGAGAAGAAAATGGAGAGGTGAGGAGGCCCTGGCAGCCCTGTTTCACTACTCGTGAAACTTCGCCTGGGTCCTTGTTTATGGTAATATGTGTGCATTCAACCTGATGTACCAGTGCACAGCTCCACAAAGTATAGTTTTCATAGTTCCTAGTCATAGCTTTGCTTTACTTTTTTTTTTTTTTTTGCCTCCAGGGTTATCATTGGGGCTTGGTGCTGGCACTACAAAAACACTGCTCCTGGCAGCCATTTTTTTCCATTGTTATTGTTGCTGCTGCTGTTGTTGGATAGAACAGAGAGAAATTGAGAGAGAAGAGGAAGACAGAGAGGGAGAGAGAAAGATACCTGCAGACCTGCTTCACTGCTTGCAAAATGACCCCTGCAGGTGGGGGGCCGGGGGTTTGAACCGAGATACTTGCACAGGTCCTTGAGCTTTGTATTATGTGCATTTAACACAGTGCACTACCGCCTTCTCCCCCTTTACTAAGCATTTTATGCATGTCCATAAATAAGCGCTAGTTTAAAAAGAATTCTAAGTATTATCAAGGTATATTAAATATGCATACAGTATATATACATGTTATATGTAAATATTTACTAATGATTTAGTAATTATTATTCTCTATATAATAATGTAGCTAGCAAGATATTTATTTCCCTGATGGTTAACACAGAGTCAAGTGATCTGGATTTTAATTACATCTACAAATGCATTTTACCATAATGTCAGTCTACTCATTAAGAACCTTGACACTACAAACAGGTTCTGTATATATTCTCTTAGAGTGACTTAAAAGCTAGGCTTCTCGGTATAAAATCATTATTCTTCCAAGGAAACAGTAAGGCGCCATGAGAGAGAGATAACAGAGCACTGTAGCTTCCTTTAATGAAGTAGGATTGAACTCAAATCTCAGTCATGCACATGGCGAAACAGAGCACTATCCAGAGGAACTATTTCATTGGCCTTAATAAATAAGTCATATATATTTATCTATATGTGCATAAGAAATTCTCCTAAGTGAAATTACATTGGTGATGCTTTCAAAATACCACTGCAATTCAGAGAATTCAATTTCCACATTAGTGTAAATGCCTTATAGAGATTATCTCAAAGTGCTACAGGGTATTAATGGAAGTACAGAAATCATATCTTTGCTATTTCCTGGTCAGTTTAATCTGTTTTCGATTATGTGACCCTAGAAAACACTACTTTTCTTTGTTTATTGAGTGTATGCTCAACATAGTGTGGCAGGACTGAAACCCAGTGGTTTCCTTCTGGTCTGGTTGTGTCCAAGCCTGGACACATTGAAGATGTCTAGGGGTGGGAGGCAGGGAAAATACTGGCCACGCCAACTTGTGGTGCTGCTTGCAGAGCCAGCCCACTGTCCCTGCTAAACCAACATAGTCGGTGGACAGTTTTGCTGTGTTTTGTGGGAAAGTCAGTCAAATAGGAAGCAGTCTCTTCCACTAATGTCCTCATCCTCACCTTGTGGTTCTGGGATTGGTAAGTGGAACTATTCATTTGTTACTGATTCCCACAATTCTTTTCTTCAATCAATTTGATAGAGGTTAGGGGTTTGCTTAACTGTGTGTGTGTCTGTGTGTGTGTGTGTGTGTCTGTGTGTGTGTGTGTGTGTGTGTGTGTGTGTCTAAGAGGGAACAGAGAGAAAGGCAGATTCTAAAATAACCACATTAAAATAATTTTGCTGCTTTAAAAAATATTAATGAATGGGAGAAATAATCTTTTCAATACTAGCTCGCTTTCCCTCTTGATAAATACCTTCCACTAAATACATGTATATGAATACAAATCAGACCTATGGATAAGAGACACAGTGGATAATGGGCTGGACTCTACAGCATGAGGCCCTGAGTTTGATTCCGGGTATCGCATGTGCCATAGTGATTCCCCTCTCTTCTTCCTTTCTCATCAATAAATACGACTTTAAATTTTCCCTACAAGTGCACAGTAAATAAATTTAGACAAGTGGGTTGGGCAGTGGCACACCTAGTTAAGTGCACATATCACCAAGTACAAGGACCCAGGTTTGAGCCCCTACTCCCCACCTACAGGGGGAATGCCTCATGAGTGGTGAAGCAGGTCTGCAGGTGTCTCTATTTTCCCTGCTCTATCCCCTTGTCCTCTTAATTTCTTTTATTTTTATTTATTTATTTGGTAGAGACCGCTAGAAATCGAGAGGGAAGGTGGTGACAGAGAGGGTGAGAGACAGAGAGACACTTGCAGCCCTGCTTCCCACTTGTGAAGCTTTCCTACAGGTGGGGGCTGAGGGGCTTGAACTTGGGTTCTTGTGCATTGTAGCATATGCACTCAACCAGGTGCACCACCACCTGGCCCCCTGTCCTCTTAATTTCTCTTTCTGTCCCGTTAAAAAAAGAAAAGAAAAGAAGTTAGGGAAAAATTTAAAAAGGCCTCTAGGAGTGGTGGATTCATAGTGCAGGCACGGACTCCCAGTGATAACCCTAGTGGCAAAAAAATAAAAATAAGGGGCCAGGTGAGGCTCACCTGGTTGAGTGCACATGTTACAGTGCACAAGGACCTGGGTTCAAGCCCTCAGCAAGAGGAAAGCTTCATGAGTGGTGAAGGTGAAGGGCTGCAGGTGTCTCTCTGTCTCTTTCCCTCTCTATCTCCCCCCTCTCAATTTCTCTGTTTCTACCCAATAACAAATAAAGATATTGAAAAAGAAAATTTTTTTAAAAAAATGAATGTATAAACATTTACAGAATGTTTTCACTGATTGCCAAAATCACTGGATTTAGGTGAACACCACATCCCACTCTGGGAAAGCCTGCGTGCAGGCGAGCACTTGACTTGTGAGATAACAGTCAGTAGACAGCCAGTGGTCAGGATGGGGCAAGAGCCCGCAGGCAGCTCTGTTTGTCCTCAAAGCTAACTGGGTGGCATGGCTTTGATCAGTGTCTTCCCAGAGGGAAACCTGGCCTCAGTCAGATGCTCCTTTGACCTAACTCTGCTGGGGCAGGCACCATGCTGTACTGTCTCCACCAGCTAGTCTCCAGACTCTTGTGGTGGAGAAAAAACAGGCTTCTCCTGTCATGGGAGCGAAGACAGGGCTGGTAAGCAGCATGGGGACTTATGGGCTCAGCTCAGGAAGAGATCAGGCTTTCCTGGCTTGGAGGGGAGGAAGCCCAACTGTGTTAGAAGGGGGCACACAGATAAGGCACAGAGGTGACCCTCAGTCATCAGGACACATGGAGCCACCTGGGAGGGGGAAGAACTAAGCAGTCCTGGCAGGCTGCACCATACTGAATGGGTTTCCACAGAAAGAGAGCAAAGTGAATCTATTGAGGGCTCCTACCCACCTCTTCATAAAAGTGGCAAAAACTGAAGACTAATGCTAACGAAATGATAAAAATAGCTTCTTTGGGGGTTGGTTGGTGACTACAAGTGTTATGCCAAGATTAAGTACCTGTATGACTCCACCATTTCCAGAGGCCATATTTTAATAGAAGTGAGAGATGGAGGGGGTGGTACTAGGCTACATACACACAGTGCAAAGCACAAGACCAGCACAAGGATCCTGATTTGAGCCCCCAGCTCCCCACCTGCATGGAAGTTGCTTTGCAAGTGGTGAAGCAGGTCTGCAGATGTTTATCTTTCTGTTCTCCCCTCTATCTCCCCCCCCTTAATTTCTCTTTGTTCTAGCCAACAACAGCAGCCACAACAGTAACAACAGCAACAACAATAGCAAAAATAGGGAAAAAAAGATGGTCTCCAGGAGCAGTGGGTTCATAGTGCAGACACTGAGCCCCAGCAATAACCCTGGAGGCAAAATAAATAAATAAGAGAGCGAGCGAGAGAGAGAGAGAGATGGAGAGGGAGAGAGGAGAAACACCTACAGCACTGCTCCACTCCCACAACTTCCTCTCCAATTCCTGTAGGTGAAGACCAAGGGCATAACCCCTGGTCCTCGATCATGGTCCCATGTAAGCTTTACCAGGTGTGCTATCAATGAGTTGTGGTTTTTTTTTTTGAAAATAAACTTTTAAAAATATATATTTTCTTTCTTTACTGGATAGATGCAGACAGAAATTGATAAGGGAGGGGGAGGTAGAGAGGGAGAGCAAAAGAGAGACACCTGCAACCCTGCTTCACTACTCTTGAAGCTTCCCCCTGTAGGTGGGGATGGGGGGGCTTAAACCAGGGTCCTTGAGTACTGTGACATTCATTGTTCAAGATGTGCCACAGCCCAGCTCCCTAAAGACAACTTTTAAAAGTACATTTCTATTCTTCGAGCATTTACTAGGTTCAAGTCCGTCAATTCAACTTCAGATGAAAGAAGTCAACTTGAAGAGCTTGGATGTTTAAAGGAAATAACATAATTGGCTATAAAATAATGAAAAGCAGTGGATTCCTAGCTTTCCCCAGGGAGCTGACCCAGCCCCAGTGGGAGGATGTCAAGAAAGGCTGACACCTAGCTGTACATTACCTAACTCCAAACAGAAACCACAGGGTCACCTGCAGGCCTCAGGAAACAGCTCAGAAGCTCAAAACAAACAATCCACAAATCCTTTTCTTTGCTCAAGAGCTATTTTGAAGAGATTCCCTGGGATGGGGAATAGCTTCTCCAACTCACTCCCCTGCAGCCTCCAGCTCCCCTCTCCCATCTCCTTACAATGCCCCACTGGGGAAGCTGTCATAGTAAGATGATTCGTGGAGGAACATTCTACAAACCTTGTAGTCTTACAGAAAGTGATTAGAACAGGAAGTCTCTAGTACATTCATTTTGACGTCTAAAATTATGAAACTCACTGCAGGGACCCACCTTCTGTATTCCAAAAATAATTATGATCTATACTTCCAGTGGGGGAGAATCAATAGGTCAAGATGATCAGAGGGCTCTGAACTCCAACTCGATCAGGACCCTGAGACAGAAGAGGAAGAAAAGATGGACATTTGGATGTACTAGCAGGTGTATGCATGACTTGGAAAGGAAGAGAAGAGGGGACCATAGGAAAAAAAATAAACCAAATATAGACAGATAGGTACAGAAATAATACTTAACCCTTATTTGCAACCTTAGGAGAACTGCTGTAGCTTCCAATGGAGGGGATGGGGATTCAGAACTGTGGTAGGAATGATGTGGAGTTGTACTATCTTGTAATTTTGTACATTAATACTAAATCACTTTTAAAAAATGGGGGGCTGGGCAGTGGTGCAGCGGGTTAAGCACACATGCTACATGCCACAAAGTACAAGCACCAGCATAATGATCCTGGTTCAACTTTCCGGCTTCCCACCTATGGGGAGGGGGCTTCACAGTCAGTGAAGCAGGTCTGCAGGTGTCTTTCTCTCCTCTTTCTTCCTTCCTCTCTCGATTTCTCTCTGTCCTATCCAACAACAACAATGGCAATAACAACAACATCAATGGTAAACAACAAGGGGAAAAAAATTGCCTCCGGGAGCAGGGAGCAGGGGGTTCCTGGTGCAGGTACCAAGCCTCAGCAATAACTCTGTAGGCAATAAATAAACAAACAAACAATGAGGCTGGGTGGTGGCTCGCTGGGTTAAGCACACATAGTATAAAGCACAACAGTCCTGGTTTGAAGTTTGAGGGCCTCCCCACTCCTCCCCCCACCTCCCCACCTGCACAGAGGTCGCTTCACAAGCAGTGGAGCAGGTCTGCAAGTGTCTCTCTGTCTCTCTCCCTCTCTATCTTCCCCTCCTCTCTCAATTTCTCGCTGTCCTATCCAAAAAATTGGGGTGGGGGGGACATCCCTGGTGGGTATGCTCTCTTTTCTTCTACGTAAGAAGTAAATTCATTCATGGTTCTCTCACTCCATCTCTCTGCACAGACGTGATGATGGCTTGTGGAAGTAAATCTGTACCAGCATTTTAAGTCACATGTGAGATGGGTAACCTACATGGAAACAATCCAAATGTCAGAGAGTCGCAGACAAAATGTTGGACTCTCATGAATGAGGTCCTGAGTATGATTTCTGGCATCACATGTGCTGGAGTGTTATTCTGGTTTTCTCTCTCTCTCCCTCATTAATAAATAAACTTTTTTCTTTTGTAAAGGCAAATTGCAACACTTGTTACTTTTACCACACATCTTTAAAATCCCATCCCACAGATCTACTTAGTTCATTCTGACTTACATTATAGTTACTAGAAACAGAGTAGAAACAGCAATGGGGGCAAAAAAAACTTCAGATTTTCAGGAAAAGTTTCCCAGCCTTTGGAACACATATTACATATTTCTGTCATTACTTCATACCTATTACTAAGCTGGAATTCAGTTACTGGCAATTTGCGTGTATAAGATAGGAAAGGAAATCCCTGCCCTCAAAGAAAAGCATGGTGATATATTTTTAAAAAGCAGTAATGAGTCTCCTAATAGTATTATTTCAGCAACCAGAGTTTTTTGTTTGTCTGTTTGTTTTTTCTTTCATTCTTTCTTTCTTAACAGTGGCATTTAGGCCACATTTTGTTTGAACCCATCCCCTCAAAGCTGGGGCCTAGCTGGGTCCAGTGTGATGTTGACTAGGGGATGATACCCTTCCAGTGAGAGCAGGGTGGGTATGAGGGTGTGTGACAATGATGGACTCACTATAGGAGGCCTGGCTTCCTGGTTACTTTCACACTCAGAGAGCCGCTGCTCTGTGGGAGCCAGCTGTCAAGGTACCCGGCTCCCCACCTGCAGGGGAGTTGCTTCACAGGCCGTGAAGCAGTCTGCAGGTGTCTATCTCTCCACCTCTTTGTCTTCCCCTCCTCTCTCCATTTCTCTCTGTCCTATGCAACAATGACAACATCAATAACAACAACAATAATAATAACTACAACAATAAAACAAGGGCAACAAAAGGGAATAAATATATATATATATATATATATATATATATATATATATATATTTTTTTTTTTTTTTTAATTAGGGAAGCTTCCAATAGAGGAGATGAGACACAGAACTATAGTGGTGGTAGGAACTGTGTGGAACTGTACCCCTGCTATCTTGTAATCTTGTTAATCATTACTAGATAACAAATAAATAAATAAATAAATAAGTCACAGAGGTCAGAAAAAGTATGCAGAACCCTTCTTATATGCATTTAATTCTTCTCCAGGTTGCTCCTGGACTTATTGTCTTTGAGAGGCCCTCAGGGAAGAATTGGCATTGTGTGTATGTGGGGGGGAGGGGGAGAGTGAGCAAGTTAACATGAGCTCTGTGGATGGAGCTGCCATGTGCCTTGGACAGCTGAGAAAAGGCTATGGACACCAGCAGGACATCAGCACACCAGGAAGTAGCTGGGACCATCACCATGCCCTACATGGAGGCAGGAGGGAGGTGCTTGGTATTGGCTCAGGTGCTATGGGGTGAGAGCAATGGGCCAGGGGATGAAGGGCAGAGGGGAGAGCCAGCAGGGATATAATCACTCTCACATGGGACAACAACTGGAATTCCAAAAGTGAAGACAGAGGGAACTAAGGTAAGGTCTCTTCCCTAAAAGGTTCTGAGACAGATCAGACATTTATTAAATTTTATGCTTAAACATTTATAACTACAGCAAGAAAAGCAATATTCTCACTTGATAAATATTTTAAAATGGAAAACCCATTTCCAGCCAGGCCAAATTACCCTTCTGGTCAATTTGCTTAAGTAAACAGAAATTATTAATTATATTACTGTTATATTGCAAGAACCAGCCTTGTTTTTTTTTCCTTTTTTTTTTGTTTTTAATATATGCAATACTTAATCTCTCAACAAACATATTAATGGTGCTGAAAAAGTTCTTGGTGTCATAGATATGGAGAAACCACAGAGGTGACTTTTTTTTCAATCCCTTCACAGAATAGATACAAAGGTAGAAACCTTTGTAATGCAAGGAACCAAAATTAGTACATTTAGAAGTACCTTTCACTGCAGTGACTGAAATTGTAACTTATTGAGAATAGCTGAAACTTAAATCTCATTATTTTTGTGAAGCCAAGAGTTGGGGAGGGAGGAAGCTAAAATCAGGAAAGAAAATAATTATCTTTGGATGATTTGGACTTGAAATTGAGTGAACAGAATGAGACTATATCACACTAAAATATGTACAAAGAAATAGTAAATTAAAATTTCAAGTATCTACTCAATCTTTAAAAAAGAAAATCCAATGTCTAGAAATCAAGGAGCATATTTTGCACTTATTATGTTTAACCTCTGAAGAATAAGATGCAACCCATTATTTGCAAACTTTTTTTTTTTTTTTGCCTCTAGGGTTATCTCTGGGACTCAGTGCTGACACTAGGAATCCACTGCTCCTGGTTCTAGTTTTTCCATTTTATTGGGTAGGACAGAGAAAAATTGAGAGAGGAGGGAGAGGGAGAGAGGGAGAAAGAGAGACTCCTGCAATCTGCATCAACACTTGTGAAGCGCCACCCCCCACACTAGCACAGGCAGGGAGTGAGGCCTTGAATCTAGCCCCTTGCACTTCTTAATATGTGAACTTAAGTGGGTGCTCCACCACTCAGCCTCTATTTGCAAACCTTTTTTAAAATATCTAAAGACCTTGGAACTCAAAAGCATTGACTACACTAAAATACTTGCCTAAGAGGACTTTCATCTGGCAGTATACAAATATCTAATCTATGGGGGGTAGATAGCATAATGGTTATGCAAAGAGAGTCTCAAGCCTAAGGCTCCACTGCCCATCAAAAGCTAGAGCTGAGCAGTGCTTTTTTTAAAAAAATAAAGGGCAGCACTTCCAAATTCTGAACCCCCACAAATATCTAATCTACAGAATGTTACAAGTCAATTATTCTTCAATAACAAACTCTACTGAGGAAACCAAACAGAACTTGCTCAGGAACAGGATAAAATGTATGTGGTGACTTTGCTGTAACTGTCATTCAAAGAAGAAAAAAACTCCGGAGTCAGGCAGTTGTGCCCCGGGTTAAGGGCAGGTGGCTCAAAGTGCAAGGACCCCTGTAAGGATCCCGGTTTGGTTCCAGCCCCAGCTCCCCACCTGCAGGGGAGTCACTTCACAGGCTGTGAAGCAGGTCTGCAGGTGTCTATCTTTCTCTCCCCCTCTGTCTTCCCCTCCTCTCTTCATTTCTCTCTGTCCAATCCAACAATGACAACATCGATAACAACAACAATAATAACTACAACAATAAAAAAGGGCAATGAGAGGAAATAAATATTTTTAAAAAGAAGAAAAACTCTCCAGACTAAAGTTTTTTTTTCTTTTTAATTAATCTACGAAAGTGTAAATTAAATTCCAGTGTTCCAGTGATAGAGTGAAAAAGTCCTTCATATCACATTTTCATCACAAATACTGTTTTTTCTAATTAAAATGTCTGAATGACCCTTACATTAAAAAAAAAGTTCCAAAGTATTTCATTTGTTGGTTGTTTTTCCTTCCTTCCTTCCCTCCTTCCTTCCTTTCCCACCCCCCCCCACCCCCCCGCGGCCAAGATCTCTCAGTTCTGAGGATCAGATGGGACTGATGGATGTCCTTTTCCAAGCATATAATTTTTCGGCCATTGGTGCACTGCAGTCTACTGTGTTTGTAGGTAATAGTTTTGCTCCATTATTCTCCATGTATTTAAATACCATATGTCTCTGAAGTGAGCCTAGGAAGAATGAAGGATGGTAGTGCTGAATGAACGGTTCATTTTATCCTGTGCAGCAACACTGCACTGCAGGCTACTCCCTCCACCAAGCCCCCTGGTACACATATATAAATTCACCTTTCAATCATCTGTGCGGCTTAATGACACTGAGTAATAGCACATTAGCCGAGTGCCATTCCAGACACCAGCCAGGCATGCCAAACAGATCGTCTGACAATCGTTTCAGATTCATTTTCCAAGAACAGAAACACTGTTCAGGCTTATTAACTGTCAAATCTGCATAAGGCAGCGTGTACAGCGGCATAGCAACCATTAAAAGTAGCAGTCTATCTCATTAATGTAATTTACAGAGATATCTGGCCCAATTCTATTGTTGTAGAATTAAAAAAAAAAATCTTGCTCCTGTTGGACAAAGCTGTCATTTATTTGCAGAAAATTCTGGCCTTGCCACTTATCTCTCAGTGAAACAAGAGGATCATAGATTGGTGAGTATAAAACTATTACTCAGATATCTTAAATTTAGCTGCCAAGTGTCCAACACATTGGAAATAACTCCTAAATTTTTCCTGAATGTGTAATGTGGTGATTCGTGAAGAGTCCTCTTTTCTGGTTTGACTTTCTGTTCACACGCTGTCTTAGAACCTACCCTTGGGACAGGAGGTCAGGAACCTCTTTGATGTTGCAAAGATCCACAGCCTGGTTTTAATGAAGACATGCTTTCTTAAGATGGCTGCTCTGCTTCAGATACTCTCACATCTCAGATTGGAAGTCCGCCTGTCAGTATTCATGTCTTCACCACACAACTTAGCAGCACCATGTATTGCTCTCTATTTCCCTCTCCCTCTCCCATCTCTTTAGAGCTGGCAGCTGCTTTGTGCTTTATGAGCAAGGTGCCATCCTCTTTTTTGTTTGTGCTGGGAAATCAACTTGCATTTATTTCCAGGCCTAATGATAAGCACATTCTATTTCCAATCTTGTCTTTTAACAATGGTTCGATTTTCTCTCAAGTTCTCCTGATTGGAGGGATGACTAATGTTGAACTGAGGAGACTGACTCTTCAGTACTCATTTTCCAGAGACTTCTCAAAAGACGAAATCTAACTAGAGATGGTCATATGTAAGCAGGTTTTTGAAGACATTGACCTCTGCCAAAATTACTCAAGAAATACTAAGCTGGGGCCAGCTGTTGGCATGCCTGGTTGAGCACGTTACAATGTACAAGGACCTGGGTTCAAGCTCCTGGCCCCCACCTGCAGGAGGGAAGGGGTGAAGTAGTGCTGTAGGTGTCTGTCTATCTCTTCTGTCCCTCCCAAGTTCAGTCTCTATCCAATTAGTAATGAATGAAAATTAAATTAAAAAAGGGAAATAAGTCTCCTTTCAGAAAACATTCCTAAGCTCTCTGTGCCTCTGGGATGATATTCCAAGTCTAGCAACACTTGTGTTGATGTTCACAGTGACCAAGCCTGGGTGAGGAATGAGGAGAGTGAGGTTGGCATGCTCTGAGAATGGGAGGGTTCTGGGAGGCAAGCAAGACCTGAAAGTCTGCTTCTTTTCACAGGCCACAGAAGGCTGCAGTCACAAAACCTCTTTTTCCTCAGGCTTCAATGTTCTCAGTGGACAATGATATTTCACATAAGCAAATTCCTCTTATCTCACCTTAGCATTCCATGATAAATTCTTCCTTCAACAACTCTGTACTTAATAGTTTCCTTTCACTCAGAAACCCCTCAGCATTATCATATCCTCTCCTGCTTTGTTGGTATTGCACAAAGCGTGCCTTGGAGCTGATTTGTAATCTCCCTTCTGTGCAGAAGGCCACCAAGTGGAGACAGAAACAAAGTGGGTATGCAAACACAGATACTAGCATCATTTTATCATGTCCTGCAGACAGTTAAAACACTGAGCAACTGAATAGAAGCTAGAATCCTAAACCACAGGGTCCAGCAGATATAGACATATGATGCTCTTACTGGATGCTAAAAAACAAAAAAATGAGAAAGATGAATGGATTAGATCAGGAGAGCTCAAGAAAAGTCACAGATTCAGCCCTCTTGCCCACCAAATACCAGAACAAGTTGGGGGCGGAGTTTTTTTTTTTCCTTGAATCTCAGATGAGCCCCTTCCAATTTCCATTTCCCCACCCTACACATGACTTTTTCTGTTTTGCTTTCCTTTTTTATTTAACCAGAGCCCTGCCATCAGCTCTGTCTCCTAGTGGAGACAGGTACTGAACCTGTGGCTTTGAGGCCTCTGGAATGAAAGTCTTTCTACATAACCATTACATCTTCCCCTACCCACATATGACTGACTTCTGAACACCACACAGTGGTGGCTTCTCCTGGTTTGGAACTTCACCTGCTGGCCTCCAGGGGCTTTGGTTAGGCAACAGGGTATTATCCAGATTAACACTTCCCTTCCCGAAAAAGGGACCTCCCCTCCTGTTTTCCGCACAGTACACACTGCTGCCCAGTACCAATCCCCCACCCCAAGTTCTTCTTTAGGTCTACCACCTTCTGCTCTCTGCACTAATCACTCCTCTTCCTCAAAAAGGAAGGTATATCTGATTTTGAATCAAGTGTTATCTACATATCACTTTTTGCAAGTTCATATTCCACAGATAAGAAAAGCCATCTTTCACCTCTTTATATATTTAGCACAATCACCCCCCAGTCCCATCACTTTTGTTCCAAATGATATCATCTCGTCTTTATTTCTTTGAAAAGTAACCCCATATATACCCCATAATTAAAAGGAATGCAGGTTTGGGAAAGACAGACAGATAACTTCTTTGTACCAGATAAATCATATATATGTTATCCACTAGTTATGTTTTAAAAGGGTTCTCCCCCACCCTGCCCCAGGAGTTCATTTAGTTTTTAAGTCTTGCTTTTACAAAGTTCCTAAAAAGGTATGATTTCTTCAAACACTACTAAGAATCAGGCAGTTCACTTTAGCCAAAACATAAAGACATTCTCTAGGAGGCTGGGCAGTAGCGCAGTGGGTTAAGTGCACATGGCACAAAGTGCAAGGACTGACATAAGGATCCTGGTTCGAGCCCCCAATTCTCCACCTGCTGGGGGGGTGGTGCTTTGCTCAAACCTAGATCCTCTTGAAGGTCCTTGAGCTTTGTACTGCGTGCACTTAACCAGGTCTGCCACAGCATAGATATTCTTGTTTTGTAGACTCTGCACTCTGGATGCTTTGATGGTGTCTTTTTCCTGTGCCTTTGTATCACACAGGTTGGAGAAAACTCTTTAAGGAAGTCATCTTCTTGAGACTGTCACAAAAACACTTGAGTTGTAATCATCTTTCAGTGGTCAATAGAGTACAGCACAACTTGAGCTTAGACTTGCTAAATTTAGAGCTTCCCAGGAGCTCTCCAACCACAGAGACCTGGAGGAGTAATTAGGGAACAGTCAGTCACTGACAGGCTTTTTGAAAAATGACAGAGATGAGAAACTTCAGAAAAGTGGTCAGCACGCCCTTGAGCTGGAGCTGAGAGACCCAGAAGTGGGTGTGTGATTGACAAGGTGCAAAGGAAAGAACCTAAGGTGGAAGGCAGATTTCTAGCAGAAGAAACCCAGAACCTAGGAAGACAGCATTAGCCCTGCTCTAGGGTAGCTGGGTTTTTAGTCATGGCAACAGCCCATTAGAGAAACAGATGCTGTGTTGCCATGTTCAATCTACATCCAAGGGTGGGCACTTTCTTTTTCTTTTTTTTTTTTCCTTATTTCTTTTTCTCCCTCTTCTCTTCTTTTGCTTTATGGGGGGGGGGGGAGATTAATGGTTTATAGTTGACAGTAAAATATAGTAGTTGGTACATGTGTAACATCCCTCAGTATAACACTTTAATCCCCCACCTAGGTCCTCCTCCACCATCATGTTTCAGAACCTGAACACACACACCCCTACCACAGAGTCCTTTACTTTGGTACAGTACACCAACTCCAGTCCACATTCTGCTTTGTGTTTTCCCTTCTGTTCTTATTTTCCAATTTCTGTTTATGAGTGGGATCGTTCCATATTCATCCTCTTTCAGTCACTTAACACGATTCCATTAAGCTACATCTAAGATGGAGTGAAGAAGGTGAATTCACCATTTTTAATGGCGAAGTAGATTTTCCCGTTGTGTATATATACCACAACTTACTCAGCCACTCATTTGTTGTTGGGCACCTGGTTGTTTCCAGTTTTTGGCTATTACTAACAGTGTTGCTATGAACATAGGTACACACAGATAGTTTTGAATGGGTGTGTTTGGTTCCTGAAGCTATATGCCCAGGAGAGGAACTGCAGGGTCATAGGGAAGGTCCACTTCTAGCCTTCTGAGAGTTCTCCAGACTGCTCTCCACAGGGGTTGGACCAAGGTTGGGGGATTTTATAAGTTCCCCTAGACAATGCAAAGATGTCAAGATTGAGATCTTAGTGTAAAAGACAGCCATGGGTAGCACCATGTGTGATGTCACAGAAACTGGTCATGTGATAATGCCAATACTCAAAAGTTTCAAAATGACAGAAGAACTCTCTCTAACACAAATGAGAGTCCACATATTCCTAGGAGATAGTCTACTTTGTAAGAGACCCAAAAATACAACTGCATTTTCACACAGAATCCATCCCCCTCAAGTAAAAAAAAATAATAAATAATAATAATAATAATAATAGGAGAAAGCAAATTAACCTTCCCTAGGTGTAATGGTTGGTTTGACTTGTCATGAATTCTGGATAAGAGCTGTGTCTCAGTGTATGCTAAGCTTTGTTCTGGGTGTGTCTTCAAGGATGTGTTAAACAAGATAAACACCTGAGTTAGTCGAGAGAGTGAAGTGGGTTGCCTCTTCCCCACACACTCATATATCAATGAGGGTCTGACCCATAGTCCTGAAGACTGGAAATGGAAAGAAAAGGCAAAGTAAAGAAGTCTCTATCCATCTTCCATCCAGAACGTGGGTCTTCAACCTCTTCACTCAGATTGGAACTGGATTCCAAATACTGCTGACCTGCCTGCCTCTTATGTTTACAAACTCACACTGGAACTTCACTATTAGCTCTCTTTGGACTTCAGCTTACTAACTGCAGGATTTGGTGACTTCCAATTACCTGCTACCACTTGAGTTAATACTTTATAACAAATCACAATGGATGGATGGATGGGTGGATGATGGATGGATGGATGGACAAATAGATGGATGGACAGATGAGTAAGTAGATAGGCTGATGTTTTGCTTCTTTGGCCAACTCTAACCTACAGTTTATCTTCTGTCTATTGCTTCTGCAAATGTCACTATTTTAGTCTAAACATACTAGTTTCCACATCCTAAAATATTTTGCATGTATTTATGACAAAATTTGGCTGAAAAGCTTCCTAAAGACTATCCTTGTCATTCTATTGCCATTACACTTGACTTGTTTGTTAGACTTCAAGATGAAAAGGAAGGGAAGTTGAGGGTGTTGAGATGACCACAGTGAAAGCCACAGGCCCAGCAGCAGAGCGGCAGCTAATTCCCCACACCAAGTGGGTCTCTCATCTATACTATCCCATCACACCTTACTCCCAGTGCCCTCTGCTCATAGAGAATGCCTAGGTGTGGGTTTTGATGTATTACACTGTCGATGGTAAAGCACTCAAGTTGCAATCAGGCACCACAGATCATCAGTTGCACACCAGGTACTAATTTACTCCAACCCCCTAACTACCTTCCCTCCTCTGATGCTTCATCTCCTGTCAAGTGAGCTATAACGGCTAATGTTCTTTGTTTTGCAAGATGTAAATGCAAATCAGCATTTTTCATTTTTTGTATTGCCTTTAACTTTTTTTTTTCAGGAGTTTTAAATTTTATTTGGGAAAACTGAGAAAATTCACATTAGGACATGAGAGACAGAGAGAGTGAGGGCAGAGAGAGAAGCTGAGTTAGTACTTACATGATGACCTAGACAGGGAGTTTGCCTTTTATTAATAGATGCCCACTCTTTAAATGTATCAATATAAGTATGCATCCTGGATCAAAATGTGTATGTGTATTTTTTTCCTCAAATAATGATATTAATAAGGCAATAGGCCATTGTAACTCACTTTACTGGGGGAAATTCTGATTGACAAGACTTTTTGTCACATGTGTAGTTTCCTAACCAACCTCTACCACTTGTTCTCTCTCTTTCTCTTTTAATTTCATTATATATTTATGAGCATGACAGAGGGAGAGAAAGAGAGCCAAAGCATGACTCTGACACATGTGATACCTGGTGCCGAACCTGGAACAGCATGCTTGAGAATGGCATATTTTTTCCACTGACCACCTTCCTGATCACCCAAATGGTCCACTTCCTCCACTATAGGACACTATAGGCCCCCATTTCAGTCCCTTTCAGCCCCCTCCCTTCTGAGTCCTTAGGGTTTTTTGTTGTTTTGGGGTTTTTTTTTGCCTATTTATTTTGTCTTGTTTGTTTGTTTTTGCTATGGAACATATAGCTAGGGTTACACCTTGTAATTTAGCTTTCTTGTTAAGTCCCACCTATAAGCGAAATCAAGGGTAAGTGTCCTCATCTTCTGACTTATTTCCCTTAACGTGGTTCCTTCAAGTTCCATCTGACTTGTAACAAGTGAGAAGACTTTATCATGTCTGACAGTTGAGAGTAGCTTCTCACATTCCTGTACTCCACACCAAGTCTCCTCAGTAGGCTGACACCCATCTTGTTCCTCCTGCCTCCCTCTGCCTGAGTTCAGGCTCTCATCTCCTGCAGTTGAATGGTACAGGAAACAGAGGATGATCTCACCTCCATGCTAGCCCCACCCACCAGCTCCAGATTACATCCATCAGAGTCATCATTGTTCAATGTCTATCACACCATATGAGATGACTCTGGCCTTCCATATACAAGCTTCTTTGAGAACTATTCTTGTATTCCAGTCTCCAGGGTACATCTTCCAGAAGAATCCAGGTGACCCTGAGCCCCAGTAACTGATCTGGGGGATTTGGGATCTCTTCACCATGACACTAGCCCCATCACTCTTCCAGAACCCAAGACAATGTGTTCTGATGATAAATTTGTCCCCCATCTTTCCCTCCAGGCGCTCTGAGAATAAGTAAAAGAAGTGATTCCAGAACAGCATTGTTGTTGTTGTTGTTGAGTAAACAAAAGAGCAAATGAACAGTCTCTTGTACCAAAATGCAAGTTCTTCTTATTAAAAGACTGAAGCCAGCATATTGTCGAACACACTATAAATATTTATTCCCTTTTGAAAAGCTGCCCGTAAATCTTTAGCACATAAGAGATACAAAGGGGAAACGCTATATCAACACTAAACTCTGTGGCACACTTTTGAATATTCACATATAAACTCACTCAGTGCAAAGCATTGCTTCCCACTTAATTTATGCCATTTAAACAACAAGCCAGAATGGATAGATTTATAAGATGTTTACACATGCTACCTATTGATGTGCACTATGACAAATACATGCCACTGAAAAGTGTTTTTTTTTTTTCATTTTAAGAGAATACTATTAATGTTAAGTGATATATTAGGGAACACTCCCCAACAACACCCTAGTTGTTTTAAAATTCATCTAAATTTGGTGTCTGAATTAAGAGAAGACGTGTACGTTCCAAGCAGCATAACTTAGAACAGGATGTTTCCCTGGAAACCATACATAAATTGGCAAGCAGTGAGAGAAACCGTAGCCTTGGGTTCTTGTAAAGTAGGAGAAAATATCCCTTATGACCTTGGATTTGTTATTCCTTAACTCCTTCCTTCTGGGCAAAGGAAGGTTTGTCTCTTTCACTTAGGTCAACTGCTTATCAAGAGAGGCCAAAGTATGTGAGTAGATCTCATACTGTGTTTTCTTTAAAACTTTTCAGATGTTTTGTCATGAGGATGAACAATGAGGATAACCTTTACTCTTTGTTTGGCTGGTTGTTTCGTCCAATCAGAAGAGTTCTTGAGCCTCTTTCACTCAAATACAATGAGGTCAAACATCTTCTTAAACTTGATATCTTGGGAAAGTTATGGGAATAATCAGAGTCAAAACAAAAAACATTGACGTTAAACTTTTCTCTTTAATGTAATGTCTGGGGACATAAAGTGTTGGAAACAATACATCACTGATTACATTACTCTTTCACTATTATTGATATCATTGTTCAAAATAAGAAAGACCCTACCTAAAGAGAATTTTGCAACAAATTATTTGATGTACAAACAAGAAGAGATTAAAAAGGAGAGGTGATAGATACACTTATATAATCTCTGACAAAAGCAATTCCACTTTTGAAAGCTTTGTTTTAGAGTTTGAAGGACGTCTTCCTTAAGACCTCATAGAGCAGCTGTTTCCAAATGCTATTTCTTAAGAATCACACTTATCTTGTGTATGTCTCTTAGTGTCCCCCCTTTTTTTGTATGTTGATCCCTCACAACCAAAGTTGTAATCATTAGATATGATTTTAAGAGAAAAATGCATGCACAGAGAATTCCACCCCTAACAACAGAAACTCATAACAGCAGTGAAGGGGAGCCCATACCCCTGAGCGAGTAATATAACATTTACAAAGGCTTTTTGTTAACTGTAGCAATATGCTGAAACTTTGGAACCATCTGGAAATAATTCCATCTATGGTCTCAGGAGGAAGCAAGAGTTGTAAGCCTAGAATATTTCAAATGTTTAGATAACTTTTAGATAACAATGATGTTAGACACAGTAGCACTCTCTCACTCTCACATGAGAAAACCACATTCCCAAACTTTTCAGATATCTCCTAGGCAAGGAAAAAAAGATCACGTGGGAGGATGAGAATTCTACTAAACTATGCAAGTTGACAAGACAATCACTCATTCTCTGCTCCGTGAAACTGAGCTACGCCCAAAGGGGATAATGTATAACACTGGGTAGACAAGGCAGAATGAAGGGAAAATGATGTCATGAAAATGAGACTCCTCATAAATGGAAGGAAATGAATAAATAAGAAATGTGCCTCCCAAGACCTCGGAGATTATGATGGAGTGATGTAATAGAGATGCCTGTTCAGAATGCAGAGGTTGTTCAATTTCTGGTGACAGGGCACTGAGAGAGGAATCACAGGCGTCAGGTGGGAAGGTTCTGGGCATTTTTTAAGAGAGAAAATGACAGGTGTTGGAGAGGTTGTACAGAAAAGTCAACTATGCTTCACAGCTGGTGGGAATGCAAACTGTTGCAGGCCCTTTGGAAGACTGTATGAAGAGTCCTTAAACAAATAAAAATGGAATTACCTATGATCCAGCAATACCACTCTTAGGCATTTATCCAGCAGACACTCAAACACTAATTCAAAGGGACATGCACAGGTCTATGTTCATAGCTGCGTTATTCACAATAGCCAAAGAGTGGAGCAGCCTAGATGCCCATCACCAGATGACTGGCTAATGAAGTGATGGAATATATACTCCATGGACTGCTACTCTGCAATCAGAAAAGATGATATTGTGTCCATTGGAACAAAATGGATGGAACTGGAGGTTCATTTCATACTGCTTAGAGAAATAAGAAATGAATGAAAACTACAGATGGTTTCACTCATATTTGGAATCTAGAGATCTGATTAATATGAACTTGCAAAAAAAAAAAAAAAAACAGAATCAAGTGGTCCGGGAGATGGCACAGTGGATAAAGCATTAGACTCTCAAGTGTGAGGTCCTGAGTTCAATCCCCAGCAACACATGTACCAGTGATGTCTGGTTCTTTCTCCCTCTCCTATCTTTCTCGTTAATAAATAAATAAAGTCTTTTAAAAAACAGAATCAAACAAACTGTAAAACTTGTAAGAACTCTGGCAGTTATCTTTGAGGGATGGGAGGGTGGGGAGACAGAACTTTGGTGGTGAGTGTGGTGTGGAATTCTACAATCTTATAATCTTGTAACAAACTATTAATAACAAATAAAAAAATTAAAGAAAAAAGAGATGGAATGAAGCCAGGAGGGCTCAGTGAGTGATGAAGAGATGCTCCATGAAGTAAGGAGGCACAGAGACATGATGCAGAAGAGATGTTTTGAGGTGAAACGAAGATGGAGAGAAATCAAGATTTTAGGACTGGAAGATAGCTCACAAAGTAGAGTGCACACTTAGCCATGGGTAATGACCTAGGTTCTATTCCCTGCACCACATGAGAGCGCCAGAGCACTGCAGGAAGCTCCTAGGTACAGGTGAACCAGTGCTGTGGAACCTGTCCCTCTCAAAATAACAAATAAAAATGTTAACAGCGCTGAGTGAACTTTTCGAGACTTTTTTTCCTTTCTCTCTCTCTTTCTCTTCTCTCCTTCTTCTTCTTCTCCTTCTCCTTCTCCTTCTCCTTCTCCTTCTCCTTCTCCTTCTCCTTCTCCTTCTCCTTCTCCTTCTTCTTCTTCTTCTTTCTCTCTCTCTCCCTCCCCCCCCCCTCTCTTTTTTTCTCTCTCCCTCTCTCCCAAAGCACTGCTCAGCTCTGGCTTATGGTGCTGTGGAGGAACTGAACCTGGGAGCCTCAGGCATGAGAGTCTCTTTGCATAACCATTACGATATCTCCCCCCACCCTCTTTCTTTTTTCCTTCCTTCCTTCCTTCCTTCCTTTTCTTTCTTTTTTCTTTTTTTTAATCTTAACCAGGTGTGTCATCACCTGGCCTCAGATTTTTCTAAGAAGCCAACTAACCACCTAATGTTCACAGTAAAATAAGCATGAAATTGCATTTTCTTACTTACCTGAGCTGAAAATCCCACTGAATGTCATTAATATATAAAAGGAGCATAACACACATACTAATTTATTCTAATTATTCTACAATAATTAGCATATTACCATGTCTGAGCATCTGCAGGTCTGTTTCTAGAAGCTAAAGCCTAATTAACACGTGTATTAGACTCACCATTTGCACTTCAGAGAGTGACCTTACTGCTTCAGGAAAGGCTCCCTGAAATATCAGCATAACAACAAATACATAGAGAAAGAAAATTTCCATTCATTAGCTGTCTCTCAGTAGCCTTCCTACTAAGGACAGAGGACATAGCAGAATGGTTCTGCATAAGATGTCCATGCCTGAGGCTCTCAAGTCCCAGGTTCAATTCCCTGGACCATCATAAGCCAGAGCTACGCAGTGCTCTGGTAAAAAGACTATTTGAGGGATTGGGTGGTGGCACAGAGGGTTAAGCGCACGTGGCACAAAACGCAAGGACCGGCATGAGGATCCCGATTTGATCATCCCCACTTGCATGGGAGTCGTTTCACAGGTGGTGAAGCAGGTATGTAGGTGTCTGTCTTTCTCTCTCCCTCTCTGTCTTCCCCTCCTCTCTCCATTTCTCTCTGTCCTATCCAACAATGAACATCAACAATAATAACCACAACAAGGGCAACAAAAGCAGAGGGATGGCTTCCAGGAGCAGTGGATTCATGGTGCAGGCACTGAGCCCCAACAATAACCCTGGAGGCAAAGGAAAAAAAAAAGAGTATTTGAATCCCAAGAATCTTTCTACTGAGCAAGAAAATGTGTGTGTGTCTCATTAAAAGTTGTTTTTTGTTTGTTTGTTTGTTTGTTTGTTTGCCTCCAGGATTACCACTGTAGCTCAGTGCCTGCTCTACAGATCCACTGCTCCTGGAGGCCATGTTTCCCATTTTTGTTGCCCTTGTTACTGCTGTTGGCTAGGAAAAAGAAAGGAGGGGAAGGCAAAGAGGGGGACAGAAAGACACTGGCTTCACTGCTTGTGAAGCGACTCCCCTACAGGTTGGGAGCCAGGGTCCTTGAGCTTCACACCATGTGTGCTTAGCCTGCTGCACTACCACCTGGCCCCCAGAAATGATTGAAAATACATATATTATCCCTTAAATGTAGGATGTTAGGAATGCACCTGCCACAAGGGAAGCAGATGAACACATCCTTACTATGTCATCATCCTGTTGACTAATCACAATCCTGACACACCTCCACAGAAAAGCAGTGCTCTGCCACTGCAAAGATGCAAATGGCAGTGTTTTGTAAAGTCAGCCACAGTCACTCATCCTCACAGAGACACATGCAGACTTTAGGACAGTATTCAGAATTTGTCAAAAAGGTGAACTATATTTATTATAAATATATTTGTATTTCAGTAAAACATTTGATAAGCCTATATAAAGAAAAGCCATCTATAGAAGGAACTACCAGCAAAATAGTACTGGGGTGGTTGACTGTGTTTACTGTGAAGCAGTGACAGAGAGAGATGTGACTCGCCCACCTGGCACCAGGAACATCTAATGACACCCTGATTTACTCACTCATCAGCGAGCCCATTTACAGACTGAAAAGGCTGCAAGGCTGATAATAACTACACAGGAAGAGCTCCAGAGATCCAGTGAGATCATAGGTAAGAGAGCATGCTGCCTAATTGTTGTTTTCGCCGAGCTGGCTTCAAGCATACCAACACCTAACAGATAAGGTAAAAGCCTGTTAGTGCTGAGTTCAAACTCCTTTGATTTCTACATTTGGTTTTGTTAGTCCAATACTTCAAAAGCCTTTGCATGTCCCACTTAGAAACAGAAACTGTCTTCTGAAGAGCAGCGTGTTAGCAAATACAAAAATGGTACTGCCTTCAGTGTTGTTTACTCAATGTCACTTCATGGTTAGCCAGAAAGATTTCAGCTAGTACAGAATTGCACATATAAGATCAAGGAAGCATGCTGAAACCAATACACTGGTGATCTAGTTACAATCAGTTCTGTCCAATTTAATAGTACAGTCAGCTTGTGTCTGAAGATGAGGAGGAGCACGTGCGAAAGAAAGAAACTGAGGGTAGAAATAAATCTCTGACAGGAGATGGAATCTATTTCCTGTGCCAAAGAATAAAAATACCAATTTTATAAATTATATTTTACTTTATGATTAGCCACACATGCTTATAAAGATCTATGTTTCTTGCACCATCTGATGTATGGAAATTCATGATATTTTTTGTTCTCTTTTATTTAGAGAAAGAGCGAGAAAGGGAGGGGGAGGGAGAGGGAGAGAGAGAGATTTTGCAAGAGAAAGGAACGAGACAGAGAGACACACAACGAAAGAAGCCATTGCCCCTACTACATGGTGTGTGTCCTCAGGGGATATGGCCTCACAAATGGCAATGCCGAGTCATCATGCCCCCCACCCCGGCACTCACCTACTTTTTCACAAAAACTTAATGTTGACTTCACCTTGACTGGAGATTCCACTGCTAATGGAGAGGCAAAGTGAACTATTCTACCTTTTTTAAATATATATTTTATTTTATTTTTTAACTTTTTCCCTTTTGTTGCCCTTGTTGTTTATTGTCATTGTTGCTATTGCTGTCATTGTTGCTGGATAGGACAGAGAAAAATCAAGAGAGGAGGGGAAGACGGAGAGGGGAGAGAAAGATAGACACCTGCTTCATCACCTGTGAAGTGAACCCCCTGCAGTGGGGAGCCAGGGCTCAAACCAGGATCCTGATGCAGGTCCATGCACTTTCTACCATGTGTGCTTAACCTGCTATGCAACCGCCTGGCTCCCAGGCTTTTTTTTTTTTTAAAGCTCATTTCTAATGCTCTCTTTCATTAATGGAGAGGAGAGAGAGAGAGAGAGAGAGAGAATAACAGAGCATAACCCTGGTACCTGCAGTGCCAGGCATGAAACTGGGGACCTCATGCTCCACTCTCCCACTGCACCACCTCCCAGCAGCCACCATAACTCCGGGGTCAGTCCTACCTGGTGAAACTGTGAACTAAAAAGGAGGAAGGAAGTGGGAGGGAGAAAGACTTCAATGTTTTTGCCTCCAGGATTATTACGGGGGCCTGAAGTCTACAGTCCAAATCCACTGCCCCCAGAGGCCTTTTTTTCCTTTTTTCCTTTTATTTATTTTTTTTCCCCATTTTATTGGACAGGACAGAGAGAAATTGAGAGGGAAGGGTGAGGTAGAGGAGAGGGAAAGAGAGACACCTGTAGACCTGTTCCACTGCTTATGAAGTGTTCCCCCGTGCAGGTGGAGTGGAGTCAGTCCTTGAGCTTAGTACTATGTGTGCTGAACTAAGCGGGCCACCTCCTGGCCCCTGCATCTCCTGATTTTAAAGAAGAAGAAACTGTCCAGGAAAAAAAAAAAAAAAAGATATAACCAAGCTACCTGTAACACAGGAAATCCTGACCTTTACCAAGCCAGCCTACACAGCCTCAGCAGCTGAAGAGCAGAGATCTGAGCTGTACTGAACTTGCTTATCTTGACTGAGTAACAGAGGAAAGCCTGGCTAGTCACCATGTAGTTGATGGGTCAGTGTGAACACATAGCTGGACCCAGAGACCAGTCTCAGGGGCTGGGGAGGTCAAATTCAAGTGTGTGCCCTTCCTTGCAACATTCACTTGATACAGTGGACTAACTTGGGTTGATATTTAATTTAATTAATTAATGTATTAATTAATTAATTAAGCCTCCAGGGTTATCCTTAGGGCTTGGTGCCAGAACTATGTACCCATTGCTCCTGGCAGCCAGTTTTTCCATTTTATTGGATAGGACAGAGAGAAATTGGGAGGGGAGGGGATAGAGAGGGAGAGAAACAGAGAGAAGCCTGCAGACCTGCTTTACCACTAGTGAAGTGTCCCTCCCTGCAGGTGGGGAGCAGGAGCTTGAACCCAGATTCTTGCCTGGGTCCTTGCACTTGGTACTATGTGCACCTAACAAAATGTGTTAGACTACAATGGACAGTGGCCAGACGAACATGGACAGACAAAGATTTCTCTCTTTGAGGTGCTCTTTCCATTGGCAACTCAGGTGGGACTCATGACTAAGTGAATTCTTCAAAGCACTGCTTACCCACACGGAACTTCTTGTATCTTTCCTCTTTCCTTGTTAGTTTGTTTGTTTGTTTCTTTCTTTCTTTGTTTTCCTCACCAGACCATTACATTCTCAGCTAGAGACAGCAGGTGGAGATTTAGGTAGAGAGAGAGATTAGAGAGAAAGAAAGAGAGAAGAGAAGGATAAAGGAACTCCAGTGCTGACACTGCCTCCAATGCAGGAGGCCAGACTTGAACTTGGGTCCATGCAAGACAACACAAGCTCAATATTCAAGGGAGTTATTTTGCCAGCCCCAAACACACTTTTCAAGTAATTTAAATAAAGACCTTCATTTTCTTAATCTTAAATAGAACCTTGTGTTCCTTAGCAAGTAACCTGCAAAGAACTCAAAGAGTATATAACTTGCTGATGGAACACCTTTAGAAGTAGCCAGCTTTGGGGCTGGGGGGTGGCACACTAGGTTAAGCACACAAAGTCCTATGCAAAAGGACCTGTGCAAGGACCTGAGTTTAAGCCCCCACTCCCCCACTTTTTTTGGGGGGGACACTTCATAAGCAGGGAAGCAGGGCTGCAGGTGTCTCTCTATCTCTCTCCCTCTTTATCTCTACTCCCCTCTCAATTTCTCTATCCTATTGAATAAATGGAAAGAAAAACATGCCCACCAGGAGCAGTGGATTTGGAGTACTGGCACAGAGCCCCCAATGACTGAAGACAAAATAATAATAATTTACATATATATACATACATATATATATATATATGATGAGATTTGTCTTTTTTGCATCCTCTTAGATGAAACTTGAGTGAGATAAACCAAAAAGAGAAGGGCAAATCAAATAATCTCACTTAATAGCATGTAGAGATGGAGAGAGAGAGCCTAAAGTAAAACATGGAGTGGGCAAAGGACTCTGGAAAGAGAGGGAGGATGGATAGGAAGAAAAGCTCTGGGGACCTATTATTGCACTGTAAAGCATTAAATGTGTGTGTGTGTGTGTGTGTGTGTGTGTATAGCCAGCTTTATCATATGATAATGTGTAGGTGATCTCAACTATAAATAATGGTGGATGCAGCTTACATTCAGGCAAAATGTAAAATGACCACAGGAACTCAGTCCTTGAATAACAGTAAGCGACTGAACTTGGAACCCAACTGCAGCTTTGGTCAATGGCTATTACATACAGCCCTGCCATGAATGAACATGAGCACACACAGAACTCTTAGGGTTAGTGTTTCTGTGTTCTTTGGGTAGTAGATTGCTTAGGACAGATGCCCACTAAAATGAGTGGATGAGGAAATTGTGATATGCATACAATGGGATGCTACATAATGATCTTTATCTCCTCTTTGGCTGCAAGTCGTTGGAATTGAGTAGACTATGTGAGAAGGAAAAGGAAGAATAAAGGGGCCAGGCAGTGGTGCAACTGGTTAAGTGCTCACATTACAGTGTGCAAGACTGGGTTCAAGCTCCTGGTTCCACCCTGCAGGGGAAAATCTTTAGGAGTGGTGAAACAGGGTTTCTCTATCTCCTCCTCCCTTCTCAATTTCTCTGCCTCTATCCAATAATAAATACTTAAAAAGTAAAAGAAGAAGAAGAAGAGGAGGAGGAGGAGGAGGAGGAAAGGGAAGGAAGGGAGGGAGGAAGGGTGGAAAGGAAGGGAGAATGCCAGAAAAATCCCACTCATAGCTGGGGCCTAAAGAACAAATCTAGGGGTAGTTCAGGAAGAACACTCAGTGGACTGTAATCTACTGCAGCTGATCTGAGGGTTGGGGGTGGAGGGAGATGGAGAGGTAGAGGAGGAGGAGCGGGGTTAGGGTTGGGGACATAGTACCCTGTGATGGGAGAGATGATAGTTTGTGGAGGGTGCAGTCTGCTGACACTGACCTTCAGAAACTTTGCAGCTGCCACCCTGAGACAACAACAGTCCCATGAATCAACGTTTCCTGGATAAAGTGACCCGAAAGCAAGAGAGAAAAACAAACTGTAAAACAGTGAATCTCACACTAAGGCTCTGTTGTGTGTATTCTTTTAATATTGTATTTGTTTACTATTGGATAGAGACAGAGAAATTGAGAGGGGAGTGTGATAAAGAGGGAGAGAGACAGAGAAAGACCTGCTGCCCTGCTTCACCACTCGTGAAGTTTTCACCAGGGGGACCAGGGGCTTGAATTTGGGTCCTTGGGCACTTAAGCACCAGTGGTGCTTAACCAGGTGCACCACTGCCTGTCCCCATGCATATATTTTTTTTTAAGTTCGTTCAAATTCTTTTTTTTTTAATTTCTTTATTGGGGAATTAATGTTTTACATTTGACAGTAAATACAATAGTTTGTACATGCATAACATTTTTCAATTTCCCATATAACAATATCAAATTCTTTTAAAAAATATTTTATTTATTTTATTTTTGAGAAAGATGCAGACAGAGACACAGAAAGAAACACCAGAGCACTGCTCAGCTCTGGTTTATGGTGGTGTGGGGGATTGAACCTGGGACTTTGGAGCCTCAGGCATGAGAGTCTGTTTGCATAACCATTACGCTATCTCCCCCACCCATGCATACTCTTTAAAGAGATACCACTTCACTCCTGTGAGAATTTCACACATCAGAAAAGGTAACAGCAGCAAATGCTGGAGAGGTTGTGGGGTCAAAGGAACCCATCTGCACTGCTGGTGGGATTGTCAATTGGTCCAACCTCTGTAGAGAGCAGTCTGGAGAACTCTCAGAAGGTTAGAAATGGATCTACTCTATAATCCTGCAATTCCTCTCCTGGGGATATATCCTAAGGAAACCTACACACCCATCCAAAAAGATCTGTGTGCACATATGTTCTTAGCAGCACAATTTGTAATAGCCAAAACCTGGAAGCAGCCCAGGTGTCTAAGAACAGATGAGTGGCTGAGCAAGTTGTGGTATAAAGAGTGTTTTTGAAGTGTCTTTATCAGCAATGTGCATTTTGGTTAGTGGATGGAAAAAAAAAAAAAGATGGGTTTAATAGTTTAGCAATTTTTTAATCTGTGAAAAATCAATAGCACTGCAGATGGTTAAAAAAAAATGAAAAAAAAAAAAAAACACACTCCATATGTCTCAGTAAATCTAAACTTTCAAATTGTGCTTAGTCATTCGTTCCCAACCTAGCACTAGGTGTATAAGGCCTCTAGTAACTAGGTCAAGAGCTTTTAAAACATTGGCAGAAGTTACATATTCCTGGTTATTACAGTGAGCTTCACAAGCCATTCATTTGAGAACCCAGAGTTAGAGATAGCTGGTGGATCAACCTTATTCATAGATCCAAAGGCCAACTATGTTATTAATAAATAATCTCAAGGCAAAGATAGATAGGAAACCTCCACTCTCACTCCCAGCTAATATTCTATTTCAATTACAGTGTCTTTCTTTAGTTTAAAAAAAAATTGCATCCGCCAAAGATGCCACATCCATGGTCTACTTTATGATTAAATCAAAAAAGGGGATATCAAAATTCAATAAGGAGATATTAAAACTGCAAGAGCCAGTTATCACAGCTCATTCCGGGGTTCTCGAAAAAAAAATGTTCTCCAGATTTGACAGGGCAAGACAGGAAAATTACTCATTTGCTAGTGAGGAAAAAAGGACAGCCATGCAGATAGCTTAAATCACCGGGAAGACTTAGCAAGTGGTACTGGGGTGAGTGTAAATGTACAAATCAAAATCCATTTACATTCTGTGAAAGAGCAAACCATCAATAACTTCATGATGGTGCCAAGGAGTCTCTGTATGTTTAGTCTCTCAGCATACATGAGAGACTAGGCAACTTGGGATTCAATCAGCATTAGCACAAACTTAGAAAAAATTATCACTGAAGAAGTTACGTGTTGAATACTGGACCAAAGAGGTTTCAAAACAGGCATTGGGCATTAAGAGATCTGTTTCTGATCTTCTCTCACCAAACTTCTCTAACGGGTTCGTATGGGCCTATCAAAGTATAAGTATTTCTTAGAGACATAGCTCTGCTCAGAACTCCTTTCCACAATAAATGGAATATTATTATTATTTTGCCTCCAGAGTTATCCCTGGGGCTCAGTGCCTGTACTAAGAATCCACTGCTGCTGGTGGTCCTTTTTTTTTTTTTTTTTTTCCATTTTATTGGATAGGGCAGAGAGAATTTGAGAGAGGAGGGAGAGACAGAGAGACACCTACAGACTTGTTTCACCTCTTGCAAAGCGTCTCCCCTGCAAGTGGGGAGCTGGGGGCTCAAACATGGATCCTTGCACAGGTCCTTGTGCTTCATACAGTGTTCGCTTAACCCAGTGTGCTACCACCTGGCCCCTTAAATGAAAATTTCAAAAATCAGGGATGTAAAGGTAGATGAAGAAAAAGCTAATCTGATGAGGGAAGGAGCTTACTTTCTGTTTCCTTTTTTTCTTTTCTTTTAAGATAGAGACAGAAAGCAGAGAGAAGAGATAGATAAATGATAGATAGATAAATAGATAGACAGACAGACAGGCAGGCAGGCAGGCAGGCAGGCAGGCAGACAGACAGACAGACAGACAGACAGACAGACATGGACAGAGAAAACAGCACCAAAACTTCCTTCAATGTTGTGGAGGCTGAAACTTGGGTTTCACAGGAGATGAAGCAGCCCAGGATCCCAGTGAGCTGTTTTACTGGCCCTGATATTCTATTTCTAACAAGCAATGCTAAAATTAAAGCTTATGAAACTCAGTTTTAGATACAAATGAAGCCATTCCTGTAATGCATTCACATGCTCTCAAAGTGTAGAACTTAGTGCATTGCACCAAAATAAAGGACTCTGGGGTGGGATAGGGTGGATTGGGGTTGAGGGGTGGTGTTCAGGTCCTAGAACATGATGTCAGAGGAGGAATTAGGTGAGGAGGTTAAACTGTTATGTGGAAAACTGAGAAATGTTACACATGTACCAACAACTGTATTTTACTGTCCACTGTAAACCAAGTATCGCCCAATAAAGGAAAAAAGAAAACTGAGGCACTTCTTACTTAACAAGTGCCTGTTAACCTGTTGAGAATGTCCTTGTTAATGTTAGTCCCCAGAAGGAACTCACTTTCTTTAAAAGGCACTGAAAACATTGGGAAGAAAGCTTATTTCAGTATAAATCAGAGGGAGAGTAGTCCCAGAGGTGGCACAGTGGATAAAGCATTGGACTCTCAAGCATGAGATTCCCCAGTTCAATCCCCAGCAGTACATGTACCAGAGTGAGGTGTGGCTCTTTATCTCCTCCTATCTTTCTCATTAATAAATAAATAAAATCTTTAAAAATAATAATAAAAAATAAGAAGGAGGAGGCCAGGTGGTGTTGCACCTGGTTAAACACACCTATTACAGTGCACAAGGTCCCAGGTTCAAGCCACCTGCAGGGGGGGAAGCTTAATCAGTGGTGAAGCAGGGCTGCAGATGTCTTCTCTCTCTCCTTCTCTATCTCCCCCTCTCAATTTCTCTGTCTCTATCCAATAATGCATAAATAAAATATTTAAGAAATAAAAATTAATTTTAAAAATTAAATAATAAAATGAATCAGAGGGCTTTCGATTTGTGTGCATAATCATCTTGCAAGCAAAAAAGTGAATTCACAAAAGACACTTCTCCAAACATACTGAAAGTGACCCAGCTCTAGGGACACGTGGGTATGCCCACCATACACACATTTCTAGTTATTTTTCATGGAAGCAAACTGGAAGGTGTTTTGCCAAGTGCACCTTCCTTCCTTCAGAGGGGAAATCACTGCCCTTTTTTCTTTTGTTCCATGTAATCTCTCTCTTTTCTAAAGGGAGCTGAGAGGAAGGCATTCTCCACTCCCCTCTCAGGGAAAGTCCTTAACAATGGATGCTCCTTTTATCATCTGTTCCTCTGTCAGAGTTAAGGCAGACAAATTGGATGAGTCTAGAGGTCAGGATCTGTTGGTCTTCAGAGGCTGCCCTGAAATTGACAAAACCATTGTGTAGCAAGCCAGATGGGGAGAGTTTGTCAATTTCGAGATTAAATTAAAGACCGATTTCACCCCCACCCCAGCACTGATATAAACACAGAGGAAAGGGTGAATATGGCATCGGGCTGGGATTCATATATTGACAAGAAGAAGAAAAATCACTGCGAAGGTGGGCAGTGTGTCAATTAGCACACAAGTAAGAGAAAGAAAGAAAGAGAGAGAGAGAGAGAGAGAGAGAGAGAGGAAGGAAGGAAGGAAGGAAGGAAGGAAGGAAGGAAGGAAGGAAGGAAGAAAGAAAGAAAGAAAGAAAGAAAGAAAGAAAGAAAGAAAGAAAGAAAGAAAGAAAGAAAGAAAGAGGAAGAAAAAACCTGCATTTATGGATGGGGATTTAAGGACCCTGCAGAGTGGCCACTTCCAACAGCTGAGAACAGCACAAAGAGGACTGAAAACCTGGCGCTGACTTGCAACCTCATGTTCTTCTCAGTGGCCAACTCTTTGGTCAGCCTCATTTCTAAATGAATGACTGAGTGGGGAGATCTTTTTCCTGTTTACTTAACCAAAGAAATCAGCTTAGACCTAAAGGGTTGGAAAAGGGAAGCTTTCATCTAAATATGGACCCAAGTTAAAGTGCATGACAAAGAAACCAGATCACAAGCCAAGTCCTACTCAAAAGTGAGCCATCAGAAAGAATTCTGGGAGAAACCATAGTAATGGCCACAGGGTTTCATTTCCAGCCGACCTAACATTGCTGAAATGCTTGACACACATTGTCCCTCTTGCACTGGGGTTGCTCCTCGGAGAAATTCAGTAACCTCGGAGAAATTCATCAAAAGCTACTTAAACTAAATTGTTTAGTAACAAACTCGCACAGATGTATAACCAAAAACCCAGGGACTGGGAGACTATACTATGCTGGAGAAAAAACAGTGCTGGCTCATTTACATGATGAAAATATTTTCAACCTGAGATGAAAATATTGAGCTACAGGAAAAGTCAGGATGCATTTTTGTTGTTTTTTAAATTAACTAATTCATCCATTCATTGATTTTTGCATAAAGACGAGAGAAATTGAAATCAGAGGGGGAGACAGAGAGGGAAAGAGACAGAAAGACACTTGCAGCCTTGTTTTACCACTCGTGAAGCTTTCTCCATGCAGGTGGGGACCAGGGGCTTGAACCCAGGTCTTTGTGAACTATAATGTGTGCACATAACCAGGGGCAGCACCATCTAGCCCTCACAATGCATTTTTTCACATAGAAAGAATACATCACAATTTTTCCAACAACACAGTGAAAAGAACATTTATATCTAGGATGGCACTATTTTAATAAGAAGGCCTCAGTGTCCTACACAAAATGATAACTACATAGTTATATTTATTTCAAAATATAAATCCATACTGGTACCCCCCCCTGTGCCCGCTATTTATGAGAGGTTAGTTTCACCCTTGCGCATGTGTGTGCACTTCAAGTAAGCCACCTGCCAGCCTCTTCTATCAAATCAGTGATTATTTCAAAGGTCTGCTTTCCCTCTTGGCTTTAATGAAGGCCCGCTTGCTGGGCATTCACCAAAGTTTGTTCAGAGAAGAACACTGCCCTGGATTCTGGAAAATAATTCTCATTCAAAGGGATCAGTGAAATAGCTTGCCTGTAATGTGCTGCTTTGCAAATGTGTTTGACCCAGGTTCAAGCCCAGCACCCAGAATATTGAAGGAAGCTTTGGTGCTGTGATATCTCCCTCCCCCAGGTATGTGTATATCTAGATCAAATAATAAATAATTTTTAAAAATCACTAGCAGCTTTTTAGGGAAATTTATAGATTCCAAATCTTAAAGCAAAGGGAGGGGGGCAGGTGGTGGTGCACCTGGTTAAGCATACACTTTACAATTCACAAGGTTCCGGGGTTCAAACCCTGGTCCCCACCTTCATGGGGGAGGCTTCACAAGTGGTGAAATAGAGCAGCAGATGTCTCTCTGTCTCTCTCCCTCTCTGTCTCCCCCTCCCTCTCTATTTCTGTCTCTATTCAATAAATAAATAAATTGAAAAAGTGTAAGACTTTTTGTCACACACAAACTATTTCATAATATTTCCAGACTGAGAAGTAAGATTTTTCTCCACTTCTGCATCATAATATAACACTTCAGATGCTTAAGTATTTCATGCTGGGACTGACTTACCTGAAATTAAATGGAAAACTTTAAGGGTGGGTGGAGGTAGACAGCATAATGGTTCTACAAAGAGACTCTCATGCATGGGGCTCCAAAGCCCCAAGTTCAATCCCCTACACCACCATAAGCCAGAGCTGATCAGTGCTTGCGGCATTCAGAGGGGTAGGAGTTGGGGGGAGGGAGGAGAGAAGAAAGAGAGAGAAGAAATAAAACTTTGAGGCTGGACAGTATCACACCTAGTAAAGTTCATATATTGCCATGTACAAGGAACCATGTTCAAGTCCCCACTCCCTTCTCTATCCCTAAGAGTCTCCCCTTTTCTATCCCCTCCCCTCTCAATTTCTCTCTATCCTATCCTATCAAATCAAATCAATAAAGTTTTTAAAAATGGAAAACTTGGGAGATGGAGTGGTAGCACACCTGGTTGAGTGGGCAAGTTACAATGCCCAAGGACCCTGGTTCAAGCCCTCAGTCTCCACCTACAAGGGAGCAGGCTTTGCAGTGAAGCCGGGCTACAGGTCTTATCTATCTATCTATCTATCTATCTATCTATCTATCTATCTATCTTCCCCTTCCCATTTGATTTCTCTCTGTCTCTATCCAATAAATGAATAAAATATTTTTATAATTTTTTTTTAAAAAAGAAAGAAAGGGTTAAGTGCACATGGCGCAAAGTACAAGGACTGGCGTAGGATCCTGGTTCAAGCCCCCGGCTCCCCACCTGCAGGGGAGTTGCTTCACAAGTGGTGAAGCAGGTCTGCAGGTGTCTTTCTCTCCCGTTCTTTGTCTTCCCCATCTCTCTCCATTTCTCTCTGTCCTATCCAACAACAATAATAACCACAACAATAAAACAACAACAAAAGGAAATAAATAAATAAATATAAAAAAAGAAAGGAAGGAAAGAAGGAAGGAAGGAAGGAAGGAAGGAAGGAAGGAAGGAAGGAAGGAAGGAAGGGAAAGCTTTAAGAGAACTCTAAGCAGAAGGTGCTCCTCTGCTGTCTGTCATAAAGCAGATCTGCTGTTCTATTGACTCACAGTGATTCTTCTTCCTTGAAGAAGAAATGTGCCTGTTGAAGGCTTCTGGATTAGTACAATGTGTTCATAATGAAACTTGCTTCTGATCATGGAAATGGAGAGAACAAAAATAGTTGTAACACTGTGGATACATGTAGACTGCCCAAAGAACTATTTGCAGCTGTAGAGTTTTGCTATTTATTTTTTTAACATACTTCTTATGCTAGGTCAGTTCCCATTCATATCATTTCCAACCTGAAAAATAAACACTGTGGTGGTTCCCAGAGTTTGAGCTGGGGAGAATGTCTGGCTATAACAGGTGGGGCTTGATGTCATACTGATGCCTTAGGCAGCTGGTGACCTGTTCACTGTCCCTTCAGGGGACCTCCAGTTGTAACTTTTAAACAATTCTAACCTGTTGTAGCAGAAAGCCGGTGGGGACCCATTTTCTCTATGTTACTTGGGACATTATCCCCAAGCCCATCTTGCCGTTCTTTAAAGTTACCTGTGCCGTAGATCTCCCAGTGCCCTTGGGGGTCCTGCCCAAGGAAGTTGGCAGAGAGATTCTCCTCCCATGGAAACCTCATTTCCACATGAAAATCACATAACCACACACAAAGAAGAGGTTGACATGTTTACAGAGAACAGATTCACTTCCAAATCAATTGATTTGGCCAGAGCAATGAAATCCTGAGGAGAAAACAGAACACAGCAGCCAATCACAGGAAACCAAGAGACTGAACACAGCCCAAAGCACTCTATTCACTCAGCCAAGACAACAGCCAGAGCTACTAAGGAGAATCTACACTCACTGTCTGCTTGGAAGATTGTGTGTGTGTGTGTG
The DNA here is from genome assembly GCF_950295315.1 of Erinaceus europaeus. Lineage (NCBI taxonomy): Eukaryota > Metazoa > Chordata > Mammalia > Eulipotyphla > Erinaceidae > Erinaceus > Erinaceus europaeus. The sequence goes on along the minus strand of NC_080164.1, from coordinate 106,882,901 downwards.
TGTGTGTGTGTGTGTGTGTACATGCACATATGAGAGGTGGAAGCACTGGGGATGAAAACAAAGCAAAAAAGTAAATCACACAGAAACTGGTTTCAGAAGGAAGTAGCTACACATAACACCATAAGTTTTGAGTCAACACAGGCAGAAGATCATAGCTTCCTCCATCCTTCCAGCTCTTCACACACCTTGAGTCCCTGTCTCATCAGAAGCTGATGTTCCCAGAGAGTCAGGAGGCGCACCTGTTGGCATGACGAGCTGCTAGAGATAACATAAGTAGAGGTTTATGTGGTTGTGGGAACAGCCAATCTTGATGTGTAGTTCACAGAGGCACTGAGATATATACATTTCTTATGTAGAAAACTTAATGTCCATGTGAGCTTCATTCTTCGCACCTTGATGTGCCACAGAGAATATTATAAAAAGGCTGTCCAAGCTCCCAACAGTTGAAAATCCTCACCAGCAAACCTCCACCCATGGACTTCTCTCCCAGAATTCCATACAGATAGACTAGCATGGCTGCCTGCTGGTGATGGCACTATACCAAGCCCAAAATAAATCCTACCTCAATCAGAAAGTGGGGAAACCAGTGGATAGGTGCATTACACATGGCCTCCCCTCCATCATAGCCAAGTTCGTGAGTTTCTTCCTAGACATTATAGGCTTGTTTCACAGGTCCTGTTTGTAGGGGTCACTTTGGATTTGGCAGAGAAATACTAAAACAATTACCCTTGATGCAAGGTCCCTCAGCTGAATAAACAACAACTTGCTCTTATTTTGATTAAGGAGAGCCATTACATGTTTTTCCTCAAGCTATTAGTCTGCTAGCAACATGCTGCAATTTATAAGCCCTATCAAAAGTTTTCCTTTTAATGAAATGAATAGGAAATTAGTTCAGTCGGGCAGAAAGCTCTTCCAGCTAATAGTTTTGTAGCACTTTCTTCTTTGAACTACTAGAGAACAATTTTCATTTACCAGTTACTTAAGGAAGGAGAAGTAGTCCTGTCAGCATCAACTTGATTGGATAAATCTACACAGACATGCAAAGGACTCAAGAGAGAGGACAGAGGGTTCAGAGGGTGTGGCTTGGGGATCCTGGTGCATGAGGGCATCAAAAACCAAGCTGGGAGACAGAGTTCTGCAGACACCAGGCATGGGAAGATGAGAAGTTAAGCTCATGTGTCAACAACTGTACTGTACACCATGAAGTCCCCCAATAGAGTAGGAAGGGGGAACAGCAGCTTTCTAATGTTCACAGCTATTGTAATGAGTACTATGTAACCAATAGCAAGCAAATGTCTTAGATACCACATTTCCATGTGTTAATAATATATCTAGAATTTAAGTCATATGGGTTAGAGCTCAAGTATTATGCTCCTAGGAATTATATGAGATGCAGTTCTAACTCTGGCCCCAAATGAAGCAGAGGTATAAACAAATGTACTGATTTAAGTTATTGAAAAGTGCGTTATGGAGCTGGGTGGCCACTTTTCAAATTTTATTAGATAGGACAGAGAGAAATTGAGAGGGGAGAGGGAAGTAAAGGGGGAGAGAGAGAGAGAGAGACAGACTCCTGCAGCCCTGCTTTACCACTTGTGAAGCTTCCCCCCTGCAGGTGGGGAGGTGGGGGCTCAAACCAAGATCCTTGAGCAGGTTCTAGTTTGTTGGGTTTTTTTTGTGTGTGTGTACTATGGGTGCTTAACCAAGTGTACAAACCAGCACTAACTATATATATATAATTTAGATAGGCTTTTATTATTTAATTAAGACAACTTGAAAATAATCTGTTTTCAAAGTAGTCTAACAATTTGTGGCAGCAATGTAATATTTTACTCTAAATTAGTTTAGTCAACCATTTTCATGGCCAAAATGTCATTTCCAATCTATTAGATATCAGTGGGATGCATTGGATCGACCTTCCTGTGGTGCATCCCGTGAGTACCCATTCAATGGGGAAACTGACGATCCTTCCTAGCCGACTGAATCCACATGGATCCCAGTCACTTTCAAAGCCATTAACTGGCTACCGAAGAAGGGCAAATGCTAGAAGAAGAAGAAGATATCAGTATTCTCACACACTAAGTAGGACAAACATAATCATTAGCATCAACTTTTAGATTATTGTGGTGCCAGGGAGGGAACTCCAGACCCCTGTATCCCTTAAACTGCTGAGCCCCAGCTCCAACTACCTGAAGCTCCTTTTGGAGAGACTGAGAGATGGAGCATGGAAATCATGAATGGGATTCTTTTCCTTTTGTCTCCTATCATTGGGTGTTGAGATTTGCACCCAAACCCTCAACATACACCAAGCAGGAACTCCACTGCTGAGTCACTTCCCTGACCCCAATAAACCCCTGACAATTGTAAATACTTATTTAGCTGAATATATGGATCAAAAAGTGAAATTTCTAGGGGACAGGCAGTGATGCTCCTGGTTGAATACTCATATCACAGTGTGCAAGGACCTAGGTTCAAGGCCCTAGTCCCCACCTGAATGGGTAAAACTTCATGAGTGGTAAAGCAGAGCTGCATGTGTCTCTATGCCTCTTTCCCTCTCTACCTCTCCCTCCCCTCTCAATCCCTCTCTCTCTCTCTCTCTTTCTGCTTTTCTTTAATTTTTATTATCTTTATTTATTAAATAGAGATAGCCAGAAATCAAGAGTGAAAGGGGTGATAGAGAGACAGAGAGATACCTGCAGACTTACCTCACAACTTGCAAAGCTTTATCCTGATTGTGACTTGATTTCTTTTAGAATCCACAGGCATAATGCTTTTCATAATATAGTACAGACAAAATCTTTGCCTTCTAATAGTACTGGGCTACCCCCCAAACACAAACCTTCTGAAAATGATTACAGAATGGAAGCAGAATGGAGCTAAACCTTCAGCAATTTGAGAGGCCCTGGCATGACAGAACAGCAACCAGCTGAGCCATGTTCCTTGAACTTGAGTTCTGCACTCTTTATTTCTAGAATATACAAAAACCTTCTCACCAAATCCTTTAAAGATAACATGAAGCAGAGAGGTTCTCCCTTGCCCCAGCTCGATATTCTTTCTGAATGTCAGGCACTGAGCACTACTTCTGTTCTCTCCCATTTTATTTCACTTGCACACTGTGGAAAATTCTCACCAGAGTCCTCTGTGTAACAAAGCCACTTGCATGCCAGAAGCCTTTAGTGTGTTCTCCTCTTTCACGTAATTATCACTTTCCTTCAACGAAGAGGAGTTTCAGATGAGTGTCATGAGTCAATCATCACCGTCTTATATAACAAAGACTTCTGAAAATCTTTCTTACAGTGTTGACAGTGCAGTGTGGTTCTTTTTTCTGAACTCCACTCATGGTATCTATATAGCAGTGGAGACTTTTGCTCTGGAAGCTTCCTTGACCTTTTCTATGGAATAATGCACAAAGGGTGATCACAGAAGATGGTCTGTCTCACTCTCAGACCATAGGGAAGGTCTCCTACACTCCTTTGCTTTTTAGACAAGGTTCCTTTCCCATTCTTTCTCTGCCCTTTGAGCACATCTGACCACTGCTCAGTGCTAAATCCAACACAAAATGAACTGAAAACTTTCAGCATGACTCAGTGTGCCCTCTTCATACTCCCAGTTCTCTGTTCTGGGCTATTATTTCCTATTCCATGTGCATGGCAAATCGAAATGAGGAACACACATACTTATGACATGAATCACATCGTCCTGTTGACAGAACTCTCGAATAAAAAGGTAATAAAAACTGCACTCTCAAATATGGTACTGAATTATTTATTTGTTTGTTTGCTCATTTGTTTATTTATTTTCCTGCCACCAGTTATTGCTGAAGCTTGGTGCCCACACCACTCCTGACAGCCATTTCTTTTCTTTTTTCTTTTTTTTTTCTGATTTTTATTACATAGGTCAGAGAGAAATTGAGAGAGAATGGGAAGACAGAGAGAGAGAGAGACACCTGCAAATCTGCTTCACCACTTGTAAGTCTCCCCATTATAGGGGGCAAGCAGGGGTTCGAACCCCGGTCCTTGAACTTGGTAATATGTGTACTCAACTGGGTGCACTACTACCCGGTTCCCCTGAATACTTTATTATTATTATTTTTAATAAAATATTTTTTATTTTTATTTTTATTTTTTTTACCAGAGCACTGCTCAGCTCTCTCTGGCTTACGGTGGTGGGTTGTGCAGAGGATTAAACCTGTATGCTATCTACCCTTGCCTTAATAACTTATTTTTTTATATTTATTTGTTTATTTATTAATAGAGGAAAGAGAGGGAGAAGAAAGATATCTGCAACACTGTTTCACTATTTGTGAAGTTTCCCCCCTGCAGGTGGGAACCAGGGGCTTGACTGAACCTGGATTCTTACACATTGTAACGTGCACTCAGCCAAGTGTGCCACCACCTGGTCTGCTGGTACTGAATACTTCAGAGAGTATTTCAGTACTGGTTTTGTTTACTATTTAGGAGTTGCTATAGAATTATATAAAATTGAAGAGAACATACATACCTTCAAACCTACAGTGTAACAAAATCTGATGACAGTGTAAAAAAATTCTGACATATTGGAACACAAAGAGAAAATTTAGTGCCAGTGCCAAAATCAAACCAACAACCTAAAAAATATATATATATTTTTGAAGGGCTGGGTAGTAGGTAGCACAATGGGTTAAGCATCAAAGTGTGAAGCACAAGGACTGGCATAAGGATCCCAGTTCGAGCCCCTAGCTGACCACCTGCAGGAAGAGTTGCTTCATGGACAGTGAAGTAGGTCTGCAGGTGTCTATCTTTCTCTCCTCCTTTCTGTCTTCCCCATCTCTCTCAATTTCTCTTTGTCCTGTCCAACAACAACAACAGCAATAGCAAGAATAACAAGGACAACAAAATGGGGAAAATGGCCTCCAGGAGCAGTGGATTTATAGTACAGGCACAGTTTCGGTCTGAAGGGGGCATGTGTCTCGGAATTTTATATTGCATTACAAGTTTGTTCACTAAGTCATTCGTGTAATTTGGGATTATTCATATTGGGCCAACTCTGATTTGGGCTCTTGTGTTATCTATCCAATTATCCTGCCACTCACAACACATAAGCCAGCCAGGATAGATAAGGGAGGACCTCAAAGAAAAAGCCAACAAGAAGTCACTTCTGACTATTACAACTTTGCTTCCTGCTGCTATCAGTCTGTTATCAGAATCTAATTGTAGCTATTCATCAACAGAGAACAATGCATTGATTAAAAACAGTAGCAAGGGAGTCAAATCAGGCCCCCCAAAGTGTTACTACTCCAGTTCAGGTCATTAGAACAGGCAGACAAGAGGCCAATTCAAGAGTTCCTGCCCAATTTCCTTGCACAGCCAGGTCTTTATGAGCTAGCAGTCATGGACGAGATCCTAGAAAAATAAACTGTGGAAACACTGCAGCCACTTAATTGAGATTTTGCAGGACTCTCAAAGCCTGCATTGTTACAGTCTGCTTTCATCAAAGGCTCCGATTCAGCTCTGGAGACGCTGGTACTGAAACCCTCCTCTATTAGCCGTATATCTTAGGAATTTACTTCCTAATTATGCAGTGTGCCTTATAAACACATTTTTTGTTCTGTCACCGGGTGATATAATATTTTAGGTGAGTCAAGCAAATTGGTGAGATGGCTGTTATGAAAAATTCTTCCTCAAGACATGTCAAATTTAGGTTCAGGGAGTACATTGCATTTTTGTTCTAGAGACTTTAATGATCTCCAAATGTATCCCTTGCTGTACAAGCAGGCAGGGAGAAGTATGCATCTGTACTGTGGTAGACAGAACAGGGGAGCACAGTGCTTCCATTTGAAATACAGGAGATGGGGAAAGGTAAAGTCATAGCTGACATAGCTTCTGAAAGAAGGGGGAAAAAAATTCCATCTTCTGGAAAGAAGAAAATGAAGGTCACAACTTTGATTTTTCTGTCTCCAATGAAGCCCAGAAATGAATTCAAAGCACTCAGAATTGAACTCATCTGGAGAGAGAGAGCGAGAGAGAGAGAGAGATCTATCAGAAGCCCAAGATGACATATTCCATGCAACATTCCTCCTAAGTGTCTGCAAAATGAAACTTTTATTTTCACCATCAACTCATCTGAATCTTGACAAGTGACTAAATTTAATTGTACAACGTTTCCCAGAGAAATGCAGACCATGCAGACAAGAAAATAATCAGAGATCATTTGAAAGTAAAATCACTAGGTCGCTTGCAAGATATTTCATTCTTGCAAGCTCAGAGCCACAGTGCTAGGAAAGTATTTGTATTGGGGATGTTGTTTTTACTCTGTCTCACATGAGCAATTATCATAAATTACTGCATTTGACTGATGCCCAATAGAACAGCACATTCCAGTCAAAATATGTCACCCAACCACCAATACTGCATGATGATTTCTGCCCCTAGGTGATAGCGATGTTAGGCATAATGCTTAGGAGCAATTTATCCTGTCACTCACACATTGTACAGTGACTCTGTTGAGTGGGCTTTGAAGTTGTAATATCCCATGTGTTACTTTAACAACAACAGGCTAAAAAAAAAAAAAAAAAAAAGCCAGCCTGTTGAGTAAGGATAACTGTTACAGAGGGAAAGAAGAGACTGCCTAGACAGATGGTGAATCTGGTGGTGGTGGTGAGGGGGGGTCAATCAGTGATCACATTACCAATTTTTTTTTAGATAGTCATACTGCATTAATAAGAATATTCAAATAGAATAAATGGCTTCTTACTCAATGATAATAACTGGAATACATCTAATTTCCTTCTATCATGACTGTCTCATAATGCCCTAACACTTGACTCCTAGGCTAAGTACATCCGTAAAAAGAAAACAAAGCAGGGGCCCAGAAATGGTGTGCCTGCTTAAGCACATATATCACCAAGCCTAAGGACCTGGATTTGAGCCCCTGCTCCCCACCTGCAGGAGGGAAGCTTCACGAGCAGTGAAGTAGGTCTGCAGGTGTCTTTCTTTCTTCCTCTTTCCCGCTCCCCTATCAATTTCCTTCTGTCCTGTCAATTAAAAATAGAAAACAAAAATAGAAAAAAATGGTTGCCAGGAGCAGTGGATTCAGTGTCAGCCCTAAGCCCCAGCAGTAACCCTGGAGACAGATGATGATGGCGATGATGATGTAAAGTGTATTATATGAGATCTATAATCAATAAATGTTATGTTTATACATGTCAATTCATAAAATACACCCAAGGTGATTAGCCATTGTATTGAATGTGAAAATAATTATAAGGTACAGGGCAGGAAGTCAATAAATGACAGCTTAAGAAAAGGGTTGTTATTTTTCAAAGATTTTTTTCCTCTTGGATTTGGAACTATTGAACAGCTCAATGACTGGAGAACAATTATTTTCATCTCTTCACTAGTGCATGATACTGAGCCAGATAGCTGGCAGAAACAAAGGGAGGTGATTACCTCCTTGAACTGGCTAAAAGAGCAATGACACAGCACTGATCACTGAGGACAGATAAGTGGCAGCCAGTGACTGAGTCCCTTCCACTAACTCCTCACCAGACCAACCCCTGGGAACTACTCAACCCTCTGTTCTGCATTCTGATTTTTTTCTTATTCCCTTCCATATGTATGATATCATCCCTTTCAGTGTCATCTCAGTAACATTCCAGACTCCTCTTTCACTTCCTTCTCTGATGGGCATGCTACCTCAGATTCATACAGAAATAACCCTCAGCAGATCCAAAGACCCCTTTCCCTGACCTCAGTTTCTCCTACTCATCTCGGCCTTTTAAAATCTCCTTTCGATATGTATATATTTTCCTCATGTTTGAGAGTTACTCTTTGCCCTGGTGCAGCTTTTCTCAACTCTGACACCATCTTCTTAAAGAATTCTTTTAGTCCACCTGCATGCATGTTAGCTATCAGGCTCAGGCAAAAATGACTGAAGTCATGGGTGCCTTGGAACATACCTAAAATAGACTTCCTAGCTTCTCTCCTGAAGACCCCTAATTTCATCTGCTCTATTCCAACCTTTGGGTTCCTGTGAATTAAACAATTTGTCCTGATTTCCATCTTACTGCATTTCAGACACTAAATTGCAGGTGCTACCATGATGCCAACCTGACTTCCCTGGGCAGATGACCTCACCAATGTGTCCTGGAACCTCACCTCCCCAAAGCCCTACCCCACTAGGGAAAGACAGAAACAGGCTGGGGTATGGATCGACCTGCCAATGTCCATGTCCAGCAGAGAAGAAATTACAGAAGCCAGAACTCCCACCTTCTGCATCCCATGAAGAATTTTGGTCCATACTCCCAGAGGGATAAAGAATAGGGAAGCTTCCAAAAGGAGGGGATGGGACACAGAACTCCAGTGGTGGGAACTGTGTGGAATTGTACCTCTGCTATCTTACAGTCTTGTTAATCATTATTAAATCATTAACAAAAAAAAAAAAAATTTAAAGGGAGGCGGCAGGCAGTGGCACAACTGATTAAGTGCATGCACTTCAACGCAAAGACTTGGGTTCAAGCCTGGTCCCCACCTGCAGGGTGGTGAAGTAGGGCTGCATGTGTCTCTCTGTCTCATTCCCTATCTCCCCCTCCTCTCTCAATTTAATAAATAAATAAAATAAGATTAAAAAAAGAATCATTTTTTTAAAATCTCCTGTCTCCCCTGGATTTCCACCACCCCCATAGTAGCCAACATGCAGTTACACAATCTTAGAAGGCTGATATCAGCCCCAGCTACTGAGCTCGAAGATCCAAGCTCATCATCTCCCCCTCATGTTTTTCTCCAGGAGCGCTTTCTCCTTTCTGTCAAGGGCATCATAATCTTTTCTATCACCTAGTTCAAAATGCTGCTATCAGCTAAACCCAGAGGGAATGTGGACCACATGCCTGAGTCAATGATTAGACACTGATTAAATCAAAATGTCTGGAAATAATGTCTTCTCCACCCCTTTCCTTTTTTTTTTTTTTCTTTACCACCACATTATTTAAAGGTGTTAAGATCCTACACTTGATTAAGGGTAAAACCTCAAAACCTCCTGAACAACCAATATTTCCTTTCCTTCAGTGTACTTCCTCTTGGATTCATCCTTCATCAAAATTTCAGGCTGATTCATAGAACACTTTCTCTCTACCACAGAATAAAGCTTAAGGACAGTGTTTCTGGACTCATACTGCTTCATAATGCTTCAGAAAACACACAAGTCAGTGCTTGACTCTGACTAGGTTGCTCATCTTCTAAGTTGTCTGCCATGTAATTTCCTACCTGAATTACAGGCTCTTCAGATGAGATACTTAAAGCACTTTAAAACTTCCACATACAGGGCCAGGTGGTGGCTCACCTGGATAAGTGCACACACTACAATGCACAAGGACCTAGGTTCAAGCCCCTGGTCCCCACCTGCAGGGGGAAAGCTTTGCAAGTGATGAAGCAGTGCTGCTGGTGATTCTCTGTCTCTGTCCTTCTCTATCTGCCCCTCCCCTCTCAATTTCTCTCTGTCTCTATCCAATAATAAATAAGAATAATAAAATTCCATAAGCCAAGTAAGTGCACTATACCTAGCAGCCACTATTGCTTTTTTTAAAATTTATTGGGGGATTAATGTTTTACATTTGACAGTAAATACAATAGTTTGTACATGCATAACATTTCTCAGTTTTCCACATAATAATACGACCCCCACTAAATCCTCTCATCCTTTTCCAGGACCTGTACTCTCCCTCACCCCACCACCACCCAGAGTCTTTTACTTTGGTGCAATACACCAACTCCAGTTCAGGTTCTACTTGTACTTTCTCTTCTGATCTTGTTTTTCAACTTCTGCCTGAGAGTGAGATCATCCCATATTCAACCTTCTGTTTCTGACTTATTTCACTTAACATGATTTCTTTAAGTTCCATCCAAGATAGGCTGAAAACAGTGAAATCACCGTTATTAACAGCTGAGTAGTATTCCATTGTGTATATATACCACAACTTGCTCAGCCACTCATCTATTGTTGGACACCTGGGTTGCTTCCAGGTTTTGGCTATTACAAATTGTGCTGGGGCCAGGTGGTCGCACCTGGTTAAGTGCACACATTATAGTACACAAGGTCCCAGGTTCAAGCCCCTGGTCACCACTTGCAGGCGGGAAGCTTAATGAGTGGTGAAGCAGGGCTGCAGGAGTCTCTCTGTATCTCTCGCTATCTCCCCTTCCCTCTCGATTTCTGGCTGTATCTATCCAGTAAATAAATATAATTTTAAAAACAAATAAATAAAGTTTAAAAATATTACAAATTGTACTGCTATGAACATAGGTATACACAAATCTTTTTGGATGGGTGTGTTGGGTTCCTTAGGATATATTCATTCCTAGGAGAGGAATTACAGGATCATAGGGTAGGTACATTTCTAGCCTTCTGAGGATTCTCCAGACTGCTCTCACCACAGGGGTTGGATCAATTCACATTCCCACCAGCACTGAAGGAGGGTTCTTTTGTCCCCACAACCTCTCCAGCATTTGCTGTTGCTACCTTTTCTGATGTATGACATTCTCACAGGAGTAAAGTGATATCTCATTGTTGTCTTTATTTGCATTTCTCTGACAAAGACATGGAGCATTTTCTCATGTGTTTCTCAGCTTTTTGGATCTCTTCTGTGAATATTCTGTCCATATCCTCTCCCCATTTTTGGATGGGGTCATCTGTTTTCTTGTTGTTGAGTTTGGCAAGCTATTTATATATTTTGGCTATCAAAGTCTTGTCTGATATATGGCATGTAAAGATCTCCCATTCTGTGAGGGGTCTCTTTGTTTGCGTATTGGTTTCTTTTGCTGTGTAGAAGCTTTTCAATTTGATGTAGTCAGACACTATTACTTTTAGCAGCATCATCCCACTCACTTAAAACTCTTATCGGCTTCCTGTACATGAAAGGAAAGTCCCAGCTCCAACCTGTGATTAGGCTCTACCCAAATATTGTCCCAGGTTAGTAATTCTGACTTAGTGAAGGACATTTGTTCATATGCAGTCAGGGCCTTTGCTCTGATGCAGTCAGGGCAAACTAATAAAACACACTTTGCAACCACACTTTCATTCTTACTTCATTCTCTTAATGCTTTTTTAAAGAATCTACCTTGACATGCTATCCATTCTTCAGTGCCTGAATCACACCATATTTGTTCCAATCATAACAGCCTTTGTGTGATCCAAAGTTTCATTTTTAATTTAATTTATGCAATATTATTTAATAAAAACAGAGAAAAATGAGGAGGGAGGCAGAGAGGGAGAGAAGGACAGAGGGAAGGAGGGAGGGAGGGAGGGAGGGAGGGAGGGAGGGAGGGAGGCTGACAGAGACCTGCAGCTCTACTTCACCAGTTGTGAAGCTTTCCCCCTGCAGGGGGAACCAGGGGCTTGAACCTGGGTCCTTGTGCACTGTAGTGTGAGCACTTAACCAACCAGGTTTACCACTGTCTGCCCTCCCCCAGTTTCCCAAACAGGATGATTCCGATAAACTTAGGCAAAACTCTATGATCCCTTATAGAGAGTTTGTTAATGTGACTTAATATTTAATGTACTCTTTTTAAATACTTTATTAAAACACTATGTCCCAAATGTATTTGAAGATAAAACATTTATCTTATTCTAGAAAGTATTTAAAAATTTGGACATGAATATTACCAAGCTGAGAATAGAACTGAAAGTCTTTTCATTCTGAGACAGTGTTATAGTCACAATTTTCAGCTGTAGTTCTAAATTCCAAAAAGGAATTCCAGTAAATCCTGGAGAGTTGAGAAAGTGGACAACAACTAAATTTCACGTAAAGAGCTCTATGTGTGCTACCAATGTATTAACAATGATAAAGATATTTAATAATATAAAGTTTTTTTTTTCTTTATTTACTTATTGGGTAGAGACAGCCAGAAATTGAGAAGGAAGAGGATGATAGAGAGGGAGAAAAGACACCTGCAACACTGCTTCACCACTTGTAAATCTTTCCCCCTGCAGGTGGGGACAGGAGCTCAAACCTGGGTCCTTGCATGCTGTAACATGTGTGCTCAACCAGGTGTGCCACAACCCAGCCCCAATAACATAAAGTAACAATAACTGTAAAGTTTAATCCTGATTTAAAACAATATATCAATTTAAAACTTTGAAAGGCCAGAGAATAATTTCTTAGTGGTCGTCTTCTTCTTCTGCTTCTTTTATTGAGGAGGTTAATGCTTTACAGTGTAATCACCAACATATGCATATAATTCATTATGTACCCTGACCCCAAAGTTTTCTACCTTTCCTCTCTTCCCCTGCCTCCCCAGAGTCCTTTGCTTTGGTGCAATACACCATGTCAAGTCTATGTTTCACTTAGTGTTCTCCCTACCTGTCCCTACTTTATTGAGTTCTGCTAATAAGTGAGATTATTTGGTATCTATCCTTCTTTTTTTTTTTTTTTTGGTTGATCTCACTCAACATGATGTCCCAAGTTTCATCCAAGATGCAAAGGAGACAACCTCTTCATTTTTAACAGCTGAATAGTATTCCATCATGTGTATATAACACATTTTTTTTTAGCCACTCATCTGATGTTGGACATCTGGGTTGCTACCAGGTTTGGGAAAATAGTCTTAGTTTTTGTTGTTGTTGTTTTTTTAAGTAAGCATAAAACTGTTTGCAGTCTTCACACATAGCCTTCAATATGATTATTAGTTTGCCACCTGGTGGAAGTTAGGCAAAGACATAAAACTTATGTTGGTTAAAGTCTTACTTTGAGTTTCCTTGCCCATGAACTGATCTCCTATAGATGCTTTTTACTCATTGCACACATTTCAGCTTTCCATATCTATTTTCTAAAAAGATCCATCTAGATATGCATTTATTAATGCTTATTTAATTTCATTTTCATTACATCAGTACGTTCATTGTTAGAACAGACTAACAAGTGAGATTATTTGGTATTATCATGTTTGTCCAAACAATCATTTGCAAAATAAAAACCAAACCTGAACAATGGGCAAATGGAAAAAGAGAAGACTATACAACAGTGATACTGGTGTCTAACTTATCAGTAGTTTCTAAGTAGTTATAATCAGCACATTCCAAGATAATAGTGTATTTGCATTTGATTTCTATGATTATCTATTTTACAGGCTGTTTTTTTTTTCAGCTGGGGTACACTTGATTGCTGCAACACAACCACACCCTGAACTCTACCTGCACTTCATATTCTACACAGAAAAGAATCAGAAGTGTGTCTAAATTATGACAGCATCTGGTTTAAAACAGACTGATAGCACACACACATACTTTTATCTAGAATTCTCTAAAGGGAAAGTCTTTTGATTTTGAGTTTCCTACAGTCTCCTTGACATGATTCACAGAAAAAAAAAAATCTAACATGGTCAAAAGAAACCTCTGTGAAGTACATATTTACGACAAATGAAAATAGCTTTTCTGTCCAATCATACATTAAACTATCAATCAATGCGCTTTTAAAAGGCAGGTTAGAGTTCCATTTTCTAGTTCATTGTAACAGACCACTAGAGGGCAAGCAACACTCTGATCTAGTTATAAACAAGTGTATGGATTGAGCTTTTAAACTAGTTTCCTCCAGTGTTATTTTTTGGTTCCTATCTTTATTCTTTCATTCAACAAGTACTGTCTCCATGACTACTGAGGGCCAATCACTGGGGATATAGAAGTAAAGCCAGTCAAATATACTTTATCCTGGGTCTTTTAGCTTACTGTTCATATATGTCCATGTATGTATGTATGTATGGGTTTTTAAATCTTAAATATTCAGGGTAGATAGTATAATGGTAATGCAAAGAGATTCTCACACCTGAGGTTCCAAAGTCCCAGGTTCAATCTGTTGCACCACCATAAACCAGAGCTGAGCAGTGCTCTGGTAAAATAAATAAATAAATAAATAAATAAATAAATAAATAAATTTCTTTTTTTTGAGAGAGAGAGAGAGAGAGAGAGAGAGAGAGAGCAAAGCAAAGAAGAAAGCCTGTGAGAGAGTGAGAGAGACCACAGCACCAAAACTTTCTTCACCCCAGTTGGAGGCATGGTTCGGACCTGGGTTAAACATTCCTTGAGCATTTGTTTTTCCTGAATAATCTCTTTGTTCCACATTTTTGTCTTCAATAGAGTGTGCCATTGCAAATCCAGATAGTCTGGCTTGACCAGACAATCTCACAGTAGAGGAATTTGGATCTCTTCAACACTGAACATCACAGAGCAGCTTCAGATGTTAAACACAATAATAAAATAAGGTCTGTAATCCATAGAATGTTCAGCAAGATTCCAAAACTTCCTGAACCTAGAGGGTCCCTGTCTTACTAGGCAGCCAGCAGGATGCACACAAAGACAGGCAAAGCCCCTGTCAGAAACAATTAGTCTTTCTTCAGACCCTTGCTAAATGATGCCCTGAGAAAGGCCTAGAATGATTCTGTAATCTCTCTTGACTATGAAAGGAAGGACACTGATGCCCTGGAGATATTGATTCAGAAAGACAGAAAGAATAGCCGAGAAACTTCTTGGGTGACAAAGACATAAAGATTTTGTGATTTCCCCAAGAGAAACTCTTTACAACCCCTGATAATTGCCAGGCAGGGAGAACTACCCCTGACCCCTTCAGACAAGCAGACAAGATGAGGGATTGATTCTAAGACCTAACACCGAGAGGAGGGGGACCAACACTCATACTCTTTCAGTCTGGCCCACTTGTGTTGTCTACTTGCTGTGCTTACTTGTCTCCAGTCAAAGCATTTCTAACCTCTCCATTCACTTGTGTGACATGATAGGTAGACTGGGCATGGCCTGCCAGAGGCTTAGAGGAATGCACCTGCCCCCAGGAAAATATACAGAACCATGCTGCAGGTGTGACATGGTGTCTGTAATCACATCCCAGGCTACAATGGAGCTCGAGAGATGGATTCTTAGAGAAACCTTGAGAACCACCACACTCCTCCTCTATACTGTTTCCCTAGGGAACCCTCCATGTGATAAACATATCGTTTGTTCTTTTTTTTAATTATTTTCCTTTTGTTGCCCTTGTAGTTTTTTATTGTTGTTGTAGTTACTGTTGTTATTATTGATGTCATCATTGTTAGATCGGACAAAGAGAAATGGAAAGAGAAGGGGAAGACAGAGAGGGGAGAGAAAGAAAGACACATGGAGAACTGCTTCACTGCCTGTGAAGCAACTCCCTGCAGGTGGGAAGCGGGGCACGAACCAGGATCCTTATTCCAGCCACATGCGCTTAACCCGCTGTGCTACTGCCCAACTCCCATACGGTTCATTCTTTCAGAAGATTCTTGCAGAGCTTCTAACTAGACCCCTAGTCACACTAGTGACCCGATCTGTCCCCACCAAGTTGACATGCTAGGGAGGGAAACTACATTTTCCCTGTTGGGTACAGAAGATAAGAATCTGATCAATTCACCCATTCCTTTGCCCAACTGCATGTGGGCAACAGCCATCAGGACTCACCATCATGCAGTGGGACATCTAGAAGAATACAAGCATGGCTCCTTTTATTTGTTTGTTTATTTATTATTGAATAATAATATACAGAGGGAAATTGAGAAGGGAGGAGGATATAGTGAAGGAGAGAGACAGAGAGACACCTGCAGCCCTGCTGCACCATTCGTAAAGCTTTCCCCTGCAGGTGGGGAGCAGGGGCTTGAACTCTGGTCCTTGTGCACTGTAATGTGTGTACTTAACTAGATGCACCACCACCTGGCCCCTCCATCACTTCTTAAAAGCTATTGTAGTGTTGTTCATAAAGCTTAGGTTAACAAACAGGAAACTAAAACAAAAAAATTAATTAGGTTAAAAAAAAATCTTACTCAAAAGCCCAGCTCCCACCTCACAGTCAAACTCTGTGAGGACATACAGATCCGGGTTTCACCTCTGCAGAGCTGTGTCCATGAGCTTCACCCCCAGCAAAGGATCTGCTCCTCCGCAGGCAAGAAACAGCTGGCAGGGCTGGTGAAATAGCTCACTTGGATAGTGAACTGCTTTGCCAAGTGCAGAACCCAGGTTCCAGCCTGGTCCCCACCGCATTGAAGTAACCTTTGGTGCTTTCTTTCTCTCTGCTCATGTCTGATAGAGGTTAGCAGCACGCTTCCACAAGTGGTTGGACAGACCCTTGCCTCTCAGGGTGCTAACTATGTAAATCACACAAATGACCAGGCTAAAAGCGAGGTGACAGCTGATTGCGACAGCCATTAACCAGAAGCCCATCCAGGCATGGAATGCAATTACGTGGCAGGAAACAGCCGATGTGGGCTGCTCTGGAGGGAGGAGGGCAGAAATATTGAATTTTTCTTGGTAATTTATTTAGAGCATTAGTCACATTAGGGTCCAGAGCCATGAGCACAGGGCTGGAGTGCTAAGTGCTGGTGCCATTCAGAACATGGCTAAATTGTGTGTGTGTGTGTGTGTGTTGGGGGGGGGGGGGTAGAAAAGGTAGGGTGCTCAGAAACTTCCCCTTCTCTTTACGCTGGAAACAGAATTTTAGAAATCTTCCCAAACTTCAAAAATCTGCTGGCATTATTAAGTATCAGCATGGCTTCCGCCCTACCCTTCCTGAAGAGACAGATTATGCACCATTTGAAATAGTAACTCATGTTAATTTCCTCCTCAAATTCAAGCTTAATATGTTGCTATAAAGATGCAGGCACCAAACTCAATTAAAATTCACAGTCCGTCAATGATTTCAGTCCTACAGCTGAATCTATTAGATCACAGAGCACAGAAGAGATGAATAGGCTGAGGGTGCAGGGCAGGTTAAAGTAACTGCCTTGGAAGAGTCCCTTTTGCAAATTTAGGAGTCTTCAAATTCAAACTTATGTTGTTCTTAGATGCCAAGTGACTGTCCACTCTCTTGACAAACCACGGAAACCCTGTCTCCCTGTGTCCCCAAGCAACTTTCTGACAACAACCAGCTGTGTCACCCCTGGTGCTGCTTTCATTGTTAGCCCATGCTTTCTTTCACCAAGATTTAGGTAGAAAGAGAAACTGCTTGTTTGTTTGTTTGTTTCAAAAAACCCCAATAGTATGCATCTTAACATCACACCTTGTTCTATTTTCTCTTAATTATCTCAGGAGTGATTTGAATAACAGAGAATACTCATTTCTATCTAGACATGCATTTGCCATCCTTGGTATCCCTTCAAGACTAATAAGTTTTGCTTCTAATTAAGTACAGATGTCTGTGTCTTTCTTAGTATGTTTGCTCTGACCAATCACAAAATGTGTTCACTCTCTTAGTTTCTGTGCTAGACTGGAATTTTCTGGATGCTGTTTAATTTTCCTTGACAATTTCTACCAGTTTTCCTATATTTCTACAACTGACTGTATCTTCCTTTCTAGCACTTATCTCAAAGAAATAATTCCCTCTTCCTTTATTTTTTCCCCATTTCTGCCACCAGGTTATACCTGGGGATGAGTGCCTGTACTATTCCTAATGGCTTTTTTTTTTCCTGATAGAGACAAAGGGAAATAAGAAGGAGAGAGAACACAAAACACACCCAACACTGCTCCAGACTTGTGAAGGACTCCCTACATCCCTTACAGGGAAGGACTAGTGTCTTGGACCCGGGTTCTTGCACTTGGAAGTATAGTTTATGATGTTGTGGGAATTGAACCTGGGACTTTGGAGCCTCAGGTATGAGAGTCTCTTAGCATAACCATTATGCTACCTCCCTCCCTCCCACTTGAAAATATGTATGCTCTACTGGGTGCACCACCACCTAGCCACTGAAAAATTAGGCAATCAAAACCATGCAAAAGTTTCTTTATGGTAGGTAGAAAAATCAGTTTTAAAATATTAAGTTAAGTATTGGCTTGTCGGAAAAATCTTGATGCAATGAATCGTGACTTTTCTGACAGTCCAATAGTTCTAATCACCTAGCAATCACCTAGCACTCTGAGGAAACACCAGACCGATGCTCAACAGAGATCTCAGAAGAAAATTACACAGATAATATTTCTAGTAGTAATCTTTCTTAAGTAATGCATGTTAAAACGAAAGTCAATTTTCATTTTGCAAAATAATCAATTTCAACAAGTCTTGCTTTTTGAGATCATGTTATCCTATTCTAGACCTGTACAGGGGCTTCACACAAATGAAATTCACTCCAAAAAGTGTGCATAAATGTTTCAGATTTTTATAAACATTCACTTGAATTGGTGTGGCATTTTGCATGCGTGCCTAGACTAACCACAGAAATGGATATATGAGTATACATATTAAATTTATATTACGTCTCCTATATTATGGTCTTGTTAATATTTCCATTTTATGAATGAACAAAAAATATATTACAGCTTGACTTTTTCAAAGATTTAGTTATCTATTTAGAATAGAGAGGAGGAGAAGCAGGAGGAAGAGGAAGAACCAGAGCATCACTGTGGCTCATACAGTACCAGGGATCTGGCTTAGAACCTCAAGCTTCAGAGTCCAACGTTTGACCCACTGCATCACCTCTCAGGCTGCTTTCTTACAACTTGTTCACTGTGTCCATAGAGGAGAAGCTGAGTGCAAATTTAATAAAGCAGGGACATGCAAGTTTTTTGGTCTGAATCATGGATGGGGAAGTATGCATTTTTATCAATACTCTAGCAGTCACGTTCACCTATGTGTTCACACAATGTGTTCACTACAATGAAATGGCATTTTATACCTGCCTAAACAAACAAACTGATGGAACTTCTCACATAAAATTCATATATGTGGTGGCACACCTGGTTAAGCGCACATGTCACCATGCACAAAGAGCTCCTAGCCCCCAACTGCAGGGGGGAAGGCTTCACAAGTGGTGAAGTAGTGCTACAGGTGACTCTCTTTCTCTCTCCCTCTCTATCTCCTCTTCATCTCACAATTTCTCTCTCCCTCTCTCTCTCCTATCAAAAAATTTTTTCTATCATAGAAAAAAAAATTTTAAAGATTAGTAAGTGTGAACTCTGGAGTAAAGGTTGCACATGGAAAGCAGGTGAGAATATGCCACCAGCTGAACAGACTGTATTCTGGTTGGGAATATGATTCACTCATCCAGCTGAACCTACAGAGTACCCAGTATACTATGGAGAATGAAAACAAGGGGCCAGGTGGTAGCACACCTAGTTAAGTACACACTTTACAGTGCTCAAGGACCCAGGTTCAAGTCTATAGTCCCAATCTGCAGGAGAGATGCTTCAGGAGTGGTGAATCAGGGCTGTAATTATCTCTCTGTCTCTCTCCTCCTTCTGAATTTCTCTCTGTCTCAATCCAGTAATAAAAAAAATTACAGTGAGAGAGAATGAAAGCATACAGGGTCCCAATTTTTTGAGAGACTGCCCCCATTTTCCAGACCATGAAGACCAAAGGCCTTCTTTTCTCAGACTCAGGCTAAGAGGGAGTGGAAATATTGGGACCAGTGTATGTGGGCACACACACACATACACATGCACAAACCTAATGCCAGTGGCAGCCAGCTGTCCTGCTTATGGCGGGCATGGGACTCTGGAGCACTGGAGCAAAGGATCTGCAAATCTTGCCCCTGCTCAAACAGCCAGCCCTCCCAGTGTGGCTGTCCAGGCCAATGGCTTTGTAATCAGAGTAACAGGCTCATCAGCCCAGATAATCACTGTCACATCAACATGGGCAGCTGGTGTCTGTCCTCCTGCAGAGCCAAACGGCAGAAGGTTTCATGTCAGCCATGCCTTCTAAAACCTCTTATTGGAAGGACACTTCCATGTGTCTGAGAGGATCCACACGGAGTGCCAAGGCTCGGGGCTTCCCATGGCTCATGTGCAGGGAGGGGACCGAAGGGAGGGGAGGCATCTGAGGGCACACCCAGCACATGGCTGACAGGCAGCATGGAGCTGGGGAATAGCCAAAGAAAGGGGAGGCCATGCTTGTGGCTCCATCTCTTAGGACCAGAAGCTTTAGTGTCTGTGGCACTGCTGACTTCTCCGTGTGACGGTGGAATGAAGTGATGTTAAGGCACTTCTTTACTAAGTGTAAACCTGGGGACCAGGCGTTGGCACACATGGTTGAGCACACATGTTACAATGCACAAGGACACAAATTCAAGTCCCTGGTCCAAATCTAAAGGGCGAAAGCTTCATGAGTGGTAAAGCAGGGCTGCAGGTGTCTCTCTCCTTCTCTACTTTCACCTTCCTTCTTGATTTCTGGCTGTCTCTAGCCAATAAATAAAGATAATAAAAAAATAATAATAGTAAAATTATTTTAAAAAATGAAAACCTGGACACAAACAATGACTCCTGTTCATGTAAATACTGACATCATTAAAATGTTTACTGTAGCATTTTAGACTCAGTCCTCAAGATAGCTCAGAAAAGTCTTTCCTGCTCTGAATATAATTACCATTTCTTTGTATTTTTTTTATCTGTTGTACATCTATCTTTAAGTCTATTAGTTAGGAGGTTCAATTTTATCTTGTTTAATATTTTATTTATTCATTTTTTTAATGAGTGAAAGATAACAGAGAGGGAGTCAGGCAGTAGCACAGCAGGTTAAGCACACATGGCGCAAAGCACAAGGACCTGCATAAGGATGCCGGTTTGAGCCCTCGGCTCCCCACCTGTAGGGGAGTCGCTTCACAGGCCGTGAAGCAGGTCTGTAGGTGTCTTTCTCTTCCCCTCTCTGTCTTCTCCTCCTCTCTCCATTTCTCTCTGTCCTATCAACAATGATGACATCTATAACAACAACTACAACAATAAAACAACAAGGGCAACAAAAGGGAATACATACATATATACATATATATATATATCAGAGAGACCAGAGCTCTGGATTATGGTGGTGCTGCAGACTGAACCTGGGACTTTAGAGACTCTGGCATGAGTCTTTTGTATAAGAATTATGCATTCTCCTCCAGCTATTTTTCTTTTTTTTTAATCTTCTGATGGACATAAGGGGACAGAGAGGCAGAAAGAGAGGGAAAGAGACCACAGAATCAAAGCTTCCTTCAGTGTGGTGGGAGTCTGCCTTGAACCTGGGTTATGCTCATAGCAAAGCAGCACTCTGTCCAAGTGAACCATCTTATCAGTCCGGGGGGGAGAGGTGTTCTAAATCCCAGTGACCTTATCTAGGAATCACAGCTACTAGACTACCTAAGGTAGAGTACCTAGCACATACAATAAGAAGGGAGGAAAGATGTGCTAGCTATATGTCTCCCCACCCCCACTTCTCTCTCTCTCTCTCTCTCTCTCACACACACACACACACACACACACACACACACACACACACATACAGACTCACTCACCCCTAAATAAAAACCAAGACAGGGTAGAAACTTGCAACAAAACACAATGAAAGGTAATCTCTTCAAGTTCCCCTAAAAATAATATGATAAAGGAAACTTTGAGAATGAAACAACAGACTTAATACCACAAAGAGATTCTTCTTCCAAGTCAGAAATGTGCTATTTTGATCCCTGAGCAGGAAAAGGAAGATATTTACAAGCATGCAAAGTTGTAATTGTGGTATGGTGTTTTTTTTCTTGTTTTTTTTTTAAGGTACCATTAAGGAGAGACATCTGGTCATTTTGGCACAACTACATTTTTTGTGGGGAGCACAGATCCATTCTTTATGAGAATGCACCATGGATCCTATACTCTGCACTAAGCACTGTTTCTAAACATACTGTAAGTAACTCATCAAGACTCTGATTTAGCTTTTTTTTCCCCCTGAAGCAGAAAGATAATGTTTGCTCCCTGAAAGAATAAACCTGTAGACACAGTCCATTTATAAACTCTGCAAGTGACGAGTACGAGATAAAACAGCTGGGAGACATTAACGGCTGCACTAGCTCCAATCACAGCTCACGTAATGGCAGACGATCTTCTCCTTAATGAGGAGACAGAATGAGATAGCGGTCCTGTGGCTCCACAGAACTCTGCAGGCTCTGTCCAGGAGCCAATAAAGCCTCAGAGGCAAGGTCCCACATCCTCTGACTTCTAAGACTCTGACAGCACAAGCCCCTCAGTGTTTGGTCTATGTGTCACCAGAGAAGAGTGTTAGAAAAAGAAAGACCACGTTCTCACTCCAAATTAATTACAGGCTGCAGCACCCAGTGTTTATATTAAACAGGAAGGTGGTTCTGTCCCCTTTCTGTGTGTAGCACCTGATTTATCTGTGAACTAAATACCCTCACCATCGAAAACTCCACACACAGGAATAAGACTTGAACTCTGTGAATGAGAATGCATGTGGGAGAAAGACCATCTAGAAAGATTACAAAAGGGATAAATATGGTTCAAATATTGACTGTTTTCTGTGTGTGTGCATGCATATGCACTTTTAAACAGAAATCTATATGAAGCCCCAATGCCAGGTTTATAAATTGAAGGGAAGTCTTGAAAAATCACTGTGACTGCAATGGCCACCTCATTAAGACTCCCACTTAAGCACAAATTGTTACCAAGCACAATGATCCAGGTACAAGCCCCTGCTCCCCACCTGCAGGGAGGATACTTTACAAATGGTGAAGCAGATCTACAAGTGTCTCTCTGTCTCTCTCCCTCCCTCTCCCCCCCCCCAATTTCTCTCTGTTCTACCTAATAAAATGAAAGAGATGGCCACCAGGAGCAGTGGGTTAGTAGTGCTGGCATGGAGCCCCAGAAATAGTCCTGGTAAAAGAATTCCCCTCGCTATTTCTGGCATGTACAAGAACAATACTGCCACTTTAAAATGTGCTTTCTACTCACTTACTCTCCAAGAGGTGCCTTTCCATTTCATTTATAGGAAAGGAATCAAATATCATTGACTTTGTGTGTGAGTTGACAGTGGGGTGGAGTTTTAGTCTTTGGGATAGAGTTCAAGGACTAAGTAAAATATGAATATTCCTTTGATTGAAGAGGCAACTTTCATAACATATGTTCTCATAAACAAGCCATCATAAACATTTTTATTTTATTTTAGATACATATTTTAATCTTTAATGGATAGAAACAGCTAGTAATTGAGAGGGTAGAGAGAGATAGAGAGGGAAAGAGAAAAAAGAGACACCTGCAACCCTGCTTCACCATTTGCAAAACTATCCCCCTACAGGTGGGGACCAGGGGCTTGAACCCCAGTCCTTGTGCATTGTAACACATAAACTCAACCAGGTCTGCTATCATCTGGCCCTGTATAAACATTTTTTTTTGAGCTGTACGCAGTATCTCTTTATTCATGCAGGACGCAGCACAATCTAAGCCGAGCTAAGATAAACTAAAAACTACAAACAATCTTGTCCTTATAAATATACTAGCCCAGTAGGGTGGGAACAGGATGTGACGCAGAGAGGGTGGAGAGAAAAGTGACTGGTGAAAATCAGGGTATGACAAGGGGAGGGGGCAGAGCAGGCAAGAATTCTACCACTGAACCACCAATGCCCTGGAGGGAGGGTGGTGCTTGTTAACAGAGGTTGTGTAAATAGAATGAAGTGGTTATGTAAATAGAATAGTGTTAAGCAGGGGGGATTAAACTAATGAAACAGAAGGGGTTTTTAGAAGCATACCAACAATTCCCCCTTTCTTTTTAACTAATGGCCATAGTATCAGGATTGTGGGGTGAACAGAAACCTATATCGTAAACATTTTTTTACAGATGTACTTATTTATGAAGAGGAGGAGGAGGAGGAAAAAGAACCAGAGCATCACTGGCACATGCAGTGCTTGGTATTGAAGACCTCATCTTTGATAGTGCAGTGCCTAATCCTCTGTGTCATCTCCTGGGTGGCCACAAACATTTTTAAGACTTGTTTATTTACACTGAGAGGGAAGTGGGGAGCTAGACCATCATTCCAGCACAGTCCATTCCAGGAAGATTAAATATTTTTAACGTATACCCAAACAAGGCTCTTGTGAAAAGCCTACTTCAATATGTGAAAAACATAGACTTCTATCTATTTGAAAGGGTTTGTTTATTTTTATGAGAGTGAGAAAGGGGGCTGGGCAGGGGCACACCTGGTTAAGTGCACACAGAACCTGCTCGAGGATCAGGATTCAAGCCCCAGGTTCCCCACCTATGGATGGGGGTCACATCACAAGTGGTAAAGCAGGTTTGAAGGTGTCTTTCTCTCTCCCTTACTACCCCTCTCCTCTCTCAATTTCTCTCTGTCCTATCCAATAAAAATGGGGGGAAAAATAACCACCAGAAGAAGTGGATTTGTAGTGCAGGCACCTAGACCTAGCAATAACCCTGGAGGCAGAGAGAGAGAGAGAGAGAGAGGAGTGAGGTGGTGCCAGGGACTGACTTTGAAAAGACTATGAAGAGTAAAACTTAATTACCTTCATAACTCATTCAAAAAATGTTCATGCTGTATCTTCAGAATCAAAAATAAAAGATATTTTATTCAACCTTCAAAAAAAAAGTGTGGCCTTGGGCATGTAAGAAACTCAGATCTCCGCCCCCCCACACACACACATTATTTTCAGATAAATATGCAACACATGTAGGATATTACCTTTAGTGTCATGCTACTGAGGAGCTAGAGAGACTGGCTCACAGGCTGAAAGAGTCTTCCCCACACTCACTCTGCTGCTTGTGTGGGAGAAAGAAAGAACCTATGAGCAGAAACCGTTCCTACGTTCTCTGGTTCTCTGGCTCACACAGTGAGAAATGCTGCCTCAGAACATGGAAAGAAGGAAGTTAAAGGGAAGGGTAGGGTGGTGCTTGCATAGATAATTGAGCTACAAGATGCTGTTTGAGGAAAAACAATGGTAAGAAAGTGGAAATTGACCCCTGAAGCCACTCAGAGAAATGGCACAAGGTGCTAGCTCTCAAGGAACCAAAGAAGCATGGGTTTGAATCCCCTGAGGAGTAAGCATGCATTTAGAAGGTGAAACCAGAGATGTCCCTCTGGACCTTCACAACACCCTATCATGTAAGGGCAACTCAATAGCTTGCTTCATTTACAGGTCATAAAGCAGATAGAAGATTCTTTGATCATCACCACCATCATCTTACTTACACACAGTGACCCAAGGTGTTGCTTCCCTTGCTCATTCCAGAACCTTCCAGAGTTAAAGAGCACAGGTACTTCTTGCTCTCCCTGGACCCTGTTCTAAGAGCTGGTGGAGGAGGCAACATCTGTTTGGACTCCTACCCCCACAGTACTAATGTGGATTCAGCCTACTGGTCTACCTGCCAGGGAACAAACACTTTTCTACACTCAGTAGGAATGATGGGTCTGGGGGAAGGAGTGAGGGAGGGGGGACTCCCTGCATGTCTAGTTGTCTAGATTCATAGGCAACAAGTAGAGAAGACTCATCTATTGATTTTGTACCCATTTCTCATCTACTCCCTGTCCTATTTTCCTTCAAAACTAAATTGTAGACCAATTTGAAGAGTTTTGTTTTTCTTGGTTTGTTTGCCTTTCATAGCTGTGAATGCCTACAGCTCCCATGTAAATGCTTGGTGACATGGTTTTGGCACATGCTGACATTATATGGATGGAGCTCCACTATGAGAGCGGACATTAACCTAGGGGTCACAAGGGGCTGAGAAACTGGAAATGACACAGAACCTTTGGAAGAGGAAAGCCAAGATGAGTTCCCCTGTCTGTTGATAAGCTGAAATATATATAATGAACTGGGGGCCATTTGGTGGTGCACCCAGTTAAGGCACATAGTACTAAGTGCAAGGACTTGTACAAGGATTCAGGTTTGAGGCCCCAACTCCCCACCTGCAGGGTGGACGCTTCACAAGCAGTGAAACAGGCCTGCAGGTGTCTTTCTCTCTTGCTCTATCTCCCCCTCCTCTCTCTTTTTTAAAAATATTTATTTATTCCCTTTTGTTGCCCTTGTTTTATTGTTGTAGTTAATGTTGTTATTTATGTCATCATTGTTGGATAGGACAGAGAGAAATGGAGAGTAGAGGGGAAGACAGAGAGGGGGAGAGAAAGGTAGACAACTGCAGATCTGCTTCACTGCTTGTGAAGTGACTCCCCTGCAGGTGGGGAGCCAGGGGCTCGAACCGGGATCCTTATGCTGGTCCTTGCACTTTGCAGCACCTGCGCTTAACCCGCTGCACTACCACCCAATCCTCCCCCCCAAATTCTCTCTGTCCTGCCCAATAAAATGGAAAAAGTAGCCACCAGGAGTCATGGACTCATAGTGCTGGCCCTGAGTCCTAGAGATAACCCTGGTGACAAAAAAAAAAAAAGAAAGAAAGAAAAGAAAAAAGAAAAATATATATATAATGAGCTATCCAGCTCGTTAAATTCACTGACAGGGATGAAAACACTGAGGCCACAGAGGGGATCCTTACGCTGGTCCTTGAACTTTGCACTATGTGCACTTAACCCAGTGCACTACAGCCTGGGCCCTTACAGAAATCTTTTTCTCTAGAGAGATCACCATTTTATTTCAACAAATGACTTGACATGGGCTAACCTCAAGCAGATATCTAGCTGCAAAACAAATGAGTTTTTGAGAAAAATTAAAACAAACTTCTTTTTCATAATCTGTTGTCTTTGCTGCTGCACAATCATAGAAAGCAGTGATTCTCCATCCACTGTCTTGTCTCTCCTAAAAGAAACCTCAGTAGGAAAAAAAGATGGGGTAAGTACTTTGATTTTGCACAGATTCTCCACACTGAGTACTAAGATCTATAAAAGTATAGTTTTGTCACTCTCGTTGATTTACATACATAGCAGAATGCAAGGGAAATCAACGATATGATGCCAGAGTAGACATTCTCTTCTCTTCCATGTCATCATTCAGTTTGGCTTCAGCTGGTGAATGAGGGGATCTGGCAGGTACAAATCGTGAATTCAGTGTAATAAATTCCAAATATAAATGTCAGAAATGTTAATTTCCCCACCCCCGCAAACAACAAAAAGAGACCACATTTCCTTTCATAGTGCATTTTAAGATTGATCTAACATTGTCCACTAGATCACACTTGATTTTCCTAGATTGTCTACAAATAGGTCCTTGACTGAATAATTACAAAAAAAGAGAGTATCTTAACACTGGAGGAAGGTATATACTGGATCTTGTACCTATGGAATTTTGTCTGGAAAAAGACTCTTTCTATAAAAAGCATTAAAAGCAAAAACAAACAAAATAACACATAATTTATTCATATATTGGGGTACTATAGAAATACCCAGTAAATATGAATAACATTTTTTAGAGGTAGAAGCAGAGGGGGAGCGAGAAAGAAAGGAAGAGATAGAGATAAAAATAGAAGGATATATGTCTCATAGCTTCCTTGACTCTGGTGGGGCTGGGTCTGAACATGGGTCACCCACATGGCAACGCAATACACAATATTTTTTTGAGCTATTTTGCTGGCCCTGAGTAATCATTTTCAGAGCATAATGCTAATATTTCTTTCAGCAAAAAGAAGACATGGCTGGGTGAGAGATGTTCAGAGAAAGAAGATAAACAAGTAATTGAGAGGAAAGAGGGAGGGGAAAAGGAACAGAAAGAGAAAGAGTGTTCTATTATAAGTGAAGTATTTGATCTTTATGAAAAAGTTATCCACATGAAAAACAACCTACTAGAAAAGTAGAGGGGAAAGAAAATGTCTTTCGTTTTCAATCAGTTTATTTATTTATTTTTTTAATGTATTTGGTAAGACAGAAAGAAAATGAG
Source organism: Erinaceus europaeus (assembly GCF_950295315.1). Lineage (NCBI taxonomy): Eukaryota > Metazoa > Chordata > Mammalia > Eulipotyphla > Erinaceidae > Erinaceus > Erinaceus europaeus. The sequence goes on along the minus strand of NC_080164.1, from coordinate 106,855,349 downwards.
AGGGAAGGGGAAATAAGAAAGGGAGAGAGATGGAGAGAGACCTGCAGCCCTGCTTCACCACTCATGAAGCTTTCCCCCTGCAGGTGGGGACTGGGGGCTTGAACTGGGATCCTTGTTCACTGTCATGCATGCACTCAACCAGGTGCACCACCACCCAGCTTCAGTTTTTGTTTTTTTAAGATTTATTGTATTATTATGAGACAGGAGGGAGGGAGACTCATAGAAGGCAGAGAGAAGAGGAGGGAGGGAGGAAAGGAGGGAGAGAGAGAGGTAGAGGGAGAAGGAGAGAGAAGAGGAGGGAGTGTCAAACAAGCTACAGTACCACCACTCCAGGACATGAGGAGCCAAGGATTGAACCAGGAACCTCAGGCACAAAAGCCGATCCTCTACCAGCTGAACTATTTCCCTAGCTGTTCAACATTGTCTTTGAAAGTTCAAAGTTGAGCTCCCCACTCCCAACTGGAAGTATATGCTATTATCACCATGAAATCTCTATAGTACAACAATCTGGTCTTCTTTTTCCTTCTCCTACCAATGAATCTGTCTCTACTATATAGATTCCAGGGCGGATGGGGTGGGGGCTGCCTTTCAGATCCTAGATTGTTCTATGCAAAAGCTTCAAAATTTTCTGGATTTCTCTCCCCCCCCCCCCACCTTTTGGTGCTGAACACCACCAGGGAGCAGAGTATAAGAAGAAAATAAGCTCCCTTCAAGTGGAACCTGATCAAGGTCAGCATGGCTAGAGCAAGGAGAGACCTACTGAGGGAAGCTCTGGCCCAGCAGGGAGGAAGGGATCAGGGGAAACAGGTTGGTGGCTCCCTCAACATCCAGCCAGCAGCTAAAGTCTTGCTCATACTCTTGGGCTGCCCCATATTTTTTATTTGTTTGTTTGTTTGTGTTTTTCCCAAGTAAGCTGAGCAAGTCCGTTCCAGGTGCAGCTAAAGACACTGACTTGGAGCAAAGAAGGGGCAGCTGGTTTTCATACTCAGCACTGAATCAGCTGGGGGGTGGGTGACCTGGGCCAGAAAAGGAGATGGGGAGGGGAGGTGGGGAGGGATCAAGGCTGCCACTGGGGAGCCTCTCCTTAGAGATCTCCCATCACTGCTCTGCTGACACAAGCCTTCATCTCTGCTTGTGGCAGGTGGACCTGTTAGGTGCAGGTGAGAAGCTAGGCTGCCTGGGCTCCTTGGCTATCATGAGAAGTGCAACTCTGAGCAGAAGGGGTGCATGTGTCCCTTTGAATTAGTGTTTGCATGCCCTTTGAATATCTGCCTACCAGTGGCAGTGGGGTTATAAGGCATTTCCATTGTAATGTATTTACTGGTTTCCAAAATGGCTGCACCAGTTTGCATTCCCAACCAACAGTTTAACAGAGTTCTTTTTTTCTCCAGCATCTTGCCAACACTTACCACTTTCTGTTTGCCAATGTGGGCCATTCTGCTCATGGGTGGACAAGTAGGTAGAGAATTGATAGCATAAGTACTCAATGAAATAGTGTTCTACAGTTAAAAAGTTGATACAGAATCATTTGGGATGGAACTGGAGGTGCTGATGCTTCATAAAGTAAGTGAAGAAAAGGTTTTGACACATGAGCTTGGGTGGCAGGGAGAGCTATCAAGGTGTCTCTAAGACTCTGTGAGAAAAGTCTGGTGGTCACAGTGGCGGGGGGCACAGAATGATTGTGTGGTGTGAAACCATACCTTTATAATCTTATAAACCATTACTAAGCCATAAGAGAAAATGAGAAAGAAAGCTGCCCTTGTAAAAATGACTGCTATGTTCACTAACCTGACAATGACACGCCAGTGCTTGGAATGAATAAGATACTTGATAACAAAATGGCAATGTTTAACAAGTGCATTTAAAAGAATGTGACCTTAAAAAAAAAAAAAATCAAACATAGAGCCAATTAGAATTCCAATTCCAAATACAGAGGTAAGTGAAGCTGAAACAATCTTACCTTTAGGAATATATGTCAGTGGTATCAATCCCCTAATAAGGTCTTTAAAAGCCTTTATTTCACCTCCATTAGAGCTATACAGATACTTTATTGATTTTCTTCCAGAAGAATAATCAGAAGAAGTATATATATATATACTTCTTATATATATATATATCCACCCACGCAGCAAAGAGCTAACTAAATAAGATGTTGGAAATTTATCACAAGAGGGGCCAGGCAGCTGGCACACATTACTGGGTTCAAAGCCCTGGTCCCCACCTGCAGGGGTAAAGCTTCACAAATGGTAAAGCAGGACTGCAGATATCTCTCTGTCTCTTTCTCTATCTATCTATCTATCTCCCCCTTCCCCGCTCAATTTCTCATTGTCTCTATCCAAAATAAATAAATAAATAAATAACTACTTAAAACAAAAGAAGGAAACTGTGGGAGATGTGATCTAAGTTTTAGAGATGATCAGTCTGTGTTTAAAATAAAGGGCAGTTCACAATTCTGCCTTATTTACCTGACCCCGCAATGTTCTCTGTCTCTATGGAAATAAAGAAAATTCTACAGACTCCTGAGGAGTTTTTCTGCCTCCAGGAATGGAAGGAGCATCAGTGAGGTTGTAGGGGGTGAGGGGAGATTTGCCAGCTGCAGGACTTGAGTGGCCTGAGTCTAGCTTGCCATCGGAGGCCTGCTTTTAGAGGCTGGAATTCAGCAAAATCCTGCAAGCTGCCGACTTCTACCTCCCCCTCTCCAAAACTCCCTTGGCCTGGAGAAAGAATTCAAAGAGCTGGCCTGGAGAAAGAATTCAAAGAGCTAGCCATGGGTGAACAGTGCCTTGCATGCTGTAAGCACAGGGACCATGTTCCTGCGGCTCTGGTGAGGGAGTTGAGAATCCCCCCACCCCAACTCAGCCAAGGCTGCAATCTGGCAGGCATCTGGCGAAGACACATGCATTTCTCTGCCCTGGGACTTTTCAAAGGCAATTGGAAAAGCTGCTCTCTCTTGGACACACTGGGAGCTGTCACCATCTTGGCCCCACACTCCTGCTGGGAGCTTCTCACAGCCTCTCTGCCCAGCAGACCAAAAGCCTGAGGCTGGCAGGGTCCCAGCAAGCGGCCCACTGTCCCCATAGGCACTGGGGCTTATGGCACTGGACTAGCTGGGGGGCGGGGGCAGGCAGGAGAAGAAGCAAGCTTGCTGGAAAGTAAGCCAAGGGAAGGGGCACAGTCTCTAGTCTCCTGTCTGCCCCCTACTCCCCTCCACCCCCAACACCTGTGTAGATGCTTGATTCTCCAGTGATCTGTTTTGTCAGCAGTAAAATACAGGCTCTGGGGAGGTCACTTTTCTGAGCACAAGGAGAGCTGGTTCCCCATCTGGGTTTTGCCTTCTCGTGTGTTCTTTACGGCTGCCAAATGATTGGGGCACTCAAGCCTGGCTGAATCTGAGAAAGCCCTTTCTCTGTGTATCCCTGTCATGCAGAAGGACACCACACACTGAGATGACAGAGGGCACATGAGAGCAGAACCACTGAGAGGTCGCACAAAGCACAGAAAAGGAGCCATTTAGAGAATGCCTGTCCCTGTGCCTTTGGATTTTTCCCTGAATTCTGAATAAATAGAATTCATTGTTTCCCCAGGTTTCCTTTTCCTAAGAAACCCATGAATGCACTACCGCTAAAATAAATAAATAACTAAAAATGAAGTAGGTCTTCCTCCTACTTCAGCTGGGCAAAACTCCAAACCTGTCATTTGCTACCTTTGCAGGATGCTTTATTTGAATCTTGACAGCTGTGGGCACTTCATCAAAATGGGAAGGAGGGGGGTTTATTGGAGAAAGGTTACATAAGCAACTTCTCTAAATTCGACCAGATAAATGTTGGAGGACAGCTTAGAGAGGGCATCACCCTTCCCTGGCACTCCTGCACCCTCTCTCTGCACCCTGTAGGAAGCCAGAAGGCCCAGAGGCAGGACCAGAAGCACAGTGGGTCTGTATATCCTGCCCCAGCTCCCCCCCACCCTGACTGCAAAGGTCACAATATGCAGATGTGGCACCAGCCCCTGAGGTGAAAGGACTAGAAAGCTGGAAAGACCAGAGGTTCCAGGGTGTCTCTCTCTCTCTCTTCCCCCCACCCCACCCCCTCTCTCCATGGCTTGTATTTTCTTCTCTTTTTCTTTTTTTTTTTTTTACCAGAGCACTGCTCAGCTCTGGCTTATGGTGGTGCAGGGGATTGAACCTGGAACTTTGGAGTCTCTTTGCATAACTATTATGCTATCTACCCTCCACCCTTCTCCTTTTCTGTCCTTACTTTCTCCCAATATATGCTCCTCTCCCTGAAACCTGACTGTCTCTCCCTTTGTGATTCCTCTATGCAGGAGTCAGACTGGATCCCACAGGAGGGAACTGGGGAACAGCTTCAGCTAGTTGGGACTTAAAAACAAGTTGTTTAAGGGTCCTAAATGGGCCTGTGGTTTCCCAACACTAAAGAATATTCTCACAATACATCAATGATGCTTGTGTGTTGTGGTATCTGAAACTATTCATTTGGATTAGAAAAGTATCCATGTGTCAACAACTATACTGTAATCCACTATTAACACCCCTTAATCAAGAAAAAAAACTATCCTAACATAGTTATATTACCCACATGGCAAACTAATAATAAAAAATAACTATCTGAACAAATTTCATCATGAATAAAAACTAGCTGAGAGTTCAAGAAAAAGAAAGAGAATGTAGCACTGGGCGGGGGGGGGGGGGTTGGCAAGCTGAGAGGTGGTGCACCTGGTTGAATGCACATGTTACAATGTGCAAGGACCTAGGTTCAAGTCCCCAGTCCCCACCTGCAGAGGGAAAGCTTTGCGAATGGTGAAGCAGTGTTGCAGGCGTCTCTCTTCCTCGCTATCATTTCCTTTGTTCTCTATTTCTGGCTGCGTCTATGCTATAAATAAATAAATAAATAAATAAATAAAATAATAATAAACAACCCTAAAAACTGTCTGTTAAAAAAGACAGAGAGAGGATGGGGGGAGCCAAGCAGTGCCCCTGCTTAAGTGCTCATATTACAGTGCACAAGGACCCAGGTTCAAGCCCCTGGTCCCTACCTACAGGGGGAAAGCTTCACAAGTAGTGAAGCAGGGCAGCAGGTGTCTTTCTGTCACTTTCAGTATCTCCCCACTCCTTCCTTTTGATTTCTGTCTGTCTCTATCCAATCACTAAAGATAATAAAAAAATTGAAAGAGAGAGAATGTAGCACTAAAGAAATTAGTAACAGGGAGCAAAGCATGCATCACAAGTTAGGATTATAACTCTACAGATAATTTTTCTAGTCACAGGAAAAAAATAACAAAAACTGAAAAATTCAAGCAAACTAAATCAAATTAGAATAAAAACTGAATTCAACTCAAATAACTTCAAAGACTGTAACAACTAATGACAAAGATAAACGCCACATACACCAACACGTAGGAAGCATGTCAGTATTATCCAGATTTTATACCACCTGTCATTTTTTCAACAGTTTTCCTGCTTTTGGCATTGCTTTATTTTAGCTACTTAATGAAAAATGAGAAATTAATTCACTTCTAATAATAAAAGATAGAGAAGTACAAAGTACAGTTTCTGGTTCACCTAACCAAAATAAAGAAAGGCAGCTCCTCATTCTTATTTCGCAAGCTGTACAGGCTTCAGAATGTTGAAAATAAAGCAGTGACCCAGGTGATGGTGCACCCAGTAGCAGGGACATGTCTCCAGGCTCAAGGACATGGTGTAAGCCCTGGTCTCCACATACAAAGGAGAGACTTCAGGAGCTATGAAGCAGTGCTGCCGGTCTCTCTCTCTCTCTCCCCCCCCCAAACCCACACTCTAGCTGTTTCACTCTTTCTTTTTAAAATTATTTTCATTATATATTGGATAGAAACAGCCAGAAATCAAAAGGGAAGAAGGAGAGAGAGAGAAAGAGAGAGAGAGACCTGCAGTACTGCTTCACCACTCACAAAGCTTTCTCCCTGCAGGTAGGGACCAGGAGCTCAAACCTGGGTCCTTACACATTCTAACATGTTTTCTCAACCAAGTGCACAACCACCCAGCCTCCTCTGTTTCACTCTGTGTTTCAGTCAAAAAAAGAAAAGACCATAACACCGATGACAAAAAAGAGACATATTTAAAATAAGTGAATAAAGCCTATATACCTTCCTCCATGGTCTTTCAGCTGACATTTGAGTCTGATATCTACATCAGTGTACTATTCTGCATAGTTAACATAGTAAAGCTGTCTTAACTGCTTTCATGATCATTACCTTCCTAAGGCTCCTGAAAGTGTCTATTTCCATTGACACAATCAGTGGGTTGAAGCAGAAGAGTGTGGAGAAATTCTAATGCCTTCATTTGTCAGGCGACTGTGTGGTGCTCCTTATTAATCAGAACTGCAAGTTGATGTGTTTTTCATGCTGTGATCAATCTGGAAAGTTCTAATAAGTTGGACCATGTGCCTAGCTGCAACTCGACATTGCAAAGTCATGTGACGCTTTTCTCCCATGCTCATCCCACAGGGTTTTCAAGGCTTCTAAAACTAGCATATGGCAGTGTTTCAGAAACTGTCTCTGGCAGCCTATAGGCTGTTTGCCCTAGCAATATTCTTGGTTTCTCCAAATGACAAAAAGTACACAAAAAAGAGAGAGAGAGAAAAGAAGTGGAAGAAGAAGAGGAAGAAGAGGAAGAAGACAAAACTGCTTCTAAGAGAAAAAGGGGTAAGATAATAGCTCTCAAAAGCACTAAAAGGGGGGTCGGGCGGTGGCACAGTGGGTTAAGCGCACGTGGCGCAAAGCGCAGGGACAGGCATAAGGATCCCGGTTCGAGCCCCCGGCTCCCCACCTGCAGGGGAGTCGCTTCACGGGCGGTGAAGCAGGTCTGCAGGTGTCTATCTTTCTCTCCCCCTCTCTCTCTGTCTTCCCCTCCTCTCTCCATTTCTCTCTGTCTCTATCCAACAACAAAGCAATGTCAACAATGGCAATAATAACCGCAACGAGGCTGCAACAACTAGGGCAACAAAAAGGGGGAAAAATGGCCTCCAGGAGTGGTGGATTCATGGTGCAAGCACCGAGCCCAGCAATAACCCTGGAGGAAAAAAAAAAAAAAAAGCACTATAAGATGAAATGTAAAGTTAAGGACACAGAAGTCTCACAGGCTACCGTGTTAACTGTGAATATATATGGACCCTCGGTCAAATCAATGGGGTTAACAGTTAATGCTATTTATATACTTCCCTCATATTTGGGAGCTACTCTCTGCCCTAATCCAGCTTTCTAGTCCTATTCTCAATTCTGACAACATTTTCCCAGATAATACACTTAATCTACCAGCATGTGCTTATCAGGCTCAGGCAAAAATGACTAAAGTCATGGGCCCCTTGGAACATACCTAAGACAGACTTACTAGCTTTTTCCCACACGAAGAACCCTAATTTCATCTGTTCTATTCTTACCTTTGGGTTCCTGTATTAAAAAATGTGTCCTGCTTTATCTTACCACCTTTCATCCACCAAGATGCAGATGCTACCATGACCCCATCCTGACTTCCCTGGGCAGACAACCTCACCAACCTCACCTCCACAGAGCCCTATCCTAATAGGGAAAGATAGAAACAGGCTGAGAGTATAGATCAACCATTCAACAACTATGTCCAGTGGAGAAGCAATTACAGATGCCAGACCTTTCAACTTCTGTACCCCATAAAGAATTTTGGTCAATACTCCCAAAGGGATAAATAATAGGGAAGCTTCCAATGGAGGAAATAGGACATGGAACTCTGGTGGTGAGAACTGTATAGAACTGTACCCGTTAGGGGCCAGGTAGTAGTATAGTGGGTTACGTGCACATGGCGCAAAGCACAAGGACCAGTGTAAGGATCTTGGTTTGAGCCACTGGCTCCTCACCTGCAGGGGGGGTCTCTTCACAAGCGGGGAAGCAGCTCTGCAGGTGCCTTTCTCTCCCCTTCTCTGTCTTCCCCTCCTCTCTTGATTTCTCTCTGTCCTATCCAACAGCAATAGCAACAATAACTGTTGGTATGTTTCATATTGGTTTGCTCCCCCCCCCCCCAGCCTCTGAGAGAATTGGTTTGGCCCTTGCTAGTTTCGGCCACTTTCTCCCGGCTCCCTATGATAAGGACGTGCAGAGTCCCAGGAGCAGCCGCAGAGGGAGAATAATGGGGAAGCACATGGTGTGGTGATTTGCCAGCTCTGTTCACCTCCGCGAAGCTAGCCCGGCCTGCTGGCACCCCCCGAACTTAACAACAAATAACATTAACAACAACAAGGGTAACAACAAGGGCAACAAAATGGGAAAAAATGACCTCCAAGAGCAGTGAATTCGTAATAAGGCATCGAGCCCCAGCAATAAACCTGGAGGCAAAAAAAGAATTGTACCCCTGTTACCTTCCAATTTTATTGTTATTAAATCACTAATATAAATAAATAAATAAATAAATAAATAAATAAATAAATAAATAAATAAAAATTAACTTCAAAAAATATCCATGGGGAGTCGGGTGGTAATGTAGCAAGCAGGCTAACCGCATGTGGCATGAAGCCCAAGGACTGGCATAAGTATCCCTGTTCAAGCCCCGGCTCCCCACCTGTAGGGGAGTCGCTTCACAGGCGGTGAAGCAGGTCTGCTGGTGTCTGTCTTTCCTCTTCTCTGTCTTCCCCTCCTCTCTCCATTTCTCTCTGTCCTAACAATGACAACATAATAACAACAATAATAATAACTACAACAACAATTAAAAAAAACAAGAGCAACAAAAGGGAAAATAAATAAATATTTTAAAAATCCATCAATTATCTAGCTACATGTTCAGGATTGTTTGTAAAGGGTGCTAGGTGAAATAGTCTTATGTTTTAAATTTAAAACCTACATTTCAGAATTGTTCCAACAAATCGTGCTACCCCATACACTTTATAGTGAGCGGAAGAAGGGTAATTAGTGACAGAGATTTCTGCCATGGACACTGAAGTCCGTCTGTAGATTCCTTCCACGTCCCCCTCTCCATTTCCCACCTTCAGAGATACCCACAGCAGGTCCCTCTCTGGCACATCACCCTTCAGGAGAGGAGAAAATAGCTGGCTTTGCAGGGCCCTACCTCTAGGCACTGAAGTCAGTTTAACTTATACATACCACAATCCCCAAGGAGACCATTACTAAAAACTCAAACTGCACTGAAGAGATGACAGCAAGTCTGCCCAACTTGACAAACTCCAGTTCTGTCTCTCATCTGGCCTGCAGTGGCCTTGCTGCAGACTCGAGAGCAGCTACAATGTGTCCTGAAGAAATGGAACATGGGGGCACCAGGCAGTGGTGCACCAGGGTAAGCACACATATTACTAAGTGTAAGAACCTGCGCAAGGACCTGGGTTCCAGCCCCTGCTCCCCCACCTGCAAGAGAGTCCCCTCACAAGCAGTGAAGTAACTTTGCAGGTATCTATCTTTCTCTCTCCCTCTCTATCTCCTCCTCCCTTCTCAATTTCTCTCTGTTCTATCCAATAAAATGGAAAAAATAGCCACCAGGGGCAGTGGATTATAGACTGTGTCAGCACCAAGCCCCAGCAATAACCCTAGAGACAAAAAGAAAGGAAGGAAGGAAGGATGGATGAATGGATGGATATAGGACATGGGAGCTGGAGAGACAGCATAATGGTTATGCAAGGCAATTTTCATGCCTGGGGCTCCAAGGTCCCCTGGTTCAATCCCCAACACCACTTTAAGCCACGGTTGAGCAGTGCCCTGGTCTCTCTGTACCTATCTCTTTGTATCTTTCACTAAAATAAACAACAAAAAAATAAAATAAAATAAAATAAAAGATAATAGGTTATGGGCCTGCAGGTGGGGGTTTAAAGCCCCATACTACCATGGGCAAGGACTTGGGTTCAAGCCTGGTGGAAATACCTGTAGTGAAGGAGTTTCATGAACAGAGGAGCAGGGCTCTGGTGCCTCTCTTTCTCTGTCTCTCTTCCCTGCACCATCTTTCTTTGTCTCTAGATAAAGAGAGAAAAATGGTCACCAGAAACAGTAGAATTGGGTAAGTATAGACTCTAGTGACACCCCTGGTTGCAAAAAGGAGAGAAAGAGAGGAACAGAGAAAGGGGGAGGAAGAAAAAGAATGCAGGAAGGAGAGAAAGGAAAGAGAAGAAAGACAAAAATAAGGGGGGGGGGTGAGGAAGGGGAAGAAACAAGCCCTGGAAGACCCAAGAGAAAGCTTGTCTATGAGAACTTGGGCACCATGTCCTAACAACTATAAACAACAGTGCGGTGATAAGTGTACATAAAAATATGATCTATGTACACAGTGGAATACTACTGAGCTCTCAAAAAGGGTATTTCCCTTTTACAACAATATGGATGGAATTGGACAGGATCATGCTAAAAGAATTAAGTCACTTCCCGGGCAAATGACATCACCATTGTGTCCAGAACTTCACCTCCCCAGAGCCCTACCCCACTAGGGAAAGATAGAAGGCTGGGGTTATGGATCCATCTGTGAACGCTCATCCCGAGTGGAGAAGCAATTACAGAAGCCAGACCCCCAATTTCTGTAGCCCATAGAGAATTTTGGTCCAGACTCCCAGAGGGAAAAAGAATAGGGAAGCTTCCAATGGAGGGGATGGAATGTGGAATTCTGGTGGTGGAAATTATATGGAACTGTACCCCTGTTATTTTATAGTAGTGTCAATCATTATTAAGTCGCTAATAAAATGTTTTAATTAAAAGAGAGAATAAGGCAGGAAGGAAAGACAAACACTGGTTCTCATTCATGTGGAACCTAAGTTATATAAAGAAACAAGTCCAATGTGGCCCAGATGCAGTGGACAGAGCACTGGACTCTCAAGCTGGAGGTCTTGAATTTGATCTCTGGCATCGCATGTGCCAGAGTGATGCTCTGCTGTTCTTTGTATCTCCCTCATTAACAATAAGTAAATCATTTTTAAAATTTAAGAATAATTTAAAAAATAAAATTTAAAAAACTGAAGGAAGAAAATACCACATTAAGAAAAGAAAGCAGAAGAGAGGGGCTCCAGACAGTGGTGCACTGAACTAAATGTACACAGTACTAAATGCAAGGGCCCAGGTTCAAGCCCTTGCTTTCTACCAGCAGGGGGGATGCTTTGTGAGCTGTGAAGCTTGTCTGTAGGTGTCTATCTTTCTCTCCCTCTCAATCCCCTTCTCTCAATTTCTCTCTGTCCTGTCAAAAAAATAGAAAGGAAGTAAAAAAAAAAAAAAAAAGGAAAAAATGGCCGGCAGGAGCAGTGGGTTTGTAACGCTGGCACCAAATCCCAGTGATAACTGGTGGGAAAAAAAAAAAAAGGGATGAGAAGAAAAGAAAGCAAGGACAATTGTTGCACATGTAACAATGTACAGGAACCCAGGTTCAAGCCCCCAGTTCCCTTCTGCAGAAGGAAGGAAGCTTTAGGAGCCATGAAGAAAGGATGCAGGTGACTGTCTCTTTCCCTATCTATCCTTCCGTCTCACTTTCTCTGTCACTATCCAATAAATAAATAAATAAAATGTTTAAAAAGAAAAGTGAAGTAAAAGACTCTGGGGTGGGTGGGTGGGTGGGGAGAATACAGGTCCATGAATTAAATAGTGGGGGTTGTATTGTTAAATGGGAATCTGGGGAATGTTATGCATGTAAAAAAAAGAAGTAGAAACGCAAAGCAGAAATTGACTGAGTTTGGAGTATGGCATCAAAGTAAGAAAGCAGAAGTACACTAGAGTTTGCAGTGAGTACCTCCCTAATACTTCCTCTCCACTTTTCCAAGCTTTGGGTCCAGGATTGCTCAACAATTTGTTTGGCTTTGTATGTTAACTCTCTTTTCAGTCACCAGGTTCCAGATGCCATCAGGATGCCGGCCAGACTTCCCTGGATTGAAGACCCCACCAATGTGTCCTGGAGCTCAGCTTCCCCAGAGCCCCACCCTACTAGGGAAAGAGAGAGGCAGACTGGGAGTATGGACCGACCAGTCAACGCCCATGTTCAGCGGGGAAGCAATTACAGAAGCCAGACCTTCCACCTTCTGCAACCCTCAATGACCCTGGGTCCATGCTCCCAGAGGGATAGAGAATAGGAAAGCTATCAGGGGAGGGGGTGGGATATGGAGATTGGGCGGTGGGAATTGTGTGGAGTTGTACCCCTCCTACCCTATGGTTTTGTTAAAAAAAAAAAAAGTTAACCGATAAAAAAAAAAAAGAAAAGTGAACAATCAGAGTACAATAAAAGAAAAAGAAAAAACACCTCAGCAACTTTTTCTCAGTCAGGAGAGATAAGGACTTATAACAGAAAGTAATGAAAGTTGTTCCTTCAGTTCTTTCTCACAATCTAGTAAGAGTTCATCCCAGCAGAATGTGCTGGCACCAACTCATATTTGCTGATATGTTTCAATCTCTTTCAAAATACTTTTAGGACCAGCCCAGGAGATAACCCAGTGGCTGGAGCCAGGACTTGCATATCCTAGGCTCCTGGTTCAATCGCTGCTGCTGCTTGTATCTGAATGGTGATCTGGTTTCTCTCTCTTTGGAAGCCAGGTGGTACCACACTTGCTTAAGCACGCCCATTCTACCGCAGAAGGGCCTGGGTTCAAGCCCCTGCTTCCTAACCTGCTGGGGAAAAGTTAGCGAGTGGTGAAGCACAGCTGTAGGTGTCTCTGTTTCTCTCCTTTTCTGTTTCATCCTCCCCTCTCAAATTCACTCTGTCTATATCCAGAAACAAATAAATAAAAATAAAATATGTTGGGAGTCAGGCAGTAGTGCAGCAGGTTAAGTGCAGGTGACGCAAAGCCCAAGGACCGGTGTAAGGATCCCGGTTTGAGCCCCCAGCTCCCCACCTGCAGGGGAGTCACTTCACAGGCGGTGAAGGAGGTCTGCAGGTGTCTATCTTTCTCTCTCCCTCTGTCATCCCTTCCTCTCTCTATTTCTTTCTGTCCTATCCAATAACGACGACATCAATAACAACAATAATAAAACAGCAAGGGCAACAAAAGGAAATAAATAAAATAAAATATGTTTTCATTTCCATGTCAATTTGCCACTTTGCAGTTCAGTTCTGGGTTGTACCCACCTAAGAAGAGCTTCAGGGCCCACATGCTGTAATATTGTACCTTTCTTTTTCTTTTTCTTTTTTGCCTCCAGGGTTACTGCTGGTGCTCAGTGCCTGTACTACAAAATCCACTGCTCCTGGAGCCTTTTTTTTTTTTTTGCCCTTGTTGTTATTGTTGTTGTTGGATAGCACAGAGAGAAACTGAGAGAGAGACAAGAGAAGGGGAGAGAAAGACACCTACAGTCCTGCTTTACTGCCTGTGAAGCAACCCCCTTGCAGGTGGAGAGCTGGGGGCTCAAAATCCATACGCTGGTCCTTGCACTTTGTACCGTGTGCGCTTGATCAGCTGCACTACCACCAGGCCCCCTCTTATATCTCTCTGTGAGACCCAACAATTTCTACTTCCTGAGTATAAATTGATCACATATATAAATACTGTTATAATATGTCCCACAGGAAGAACTGCATGAGTGAAAGGATACACTTCCAAGATAAAATAGTTCACAGTGTATCTTCACTTGCACTTCTGTCAGCTTTACTCCATATTTCTCAGTCAGCTGGATTTGCACTATTCTTGAGAATGCAGGAATTTCAGAGATGTTTGTTTTCTTATCTCTGGAAACTTTGAGCTAGATCAGACTTAGCTCAAGATACTCAGGCATCTGAAGAAAACTTCCCATGAGTCTGAATACATGCACTGAAATTGAGTATCACAAAAACGATATTCTCAGGGGTCGGGCGGTGGCGCAACGGGTTAAGCGCATGTGGCGCAAAACGCAAGGACCGGCGTAAGGATCCCGGTTCGAGCCCCCGGCTCCCCACCTGCAGGGGAGTCGCTTCACAGGTGGTGAAGCAGGTCTGCAGGTGTCTATCATTCTCTCCCCCTCTCTGTCTTCCCCTCCTCTCTCCATTTCTCTCTGTCGTATCCAACAACGAACAACATCAACAATGGCAATAATAATAACCACAACGAGGCTACAACAATAAGGGCAACAAAAGGGGGAAAAATGGCCTCCAGGAGTGGTGGATTCATGGTGCAGGCACCGAGCCCAGCAATAACCCTGGAGGAAAAAAAATAATATTCTCCTCCCACTCATCTGTTTAGAGGTAATTCTCAAAGTTCTTTTTCATATCCAGTGTCTGCTTTCAACAAGAAATGAGACCCTCCACATGGCCCATATTTTTAGAGGGAGCTATCTTAAGCAACATGCGTCAAGTGTGACTTTGGTTTATTTTAATTTAGCCAAAAGAATCTTTTCCTTCACATTTTTGAGGGCTGGACGGCCCTGGTAAATTTCCAGAGTCAATCTATGTCTCCCTGTTGAGTAGGGCAACAAACAATGGCTGTGGGCGCTGAAAGCAAGGCTGGCTGACTGGCTTTGACACTTGTTTTCATAGAGATAAATACATGAGAGACTAGGTGGTGGTGCACCTGGTTGAGTGTACATATTGCAGTGCCCAAGAGCACAGGTTCAAGCCTCCACTACCTACCTGCTGTGGGAAAGGGCTGCAGGTGTCTGTCTCTTTCCCTCCCTCCTTACCTCTCCCCTCTCTATTTCTCTCTGTCTTCATCCAATAATAAAAACATATATTTAAAAGAGAGAGATAAGAACATGGTTAGCATTAGGAAGAAAAGTAGAAATGCTCCCTCGGTGCCCCCCCCCCAATGAAAATCATGCTAAGCACACCTGACAATGAATTAATAGGGTAGAGAAATAGGAGGCCTCCTGTCCCCATTAAGAAGGTGTTTATTTCCCTGAGGCCCATTCACCCCACTGCCAAGCAGAAAACCAGCCACAGTGCATGATGGAAGCATGCTTAGAAAGGAAGATAAAGGAGCCCAGGTGGTGGTGCACCTGGTCAAGCGCAGATATCATCATGTGTAAGAACCTGAGGGATTCGAGTCCCCACTCCCTACCTGCAGGAGGGAAGCTTCAGCAGGTCTGCAGATGTCTCTCTTTCTCTTTCCCTCTCTATCTCCCCCCCACCTTCAATTTCTCTCTGAAGAAGAAGAAGAAGAAGAAGAAGAAGAAGAAGAAGAAGAAGAAGAAGAAGAAGAAGAAGAAGAAGAAACAGGAAAAATGGCTGCTGGAAATGGTATATTCACAGCATTGGCACTGAGACCCAGCGATATCCCTGGTGGCAATAAAAAAAAAAGAGGAGGATGAGCTGGAGGGAAGATAAAAGAGAATTCTCTGGTGCAAATATGACAAGTGTCCTAGGTGATTATATTCAGCTGTGGTTCTCTGCCTTCTGTACCAGAATTATTTGTTAAGTGAACATAAAGCACAGTCTTGGTTCCTGATAAGAGGAAGAAGACAGAGAGCCAGTGCCATGCCCACACAGCTCAGCTAAGTGCTTTTCCTTAAGGCGAGCTGACGTCCTTCATCTCTGCTGACCAGGGCTTCATTGCATGTGTTTACTGCATGTGTTTTATTACATGGATCAATTCCCTAAGGACCACTTAGAAAGAATGATATTTTACTTCTGCTAGGAGAAAAAAAAAAAAGTTAATGTGAAAAGCAGGCCCGGGAGTGATCTCACTACCTAAGGCACACCCCTTGCCCTGTGTGTGATCTCAGGTCCCAGATCCAAAGCCACAGGGGAGCCACCTACCCCCCCACACACACACACACACACCCAAGAGGAAGCTCCTGGTGTCTCTCTTCTCTCTGCCTGAGTGAAGTTGTACCCCAGAGGGTCCTGGCCCTGCACAGTGAGAAGACACATGCCTGATTCAATAACACAGAGCAGACTAGTATAGTTTAAAGTGTTTCAAAGTGTTGGGTGTCAGTACAATTAGTTTCTTTTGCTTTCATTCTTCTTCCATCCTCCCTCCCTTCCTTTCTCCCCTCCCTTCCTCCCTCCCACCCTCCTTACCTCCTTTCCCTTTCTACTTTCCTTCCTTCCCTCCCTCTTTCTCTCCATTCTCCCTTTCTTCCTCTCTTCCCTCCCTCGCTCCCTTCCTTTCTTCCTTTCCTCCCTCCTTTGCTCTCTCCCTTCCTTCTTTCTCTCTCTTTCCCTCCTTCCTTCCTTCCTTCCTTCTTTCCTTCCTTCCTTGCTCTCTCTCTTCCTTCTCTTCCTCCTTCCTTCCTTCCTTCCTTCCTTCCTTCCTTCCTTCCTTCCTTCCTTCCTTCCTTCCTTTGTTCTTTCTGGCCACAAGGGTTTGCCAAGAGCTCTATGCCTACATGATTCCACTTTGCCTAGCCTTTTTCGTTTTCTTTTTTTTTTTTTTTAAATCTTTCCCAAGACAGATGGTGAAAGACAGAAAAGAGAGCAGCAGAGAGAAGGAAGAGAGGCTTCATAACCTGTTCCACCACCCGTGAAGCTCCCTGTGTGTCTGCTCCCACGTGGTGGCCAGGGCCTTGAACCTGAGTCTTCACATATGGTTAAACCTGTGCTCTACCAGGTAAGCTTTCTCCCAGCCCCCTCACTTACATTTCTTAGCCACATACAACAGAGAAGTCTGTCACCCTGTGGAATCAAGACAGAAAATGCTGCTCTTATCTGTTCATGAAATCAATGATCAGATGTCATTTGAAGCCACAAAAATCATTTCTAAAAAAGATAAAGAGGAAAAAGAAAGAAAAACAAATAAGCAGGCCCTGTGGTCGCACACCTGATTAAGCACACATATCACCTTGCACAAAGACCAGGGTTCAAGCCCCCTTCCCACCTGCAGGGTGTTGCTTCATAAGCGGTAAAGCAGGTCTACAGGTATCTCTCTGTCTCTCTCCCTTTCTATCTCCCCCTCCTCTCTCAATTTCTTTTATTTAATATTTACTTATTTATTATTGGATAGAGACAGAGAGAAATTGAGGGGGAAATAGACAGGGAGAGAGACGGAGAAAACACCTGCAGCACTGTTTGACCACTCATGAAGCTTTCCCCCTGAAGGTGGACCAGGGGCTTGAACCCATGTCCTTGCATACTTTAAGTTGATCAGTTAACCAGGTGCAACACCAACTGCCCCCTCCCAATTTCTCTCGGTCCTGTCAAAATAGAAAGAAGGAAAAAAAAAAAAAAAGGAGAAATGGCTGTCGGAAACATTGGTTTGGTTTAGTAGCACTGGTACTGAGCCCAAGAGATAATACTAGTGGCAATAAAAAAAAAAAAAAAAAAGAAAGGAAGGAAGAAAGAAAAGAAAGGAGGGAAGGAAGGAAGGAAGGAAAGTAGGAGAGGAGAAGAGGAGAGGGAAGGGGAGGAAGGAGAGGGGAGGAGGGGAGGGGAGGGGAGGGGAGGGGAGGGGAGGGGAGGGGAGGGGAGAGGATGAAGAGAAGAAAAGAGAAGAGAAGAGAAGGGAAGGGAAGGGGAGGGGAGGGGAGGGGAGGGGAGGGGAGGGGAGGGGAGGGGAGGGGAGGGGAGGGGAGGGGAGGGGAGGGGAGAGGAGAGGAGAGGAGAGGAGAGGAGAGGAGAGGAGAGGAGAGGAGAGGAGAGGAGAGGAGAGGAGAGGAGAGGAGAGGAGAGATCGAGTTCTCCTCATGCTATTGGGTCATGTGGTGCTTAGTAAAATTAACAGTTAATATAGTTAATATGGTGAGTAAATCTGATAGCCCAGGGTGTGGAATGTTACTACAAACCATACCTCTTCTGGAAAAAAATACCAGTGCTGCTGCAGACTGCCTCCCTGAATGCTAAAAGGGCATGTGAAGGAGGAGGGGAATCTACACAAAGAGAATTCCTTACATTCTGTGGTTTCTAAAGAAATACTCATTTCCAACTACTCTCGGGCCAGTTTTCATTGTGGGTCTGGAAGTCTTCCTGGAAGCCATATTAGTTTCTGTCAACCTCTCTTTGGCTATTTACAGTGACACCTGCTTCTGATAATCCCAGGTCCCTCCCCTAGACATGTCCCCCCCACCCCTTCATGTCAAGGCCAGAGGCAGGCTGGCTGATTACAAACAGCCCCCAGCTAAAGACCCTGCCCAGCCCTGCTGCAGTAATTACTCAATTACTCAAGAGTCTGCAGTGAGTCTGTTTTCCTGAAGTCTCCACTAAGCAGGAATGGTGGTCAGTGGTTAGAACTTCCTCTGTGAGGGCACTAGAACATAATCTGCCAGTTTGGTTCCCTTGAAAGAGTTGCAGAGAATATCATATTCCACAGCGTTTTATAATGTTATATTTCATTCTACTAGCTCCTAAATCCATATATATATATATATATATATTCCTACCCAAAGATAATAGGCAGTGGTCCTGACAAAACAACTTATAAGCAGACAACCATAAATTATAGGGTAAAGACTGGGTTTAATTTGCACTCTGAAGTAGACAGATTTTTCTTGTTTGGGGGCCATTCTGCTTCCTCCTTCAAAGTAGAATCCTCTCTCCAGCCCACCCCACTTCACATTCATGCTATCATCATGCTTTAGTTGAAGTGTTTGTGTCTCCCCACAAACCCTACCCCTCCCCATTTGTGCTAAAAACCACATCCCTGCAGATGACAGTATTAAAAAGTAGAGGGTCATGCTAGGGACTATCCCACTCTCTGAAGAGAGTTTGGGTCATCCTACTCTGCCACTTGAGGAAGACTGGCCCTGAAATGAGTACAGCCTAATATTTTCCCAGCTGTAACCATGGACTGAGAGCTCAGACTGACAAGGATGCCAAAGTCACACAGGCTCCTATGCCAAATGGAAATATACCTGGGCCTTGGGTCAGATCAATGGGGTTAACATGTTAATGTTATTTATATGGTTTCTTCAAATTTGGGAACTACTCGCTGCCCTAATCCACCTTTCTAGTCATATTCTCAGTTCTAACACCATCTTCTTATATAATATCCTGAGTCTAGCAGCATATTAGCTATCAGACTCAGGCAAAATTACTAAAGTCATGGGCCCTTGAAACAAACAAAGTAGACTTCCTAGCTTCATCCCACTGATTTCATCTGCTCTATTCCCACCTTTGGGTTCCTATGTATTAAACAATTTGTCCTGTTTTGTATCTTAGCAGCTTTTAGCCACCAAGCTGCAGAAGCTACTAAGATTCCATCCTGACCTGACTTCCCTGGGAAGACGTCACCAATGAGTACTGAAACCTCACCTCTCCAGAGCCCTACCCCACCCACTAAGGAAAGATAGAAACAGGCTGGAGGTATGGATTGACCTGTCAATGCCCATGTCCAGCAGGGAAGCAATTACAGAAGCCAGAACTCCCACCTTCTGTACCCCATAAAGAATTTTTGTTCATACTCCCAGAGGGATAAAGAATAGGCAAGCTTCCAATGGAGGAGATGAAACACAGATCTCTGGTCGTGGGAACTATGTGGAATTGTACCCATTTTCTTACAATCTTGTTAATCATTATTAAACCACTATTAAAAATAGAGACTCTAGGACATAGGAATAAGGAGGGCAGGGCCCTCACCAGTGAAATTAGTATTATAAAAGGGGTTCCTTGACACTTCTGCCAATTGAGGCCACTGATGCAGTTTACACACACTCACCCACAAGCCAGACTCTGGAGCTGTGAGAGATCCATGTCTCTCACTTATGACTCACCCAGCCTGTAGCATCTTACTCCAACACAGTAAACAAAGACAGATAGACACTCAACAAGAGACTTGTTCACACAGCAACAGGCTAAAAGTAGAAGAAGAAAGCTCTCTTGGGCAAATTTTGACACACAATGAATCGTCATATAAAACAATCTCATCACCTAATAGTCTGTGTTCTTTGTTGTTTTGTTTCGTTAGCAACAATCCCATAGACTCAGTGGAGTCTCTGAAAAGAAGGTGGAACTTGTAGATCCACTGGCCACGTTAAGAAACTGATATATGATTCTGGAGAAACTGGAAAGCCATAGACTGGTTTTCCAAGAAGGACTCCACTGATACTCTGATGGGATATGACCTCAGGTACTGAGGACAGAAGACAAGAGAGGAAGACAGCAAGCAGGAGGGCACTTATCCCAGCACTGAGCTTTGATAAACAGACTCCTTCAAAACATATGTAAGGGATAGATGCCATCTATTTATTTAAAATGACACCATTAAATGGCTGACATGGAGAAATATCTCCCAATAGATAAATTCTAAAACTCCCCAAAATGACTTATTTGGTTCAACAAATTGACAAAACAGATATCATTCATAACAACAACAACAACAAAAAAGTAATCAACAACAGAAGTTCCTAAGACAATTAAATGTCCCCCCAAAATTTATAATGTTTGGAGAAGTTTGCTTTATTAAAAAAAACAAAACATCACAAATTGGCAGGGGAAAAGAGCTATAAATACAGTCTTGTCTTTTTAATGGTTGCTCCCCCCAAGTCATCATTTGTTTTGCAATAGAGAACTATTGCAAAACAAATACCTTATACTGCATAGATCCCCAAATAAGCAGTTTATTCAGCCATTAAAAGCATCCTACATTACTTCTGTCTAGTCCTTTATGCAGAATAAGCTCCCATAAAGATAAGACATTTTTATAATCATGTAGGAACTAAACCACAAGACTGACTTCAGAGTCCTCCTTAATTTTATTCCCATAAAATGAGGACTGTCT
This sequence comes from Erinaceus europaeus, assembly GCF_950295315.1. Lineage (NCBI taxonomy): Eukaryota > Metazoa > Chordata > Mammalia > Eulipotyphla > Erinaceidae > Erinaceus > Erinaceus europaeus. The sequence continues at coordinate 106,834,812 of NC_080164.1, read as the reverse complement.
CCCAGTGTGTTTCACAGGCTTACGTGGGGGAGGATGGCTGGAGCTCAAGAATGAGAGAGCAGGTAAGCTTTTTTTCTTGGGTGGAGAAAAATCATGAACCAATCAGTGTTCACTGAGACTGTATGAATGTGTTTCCTTGAGTGGATATCGTGTGGACCTGATGAAAGCTTTCTGGCCTATACCATTACTGTACTTATTGCATGCTGTTTGCTGAAGACCCCTAACTGCGTTCTTAACTGCGTTCTTTTGGGTTATGAGTATTTTGGGTCTGTTCTTCCTACCAAGCTGACACGTTTTGAGGAAAAACATTTCTCTGTTTTGCCTCATTTGAACAATGAAGCACTTGTAAGAATGTAAGATGAAAGGGCGGGGGTGATGGCAGCCCCAGACAGCATAAGGATGTTACTATGTACAAAGAGCTGGACCCAACCTGCAGGGGGGAAATCTCACAAGCAGTGGAATACTACTGCTGCAGTCTGTCCTCTTTCTCTCTCCTTTTGCTTTCTCCCTCTCTATCTCTACCAGCATCTCATCCTCTAAGACAAAAAAAAAAAAAAAAAAAGGTTGCCAAGAAAGGTAGAGTCCCAACAATAAACCTTGTAACAAAAAAGAATTTTGAAAAAAATATAATAACTTTAATGTCAAAAAAGCAAAAATAAAAAATATATATCAAAACATTATCTATGTCTATTTTTATGTATGTGTGTGTGTGTGTGCGTGCATGCATGTGGTTCCAAAACAAAGCTATCATCTCATTTCCAATGAAACACTTAGATTCAAATACGGCACCAGAGATTCAGGGCTCATCTCTGCCCTCTATCACTATAGCCCCAGTTCCACTTTTACTGTATAAATTGCAGGAGAAAGCTAGTGCACAACCATCCACCGAGTTGCACCTTGTTCTTGTCTTTGCTGTTCTCCTGTGGTGCCAGGGGTTAAACCCAAAGGCTCAGCCACACGGGCCTCCAGCACTAAACCATTTCCCTGGCCACACCTACAGTTTATAAACATGCCTTGGAACATACCGTTCAGCAAACTGCAAACTGCAAACTGCTTCCCATTTCCTCTATGAAATAACTGGCATAGGGGCCAGGTGGTGGCACACCTGGTTAAACACTCACACTACAGTGTACAAGGACCAGAGTTCAAGCCCCTGCTCCCCACCTGAAGGGGGAGAGCTTCACAAATGGTGAAGCAGGGCTATAGGTGTGTGTCTCTCTCCCTCTGTACTTCACCCTCCCCTCTCAATTTCTTTCTGACTCTATCCAATAATAAATAAAATTCCAAGAAATGTCATGAAATAACTGGCATGTGGTTATGAGGAGCAACTGAGTTTAGCTAGTTTGTTGATTAAAAATATTTCTTTCTAGAACATTCTAAAGTAGTAATAGGTATAGATATGACTTAGGAAGGAAGAGAAGGCAGGACAATAGAAAAATGGGCAAATATATACAAATATAGACAGATAATTATAAAAATAATAGCTATCCCATATCTGTGGCCTTGGGAGAAATGCCATAGTTTCCAATGTAGAGAATGAGGTCATAGAAGTCTAAGAATGGCACAGAATTATACCTGTTATCTTACAGTTTTGTAAATCAACATTAAGTCACTGATAAACTTTAAAAAATAAATAAGTAAGATTATAATTATGTGCTTGGTAGCCCAGGCCACAAGCTAATAATTGTAGGTGACATTTTGTCACAGGAAAAAGCCATAAAATTGACTCTACTCTGGAACCTCCACACAAAATACAACCTTGCTGGCCCCTTTTGGACTTCAGATGAACAGAACTGTAGAAATAATAAACTGCTGTTGTCTTAAGTCCCCCCCCAAAAAAAAATATATATTTCTTTCTCAATACTAATAAACAAGGACAGAAGGGGAAAATGCAAAGTGAAACTTTTGACTGCTTCTGGTGTATTACACCAATGCAAAGGACTCTGAGGAAAGAGGACTGGGAGGGGGTTCATAGGTGGGTGGGAGAGCATTTGTGTCCTGGTGCAGGATGGTGAAAAACTGACCTAAGTTGAGGATGTGAGTGGCTACAGACACCAACTGTGGGGAGAGGAGAAACTGACCTCAAGTATCAACAAACATAAAGTAAACAATTAATGCCCCAATAAAATGACAAAAGAGAAAAATACATTCAATATTTTATTTTTTAAATTTTTTTATTATCTTCATTTATGGGATAGAGACAGCCAGAAATCAAGAGGGAAGGGGGTGACAGAGAGGGAGAGAGACAGAGAGATACCTGCAGCGCTGCTTCACCACTCATGAAGCTTTCCCCCTGCAGGTGGGGACCAGGGGCTCAAACCCGGGTCCTTGCACATTGTAATACGTGCGCTCAACCAGGTGCACCACCACCCGGCCCCTTCAATATTTTCTTAAAGATTACCTATATCAGCCCAGATTGCTATCAAATTAATGCCTTTACTGCCTATATTCTAACATAACCACTACCCGTGTAAGAACTTCAGTGGTGTCTGGAAATTTTAGTTTAATAGATCTTGTTTTATTCCTCTCATCCGTAAGTGCTATTTTTCCTATACAGAGGCTGGCATTCCCTGACCAGGACAGAATCCCAGGGACATTCCAGACTGTAAAGTTTAACGTTTTTGCAATGAATGTCGTCTAATTTCCCACACCAGGAAGTGGCCAGATCCACATATATAACCACACATCTACCAGACATTGAATTCAAATCAAAGAAATGCTGAAATTCAGATAAGAAAAAAGAAAGTGTTCTCATGCCATTCACTTTTCTAAACACAGTTGTAACAATCATACCAAGGAATGGACATCATTAAGAACGTAAGGACCATCCTAGAAACTTCCCCTCTCCAGAGCCCCACCACTAGGGAATGCCAGCCTCAGAGGCTAGGGGTATGGATCCACCTGCCAAAGTCCATGTCCAGTGGAGAAGCAATTACAGAAGTCCAGGCCTTCTACCTTCTGCATCCCATAAAGAATTGTGGTCTCCACTCCAGAGGGATAAAGAATAGGGAAGCTACCAAATGGAGGGAACGGGACACAGAACTCTGGCAGTGGGAACTGTATGGATTTGTAACCCTCTTATACCACAGTCTTGATTATTATCAAATCATTAATAAAATATTATGAATAAAGAAAAAACAAAGAATACAAGGACCTTAAGGGAAAACAGGCGGTGAGTCTTGGACAGTGTATTTGTATATTGTACTGACTAAAGCAAAGGACTCTGGGAGGGGAAGGAGGGAGGGGGGAGAGGGGGTAATTGGGTCCTAGTGCAGGATGGTAGGAAAGGACCTAAGCTGGGGGTGAAAGTGCTCTGCAGACACCTACCATGAGGAGATAAAACCTGTACCCCTGTCAACAACTGTACTGTAAATCACTGACCCTCTAATAAAATAGGGAGGAGAGATATTTTAGGAAAGGATTTCCAAGCACAATTAAATTAGATTTAGGATCAACCACACCACATATTGTGTTCATTACATTCTCTTTGTTTTATACAAATGCAATTCCTGTGGCAAGGCCGGGTGGCTCAGTGAGCAGAACAGGGGAACCTTCATTCAATCACAACACTGACTATGCTAGAGAAGTAAGTGATCTGGTCTCTATCTCTTTTCACTGATACAAAATGGAAATGGAACTCATCAAGAAAAATACACTTTTGTAAAAGCAACCCAAGAAAATAACAGTACATTAACACCGAGGTAATTTTTTTTTCTTTTGGAAAACAGATTCCAGACTCTAATGTAATAATTGTCCTATTTCAGCCATCAAGCATCATCTTGTTAGTTTCAATATAATTCAATTCCATAACTGGAGCTCAGAGCTGTGTCCACATTCTCTGTGTGGCCACACACAATGGCCTACTTGTCTCATCTTGCAATAGAATTAAGCTGTAGGCAACCCAGAAGGAAAAACATCTGAGAAAGAGTCCCTTTGGACAGATGTTCTAGCCAGAGAAAACTCCAGCAGGATTCGAGTTGAACATCAAAATCTCATGGAGGGAGTGGGCCACATTCCTATCTGCTATTCATGGTGGAGCTGGTGACCACAGACCCGACTCAGCATCCAGGCCCTCGTGCAATGTGCCAGTAGACAGGATTTGAGTTGGGAATGAAGCTGCATATCATACACTATACAAAGTGTTTCCAGTTCATCCACAACAAAACTTCTCAATAGGCTGAACTGAATTAGCACCATCAACAGTACACTGGAATAGATTTGAATTGGTACATGAATATTTGTATGAAAATCTGTGGGCATAATCTTTTCCTTCTTTAATTTTTTGTTTTGTTTGGCTTTGTTTCTTTTTAATTTTCCTGTTCAAGAATAAGAGTTGGGGGGCTGGGTGATGTCACACACATAGAACTAAGTACAAGGACCCAGGCAAGGATCTGGGTTCAAGCCCCAGCTCCCCACTTGCAGAGGAGACACTTCACAAGCGGTGAAGCAGATCTGCAGGTGTCTTTCTCTCTTCCTTTCTATCTCACCCTCTCCTCTCAATTTCTCTGTCTTATCCACTAAAATTGTGGGGAGAGGGAGGGAGGAAAAAATGACCACCCAGGAGTAGTGGATTCACAGTGCCCACATCAAGCCCCAGCAATAACCCTGGAGGAAAAAAAAAAAAAAAAAAGAATGGTAGAGTTAAATGAAATGTTCTTTCCCCGATGTATATGGAGGTAGATAGACACATACACCTGGGGCAAAGAAATTGCTCACCCAGTATGGCACATGTGTGAAGCCCGAGGTTCAAACCCTAGCAAGAAATATGGAAGCACCACACAGCACTAGGGGAGGCTCCGGGGATGATGGAACAGTGCTATAGTCTCTCTCTCTCTCTCTGCTGATGCTCCCTCATCTGTCCCCTATCTATCTTCCTTTATCCAAAATAAAAATAATGAAGAAAAAAAGAAAAATGCATTTGTAGAAAGAAAGCAGGACTTCCTTTTTAAAACACATCCAGAAGAGGTGGGGAGTGTCTCAAGTTAGAATGACACTTGACTAAGGGTAGCAGAAAGTGGGGTGAACCTGTGGTTGTCCTTTGTGGGGACAGACAGTGTCTGATCTTGTCCCTGATCTAGTGGGGAAGCAGTACTCCCACTTGAGTTCTCAGCAGGGTGCCACTAAGAGGCCAGGTGAAAGTGGGTGGCCAGGATACTGTGCCCTCAGTTAGTGAAGCAGGCCCTATAGTAATTTAATTTATAAGCTAAACCACTGTTTTCATAAAACATCATTTTCACTTAAATGAATGACTGGCAGAAGCATTATCACTATTGAGCTTTGACTACTGACTGTCTCTTGAAAATTTTGAAAAATGGGGTTCTAGGCAGTGGCACACTGGTGAAGCTCACATAGTACTAAGCACAAGGACCAGAGCAAGGATCCTGGTTGAGGCCCTGGCTCCCCACAAGGAAGGAGAGATGTTACGCAAGTGGTGAAGCAGGTCTGCAGGTGTCTCTCTGTTTTTCTCCCTCTCTAACTGCCCCCTCCTCTCTCAATTTCTCTCTGTCCTATCCAATAATCCAATAAAATGGAAAAACTGGCAGCCAGGAGCAATGGATTCATAGTGCTGGCACCAAGTCCCAGCAATAACCCTGGAGGCAAAAGAAGGAGAAGAAGAATGAATGAATCTGTTACATTTAAAAAAAAAGAACTTTTTTTTATTGTTGTTACTGTTGTTTTAATTTCACTTTAAATGGACCTCGAAAAACTGGGCCCCTGAGTACATGCTTCTATGGAAACAACTTTCTGGGTGAGATCTCCAACTCATCCCAACAATCTTTGTGGAAAAGTGGTTTTCAAGACCCTCCCTGCCATTCATCAGCTCCCTGTTCCTGGAAGTGTTATTTTTGTTTCTCCTTACACCTCTGCCTGTTTATGAAGTGCCCTGTCACTGTTCTCAAATGGCATTTGTTTTACTTAATGTGCATAGTTTTAGAAAGATAGATATATATGGAAGTATTATTACTGCCTTCTATGGAAAAAAAAAGCAGGGTACATTAAGCTGACATAGCATCAGCTGCTGTTTAAACGGGGCTTAGCTAATGGACTTTTAATGTCAGCAGGGTGATGTGCAGTTACTGGCTATTAGTAGAAATGGCTCCTTTCTGGAAAAAAAAAAAAAAAAAAACACTCTCCTCAAGTGTGTTGTTTGAACATTCCTTTCTCTAATTTAGTGGCTGTAGCTGAATGCAAAACAAACTCAAGGGCTATGAAATCCACTGCTATCTGTCTCCCACACTCTCTTTTGAACCTTGAACCAACCATGCAGGGGCAACCTCCCTCATATCCATGTGGACTTGGGGCCAGAAAACTTCAGGGGGAGCTGGGTGTCCCTGCCTGTCTCCAGCAGGGTACTGGGGCCCTACGCCACCCTTGAGTGCCGGGAACAAATGAAACAATGTTCTCACCCCCACGTCTCACTTGCATCTTTTCCTTTTTTTTTTTTACTTGCATCTTTTCAAGTCAGAAAAGCCAAGTAATGCAGCAACATCTGGCAGCAATGAGTATCTGTGTGATAGAATGAGGACGCCTTGAACTGCTTAAGCATGCACCTACATTTCAATAGCATAAGCAAGCTGGCAGGCTAGCCCTCTAATCTGGGTGAAACTCTGTATAGTCATTCATTAGGAACAGTGGTGTAGGGGTGGTCACCTGGTACATGCACAAGGACCCAGGTTCAATTCCCTGGTCCCTACCTGCAGAGGGAAAGTTTTGAAAGCAGTGAAGCAGCAGTGCTACAGGAAGTGTGCTCTCGCTCTGTCTCTCTCTCTCTCTCTCATACACATACACATACACACATACTTTTTAAATAACATCTTTAATATTGAACATTGCTTTTTTAGGGAAATGATGACTTATGAGACTACTGTTGTCACATGGGTACAATCTCCCATCCTCCCTAATAGGTGTCTGTACACTGGTCCCCACCACCAGTGGGATCCTCGTGCACTATTCTGCACTGGCTCCCCAGGGCCCACCTACACCCTCCCTCCAGTCCAAGATTCTCCTCCCTTTTTCTCTGTTTCTTAAGTTCCACATACAAGTGAGATCACTCAGTACTGACTCTATTTGGCTTAGTTCACTTAGTATGAACCCTCTGTCTCTTACCATCTATCAAAAAGGAAAATGAAAAAACATGGCCATCAGGAAACAAAACACACAAGCAAAAACCAATGAAATAATTCCTTTCTCCTTAATCATTTGTATACTGGTTCATTTAATTAAAGCTTTTAAGACCAGGTGATTATCTCAGCTATAGAACCCAGGACTTGCATGCCTAAGGCCTAGTTCCCATCCTTGGCACTTTAAATGTATAAGGTTGGTTCTGTAGTGTCTTTGTTTCTCTCTCCCTCTCTCTCATTAAATATATATATACATATATATATATGTATGTATATATATATATATATATATATATATATATTGCCATCAGGGTTATCACTGGGGCTCAGTGCTGGCACCATGAATCCACTGCTCCTAGAGGCCATTTCTTCCATTTTATTGGATAGGACAGAAAGAAATTGAGAGAGAAGAGGGAGATAGAGAGGGAGAGAGACAGAGTCCTTCTTCACTATTCCTGAAGTGTGCCCCCCCCCCAAAGCCAGGTGGGGAGCAGGGGCTGAAACCCAGGTCCTTGTATATGGTAAAGTGCATGCTTAACCAGGTGCACTACTGCTCACAAAACATGAATCTTTAAAAGTAAGAAGATACTGTGACTTTCAGGGCAGAATGGATGAAACTGAAGGTGACTATGCTTAGTGAAAGAAGTAAAGAGGTGAAACACAGCTTTCTGGATGGTTTCACTCACCTGTGGAATCTAGAGAACTGAAACATATGAATGGAGTGGAGGGGGGACTGTTTCTAACTTGGTGAGAACTATGGTGGTTATTGTGAGAGAGGTGGGGTCACTGAACTTTGGTAGTGGGAGTGGTGTGGAACTATATACTCTATAATCCTACAATCTTGTAAACCACTAATAACCAAAAATCAAAAGATGGATAAGACATAAGACAAAAATAAACCCAGCTTTCAGTGAATGCAAGGTAGGTTGCTGAACCGATACTGGATTTGATTCATAGGCTGAATGCCAGCCTTGAGTTCAGGTAAGAGCCCACAGCCAAGTCCGACATGGAGGCTACCCACAGGCTCCTCATGGCATCTCCCACAGACAGCACCTGAGGCAGCATCCACACAGGTAGCAGAGGGGACTCCAGCAGTGAAAGATGGTACTCTCCTCTCCTCAGGGATCCAGGGGCTGCTGGCAGAGGAGCAGAGACAACACTCTGCTCAGTGAAGGTGGAGGTCCCTGCTCTGTCCTGAGGGACAAGCGCCATATTCCTCTCAACTGAGCCCCAGTGGAAGGAGATGGGTGAGGCTCACCTCAGACAAGGGCAGCTGGCACAGAGCAAGACACCTTTTGCAGAAAAGTACAATATCATTTTCAGCCAGAAATCACCAACTAAATCTGATGAGACTGAGCCAGAATATCACTCTGATACAGGAGATTCCAGGGATCAAAGTTGGAACACTTTGTGTGCGTGGTGCCATCTCCTGGGCCATGATCTCCTATGTAATGATTAACTCTGAGTTAGCTTTGTAAGTATAAACAGGCTTGTTTTTCAATCTTTTTCCTTTTCCTTTCTTTTCTTTTTCCTTATTTTTTCTTTTGTTTCATAGGTCTTGTTTTGCTTGGTTCTGTTGACTAATCTCTGGGGCTTCACTGCTCTAGGTTGACTTTTTTCAAATAGAAACAGAGAGATAGAGAATGATGTAAAGAAACAGCAATGTGACTTCAGCAATGTGTCCTGAAACCTCCGCTACTCAGAGCCCTACTCCACTAGGGAAAGAGAAACAGATGGGAGCCGCTTAATGTCCATGTCCAGTGGAGAAGCATAAAGAATTGTGGTCCATACTCTGTGGGGGGAGGGGAGTAGTGGGGGGGGAGTTGGCCAGAGGGCTCTGAATTTCATCTCCATCAAGACCCAGAGAGAGAAGAAAAAGAGAGGGACATTCGGAAGTATTACTAGGTGTAGGTGTAACTTAGAAAGGGTGAGTAGGCAGGACCATGGGTGGGGGGCAAATATATACAAATACAGACAGATCATCATTATAGAAATAATAGTTAAGGGTGGGGGTAGATGCCATAATGGTTATGCAAAGAGACTCTCATGCCTGAAGCTCCAAAGCTCAGGTTCAATCCCCCACACTACCACAAACCAGAGCTGAGCAATGCTCTGATTAAAAAAAAAAAAAAAAGTTTATAATACGTAACCATATCTGCAACCTTGGGAGAACTACTGTAGCTTCCAATGGAGGGAATGGGGACACAGAACTCTGGTGTTGAGAACAGTACAGAATTATACCCCCATTATCTTATAATTTTGTGAATCAATATTAAATCACTAATAAAAATAAAATTAAAAAGAACAAAAGTTCAAAAAAGAAAGAAAGGAAGAGAAGGGGGTCAGTAGCACACCGGGTCAAAGCATAACAATTGGCTCAAGTATCCCAGCTCGAGCATCTGGATGCCCACCTGCCCACCTGCCCACCTGCCCAACTGCAGGGGGGTGGCTTCACAAGAAATTGAGCAGGACTGCAAGTGTCTATCTTTCTCTCTCCTTCTCTATCTTCCCCCTCCTCTCTCAATTTCTCTCTGTACTATCCAAAAAATTGAAAAAAAAAATGGCCACAGGAGCAGTGGATTTGTAGTGCCAGCACTAAACCTCAGCAATAACCCTGTATGCAAAAAAAAAAAAAAAAAAGAGGAAGAAGGAGGAGGGGGAGGAAAGAAACAACAGTACCACAATGAGGAAGTTTTTTGTCAGTGGAGGGCAGCCTCCAAGCTGAGTCACACAGGAGACAAAACAATGAAGTAAGCTATCCAAGTAAGCTATGGCATTGTGTGTACACACACACACACACACACACACACACTCACGGGGTATGGTTGGACTTTGTCTACCCCTTGCACCCCTTTGTATCATTGAAAGTCAGTCTAGAAATACCCTCCTAGGAAATAATTCAGTGCGTTATCTCTCAGGTGATCATTTTTCATTAATGTGATAAACGGGTTTCCCATCCCTCCAGGGAAAACATTCCTCTTGTTAAAGCTTCTCTTAGCCATCCTCCTCTTATCTTCCCTCATGTTGCAGTAAGGAAATAGACCTTTCTCCACTCTGGCCCTTTTCACTCCACAGGGATACCTCTATGTACATGTAGAGATGAGCAAACATACATAATTTGATCACATTTGAGAAAGACATTGTCAACACTTTCTAAAGTACAATGACTATATTAAAGACAGAAATGCACTTAATAGACATTTTTATTTGGACATGTGCCCCTATGAACTCATATAATTCCAAGCATGCTACTGAATTGCTGAGACACTGATGAGATTTAACATACAACACAAGGCTGGAGACACAGCATAATGGTTCTGCATAAGACTTTCATGTCTGAGTCTCTGAGGTCCCAGGTTCCATCCACAGCACCACCATAAGCCAGAGCTGAGCAGGGCTCTGCTAAAATAAGGAAGTAAATAAGTAAAATACAGTGCTGACATTATTTATGACAACTTCACGAAATGGTAAAACATTTTAAAATAAAGTCAATAAGAGAATTAGAAGAGTATACTGATGTATGGTGCACATATGTCAATGACAGAAGTCACAGTCTGCATTTTTTTTCTTTTCTTTTCTTTTCTTTTTTTTTTTACCTGACCACTGTTCAGCTCTGGCTTATACTGGTGTGTGGGACTGAACCTGGGACTTTGGAGCCTCAAGTATGAGAGTCTCTTTGCATAACTACTACGCTATCTACCCTCTACCCTAGATTTTTTTATGTAAGCAGACTTGCCCAGGTAAGTCTAAGGAAACTGCATACTTGACTTCTCTCAAGCACAAACCTTTTAAATACTTCCCAAATGTGTGTGCATGGTCAGTCGAGCTGGGTGCACATCATGGTTCTATTTATTGATAGTTAAATGTTTCCAGTCAGAAGGCCTTGAATAACACTACTGTAAAATACTGATCTGAGGTAACACCCAATAATAAATGCTTCAGGCAGGTCTGTTTTTCCTTTGCTGCTGACAGCGGTTAGTGAAGTGGGTTTCTGTTTCCCACCACAACACATGCATTGCTGGAAATGACCATGGTTATCCAGGGAGGGGGGTTAGCACAAGAATTCCTTGTCCCTGAAATTGAACCCTAGTACATGTGCGGGCTTTTGGTCTTTCATCACCTTATGACGATCCAGAAGGAAGAAGGCACAGGGAGATGATAGGTTATTTTATCCAGAATAACATCAAGATTGCAGCTGGTTAAACACTGGATGGGGGGGGGCAGTGTAGATATCTGGTAAACTCTTCAGTGGAGGGCAAACTCTATCACAGTCCTTTATTCAAAGCTAAATTTTGTATTAGTAATTTAATTTTGATTTACAAAATTACATGTCAACAGGGATATAATTCCAGATAATTCTCACTACCAGAGTTCTGAATCCCCAATCCCTCTATTGTAAACCATCACTATTCTCCCAAGGTTGCAGACATGGGTTAACTGTCATCTCTACAACTATCTGTCTACATTTCTACATAATTGCCCCCTTTTTCTTCTGGGTCCCATCCTCTCCTCCCCTCCAAGTCATTCATGATCCTGTTACTACATCCAAATGTTCCTCCCTCTTTCCTCCTCTCTCTCCGGGTCCTGATGGAGCTGGAGTTCAGAGACCTCTTATCCTCTTCCTCCTATCATTTCTCCCCCACTGGGAGTATGGATCAAAATTGTTTGGGGGTGCATAAGGTAAGAGTTCTGGCTTCTATAATTGCTTTTTGACTGGACTTGGGTGTTGGCAGGTCGATCCATACCCCCAGCCTGTTAAAACTAAATGTCACATAGACTTAATATGGAAAGTTAAATTACCACTTTTGACTGTACCTGACCCAATCATGGAGCCTCCTGTTTGGTTGTGGTGAGAAGGAATCTTATCCTATGCTTTGGCTTGAAGCAGAGATCACACTAGTCTCTGAAAATTCACAGGTGATAATAACCACAGTGCTGTTTCCTTCTCCACCAGGTTTAGCACCTGGAAAGCTTAGATTATGCCATTTGTTAGAGTGCTCTCTATCTCCTTCTTTAAATGGGCTTAAGGAACTGTTTATGCCCCTGAAATTCCAAGGAGTTATTAGAATAACTTTAAACATTAAATTTGCTACCAAGGAGCTGGTTCAATGGGCAAAATATCCTGCAAGCCTTAGGGCCTAGGAGAACATACTTCCCTCTCCTTCCCTCCCTCCCTCCCTCCCTCCCTCTCTCTCATAGCATATATATTACAAGAAATTTATTTATTTATTTATTTATTTATTTAGAGATGGAGAAAGAAAAGACAGGGGTTAAATGCACACATTACAGTGCATAAGGTCCTAGGTTCAAGCCCCTGGTCCTCAACTGCAGGGGAATAGAAGCTTCATGAGTGAAGCAGGGCTGCAGGTGTCTCTCTGTCTTTCTGTCTCTCACCCTCTCTATCTCTCCCTCCTCTCTCAATTTCTCTCTGTGTCTATCCAATAGTAAATCAATGTATTTGGAAGGAAGGAAGGAAAGAAGGAAGGAAGGAAGGAAGGAAGGAAGGAAGGAAGGAAGGAAGGAAGAAAGAAAGAAAGAAAGAAAGATAGAAAGAAAGAAAGGCAGTTAGAGAAGTAGAGCATTTCAGGGGCCGGGCATTTCACACCGAGTTAAATGCACACACTACAAAGTGCAAGGATCCTGGAGTTCGAGCTCCCCACAGCCCGAACCCAACCCCCTGGCTCCCTACCTGTAGGGGGGTTCACTTCACAAATGGTGAAGCAGGTCTGCAGGTGTCTTTCTCTCTCTCTCTGTCTTCCCCTCCCCTCCCCTCTCAATTTCTCTGTTTTATCAAAAAAAAAAGAAAGAAAGAAAGAAAGAAGGAAAGAGGTCACAGCAGCAGTAGATTCCTAGTGCAGGCACTGAGCCCCAGGGATAACCCTGGAGGCAAAGAAAGAGGGGGGTGGCAGAGCATTTCTGTGATATATTATGGTGCTGGGGATAGAACTTTGGAACCTCATACTTTTGGACCCTCCCTTTAGCTGCTGTGTCACCACCCAGGTCCCATAAAATGTATCTTTTACAAGTCAACTCTGAAGTTGGAACAGGAGTAACAGGTTTGAAAACTCAAAGGATTTAAACAGTCCACAACTGCTACCTTCATCGGTGAGTACAGTTCGCTCTAGCTGTAATTATGTGCCGTTACGAATATACCGCACACCTTGTGATATCACACTTTCTACTGTTTGAAAGAATGTAGATTATGAGCTCATTTTAGATGATTTTTTCTATACAAATAACATACTCTACTTCTATTGTGCTTGTTATATTTATAGTATAGCAGACCCTGATAACCTCTCTCTCTCTCTCTCTTCCAAATAGAGACAGAGGCAGAGAGGAAGAGAAAGAAGCCACAATACCAAAACTTCCTCCAATCTGATGGGGGTAGGGCTCGAACCAGGGCTGCTCACAGGGCAAAACAAAACACTATCCGAGCGAGCTATTTCACTGGCTCAACCCCAGTTTTCTTGAATTGTGGAAAACATCACTATTGCTCTCCATAGACATGTCTGTTAGTAAAATTTGGGGACACGTCCATTTCATAAACACACATACCCCACTCTATTTGTACTGAGAAGAATGTTGATAAACAAGGTGTTTCTTTTTGAACAGAAAAACAGAGAATTGACGATAAATGTAGCTGGACATGACAACCCATGATTCTCTGGTTAATCATCCTAAGACCAGGAAATCATAGATGTTCATCAACAGAAGGCATTTTTAAGACTCTCAGTGATTAGCGAAAGAAGAAACCACCTAGCCTCACAACATTTCCAAATAAATAAGACTGGCCATCCCAGGGTTAAATGTGGCTCATTAATATCATCCATTAATATGGTTATTATGAGCTCTGGCCTTTAAAAGAAGAATCCAGGGTGCTGCAGACAGCATAATGGTTATGCAAACAGACTCTAAGGTTCCAAGGTCCCAGGTTCAATCTCCAAAGGCCAGAATTGAGCAGTGTTCTGTAAAATAAATAAATAATGGGGTCAGGTGGTGGTGCATGTGTTATCATGCACAAGGACCTGAGTTCAAGCCCCCAGCCTCTACCCATAAGAGGAAGGCTTCACCAGTGGTGAAGCAGGACTGCAAGTGTCTCTCTGTCTTTCCGTCTCTCTGCCTTTCTATATCCCCTTCCTCTTGATTTCTGGATGTCTCTGTCCAATAAATAAAGATAGTAAATGATAAAAATGACATAAATAATTGATTAACTAAAGTAAATAAAAACAAGAACTCTAGTGAGTCAATGAAATGTAGTCTCCCCAGGCAAGGAGCTACAGTTTCTGACTTAACTGAAAGAACCTATTCCCCAAACATGGGGCATTTCAGATGCTAGACTTCACTTTTGTCACACAAAGCACTTTTGCATCCCTGCTCGCTGCCAATGACAGGTGTACTGGCACCAGGGCAAATCTGCACATGTTTGGCACTTTCAGAGGGATAGTTCTCTACTCTCCACACTGGAACTGCAGCTGAACTGGGGTCACAGCAGCTTTGACACTGCAGACTCCATGGAGAGGGCTCCATGAGTTATTCCTTCAGAACCTCCTTATGGCACCCTAAAGAAACCACCTTTGTGGTGTGTGAAAACACAAAACATACAATCTAAGAAGCTGCAGTGTAACTTCAACCCCAACATTTAAAAACCCTGATCATAGAACACTACTTTCTTTTTTTTTCTTTTTTTTTTTTTCTCCAGGGTTATCACTGGGGCTCCGTGCCTGCACTATGAATCCACTGCTCCTGGAGGCTATTTTTTCTCTGTTATTACCCTTATTGTTTATCATTATTGTTGTCACTGCTGCCATTGTTGTTGGATAGGATAGAGAGAAATCTAGAGAGGAGGGGAAGATAGAGAGGGGGAGAGAAAGGTAGACAACTGCAGACATGCTTCACAACTTGTGAAGCGACCACCCTGCAGGTTGCGAGCTGGGGGCTTGAACCGGGATCCTTACACCAGTCCTTGCGCATTGAGCCATGTGTACTTAACCCACTGCGCTACCACCCAGCCCCCAGAACACTACTTTCTAACTTTTTTTTTGAATAAAGACTCCAAATGCTTATGATACACCCACACTGCAGACATACACACACAGAGTAATAGATCACAGCACTGAAGCTTCCTTCAATGCAGTGGGGGCTGGGTTTGAACCTGGGTTGCACACATGGCAAAGCATCTCACTGTCCAAATGAGCTATTTTACTGGACCAAGAGACCACATACTTGAAACACTGTGTTTTGTATTTGTACAGAAAGCAGTGCTTCTGAACCCTCTAAGCATATATAGAAGATAAAAGTTTATTATTCAGTTCTTGCTAGCTCAGAGAACTATTACTGTGAAATGCTTTCATTAAAATACCTATAAAGTGGAAGATGACACATACTTGAGAGAAATGATAAATCAATGGGCCCCTGGGTTTCTTTTCAAACACTAAAGTGAAGGAGACATGCAAGTACTTCAACATTCCTCAAGGCCAATTTACTCCCCTCCAAGAAAGTCACATGAAAATAGTGATGAGTTTCTTTTCTAGTATAAACATCCTTGAACTCAGTGGTGCTGGGACCATATCAAGTTATCAAGCAACACCAGAACCTTCTTTCAGACATATATAAGCACTGGAACATCAAAACAAAATGGGAAGTCAAAGTTAAGAATCAATATAGCTTTCAGAAATTGAGGGAAGTGGGAGACTGAGTCTCTGAAAGTATAGACCAGACAATCAAAACCATAAAGGATCTCCAAGGGCCAAAAGTTTACTAAGGTTAAACTTAAGACTTGCACATATGAGGCCCCAGGTTCAAATCCTAGTATCACACGTCAGAGCTGGGCAGTAACGCTGGACCCCACCCCACCCCACCCCAAAAAAAGAAAAGAAAATCTCTATAAAGCAATGGGTATGAGATCTTAAGATAGCTCACTCAGGGTTGTACCTGCCAGCCACCACATAAGTTACCCAGGTTCAAGTCCAGGCCCCACAACACAGGAAAAATGAAGTGTCCTGGTGTCTCTTTCTCTCTTGGTTTCTCCCAAACTTCCTAGCTGAACACCTGGGATTTAACATGATTTGTACTCCCCCCCACTCTCAGTCCCATGAAAGAGTTTGTGAGTTGGTGAAAAGTTGTCTTTCAGTATTATTGAAAATATCATAACGTGCTAGGTCAAAGCCGGGTTGACGCTTGCAGGGGTCTGTGATGAGGTGTTTGTTCTTTACCTCAGCTGACTGCCAACTCTGTTTCCAAGAGTCTGGAACAGAGAAGTTCAGTGTAGGCGTAGGGGACCAGATTGGGTGACGAGACGTCAAGCGTTGGACAGGGTGGGCGAAGATGTGGGCGAAGATATCCGCGTATATTGGCAGGTCCGGTCGAGCGTAGACACAGAAAATGAACTTAGATGATGCCGCATCCCGACGAATATCTGGCGGGGTGATGTTGCTAAGAATTGGCAGCCATGGAACCGGGGTGGAACGGATGGTTCCAGAAATTATCCTCATGGAGGAATATAATTTGGAATCGACCAAGTGGACATGGGGGCTACAGAACCATACTGGGGCACAGTATTCTGCAGTGGAATAGCATAATGCCAGAGATGATGATCATAGTGTGGAAGCGCTTGTGCCCCATGAGGAGCTGGCCAGTCTTGCAATGATGTTATTCCTCACGCCCACCTTTGCTACAGTTTTTATGAGATGTTCGTGAAATGACAGAGTGCGATCGAGAGTAACGCAAGGATACACTGGCTGGGCTTCATGCCGGATTCTCGTATCGCCAAGCTGCACATTAAACTCACTCGAGGCCGAGGCATGGTGTAGATGGAAAACAGATGATACCGTTTTTGCAGTGCTAGGGATTAGTCGCCATTTTTTACAGTAATCAGATATCAGAGACATGTCTTTCGTGAGTGTTTCCTCGAGGATGTTGAACTTTGATGCCTGAGTTGCACAGCAGATGTCATCGGCGTAGATGAACTTCCTTGAAGAAGTTTCTGGGAGGTCATGGATGTAAATATTAAATAGCGTAAGAGCCAGAACAGAGCCCTGGGGGAGGCCACTTGAGACAAGTCTCCATCTGCTAGACTTGTCACCCAGATGCACCCGGAATCTTCTGTTTTGGAGAAGAAACGATATAGTGTTGGCCACCCATGGAGGCAGGCATCTTGAGATCTTGACTAGGAGACCACAGTTCCAGTCTCTTGGAAACAGAGTTGGCAGTCAGCTGAGGTAAAGAACAAACACCTCATCACAGACCCCTGCAAGCGTCAACCCGGCTTTGACCTAGCACATTATGATTGGGCCCCTCCTCAATCGCTATCGAACAGGCCATGGCCGGTGCGCCGCTATGTTCCATCGCTGGGGAGCCAGAGACGACCCGAACTGCCCCTGCGGCTACAGACAGACTATGACCCACATAGTCAATGACTGCCACCTCTCCAGATTCAAAGGAGGTCTCGAAACTTTACATCAGGCTCAACCTGATGCTGTTGACTGTCTACGGAAGAAGGGCAAACGCTAGAAGAAGAATTGAAAATATAGAAATTATGGGGGCCATAAGGGGGCCAGCAAGATAGGTCACCAGACAGGGTGCCCATTTTGCCAAGCGCATGACCTAGGCTAAAATCTGGTCTCTACCTCACTGTGCCAAAACTAGTCCTGATATATACATGGAGAGAGAGAGAGAAATTGCCATCATTTAATAATAAGACAACTGCAATATAAACTTAGCTTCCAGAAGATTCTATTTCCCAGCAAATTTGAGTAGAGGTTATGAGACATCCCTACCCCCCCCCACACACACACACCAGCCCCATCCACCACTCTTCACTGAGCTAGTCTTAGGAATACTATCTTCGTTTGAATGGAAAAAGTATCATACCTAGACCCACTGCCATATTTCAGACAGTGGACATTATTTCCAAGCTTCTAAGTCTGTCTTCTTGAGCCCTGGGACTGTCAACCTCAACTCCAAGTAGCTAATAAATTGCATGCAGTCTGAAGACATGATCCAGGCATAATAACTATGACCACTTTTATTTCTAATATATTGATCTATTCCAATGAGCCGGCATATTTTCAATAAAGCAGGGAATGTGCACCTATTTGTCTGTAAAATGGGGGGAGGGGGAGAGTAGCAGGAAAAAAAAGACTGAAACTGGCTGGGAGCTGTCTTAGCCCCACCCCCAGCAGCCTCTTCATTCCCTTTCTGAAGTGGCTGCGGCTTTCACTGTCTCCTCTGCAAGGGACTCCCTCTGCTGCTCCAGCAGAGACATGACCTAAATCAGGGACATGCTAAATGCAGTTAAGGCCCTAATAGAGCACACTCCACATTCTAATTAGGGAACCTCTCACACATTAGAGAACAACCCTCCCCCCTCCCCTCTTTCAAACTCATTTATTGGATAGAGACAGCGAGAAGCTGAGATAGAAGGGGGATGGAAATAAAGTGAGACACAAGCACAATTCTGCTTCACAACTCATGAAACTCACCCCCCCCCCATATATGGGGCCAGGGGCTTGAGCCAGAGTGCTTGAGCATAACATGCGCACTCAACTGAGTGTGCCACCACTGGGCCCCAGAGAGAACAGCACCTTTAAGTCTCAAAAAAAATGGAAGCAAGTTAAGGGTGCTTAGTAGAACTCAGGACTCCTTTATCTGGGGTTGATTGGTCAGGGTACTTTGAAAAAGAGAGAGATCTGTGTGAATTCTGATTAGGACAACCACACTACAGTAGGAAATCTTTCAGGGTCTTTTTAACCCTGAACAGCCAGTATATAGAGTTAACAGATGATAACAATCTAATAGGCTTCTTTCATTTCAGGCGCTCGGAAAGTCGGTTCTCAGAGTCTTCTCAGCATCATCTCAACAAAACTACATAGACTTATTTTTCTAGATAAGGGCAAGCTAATTTCTTTATGGACTGAAAATTTGCAGTATAAACTTGTGAATGTACTCTGCTCCTTAAATGGGAGAACATGTAGAGAATATGTTAAGGAGAGTGAGTTACATTTCTCCCCACTTTGGTTATCTATTTCACACAAACACATATAAATGCACAGGAACAGCTTTTACTCCTGTATGGATCATGCATTATTTTTCCAATGAAACCAAATAAATTAACTTATAGAATTAAATAAACAAAGAAGCAACCAAGACAGAGCAATCATCCCACTGTGACTGAAGTCTGCAGTGATTTTCTGCTAGGAGCTTGGTGGTATTATCATTTAGAACACTAGTTGGCGCTAGATAAGCAGAAGATGGATCTGTGTGGTCCAGACAGAAAGCATGTGTTCAATTGGAGGATACTAATTCTGAAGCATGCTGAACACACACACACACACACACACACAGAGAGAGAGAGAGAGAGAGAGAGAGAGAGAGAGAGAGAGAGAGAGAGAGACTGCACACTGTTTTTCCTAGTTAAAAAAAAATTCTTGGAAGTCAGAAATACCACAAATTCCCTGGAGCCTGGAGTTCCCAGCAATCCTGAATGAAACAATTAGAGCTGAGCCAGAAAGGAGAAAGTTGATGCTTGAAGCAGTGTCTCAAGAACCTCTTTAAGGTGACTGCTGTCTTTCTTTCAACCCCAGTTACTAAACACTGCACTTTCACAAATAATACCTAGGATTTTTTTTAAATTTCAATCTCTGTTGTTTTCTTTGCTACCTTTGAAAGGATGCACTTTTTTATTCTTTCTAAATTCTCTAGTACTTATCTTCCAGAATTAAAAGCCTGCCCACACTGTCAAGTTCATACATTCACTTGCTCATCTTCATTTGCACATGGAATTACAGTCCTAAAGTAGTTGAACGCATAGTAAGTCAGACCTCCAAGGAGCAAGCAAGGCCATCTTTTATTTCTCTAGTGTTCTAGTCTAGAGAGGGAGTAGAACGAACAAGAAATGAGAAGGGAAGGGTGTTCTGGGAGACCAAGAAAGGCAGATGATCTCAAGGCCCTGTAGTGAAGGATCAATGGAAAATAGGCCCGGGTGTGATTCCTGGGAAGCCGGGGGCCTCTGGGAGCTGCCAGGAGCCACTGTTGTCTACACTCCTGAAGGCTAACTGACCACACTGGCCAATCAGGACTGCTGGGACACAACAGAACAAAGATGAACGCGGTAGCCCAGTATCTATCAAGGACCAGGAGGTTGAAGCAGGGCTCATTCCCCAGGAATTGAAAGAAGAAGAAGAAGAAAAAAAAAAAAAACTCAAATCCACTAAATGTAGAACAGCACTGGGAGGCACAAAGCAACAGAACACGCTTTATCAGTATTCCTAGAGTAAGTTCGAGTCTGAGTACTGTGTCTATTAAAAAAAAAAAAATGTGCAAGTGCCAACTGCCTTTCCACCCTGGGTATCTAGCCAGTTAACCCCCTCTCCCTTCTTTCACTATTAAGCCCATTGCAGCCTTCGGTTCTATCGTCTTTACCGATCTTTTTTTCCTTCCTACCTGACCTTTCTCACTCAGATGCTGTTAGCTCTGGGATGGAATCCTCTGTCCCTAATCTGCCACTTTTGGGGACTTGAAATGGTGTTTTCCCCAAGCGCTCCTCGTGCTCCCATTCCCAGCATGGGGACGCATGGTTAGTCCTTTCCTGGTTCAATACCAGCAGCCAAGACCCCCAGGTATCCTTCTAGGCTAAATTCTCTCCCTCGCTCACACTTCGCTCTGGCCCCGCCTGGCCCTGCGCTGCTTCTCCGCGTTTTCCAGCAAGTGCGCCCTGATGCTCAGATGGACAGACAGCTCAGGGAAACGCACCATAAAGCCAGAGGCGACAGGAGTCAGCCAGGGAGTGGCGGTCTGACAGCATACACTCGGCTGGCAGGAGGGAGGTGAACCCCCCCAAAGCCAGAGGCCACCATGACTGCTCCCTAGAGCCCGGCGGCCCCAGCGCACCCAGCGCCCCTCTCCGTCGACCACACTCGGCCCCCGCGGCGGCCGGAGGACCCTCCCCGCAACGCCCCCGGTGCCCCAAATCCGGGCAGCACAGTCACCGAGCAAAGGGGTCCCCCAAATGACTCCGGATGCCACTTAAGCAATCCCCCTGTACCATCCAGAGAGAGCAACCTAGAGAGAGCAGCCCCAGGTTGCTCTCGGCTCCGCCAGAAACTTGGGTCCCAGGTGACCCGAAAGGAAACTAGAAGACCGCGTGCCCCCCACCCCCGCTCCATACACATACACCTCAGCTTCCCGGACTCAAAAAGGCCGAAGCTTCCAACCTCCCAATTTGGGGGGCGCGGAGAGAGGGTGCACACAAGCCTCCGCACCTGACAACCGAACTCCAGGGGCCCCCGGGGCGTGGGAGGTTAAGGCTCCGGCACGGGAGTGTCCGAGCGAACCCGAGAGGTAGAGCTAGCGGGCAGAGCCAGAGGGGTCCCCAGAGCTCGGGCGGGCAAGTTTCTCCATCTTTTGCCCCGTCGGGGCAAGAGTGCCTGGCGTCACCCCGACACCCAGCCCGCCAGCGCCCACACCCCGCAGCAGTCCAAAACACCTGGGAGGGGGACTTCTGGCCTTCAGAGGTGCGTTTGCTTTGCCAAGCACCCCTGGACGCCTGATGTGAGCACAGTCTCCACGATGAGCCCACAGTCCCGAAGCCGACCGTGCGCCCAGGGCGCACCCATGGGTGATACGCCGCCACCAGTCGGGTGCTGCCGCGGGGCGCTGGGAGTGTGGGTGCAGCCGAAACCATAAAACCAATACAGACATTAATGAACACCCCCCCTCCGCGGCACAGCACACTACACCCAGTACCCACATGCCCGCGCCCGGCGGGAAGACGCGGGCAGGAAGGAGGTGGCTCGCCGGGAGTTGGGGAAGTGGCTGGGACGTCGCGGGGCTAGGTGCTGGGTGCAGACCGGGGCGCAGGGTGCGGGATGGGGGATCGGGGGCCCGAGGGCGTGGGTCGCGGGGGCCTTACCGTGCGCGGCCGAGCCCAGCAGGGCGAGCGCGGGCAGCGCCAGCAGCAGGAGCGCAGAGCCCAGCCCCAGCCCGCGCCGCATCCTGCTCGGGGAGTGGGTCCGCTGGGACACCGGGGCGCCCCCACCCTCGCGGCGGAATCGGAGAGCCGGGAAGTCTGGGCTGCGCAGGCGGCTCGGCCCCTGGCGGTCCGGGTACAGCGGCCACTCGCCGCCTCAGTCCCCGCGCGGAGCCGGGCGGGACTGCGCCTCCCCGCACGGTCTCAGGCCGGCGCCGCGCACGGGAGGGCGGGGGGAGGCGGGGCGCCGGGCGGGGCGGACGGAGGGCGGGGCACCGGGCTGACTGCGGGCGGGGGCACCAGGGACTTGGGGGTCGCCTTATGTAAGCGGGTGGGAGCCGCGCCCAGACGGGGCGGGGGAGGGGGAATAGGAGGAGTTGGGCGGGGGACTGGGCTGCTGGGGTGACTAGGGGCTGGAGGAACTGGAGGTGGCGGGGCCCCTGGCTGCTGGGGCCGGGTGGCTGGGGAACTGGGAGGGCTGAGAGGAACTGGTGGGGCTGGAGGTGCCGGGATGAAGCCGGCTGGGCACCGTTGCTGGGGCCGGAGTGACTGGAAGGGCCGGGGAGGGGGCTGGCAGGGGAGGGGGCGGGGAGCAAAGCAAAGCCTGACTCCCACGCGCAGTCCCCGCCCCTCCCAGACCTCGGGGTTGGCCAATACCCCCGGGTGCCCTGCTGGCTTGTAACTGAGTGTCCGCTGTGCCTGGGGCCCCCTGCACTCGGGGCTGCACAGACTTGGCCGACCCGGGGACACCCTCCCGCCTCCATCCGCACCTGTGGGGGCCGCGGGGCCAGCGTGCTGGGCAAAGGGTGCGGAGGCTGCCTCGAGGGGCGGGGTTAAGCCAGGAACCGCACTCCGCTCCGGGCAGAGATGCTGTCTGAGTGGTGGTGGCTACCATGCCCTGCTATCACACTCCGGACGTTGTGTGTAAAGAGCCTTTTATTTTCTTTCTTTCTTTCTTTCTTTCTTTCTTTCTTTCTTTCTTTCTTTCTTTCTTTCTTTCTTTCTTTCTTTCTTTCCTTCTTTCTTTCTTTCTTTCTTTCTTTCTTTCTTTCCTCCTTCCTGAAAGAAAGTGTTTGGGTGACTGGGTGGCTGGTTTGGGGTTCCCCGCAGAGAAAGTCGTGCACAGACCGGCTGGGGAGCCCTTGGCTGGAGCCCTGGGTCCTAGGGCTGGAGGCCAGGTGACCCGAAAGGCTCTGGATATGTGGGGGCTTTCTCACACACTCCCAAGCACCCTCCTCCCCGTGACAGGCAGGGCTCTGACTGCAGCTCCAGCTCCTCTCCTGTCTCCCCCAGCCAAATGGAACTTCAATAACAAGGTTGTCCCTGGCAAAGCCTGGTCACACGTGGCCCTTTCTCACACCCCTGGAGGCCCTGCCTGCCTTGTTGTGGCTTCATGACTCTCTGCAGCTTCCAGCCTGAAGAGATCTTGATGCTCAGCTGAAGTGACAGGTCCCCAGTCCAGGGCTGAATTGGGCTCCTAACTGGCTGGGAACCTGGTGCCCAGGGAGACTTGGGTGAAAAATTGTCACCAGCTTCCTGCTGGCCAGACCAGCACTAGGGCTTCAACAACAAGAGCCAGTTCAAATCTGAGATCTCCAGACTGGGAACTTGACACTAGCAAGATGAGAGTGGGAACTGAGCCAGTGGAGTTGTATTATGTTCACTGATTCTCATTTATTTCAATTTTACCTTTTAGATAGAGACAAAGAGACAGAGGCAAAGACATTGAAGCTTCCTTCAATAAAGGTCAGGGCTCAAACCTGGGTCACTCATGTGACAAAGCAATGCACTCTCCAAGTGAGCTGTTTCATCAGCTCTTAACTTTAAACTTTAATAAGCACATAACTAGTCTCCACCATGCTGGACAGTGCATTTGGGACCCTCATAACTTGCCATCTATTTACCTCATTACTTAGTTTTACCAGAGCACCAACCCACTCTAATAATTGGTGTCAGGAGTCAAGCCTGGGACTTCTCACATGCAATTCCTCTGTGCTACCACTGTTCTATGTCTTGGCCCCTGCTATTTATTTTGAGGAAAATGTTACCAGAGGATTTAAGATCATATTACACACCTAGCAGAGCACACACTACCTTGTGCAGGAATCCAGGCTCAAGCCCCTGGTCCCCACCTGCAGGAGGAAGAAGCTTCACTAGTGATGAAGCAGGTCTGCAGGTGTCTCTGTCTCTCTCCCTCCTCCTCCCCTCTCAATTTCTCTCCATCTCTACTACTACACTAATAATAATAATGGATAAGAAAGAGAGAGAAGGAAAGAAAGAAAGAAAGAAAGAAAGAAAGAAAGAAAGAAAGAAAGAGAAAATGGTAGCTGGGAGTTGTGGATTTGTCTTACAGGTACTGAGCCCTAGAGATAACCCCAGTGGGGAAGATATGCACACCTTGTGATGGCATATGCACACCTTTTGATGGCAACCATGGTTAAGTGTGCACAGTACAGTGGTCAAGGACCCAGGTTCAAGCCCCCAACCCCCACCTACAGGGAGGAAGTTTCATAAGTGGTGAAGCAGCATTGCAAATGCATCTCTCTCTCTCTTTCCCTCTCTCCCCTTCTCTCTCTTTCCATTTCCCTCTTGACATCTCTATCCAAAGCAAATTAAAAGATATTTTTTAAAAATTTTTTTTCATGAGAAGCCAGAGAAGTGGCTAAGTAACAGTGCACAGAACTTGAACACCTAAAGTCCTTGGCTTGGATGCTTGGATTATGGAATAGTGGTGCCCTGGTCCCTCTCTCCCTCCCTCCTTCACATAAATAAATATTGTTATAAAATATTATATTTCACATGTCTTCATAGCTACTTAAAAATCCTCATACACATTACTGCATCAACACTACCTCGATGCCACTTTAGGGACTGGGTGGTTGTGTTCTTACTAGAGTGTACACATCACATGTAAGGAGTTACCAATGCCCATACGTGGTGGGGGTAGGTAGCATAATGGTTATGCAAAGAGGCTCTCATGCCTGAGGCTCCAGTGTTCCAGGTTCAGTTCCCCTCATCAACACAAACCAAAGCTGAGTAGTGCTCAGCTCTGGTTAAAAAAAAAAAAGAAAGAAAGAAAAAAGGTGGGGGAGCTGGGCAGTAGTTCACCAGGTTAAGTGCACATGGCACAAAGCCCAAGGACCAGCACAGGGATCCCATTTGTAGCCCTGGGCTCCCCACCTGCAGGGAGGTCACTTCCCAAGCTTAAAAGCAGTGAAGCAGGTCTGCAAGTGCATATCTTTCTCTCTCCCTCTCTGTCTTCCCCTCTTTTGATTTCTCTCTGTCCTATCCAACAACAACAACAGCAATAATAACAACAACAAGGGCAACAAAATGGGAAAAAATTGCCTACAAGAGCAGTGGGTTCATAGTGCAGGCACCAAGCCCCAGCAATAACCCTGAAAGCAAAAAACAAACAAAAAGTTAATAATATAAAATAGCCCATACAGCCACCATGTATTGTACTGGCCTAGTTTGGATTTACTTTTAAATACACACAGACCCACAGTTATGAAAGTCTATATGTAGATGCTCCCATAGAATACATCACAAGAGGAGGGCCTTTCTCCCTAATTTTCCACTGTTGTACACTCAGAATCTGGGAAACTAGCTGGCACATACAAGGCTGTCAATAAACCGTTATTGCATACTGAATAAAATCAATTGCTATCCCTTTTTTCAGCAAAGAATCAAACTCAGGGCCTCAGGCATGTGCCACATTCACTCCAGTATTGAGTTTTATCTGTGTCTCCAAGAGCTAATGGATTTTAAATCTGAGCCAAGTCCATGCTGAAAACGTCACCCTCTCAAGTTTTTGAATTGTGAGTAGGATTTTCCAGTTGTGGATCAATTCAAGTGTGGGGAATTTGTACCACCCATAACTGAAATGAGCCTTTGGAGGGGATTGAACTATTGCAGGTGTTTTAAGGATAGACACAAAGTGGGTTTGATTCTGAAGAACAAAAATCTTCATTTACATCTATCTGTGAGAGCTTCCTTTTTCTTGGCATCAGTGAGTGGAGAATTAGCTCAGGGGTGATAAATCCCAGTGATTGGTGCCAATGGGAATTAAGCATGCATGTCCCTCTGGAAACCAGCACTCAGGAAAGTCTGTGCTTAGCGTGTGGGCCTCCTAGTGGAACCTCTTGCCTCTTTAAGTCTAAACTGATATGGAGCAAGGGTCTGTGTTGATGCTATAGAAAAAAAAGTTAAGATAGATTATAACGATTATAACTACACAAAAATTTCACGAGTTTGTTTTTTTTAAATTAGTTATTTAATAATGATGATTAACAAGACTGTAAGATAACAGGGTTACAATTCCATACAGTTTCCACCATCAGAGTTCCACGTTCCATCCCCTCTATTGGAAGCTTCCCTATTCTTTATCCCTCTGAGAGGATGACACAAAACATCATTTTTTTAATTATTCCCTTTTGAAGCCCTTGTTGTTTTATTGTTGTAGTTATTATTGATGTCATTGTTGTTGGATAGGACAGAGAGATATGGAGAGAGGAAGGGAAGACAGAGAGGGGGAGAGAAAGATAGACACCTGCAGACCTCCTTCACCGCCTGTGAAGCGACTCCCCTGCAGGTGGAGAGCCAGGGTGCTTGAACCGGGATCCTTACACCGGTTCTTGTGCTTTGCACCACCTGCGCTTAACCCACTGCACTACCACCCAACTCCCAAATCAAAACATTTTTATGGGGTGTAGAAGGTGAGAGTTCTGGATTCTGTAATTGCTTCTCTGCTGGACATGAGCATTGAGGTGGATCCATACCCCCAGACTGTTTCTATCTTTCCCTAGTGGGGGCAGGGCTCTGAAGAGGTGAGATTACAGGACACATTGGTGAGGTCATCTGCCCAGGGAAGTCAGGTTGTCATTGTTGCAGCATCTGCAACTTGGTGGCTGAAAATCAGTAAAATACAAAACAGAATTTATCTTTCTCTGTATTTGATTCCCTGCTACATATGTATATGATCACTCTAGAGGAATTATTAACAGCCCACATAGAAGAAAGAGGATTCTAAAGAATATAAACAGGGTATTGATCAGAAAACTCTTTTCCTAACTAGAACATATGGACCTCAGGTGAAATTGCTGATAGACACCCAGCAAGGATAGCCAGATGGTAGCATAGTGGACTGATGCCACCCTCTTTCCTGCCTCAGTCACTAAGGGGATTTGGCTGCCATAAAGGCATCTATCTCAGGTTTTCTGTCCTAAATCAGTTGCAGTTGACAACATCCTATTTGTTGGTTCTGGTTCCAAGAAATGGAAACTCAAACCAACTTAAGCAAAGACAGAAAGACTGGAAGAGAGGACAATTTTTAGTGTGGCATGTAATTAAAATCTACAATAAAGGATCTGCATTATACTGGGCAGCATCTTGTGTTCATTCACTATATGGTAGGGCACAGCTTTTGTTTGTTTTTTGCCTCCAGGGCTATTGCTGGGACTCTGAATCCACTGCTCCTGATGGTTACTTTTTTTCTATTTTATTGGATAGGACAGAGAGAAATTGAGAGGGAAGAAAGAGGAGGGGGGAGAGAGAGGGAGACTTGCAGCTGTTTCAGCTGTTTCACCACTCAGGAAGTGTCACTGTTGGAGGTGGGAAGCTGGGGCTCAAACATGGGTCCTTGCACTTAGTACTATGTGTGCTTAACTGGGTGCACCTACTGTCTGGCCCCCTGACAGTTCTTAGCTGTTTCCATGGGCAGTCTTATTTACTACTTCTTTGGAAAATTAGATGAAAGTTCTGCCTGATTTCTCCCTTTGAATACATGTGGAAACGTTCCCTAAGTCACTCCACTGAGGTCACACACCATAAGCACTAGTCTGATGTCAGGGGTCATGTTCTAGATCCAAGAACTTGAACCCCACCACACATAGTGTCTGGTGCCTTCCCCTAGAAGGCCTCTGCCTTCTTGGGTCTGTTCTTTCCCTAATGTTTTAACTTCATCCACAGATGCTGAGCCCACACTGGGATTCCTGGGGATATAGGCTGTTTTGTCTTTACCATTATAATTCTCTGCAAGAAGAGCATTCTCACTTTCAAATCCCACCAGAATGATGTCTCCTCCTACTAGGGGTTACATACCTATGCCCTTCAGTAAGGCCCAATGTTTCAGATAAATGGGGCAGGAAGGCCTGTATTGTGTGCCTACTTTTGGCAACTGGAAATTCATATGGGCATGAGGATTGGGAATTTGTCCACAGGAAGATCAACATACTTAGAAGGAAGGTGAGTAAGAGACTTGACGGAGGGCAGATGTGTGCAATTTTGTGGTGTGTGGGCAGAATGGGTTCTGTCTGATGAGTCCTCATGGTGGACCTCTGCCTCCCACTGCTCATTTCTGCTTGTTTCCCTTGGCTTCTGCATCTCAACCTGAAAAGGGCATTTCTCAAGGAGCTGCTGCCCTGAGGTGGGAGACACCCAGCCTGAAGCCTGCTGTCTGCTGGTGGTGCCCACAACCTGAACCAGTCTAGCTCAACTGAGGCATGACAGGAATAGTAACTCAGGAGAAAGAAAGCAAGATGCCTGTTGCAGTGGAGACATGGGTTCTAGGACCAGCATCACATGGGAGCACCTTGGCACCAAAGGCAGATGTATGGTTAGTGAGACACTGTTCTTCAGTACTCTAACTCTGTGTCTCTCTTCTCTCTCCCTCTCCTTTTTCTGAAATACAAATCAGCCCTGGAACAGTGGAATTGTACACACACACACACACTCATTCTCATTGCAGGACTCAGATACAGCACACCAGTAGATCCCACACTGAGTAATCTGTGAGCCCTGGGCCCCACCTGCAGGTGTGTGTGTGGCAGCGGTGGAGGGAGTTCACAATCTGTGTCCCTGCAGGAGTCTCTTTCATTCTATTTTCTCCCTCCTTCTCTATTTCTCTTTGTATCTGTAAAAATATAATGAAAAGATAAGATAAATAAAATATGAAAAAATGCTAGTTGTATTCACCTGCTGTTCTAGGGTGATATTTTATGCAGTAGTACCACAATAAGGAGACTATGGTATATATCATGTGAGAAGTCTGCGACTCAGATTAAGTTGAAGATAAATCTACATCTCCTGTAAAGCTAATCAATCAGAGGGAAATAAGACAGACTATACAGGGGCGGGTAGGTGGTTCAAATGGTACAGTGAGGGCTGGCCAGGGTTCAAACCCTAGGCTACCACTTAGGGACACCTGCAGAAGACAAGCTTCACATACAGTGAAGCTATGCTGTTGGAGTCTCTCTCTCTCTCTCTCTCCTTTTCTCCACAAAGAAAAAATGGCCCCTGGCAGATGACCTCACCAATGTGTCCTGGAACCTCACTTCTCCAGAACCCTACCCCACTAGGGAAAGATAGAAACAGGCTGGAAGGGGCCAGACGGTAGCACAGAGGGATAAGTGCACATGGTGCAAAGCCAAGGACTGGAGTAAGGATACTGGTTCCAGCCCCCGGCTTGCTACCTATAGGGGTGTCGTTTCACAAGCAGTGAAGCAGGTCTGCAGGTGTCTCTCTCTCTCTCTGTCTTCCCCTCCTCTCTCGGTTTCTCTCTGTTCTATTCAACAACAATGGCAGCAATAACAACAACAACAATAATAATAATAACAACTAAACAACAAGGGCAACAAATGGGGGAAAAATAACCTCCATGAGCAGTGGATTCGTAGTGCAGGCACCAAGCCCCAGCAATAACCCTGGAGGTGAAGAAAGAAAGAAAGGAAGGAAGGAAGGAAGGAAGGAAGGAAGGAAGGAAGGAAGGAAGGGAGGGGCTGGGAGTATCAATTCACATATCCAGCACAGAAGCAATTACAGAAGCCAGGCCTCCAAACTTCTGAAACCCATAAAGAATATGGGTCCAGGGAGTTGAGTGGTAGTGCAGCAGGTTAAGCACACATGGCTCAAAGCTCAAGGACCAGCGTGAGAATCCCAGTTCCAGTCCCCAGTCCCACCTAGGGGAGTCGCTTCACAAACAGTGAAGCAGGTCTGTAGGTGTCTTTCTCTCCTCCTCTCTGTCTTCCCCTCCTCTCTCCATTTCTATCTGTCCTATCCAACAATGACGACATCAATAGCAACAATAACTACAATAAAAGAAGGGCAACAAAAGGGAATAAATAAATATTTTTAAAAATCTAAAAAAAGAAAGAAAGAATATAGCTCCATACTACCAGAGGAATAAAGAATAGGGAAGTTTCCAATGAAGGAGATGGGACAGGGAACTGTATGAAATTGTGCCCTTCTTATCTTAGAATCTTGTTAATCATTATTAAATTACTAATAAATTAAAGAAACATTGTCCCTGTGAGCTATGAAGTCATATAGGCCCCAAACCCCAGTAATAAACTTAACAAAAAACAAAACAAACAAACAAAAAAAAAAACAGCCAGAGTCTACAATGAAACAGCATGACCAAGAAGCAGTGGAAGAGTAAGGATATACCCCTGTGGGTGGTGAAAAGGAAGGCATTGTCATTATATGGTCAGTAGAATCTTCAATGAGAGAGCTATATGTTTGGATTTTGCTAGAGATGAAATAGAATGTACACTTGCTAAATTGGAGAGGGCATTACTCCAAAATTAAGGAAGATATTTTTTAAAGAAAGTCAAATCCTATTTCTGAATGAAATTAGACTTGAGGTGGTTGAAATTATTGAGAGTTGTTGGGAATTTCATAAAATTAGATTCAAAATCTCAGTTGTGTTTTCTTCCTCATTCTTCCTTGTGCACAAAGTTCCCATACTTTGCTTCTTATCTGAATTTATTACAAGTGGTGTTTTTGATTGAATTATATATATTGAATTATCATTTTCCATAGAATTATGAATGACTAATAAGTTTTTATAAAGTGAATTTTAAACCCTAAATTATGGTATGTTTTTGAAAATAAAGCACAAAACATTTTTTAGCAGTGGGCTTAAAAAGTTCAGGTAAAAGTTCGAACAAAGACTTTCTTTTTTTTTTAATTTTTTAAAAATATTTATTTTATTTTATTTATTCCCTTTGTTGCCCTTGTTTTGTTGTTGTAGTTATTATTGTTGTTGTCATTGTTGGATAGGACAGAGAGAAATGGAGAGAGGAGGGGAAGACAGAGAGGAGGAGAGAAAGATAGACACCTGCAGACCTGCTTCACCGCCTGTGAAGCGACTCCCCTGCAGGTGGGGAACCGGGGCTCAAACCGGGATCCTTATGCCGGTCCTTGTGCTTTGCGCCACCTGCACTTAATCCGCTGTGCTACAGCCCGACTCCCAAAGACTTTCTTTTTAAAAAATATTTTATTTTGTTGTTGTGCGCGGGCTACAATTTCTCAGCATTATTTATTTATTTATTTTCCCTTTTTGTTGCCCTTGTTTTTGTCATTGTTGTAGTTAATGTTGTTGTTATTAATGTTGTTGTTTCCAGATAAACAGAGAGAAATGGAGAAAGAAGGGCAAGAAAGAGATGGGGAGAGAAGGATAGATACCTGCAGACCTGCTTCACCACTTATGAAGAGATCCCTCTGCAGGTGGGGAGCCAGGGGCTCAAACCGAGATCCTTACGCTGGTCCTCAAGTTTTGAGCTATGTGCACTTAACTGACTGCGCTTTAGCCCGACCCCCAAAGACTTTCTAATATGTCATGATTCATTTAAACAGTATACTTTTTTTTCACTATTTTTTCTTTATTGGGGGATTAATGGTTTACAGTCAACAGTAAAATACAATAGTTTGTACATGTATAACATTTCTCAGTTTTCCACATAACAATACACCCATACTAGGTCCTCCTCTGCATCATGTTCCAGGACCTGAACCCTCCCCGCCACCCATCTTTTACTTTGGCACAATACACCAACAAGATGGTATACATTTTAAATGTCTTATAAGGTAGACTGTTTACTTATTCTACAAAGAAAAAAAAGTATACTGATGACCTTTTCTGTTCCAGGTAGAGTGTCAGGAACAGGTTTTAATCTGCTGCATGACCAGTATGTTGAGGGAATCATTGCAATTTTACTGGAGGAAGCTATTTCAAGTCCTAATGAGCACAAGCATTCCCACTAAGCTAATGAGTCCCGCTTACCTTTTAAATCTTATTTCTAATTCTTTAATGCCTTTAATTAAATTGACGGTAGCTTACTGTTGCTTGAGCTTCTCAGAGTTATAGAGCTTATTCTTAATTGCATCACAGACATTCAGTAATGGGCATTTTTCATCCTGGATCCTGCAGTGGAAAACCACCATACTCAGTGAGCACTCTGCATGGACATGTTGCATCACCTCCCCTTGCTTTCCGTCTTCCCTTGTTCCACTCAGGCTCTGGTGGCTTTTCATCTTCGTTATTATAATAGAGGCCTCAGGTTTTCTTCCCACTGTAATCTACTCAGCCTGAAGACACTTTTTGATGAACAGGTTACATAAAAGATAGAAATAAATTTAAAACTTATTTGGGAAACTGTAAGGAAAGAAGGGATAAACCATTGCAATTCAAATGTTTCTATAAGTATTAAAAACTTAAGCAATTGGAGCAACAGTTTAAAAGAATGCTTGAAAGTAGTAAGAGGAGAAAAATGGTTCAAATGATCACTCAGTGGTCCACAAGATGGCCCCACTGACCAAGAACAACCTAGCACTGTCGAGCAAATGGGTAACCAACCAAAAGATGTATGAGAAGAGGATGAGTCAGATACACAGGAGGATAGAGGGTGTATTTCTTTGCAGGTGCTATTTCTCTAGACTTTGAACTTCACTAATGGATTATACTCTACTATAGTGGCATTTGAATCAGCAGGGTCACTTAGCCCAATGCCGAACCTTCAGAAAGCCCCAAGAGTACTTGCATCCTGGAGTTGATAAATAAACAAATAATTGCATTATCAAATTAACTTATGTGCATTTAACTTTATTGTAATTATTATTTTAAATAAAAATATGGAGACAGAGAGAGAAACAGACTAAGGCACAGAAACTTCCTTCAACGTGTTGGGTCCAGGCTAGAACCTGGATCACACACACACACACACACACACACACACACACACACACACACACACACACACACGGCCAAACAGCACACTAACCAAGTGAACTATTTCACCAGCCCCTTGCATCCAATTTAATGAAGTCAATTTATTGCTGTCATTTGCAAGTTTATTTCCTGTAAAGACAAGGAATATCTCTAGCCTATTTTTCTTCTCAAAGGGGAATTTCTGATATTAATGAGGGCAGAGAGAAGATTACGTCTTTCATTCATTTTTTTCTCTGATGGCATACTGGTTTTAAAATAAAATACAGAGAAATTATGTCTAGGCACTTATTGATTTGTGTTCCTCATTTAATTGGCCACTACAACTTCAGACTACAAATTGCATTCTCTATAGGTTAGGAGGGGGCTGTTGAACAATTTTGTGATATTAAGAGGTCAGAACAAACAGCTTGAAGAAAATCTATTTGAACTCCCAAGAAAGCTAAAATTTATCAAGCATATTTTAATAAAAGTAGTTGGGGAGGGACATTGCCTTGAGAGACTGGTGTTGGAACTGTGCCTCAGCTGCCTTTGGCTTTCTTTTTTTTTTTTTTTTTTTAATTTTTTTTTTATTTAAGAAAGGATTAATTAACAAAACCATAGGGTAGGAGGGGTACAACTCCACACAATTCCCACGGCCCAATCTCCATATCCCACCCCCTCCCCCGATAGCTTTCCCATTCTCTATCCCTATGAAGCCAATATCACCCTGATACCAAAAGCAGACAGGGACACAACCAAAAAAGAAAACTACAGACCAATATCTCTGATGAACATAGATGCGAAAATATTGAACAAAATTCTAGCCAACCGGATACAGCAGTATATCAAAAAGATTGTTCATCATGACCAAGTGGGGTTTATCCCAGGCATGCAAGGTTGGTTTAATATACGTAAATCAATCAATGTGATCCACCACATCAACAAAAGCAAGACCAAAAACCACATGGTCATATCAATAGATGCAGAGAAAGCCTTTGACAAAATACAACATCCCTTTATGATCAAAACACTACAAAAAATGGGAAGAGATGGAAAATTCCTGAAGATAGTGGAGTCTATATATAGCAAACCTACAGCCAACATCATACTCAATGGTGAAAAACTGGAAGCATTTCCACTCAGATCAGGTACTAGACAGGGCTGCCCACTATCACCATTACTATTCAACATAGTGTTGGAAGTTCTTGCCATAGCAATCAGGCAGGAGCAAGGAATTAAAGGCATACATATTGGAAGAGAAGAAGTCAAACTCTCCTTATTTGCAGATGACATGATAGTATACATGGAAAAACCTAAGGAATCCAGCAAGAAGCTTTTGGAAATCATCAGGCAATACAGTAATGTGTCAGGCTATAAAATTAACATTCAAAAGTCAGTGGCATTCCTCTATGCAAACACTAAGTTAGAAGAAATTGAAATCCAGAAATCAGTTCCTTTTTCTATAGCAACAAAAACAATAAAATATCTAGGAATAAACCTAACCAAAGAAGTGAAAGACTTGTATACTGAAAATTATGAGTCACTACTCAAAAGAAATTGAAAAAGACACAAAGAAGTGGAAAGATATTCCATGTTCATGGGTTGGAAGAATTAACATCATCAAAATGAATATATTACCCAGAGCCATCTACAGATTTAATGCTATCCCCATCAAGATCCCAAGCACATTTTTTAGGAGAATAGAAAAAATGCTACAAATGTTTATCTGGAACCAGAAAAGACCTAGAATTGCCAAAACAATCTTGAGAAAAAAGAACAGAACCGGAGGCATCACACTGCCAGATCTCAAACTGTATTATAGGGCCATTGTCATCAAAACTGCTTGGTACTGGAACATGAACAGACACACTGACCAGTGGAATAGAATTGAGAGCCCAGAAATGAAGCCCCACATGTATGGACATCTAATCTTTGACAAAGGGGCCCAGACTATTATATGGGGGAAGCAGAGTCTCTTCAACAAATGGTGTTGGAAACAATGGGTTGAAACATGCAGAAGAATGAAACTGAATCACTGTATTTCACCAAATACAAAAGTAAATTCCAAGTGGATCAAGGACTTGGATGTTAGACCAGAAACTATCAGATACTTAGAGGAAAATATTGGAAGAACTTTTTTCCGCATAAATTTTAAAGACATTTTCAATGAAACGAATCCAATTACAAGGAAGACTAAGGCAAGTATAAACCTATGGGACTACATCAAATTAAAAAGCTTCTTCACAGCAAAAGAAACCACTACCCAAATCAAGAGACCCCTCACAGAATGGGAGAAGATCTTTACATGCCATACATCAGATAAGAGTTTAATAACCAACATATATAAAGAGCTTGCCAAACTCAACAACAAGACAACAAATAACCCATCCAAAAATGGGGGGAGGACTTGGACAGAATATTCACCACAGAAGAGATCCAAAAGGCCGAGAAACACATGAAAAAATGCTCCAAGTCTCTGATTGTCAGAGAAATGCAAATCAAGACAACAATGAGATATCACTTCACTCCTGTGAGAATGTCACACATCAGAAAAGGTAACAGCAGCAAATGCTGGAGAGGGTGTGGGGTCAAAGGAACCCTCCTGCACTGCTGGTGGGAATGTCAATTGGTGCCTTTGGCTTTCTTCTCTTCTTTTGGGTATCACGTCTTTGCCGGCTCAGAGGCAGGAAATGAATGGTTACATGTCTTTGCTCTTGCTGGGGACATTTACTCACATGAAATTTCCATTCTTGCTAATGGACTTCCTTCCTTCCTTCCCTCCTTCCTTCCTTCCTTCCTTCCTTCCTTCCTTCCTTCCTTCCTTCCTTCCTTCTTTCCTTCCTTCCTTTCTATCTTTTGCCCCCAGGGTTATGGCTGGGGCTCAGTGCCAGCATTACGAATCCAGTGCTCCTGGTGGCCATTCCTCCCCACTCATATTATTTGATATGACAGAGAAAAATTGAGAGGGGAGTAGGAGACAGAAGGAGAGGCATCTGAAGACCTGCTTCACCTCTTGTGAAACTTCCCCCCTGCAGGTGGGGAGCAGGAGCTCAAACCTAGGTCCTTGTGCTTAGTACAATGTGCACCTAACCAGGTGTGCCACCTCCCAGGCTCTCCATTCTTCAAAATCAAACTCACCTGCTAAGCCAAGTGTCAGTCTTGTCTGTCTGTCTGTCTGTCGGTCTGTCTATCAATCATAATAGGGTTTCACTTCTGTGGGCCAACATTTTCAGTTAGAAGGAGAGACCGGGGGCTGGGTAGTGGTGTACTTGGCTAAGTGCACACCACTTCATTACACAAGTCCATTACACTACATAAGGATGTGGGTTCAAGCCCTCAGTCTCCCCCCCCATAGGGGAAAAGCCTCACAAACAGTGAAGCAGCACTGCAGTTATCTCTCTGTCTCTTTCCCTCTCTATTACCTTTCCCTCTAAATTTCTCTCTGTTCTATCAAGTAAAATAAGTAAAGTTAAAGAGAGGGAGGGAGGAAGGGAGGGAGGGAGAGAGAGAGAGAGAGAAAGAGAGAGAGAAAGAGAGAGAGAGAGACAGACCAAGACAGGGAGAAGAGTAACTGCACCATGTCACCAAAGTTTTCTCTAGCATAGTGGGGGCTGGACTCAAACTCAGGAACATGCCTCACAGAGCAGGTTCACTATCCTACTGAGACATCTTGCCCTATCAAATACTAATCTTTATGGAAACTTTACAGCTAGAAATGCTAGGTCCTTCTCTGATGTTCACATATTCTTATTCTTCATTCTGTTTCTTTTTATTTTATTTTATTTTATTTATAAAAAGGAAACAGACAAAACCATAGGATAAGAGGAATACAATTCCACATAATTCCCACCACCAGAACTCCGTATCCCATCCCCTCCCCTCTGGGAGTATGAACCCAAGGTCATTGTGGGTTGCAGAAGGTGGAATGTCTGGCTTCTGTAACTGCTTCCCCGCTGAACATGGGCATCGACAGGTTGATCCATACTCCCAGCCTGCCTCTCTCTTTCCCTAATGGGGTGGGGTTCTACATTCTGTTTCTTTTTAATGACAGCAATGGTTTAAAACACCATATATGTTGGAATTACAGGTTCACATCTCTTCAGAAATATCTCCCACATCTATGATCAGAAGTCCTCTCTGCCACATTTCACAGTGGACAACCCCTGCTCCTTGAAACCTCTTCCTTCCACTTCACCACTCTTTCTCTCTAACAATTGTACTTCCACTGTCAAATCCAGTTACTTGTATTGGTATGATTTTGTTTGCCCCTTCCTTCCTTCGCTGCTTCTTTCCATCCTCCTACCCTCTCTCTTCCTTCCTTCCTTTCCCCCCCCAAATTATTGTATTGGTGAAATAATGGTTTACAGAGCACTTGTCACCTATGACTACTTTTTTCTTTTCTTTTTTTTTCTTTTTTTTTTTTTATCTCCAGTGTTATTGCTGGGGCTTGGTGCCTGCTGCCTGTACCATGAATGCAGTGCTACTGGAGGCTATTATTATTTTTCCCTTTTGTTGCCCTTGTTGTTGAACACTGTTGTGGTTAGTATTATTGTTGTTATTATTGATGTCATTGTTGTTGGATAGGACAGAGAGAAACCGAGAGAGGAGGGGAAGACAGAGAGAGGGAGAGAAAAATAGACACCTGCAGACCTGCTTCACCACTTTTTTTTCTCATTTTTTAAAAATATTTATTTTCCCTTTTGTTGCCCTTTTTAAAAATTGTTGTTGTAGTTATTATTGTTGTTGTTATTGATGTCATCATTGTTAGATAGGACAGAAAGAAATGGAGGAGGGGAAGACAGAGAAGGGGAGGAAAGACAGACACCTGCAGACCTGCTTTCACCCCCTGAGAAGCGGTGCCCCTGCAGGTGGGGAGCCTGTGACTCAAAGCAGGATCCTTGTGCTGGTCCTTGTGCTTTGCACTATGTGCACATAACTCGCTCCACTATAGCCCGACCCCCAGGGTACATTTCCTTATCTCTTTGTGATAGGTGTCTGCAGAACACTCCCGCCACCAGCCAAATCCTTTCCCATCCTATACTGGGCTCCTGATTTACCCCTCCCCCACCATGCCCACCTCTTGTTCAGAGCCCTTTGATTTGTTGCAATTTACCCCACCCAGTTTTTCACCTTGTTTTTCTATTTTCTTTCATTACTTCTTAAGTAACACTTGTAAATGAAGTCATTTGCTATTCATCCCTCCTCCTTTGGCTTATCTCATTTAATGTGGTATCTTCAAGTTCAATCTTGCACTTTGCTTAATTTCTGTATACTTTATATTGAAGCTATCTTTCTTGGAGCTGGGTGGTGGTGTGCCTGCTTTGAGTGCACAACTTACATGTTCAAGGATGCAGGTTCAAGCCCTTGGTTCTCACATGCTGGGGGGAAGCTTCAAAAGCAGTGAGTCAGTGCT